>NC_034186.2:41424023-42024023 GCF_002021735.2 Oncorhynchus kisutch | reverse complement strand
GGGTCCAATGCTAACGCAGACAAGGCCTTCACAAAGAGCTGGGTATTCTAAATTGAAGCATGCTATTAATAGTACCAAAGGATTCGCTAGACACGCATCAAGCAAAGAGCATTTAAAATGCACTGCGGAAAGAAAGAGTTTGAAGTGCTATGATAACATTGGTGTCAACACTTGTTAGCTGACAAGAAATCATGTGTATTTTGTCGGCGATTGTGGAAATGATTGAGTTCCTTGTTTCAAACCAGCAACCATTGAGGGGGACATTAGATGCAATAGAGTTAAGCGGGGATGAGGGTAGTGGAGTTTTTCTGTCTGTGATGGAATATACTCTTTGAAAAAACAAGGAACTTGCCAAGGTGTTTAGCACCATACCCCACAATGCACATATGCGTCGCACAATATTCAAAATGAAATCCTAGGCCGCATGAGTGGGGAGTCCACAGCTACATGCGAGAACTAATTTTCCATTTTAACAAATGTGTTCAGTCAGCACAGAAGAAGCATGCTACACCCGAGGAAAGCTCAACTAATCCCATTGGCATTTGAAGGGGATCTTACAAGAAGATTTCAGGGATAATGGAATGATCTATCACTCAGGAAGTTCCACAGAGCATTAAGAGGCTGCAAATCTTCTAGAAAGGTAAGAAACAATCTAGCTGGTGGTTTTGTTCAAAACCTTGGTGGTATAGCCAGTAGCGTTGTTTCAGCAAAAATGTAGGGTATGGAATGGCAAAATACATTCCTTAGTCAGACTAGGTTTTCAAAGGCATTGCTTTAGTATGTAGAGCACTGCCCATGGTGCCGATAGAGCACAGAGGAGATTTCACGCCAACCTGTCACTTCTTGGTCAAAAGCACTCAATGGTATGGAAGTCCACAGAGGATATATGAATAAGAAAATAGTACACTCGTTACGTCGAGATCACAACTTATTTATCTCACGATCACTACATGACAAAAGTTGTTTGGTCATGATCACAAGATCATTTTCTTGTGATCATGACATAACAAAAGTACCACGCATCATCCATTAAATTTGTTCAGATGCACTATTCCCACTTCAGCAAGGAGCCTTGTGGCTTTCAAGCCCTGAACTATGCCTGAAATGCAGCTCTGTTTCTCAGGCTGCATGCCGCCCCCAAGACTTGGCTAATCTTGTGAGCTAGCTAGTTAGCTCAGTAGTCTTGTTAGTTCGAAAGCTAGCTTGTTATTCATGCTGGTTGTTAGCTTGCATCACTGATATGTGTGTAATTATAAGGGACATGTCACGCCTCGGTCTTAGTGTTTTGTGTTTTCGTTATATATTTTGGTCAGGCCAGGGTGTGACATGGGTTTACGTGTTGTGTTTCGCATTGGGGTTTTATAGGATTGGGATTGCTATGATTAGGGGTGTGTCTAGTTAGGTTTGGGCTGCCTGAGGCGGTTCTCGATCAGAGTCAGGTGTTTCTTGTTGTCTCTGATTGGGAACCGTATTTAGGTAGCCTCAGTTTCGCTTTGTATTTCGTGGGTGATTGTTCCTGTCTCTGTGTAGTGTTCACCAGATAGGCTGTAATAAGTTTCACGTTCCGTTTGTTGTTTTTTTGTATTTATTAGTTATTTCATGTATCGTCGTTTATTTCATTAAAGACATGAGTAACCACCACGCTGCATTTCGGTCCGACTCTCTTTCAACAAACGAAGAACGCCGTTACAGGACACTTCATTTTTTGTGGATAATAGTTACATTTACAGTGGGTAAACTCCATTCCTGACAGGCTGATCAGATTCAATTTCAGCCTCAGAGGCTGATAAATTAGGGTACTGCCTTGTAAGCCGTTTTATAGTTAAGGCTCTTTGCAGGTAGATTAGCTGTCAAAGTGCTATCTGATCCAGGGGGCGAGTTTTATTCATGGCTGGCTGATCAGATTCAATATCATCATCAGAGGGTAATATATCTACAGCACCCAGTGTCGCAGGAAGGCCAAGAAGATCATCAAGGATCTCAGCCACCCGGCCTGTTCACTCCGCTACCATCCAGAAGGCGAGGTCAGTACAGGTGCATCAAAGCTGGGACCGAGAGATTATGGCGCAGACAGAGATGGTCGCCTCGCTTCAGGTCATTTCGCTTCAGGTTATTTGTTTTTTTGTACTATTTCTTACATTGTTAGCACATAATATCTCAAGTGTATTACATACAGCCGGGAAGAACTATTAAATATAAAAGAGACGTCAACTTACCATCATTACAACCAAGAATACGTCTTTCCCAAAGCGGATTCTTTGTTCGGACCTCCACCCTGGACATGCGATCTTATCCCAGAGGCCAACCCAAAACAATGTGGTCGCCGCAGGAGAGGCAGACGGAGCGGCCTACTGGTCAGACTCAGAAGGCGAGCACACCGTCCACCGCTTCCTAGCACATTACTCACCAATGTCCAATCTCTAGATAACAAGGTGGATGAAATTAGGGCACGAGTTGCCTTCAAGAGAGACATCAAAGATTGTAACATTCTCTGTTTCACTGTAACGTGGCTCACTCGGGATACGTTGTCAGAGTCGATACAGCCACCCGGTTTCTTCACGCATCGCGCCGACAGAAACAAACATCTCTCTGGTAAGAAGAAGGGCGGGGGTGTATGCCTTGTGATTAACGACTCATGGTGTAATCACAACAGCATACAGGAACTCAAGTCCTTTTGTTCACCTGACCTAGAACTTCTTACAATCAAATGCCGACTGCATTATCTTCCAAGAGAATTCTCTTTGATTATAGTCACAGATGTGTATATCCCCCCCAAGCAGATACCTCGTCGGCCCTGAAAGAACTTCACTGGACTCTATGTTAACTGGAAACCTTACATCCTGAGGCTGCATGTATTGTAGCTGGGGACTTTAACAAAGCTAACCTAAGATCAATACTCCCTAAATTCTATCAGCATATCGAATGCGCAACACGAGCTGGCAGAATTCTGGATCACTGCTACTCGAACTTCCGCAATGCGTACAAAGCCCTCCCGCACCCAAATCTGACCAGGAATCCATTTTGTTGCTCCCAGCCTATAGACAGAAACTAAAACTGGAAACGCCCATGCTCAATGCTGGTCTGACCAATCAGATTCCACGCTTCAAGATTTCTTCGATCACATGGACTGGGATATGATCCGGATAGCGTCATACAACAACATTGATGTATACGCTGACTCGGTGAGCGAGTTTATTAGCAAGTGCATCGGAGATGTTGTATCCGCTGTGACAATGAAATCCTTCCCTAACCAGAGACAGTGGATTAATGGCAGCATTCACGCAAAACTGAAAGCGCGAACAACCACCATCATGGCAAGGCGACCGGAAACATGACCAAATGCAAACAGTCTAGCTATTCCCTCCTCAAGGCAATCAAACAAGCAAAGAGTCAGTATAGAGACAAAGTAGAGTCGCAATTTAACGGCTCAAACACGAGACGTATGTGGCAGGGTCTACAGTCAATCACGGATTATGAAAAGAAAACTAACCCCGTCGCGGACATCGATATCTTGCTCCCAGACAAATTAAACAACTTCTTTGCTCACTTTGAGGACAATACAGTGTCACTGACACGGCTCGCTTACGAAAGCCTTTGGGCTCTCCTTCTCCGTGGCCAATGTGAGTAAAACTTTTAAACGTGTTAACCCTAGCAAGGCTGCCGGTCCCAGATGGCATCCCTAGCCGCGTCCTCAGAGCATGCACAGACCAGCTGGCTGGTGTATTTACGGACATATTCAACCAATCTCTATCTCAGTCTGTTGTCCCCACATGCTTCAAGATGGCCACCATTGTTCCTGTTCCCAAGAAAGCTAAGATAACTGAACAAAATGACTATCGCCCCATTGCACTCACTTCTGTCATCATGAAGTGCTTTGAGAGACTAGTCAAGGGTCATATCACCTCCACCCTACCTGATACCCTAGACCCACTCCAATTTGCTTACCGCCCCAATAGGTCCACTGACGATCGCCATCACACCTCACCTATCCCATCTGGACAAGAGGAATACCTCTGTAAAAATGCTGTTCATTGACTACAGCTCAGCATTTAACGCCATAGTACCCTCCAAACTCATCATTAAGCTCGAGAACCTGAGTCTCAACCCCGCCCTGTGCAACTGGGTCCTGGACTTTCTCACAGGCCGCCCCCAGGTGGTGAAGGTAGGAAACAACATCTCCACCCCGCTGATCCTCAACACTGCCCTCTCCTATACTCCCTGTTCTACCATGACTGTGTGGCCATGCACGCTTCCAACTCAATCATCAAGTTTGCAGAAGACACTACAGTGGTAGGCCTGATTACCAACAATGACGAAACAGCTTACAGGGAGGAGGTGAGGGCCCTCGGAGTGTGGTGTCAGGAAGATAACTTCTCACTCAACATCAACAAAACAAAAGGGGATGATCATGGACTACAGGAAACAACAGAGGGAGCACCCCTGTTTAAAGGCACAGTCTACTTAGTATGTAAACTTCTGACCCACTGGAATTGTGATACAGTGAATTATAAGTGAAATAATCTGTCTGTAAACAATTCCTGGAAAAATTACTTGTGTCATGCGCAAAGTAGATGTCCTGACCGACTTGCCAAAACTATAGTTTGTTAACAAGAAATTTGTGGAGTGGTTGAAAAATGTTAAGTATATGTAAGTTAAGTATATGTAAACTTCCGACTTCAACTGTATTGCTCATCTCATATGTATTTACTGTATTCTATACCATCTACTGTATCTTGCCTATGCCGCATGCCATTGCTCATCCATATATTTATATGTACATATTCTATTCATCCCTTTACATTTGTGTGGATAAGGTAGTTGTTGTGAATTTGTTAGATTACTTGTTAGATGTTACTGCATAGTAGGAACTAAAAGCACAAGCATTTCGCTACACTCGCATTAACATCTGCTAACCATGTGTTTGTGACCAATGAAATTTGATTTGATTTGAGAGACTGAAAAACAGCTTTTATCTCCAGGCCATCAGAATGTTAAATAGTTACCACTAGCCGGCCTCCACCCAGTACCCTGCCCTGAACTTACAGTAGTCCCTGTCACTTGCCGTCTACCACCCGGTTACTCTACCATGCACCTTAGAGGCTGCTGCCCTATGTTCATAGTCATGGAGCACTGGTCACTTTAATAATGTTTACATACTGTTTTACCCACTTCATATGTATATACTGTATTCTAGTCAAGGCCTATAATACTTAACTATTGCTGTACATACAGTATACTATTCTTCAGATATACTACATATTCTATCCATATACTGTCCATATTGTCTATACATCCCATCACATATATAGTACCAGTCAAAAGTTTGGTGTCATGTCTGTTCCTGCTCCTCCCCTCCGACGTCGCCAGAGTACTAACCACAGGTCCTGGGATTCATCATTAAGCACACCTGTCACTCATCATTACGCGCACCTGTGAATCATTATTTCCTCCCCTTTATATATGCCACTCTCCTAGGTTCACTCACCAGTTGGTATTGCTCGTGTGTATTGGCGGTCTGCCTTATGTTAGTGTCGTGTTCTTGGTTTTGTTTTATTAACAACGTTTCACCTGCCTCCGACTCACCTCCCCATCATTAATTTTGGACACAGCTACTCATTCAAGGGTTTTTCTTTATTTTTACTATTTTCTACAAACTATGAAATAACACATATGGAATCATGTAGTAAGCAAAAAGCGATAAACAAATCCAAATATATTTGAAATTCTTAAAAGTAGCCACCCTTTGCCTTGATCACAGCTTTGCACACTCTTGGCATTCTCTCAACCAGCTTCATCAGGTCACCTGGAATGCATTTCAATTAACAGGTGTGCCTTTTCTTTCTTTAATGCATTTGAGCCAATCAGTTGTGTTAAAAGGTAGGGGTGGGATACAGAAGATAGCCCTATTTGGTAAAAGACCAAGTCCATATGGCAAGAACAGCACATATAAGCAAAGAGAAATTAGTCCGTTAATTTAAGACATGAAAGTCAGTCAATGTGGAAAATGTCAAGAAGTGCAGTCGCAAAAAACATCAAGCACCATGATGAAACTGGCTCATGAGGACCACCACAGGAAAGGAAGACCCAGAGTTACCTCTGCAGAGGATAAGTTCATTAGAGTTACCAGCCTCAGAAATTGCAGCCCAAATAAATGCATCAGAGTTCAAGTAATAGACACATCGCAACATCAACTGTTCAGAGGAAACTGTGTGAATCAGGACACCAAAAAGAAGACTTGCTTGGGCTAAGAAACATGAGCAATGGACATTAGACCCGTGGAAATCTGTCCTTTGGTCTGATGAGTCAAAATTGACTCAACATTTTTGGTTCCAACCGCCATGTCTTTGAGATGCAGAGTAGGTGAACTGATTATCTCTGCATGAGTGGTTCCCACTGTGAAGCATGGAGGAGGTGTGATGGTGTGGGGGTTCCTTTGCTGGTGACACCGACTTATTTCGAATTCAAGACACACTTAACCAGAATGGCTACTACAGCGATACGCCATCCCATCTGGTTTGCACTTAGTGGGACTATAATGTGTTATTCTACAGGACAATGACCCAACACACCTCCAGGCTGTGTAAGGGCTATTTGACCAAGAAGGAGAGTAATGGAGTGCTGCGTCAAATGACCTGGCCTCACTAATCACCTGACGGTAGGTAACATCAAAATAGAACAGCTGGGGTACATGAGAGGACAACCCTGACAAAATTGGACACTCTCAAATCAGTCAAATCCTATTTTATTTGTCATGTGTGCCGAATACAGCAGGACCTTACCGTGAAATGCTTACTTACGAGACCTTAACCAACAATGCAGGGTTTTAGAGTTCTCCATGGTTAGTCTTGGGATGAACAACACTTATGGCTAAAAGTAACCTTTATAATTGAGGTGACCATGAAAGTAATAGACATGTTGATCAAAGTCTCCTATGCGCCAATTTCCTTTTAATAAAAAAAAAAATCACATTCTGTCTGCTTTTCCCTCATATCTTTCACCTAATTAAAATGTTTCATTTCAACTTGTTGGTGAGATCATGTTGACCTGTTAGGCTTTTTGTCTCTGAAATATGTTAATTACGTGAGAGGAAAGATCTGTCTGCCTTTGCATCCAGGGTTTCATCAAAATATATTACCATAGATTTGTCTTTATTTAGATTCTGCAAGATATATTTTTTTATAGTGGCTTGGTCCTTCGAGTTGATATATTCAGAGCTCTTTTCCCTTTCACATTATTTGTTGTGTAAATGAAGAATCTAAATAGCCTCTTACCAGGTTTGATTGGATATGGCCCACAAAAATATCTGAAATCAAAAATAATTGAGAAATAAAGACATGCTTTCACCTTTTCTCTCTTTTCTCTGTTCTACTTGACCACTGAGGGTTACTGATGAGTTGAAGTTCCAGGGGCTTTCTGTCAAGTGTTTAATAGCTCTTTGCTAAAACCCCTGGAAAGTGAACTGATGTTAAATGCATGTAACATTTTTACTGAGAAGATAATATGGCAACAATACAGGTCAGAGATGCTGTCCTTGAGTGTCTTATTCAGAGTGCCAACACATCTGTGGAGAGGGAGAAAAAATATATAGCCTAGAACATCAGTATATAGGAACTCTTCCTAAAGGGAAATTGTTGATGCTCTCTATTTACCAGTAAAGTCTTTAATTAGTAACCAGCTATCCCGTCATTTATTTACTACTGTGTAGGTTCCCAACTACACTGAACTGAAACTTGTTATGTGATGATAAATGGCTGCTTCAAATTCCAGTACACAATACTTAAGCCAAATCTGTCAAAAAAGCTTGCAGAGTTGTGTAGTTAGTAATGGTTCACATGGAGTCAGCTTAATCACATAGGAAAAATACTTTTTCAAATTAAATGATTGGGTTCCAATATTGAATAAAGGCTGCCTTTACCTGTACATGGCTCTGTACGGAAAATAGGCAACCGTAAGGAAATAAATAAGATTGTAGGTTATGTCCATAGCTCATTGGAGGAGACCTTTACGACCATACATTCCAAAACTTTTTTCCTCAACTAGTTTCTCTAACTTTATAGCAAGTCAAGCTAGCTTGCACTGCAGATCAGCTAGCTAGCTAGGCTAGGTTGAAGATACCATTGTAGCTAGCGACCTCCACCTAATAATGATAATCAAAAACAAACGTCATTACCATCATAATAAACTTCAACAGGAGGCAACAGTCATATAATATTGGCTTAGCTACCAATGTGTATTATTTACCTATGAAACTATTTTACTATTAAAATAGTACTCACTTATTTTTACAAGTTGCTAACTATCCCATAAAGCCATCACCGAAAACCACATATTATACTCTTATTCTGTGGTTTGGTAACTTTCTGTTCTTCGATGGACTCTGGCTGGACTGAAGACGAAGCAAAGTTGGCAACAGAGCCCTCAACCGCAAGGGGGCATTGCATTTCCACTCCGTTGTGGAAGTCCCCATTGAAATGCATGACATCTGGCGCAACGTAACTGAAGGCTTATGGGTATTGTGACCGAGGCTTCACTTGTGTAAACGGACTGGAAGTGGGAGCGAACAGCAGTGCCAGGATGAATTTCCATAGGCGGGCACATTTTCCCATGGAACCTCCTATGTGTGCACACGCTTGCCCATTCACCCATGTTTTTAATGGGTTTCAAGCAGTGGCGGATTTAGGTATAGGCGACATGGGCAGCCGCCCAGGAAGGAAATGTGGAAAGGTGACATTTGCACAAATGGTTTTCTATTGCTCATTTGCACGTCACGTCAATGATATCATGTCACTGTGTGGGACTGTGGGTCCATTAACCTTGTCGGAGTGGGCGCCCCGATTCTAGTTTGTGAGATAGGCAGGCTACTGCCTGGGAAGGTCTCCCACTCAGAAGTACGAGATGGGGAAGGGGGCAGGGGTAGGTTGACCTCAGGTCTCCTCACTGGAAGCCCGAGGTAGTGGGAATGGGGGAATTCATCAAAGAGCGCACCTCTAACTTTGTACAGTACTAATGCAATTAGTAAAATCAGTCACACTACCAAATGCTACCAAATAAACCACAATTAATTCACATTACTGTGAATATATAGTTTCATTTTTTTCTGGTTTGTGCGAAATCGTTAAGAATAACATAAAGCCAGTCTGCACACGACCAAGGTGAATTGGTTTAGTCTTGACTCTTGGTTGACAGTGTTGGGGGATTGGCAATGTATTGATGCTCGAGTGCCAAATCAACATTTGTCTTTGTTACTTCTTTTTGATATTTATGAGTCCTATTTTCGTATGCTGAAGGGGGGGTTCGTCCAGGGAGCCATACAAGCTAGAACCGCCACTGCTTTCAAGTTTGGGGAAGCTTATTTATCCTACCATTTCTGCCGATCAGCATGACAGTTATCATTATTTTTACATGTGCATTTTCATTGAACCGTTTCAATTCAATAATAACGTTTTCGTTTTTCAAAATCATTGTCACGTGGTTAATAATTTTAAAAAAGCTCAATGATACAAATCTAATAGTTACATTTCAACTAAGGTGAGAGCACCAGCCTCTGCCATATGGACACATTGATACACTGTGGTCCAATGGCGGCTAAAGAAATGAGTGCATAGAACTCAGAGATAGCCTATAGGCCAATGCAGAAGTAGGCCTATAACTTCCATGTCAACTAAGTAAAGTACATTGGCCTCAAGTCAACAAATAAAAACAGCAGAAAATTATCCCAATGGAAATGCAGGTAATTTCGATCACGTTAATCTCTCTACTCCGCCTGTCTGCCTCCCTTTCTATCTGTCTTGCTAGTGAAGTGCAAAATTGTATCAAAGTTGTATCAGACTTCATTGACTTACTGTGCAAGGTGAAGAAAACATGTACTGAGAAGCTCTTATTAGTGGTTGACGTGGCGAGTTAAGACAAACAGAAATCAGACATTGCCAAACGGGAGTTTACCTACATTAACTTGTTTCTCACAAGTGTAACAGATTGTGAACTTTGCAAACAATGTTTCCACTCCCAGAATGAAAAACGGTAAATGACTATGATTAATACATGAATTAACAGAAATGTATGTAACCAAATGAAGGTGGATTAGCAGTATGTATATTTACTAGGCCTACTGGTAACATACATGTATGTAATGGGGATTTTTTAATTTTTTTTAACTATTCACATAATGAAACAATGAATGCGCAATAACTGTCAGCAGACCAATGAGCGCATTCTGGAGAGCTGAGTGCATGCATTCTGGAGAGCTGAGTGCATGCATTCTGGAGAGCTGAGTGCGTGCATGCATTCTGGAGAGCTGAGTGCATACATTCTGGAGAGCTGAGTGCATACATTCTGGAGAGCTGAGTGCATGCATTCTGTAGAGAGACAAGCCATATCTTCGCCACTCACCTTCTTATGCCAACATTTGCTGTTATTTTCAGGACACATTATCATTATCTTTTCACTGACAGCCACAACTCAATCAGCTAGACATATTGCTATTCATGCTGCCCAAATTGCGCAATTCCCAAATAAGCATAGGCTTACACACTTGTGATTTGAAACAATCCACAGCAATTTTTTAAAACAAGCTAATGATCCTCTGTGGCTAAGTCATGCTCTCTGGTGACGTATTTTGAATGTTTTTCTTTAGACCGTAGTACTTACATAATTTTGGCAAAACACCAGTTTACTTTAGGGGAAGATATTATCCAACACATCCCCACTGTCAAACATGGTGGTGGCAGAATCATGGTTTGGGCCTGCTTTTCTTCAGCAGGGACAGGGAAGATGGTTCAAATTGATGGGAAGATGGATGGAGCCAAATACAGGACCATTCTGGAAGAAAACCTGATGGAGTCTGCAAAAGACCTGAGACTGGGACGGAGATTTGTCTTCCAACAAGACAATGATCCAAAACATAAAGCAAAATCTACAATGGAATGGTTCAAAAATAAACATATCCAGGTGTTAGAATGGCCAAGTCAAAGTCCAGACCTGAATCCAATCGAGAATCTGTGGAAAGAACTGAAAACTGCTGTTCACAAATGCTCTCCATCCAACCTCACTGAGCTCGAGCTGTTTTGCAAGGAGGAATGGGAAAAAATTTCAGTCTCTCGATGTGCAAAACTGATAGAGACATACCCCAAGCAACTTACAGCTGTAATCGCAGCAAAAGGTGGCGCTACAAAGTATTAACTTAAGGGGGCTGAATAATTTTGCACGCCCAATTTTTCAGTTTTTGGTTTGTTAAAAAAGTTTGAAATATCCAATAAATGTCGTTCCACTTCATGATTGTGTCCCATACAGTTTTATATCTTTATGTTTGAAGCCTGAAATGTGGCAAAAGGTCGCAAAGTTCAAGGGGGCCGAATACTTTCGCAAGGCACTGTACATATGAGAGGAGTAAAGCAGTATGTAAACATTATTTAAACATTATTAAAGTTGCCAGTGATTCCAAATCTAAGGTGCAGGGTTGCATAACCGGGTGGAAGCCGGCTAGTAATGGATATTTAACAGTCTGGTGGCCTTGAGATAGAAGCTGCTTTTCAGTCTCTCGGTCCCAGCATTGATGCACCTGTACAGACCTCTCCTTCGGGAAGATAGCGGGGTGAACAGGCCGTGGCTCGGGGGGGTTGTTGTCCTTGACGATCTTTTTGGCCTTCCTGTGACATCGGGTGCTGTAGGTGTCCTGGAGGGCAGGTAGTTTGCCCCTGGTGTTGCGATGTACAGACCACATCACCCTCTGGAGAGCCCTGCGGTAGCGGGCAGGACAGTTGCCATACCAGGAGGCGATACAGCCCGACAGGGTGCTCTCAATTGTGCATCTGTAAAGGTTTGTGAGGGTTTTTGGGGCCAAGCCAATTTTTTCAGCCTCCTGAAGTTGAAGAGGCGCTATTGCACCTTCTTCACCACACTGTCTGTGTGGGTAGACCATTTCAGATCGTCGGTGATGTGTACGCTGAGGAACTTGAATCTTTCCACCTCCACTGCAGTCCCGTCGATGTGGATAGGGGCGTGCTCCCTCTGCTGTCCATCATCAGCTCCTTTGTTTTTTTGACATTGAGAGAGAGGTTATTTTCCTGGCACCACTCTCCCAGGGCCCTCACCCCCTCCCTGTAGGATGTCTCATCATTGTTGGTAATCAGGCCTACTGTTGTTGTGTTGTTTGCAAACTTGATGATTGAGTTGAAGGCATGCGTGGCCACACAGTCATGGGTGAACAGGGAGTACAGGAGGGGGCTGAGCATGCACCCTTGTGGAGCCCCTGTGTTGAGGATCACCGCACTGGAGGTGCTGTTTTCTACCTTCACCACGTGGGGGCGACACGTCAAGAGGTCCAGGACCGAGTTGCACAGGGAGGGGTTCAGACCCAGGGCCCCGAGCTTAATGATGAGCTTTGAGGGTACTATGGTGTTGAATTCTGAGCTATAATAAATTAACAGCATTCTAACAGGTATTCCTCTTGTCCAGATGGGATAGGGCAGTGTGCAGTGCGATGGCGCTTGCATTGTCTGTGGATCTATTGGGGTGGTAAGCAAATTGAAGTGGGTCTATGGTGTCAGGTAAGGTAAAGGGATATGATCCTTAACTAGCCTCTCAAAGCACTTCATGATGACATTTGCTTTCTTGGGTACAGGAACAATAGTGGACATATTGAAGCAAGTGGGGACAGCAGACTGGGATAGGGAGAGATTGAATATGTCTGTTAACACTCCAGCCAGCTGGTTTCCTTATGCTCTGAGGACGCGGCTAGGGATGCCATCTGGGCCGGCAGCCTTGCGAGGATTAACAAGCTTCAATGTCTTACTCACGTCGGCCACGTAGAAGGAGAACCCAGTCCTTGGTAGCAGGCCACGTTGGTGGCACTGTGTTATCCTCAATTCGAGCGAAGAAGGTGTTTAGCTGGTCCGGAAGCAAGACTTCGGTGTCCGCGACGTGGCTAGTTTTCCCTTTGTAGTCAGTGATTGTCTGTAGACCCTGCCACATACGTCTCATGTCTGAGCCGTTGAATTGCGACTCCACTTTGTCTCTGTACTGACATTTTGCCTGTTTGATTGATTATGGAGGGAATAACTACACTGTTTGTATTCATCCATATTCACAGTCACCATACCATGGTTAAATGCGATGGTTTGCGCTTTCAATTGTGCGCGAATGCTGCCATCTATCCACGGTTTCTGGTTTGGGTAGGTTTTAATATTCACAGTGGGTACAAAATCTCCTATACACTTCCTGATGAACTCTGTCACCATAACCGTGTATTCTTCAATGTTATTCTCAGAGGCTACCCGGAACATATCCCAGTCCACGTTACCAAAACAAGCATGGATTCCAATTGGTCAGACAATTGAATAGACCTTAGCACAGGTACTTCCTGTTTGAGTTTCTGCCTATAGGAAGGGAGGAGCAAAATGGAGTCGTGATCAGATTTGCCGAAGGGAGGCCAGTGGAGCACCTTGTAGGCATTTCGAAAAGTTGAGTAGCAGTGGTCCAATGTTTTACCAGTGCGAGTATTACAGTCAATGTGTTGGTAGACTTCGATAGTGTTTTTCTCTAATTTGCTTTGTTAAAATCCCCTGTTACAATAACTACTGCCTCAGGATATGTGGTTTCCAGTTTGCCTAAAGTCCAGTGTAGTTCTTTGAGGGCCGTAGTGGTATCGGCTTGAGGGGGAATATACACGACTGTGAGAATTTGGGAACAACCAAAGATAATTCTCATGGGTGGTAATACGGTCGGCATTTGATTGTGAGGTATTCTAAGTTGGGTGAACAAAAGGACTTGAATTTCTGTATGTTATCACAATCACACCATGAGTAATTAATCACAAATCATACACCCCCGCTGTAACGACTTTCGTGGGTTGAAGAAGGAGACCAAGGTGCAGCGTGGTAGGCGTTCATGATTTTTAATGAACTGAACACCACAACAAAATAACAAAGTAGAAAAATTTAAGCGCACAGTTCTGTCATGCAACAAAACAGCTAAACAGAAAATAACTCCCCACAAAACC
Organism: Oncorhynchus kisutch; assembly: GCF_002021735.2. Lineage (NCBI taxonomy): Eukaryota > Metazoa > Chordata > Actinopteri > Salmoniformes > Salmonidae > Oncorhynchus > Oncorhynchus kisutch. The sequence continues at coordinate 42,010,027 of NC_034186.2, read as the reverse complement.
CAAACGGAAAATCACAACTTATATATGATCCCCAATCAGAGACAACAATAGGAACCACACTAGGCAAAAACAACAAAGAAATAGAAAACATAGATTCTCCCACCCGAGTCACACCCTGACCTAACCAAACATAGAGAATAAATAAGGATCTCTAAGGTCAGGGCGTGACAACCGCCTTTCTTCTTCCCGGAGAGTTCTTTATTCCTGTCTGTGTGATGTACTGAGAACCCAGATGGCTGTATGGACAGGGACCCCACAGAGCCATGTTTCTGTGAAACGGAGTACGTTACAATCCCTGATGTCTCTCTGGAAGGAGATCCTCACTCTGAGCGCGTCTACATTATTATCCAGAGACTGTACATTAGCGAGTAATATACTCTGAAGCGGTGGATTGTGTGAACGCCTCCTGAGTTAGACTAGAAGTCCACTCCGAATACCTCTTCTCAGCTGGTGGTGTTTTGGAGCAGCCTCTGAAATAAGTTCAATTGCCCTGGGAGGTACAAACAAATGATCCAATTTGGGAAAGTCGTATTCCTGGTTGTAATGCTGGTGAGTTACCGTCGCTCTGATATCCCAAAGTTGTTTCCGGCTGTTTATAATAACACCAAAAAATTCTAGCTAATAATGTAAGAAATAACACACGCAAAAAAAAATACTGCAAAGTTGCTTAGAAGCAGATCTGCCATATCGGTCGGCGCCATCTTACTAAAGGTGGTGCACATGTTCCCTATAGCCTGTTTTAGAGAAATGTAATCATTGAATATTGTAAGAGCTTCCATTGTCTGATTATATGCCTCCTTTATTTATCCTACGGTTCTGACTTGGTGTACAGGGAGAATACTGTAAGAACAGCCCATGTTCTGAATTCTGTCACTGTACATTTCAAAAGTGCTGAACAAATAGTTAATATTGACTTTGTCCGTCCTAGCTCGCTCGTTAATGTCTTAATCGAAATTACAGATTTCTTCTTATCCGCTCGTCATCCCCTTATGCCATAGTTTGTACATCTCAATTGTCAGTAAAAAACACATTTGTTTAAGCAAGTCAGCCATATCAACTATGTTTTTTTTAAAAGGCAGTAAATTAACTGTTTCGCTGCCAGACAAGGTTCCCCTTGATAGCCAGTGGTAAGGTGTTGGGACAGCTTTATGTAGGCCCTAACGGTTTATGGGCACCGTTTGTCACCGTTATAGAGCAATTCATGTATTATTTCGTGATTTGTTGTGTAGTGGCTTTGCTGGCATGCATCCCAAACCATTTTTTTTGTTTGCCCCACCAATATTAACACGCTAAAATCTCCACTGAGCATGTGAACAGTCAGTGTCTCCTGACCCCTCCTGTCTCAGCCTCCAGTATTTATGCTGCAGTAGTTTGTGTCGGGGGGCTAGGGTCAGTTTGTTATATCTGAAGTACTTCTCCTGTCCTATTCGGTGTCCTGTGTGAATCTAAGTGTGCGTTCTCTAATTCTCTCCTTCTCTCTTTCTTTCTCTCTCTCGGAGGACCTGAGCCCTAGGACCATGCCCCAGGACTACCTGACATGATGACTCCTTGCTGTCCCCAGTCCACCTGGCCGTGCTGCTGCTCCAGTTTCAATTGTTCTGCCTTATTATTATTCGACCATGCTGGTCATTTATGAACATTTGAACATCTTGGCCATGTTCTGTTATAATCTCCACCCGGCACAGCCAGAAGAGGACTGGCCACCCCACATAGCCTGGTTCCTCTCTAGGTTTCTTCCTAGGTTTTGGCCTTTCTAGGGAGTTTTTCCTAGCCACCGTGCTTCTACACCTGCATTGCTTGCTGTTTGGGGTTTTAGGCTGGGTTTCTGTACAGCACTTTGAGATATCAGCTGATGTACGAAGGGCTATATAAATGTCATGGGATTCCTAACGTGAAACAAGTATCCCTCCTGTTTGGTGTTTAGTTCCCTTCCTTATATCTTTAGTACAATTTATAGTATGTGCTTCTATACAACCAAATACATATTTGAAGTAAGACTGAAGAATGGGTAACATATCAAATACAATGCATGGGTCCTAAGAAGTTGAACCATGGACAATTGTTGCCATAAAGTAAGTTGTTAATGTCAAGTTATTGGATCTGCATTGATAGCGCTAACAAACAGCAAGTCTGTCATGTCATTAGAACATATTATCAGCCTATTTTACTTGATCTCCCATGCATAATACATGGCCCACAAGTAGCCATAAAAGCTTTTGATGTAATTACAGCTCCTCTGTCTTAATTGAAGTGATTTATACCAACAATTAGTGCTCTGAGCATGTCTAGATGTAATTACCACTACGAAGGGCCCCCTATAGAATTTAGGTGGGAAACGGGGCCTTCATCAACAAGCCTGATGGAAAAAAACTAACCTGAGCAGAGAAATATTCCCTGTCGATTATTGGAAATCCAGAGATTAATAGATACAACTACAGTAGTCCCCTTCCAGTTGTCTATTCCCAAATAATAATAAAAACTGCAATGCAAACATAGTGGTTTGAGCAGGACTAGGTCAGCTGAATCCAATGCCGCGCAGTGCACCATCGCAACAGGATATAAACATCATTGGACAGCGAAAGTGTGTTATGGGGAAAGCAGGCAGGATACTACAGTTAAACACACGCAGTTGTGAGTAAACCCCTGCCACAATCATGTGCAAATCTAAATCAGATGTACATGTAGCACATATGGCAAGTTCAGTTTATAATAGTAGGGCTGCGCAATTGACCAGAAATAGAAGCCAGAGTGCGTGGTGACATTAATGATGTAAATTACTCTAATCTGGTTTACTGTGAGGTCATAATCTCATCACAGGCTAACAAAAGTATCTATAGGAGCATCAAATTAACAAAGTTTACCTTCGGTCCCCCTTCTCATCTTTGCTCTTTCGCCCTCAGAGAATGAGCAGTCACCCGCACGCGCCGAAATAGAATTTCTTTGGACAAATCCAAAATGATTTTGAAAACAATTTTGACTCCGCCTCCTAAAGTGCCACCATACACACACTTGTTGATTTCAGGCATAACTAAAAATGCAGGGCAAACCGGGTCTTGTGTTTGGAGTATTCATTGCAGTGTGTAATGCACTGTAGCCTAGTTTATTTTTACACGATCCCAGCAGGGCAAAAGACTCGGGGCTGGGACAAAATCATTCAGGTCTGAAACAAAATCATTCAGGACTGAAACAAAATCATTCAGGACGAAAGCCCGCGTCTGGTGACGTCATTGGCACTGCCCAAATCAACATGATTCTTATTAGACAAATTCAGATTTGATTCCTAGCTCAAAACTCTTAAGATTCAAACCGTTTTCTCTCATTTTGTGCCTGCTGAAAGTGACCCATTGGCTGTTCAGAAAACCTTGAAATGTTTAGAACCTTGCTGAAAAGTAAAGAGCTGACATGATTCCACGAGTCTCTGATCCACCTCTACGCAGGCGACACCATTCTGTATACTTCTGGCCCTTCTTTGGACACTGTGTTAACAACCCTCCAGACGAGCTTCAATGTCATTACAACTCTCCTTCTGTGGCCTCCAACTGCTCTTAAATACAAGTAAAACGAAATGCATGCTCTTCAACCGATCGCTGCCTGCACCTGCCTGCCCGTCCAGCATCACTACTCTGGGCGGTTCTGAATATGTGGACAACTACAAATACCTAGGTGTCTGGTTAGACTGTAAACTCTCCTTCCAGACTCACATCAAACATCTCCAATCCAAAGTTAAATCTAGAATTGGCTTCCTATTTCGCAAACAAATCATCCTTCACTCATGCTGCCAAACATACCCTCGTAAAACTGACCATCCTACCGATCCGCGACTTCGGCGATGTCATTCACTTAGCTACAGTATACATATCTCCCTGGCATGTTACATCATTTATGCAGCACCATACAATACATTTTTGTACTCACCTCATTGTGCTGTCCTCACTTGAACAGGAAGGTGGCACACTGGTCCATTGTGAGCACATTTTGTCATCAAAGTCTGGCATTCTCTGGATTTATGGTGCTTTCTAGAAAACTGGAAACTTGGAAAAAGGTCAAATCATGATGACGTCAGTGATCTTCAGGTCATAGCTCGACTTACAATTCCGAGTTGAATGTCTGTTCATAACATATTTTCCCAGTTAGAGCTCCTTTTTTCCTGAGTTCCCAGTTGTCTTGAACTCGCTGAAGTCAGATTTCCCAGAGCTCCAAGTTTCCAGTTGTTTTGAACACGGCAGAAGTCACGCTGATTGACAGCAAGGCCAATGTTGAATGTTTATCCTTTTAAGCGTGTAAAAGAGACCCTTAAACCCAGACTTGGGACCACACACCCACTCCATTGAATAACAGGCTACTGATTGTTTTGCCATGCTTGCAATTAGCCACCGATTCTTTCCAAACCACTCATTGTTGAATTTGCAATTTCCAACAACTTGTGTAATGTTTATGTCCAATGGCCGATGAGCACTGATGCGTTTTATCTATCATTTCTCTACATTATTTCTCTTCATATGACAAGGATTAAAAGGTATTTGCCAGTAGATTGTCGACTTGATTCATGATGATGACTGCTAGCTAAGATTTAGAAAGTATAATGTTGACATGATCAGTCCAATCCAAGCTACTGTAGATATAACGTGATTTGACATACTTTTATCTGTGGCCAATGACCTTGAGCCTTCTTGGATGGGCACTTCTAATGTAACTCTATGGCAGCACCCAAGGGGCTTCAATTTTCGAGCTCTAGCTTTAGATTTGGAGGTGACATAATGTCCCCATGAGTGACAGAACACTGAGCCAGTCATGGCGCAACTACAGAACATGATCAACCCCTACGCTCTGTATTTTCCGCTGGCTGCCCCACCACCACAGATAGCACTGAGCTAGGCTGAAACACCTGCATTTTGAAGCTGCCTTACTCAAGAAAGTAAAAAAGACAACAAGTTTGTATTCGGCTCATTAACTCAATTATTTATTTTGTATTTTTTAACATTGTTTGCAAACTGATATGTGTCATGCCATCCTAACCTATGTCACTGCACAACAACCCTGAATAGGAATGACATGACATAATAACATATTGTGACATGAAATGATGATATTGTGGTTTGCGTCCATACTCTCTTCAGCATGGTGTAACTTTATGTTATTGTTTTTTGCATCCGTACTTCAGCATGGTTTACTTAAGCAATAAGGCCCGACGGCGTGTGGTATATGGCCAATTTACCATGGCTAAGGGCTGTTTCATAACAGGTTGGAGCCTTCAGTCATGGTTACCTTGTTTTCAGGCCAGAACACTGTATTGTGGCGATCTGTCACATTTCCACTTTTACATTACTGTGCCGTTTAATATCTGCATTTGTGGTACTTGCCTTATGTTGTAAAACTTGCCCTGCAAGCCCTGTGCTGTAGTAGTACAGTGACATAGTACTAACAAGCATCATTCCTGAGAGTTGAGAGTATATTCTGAATCTGAAATGAAGATCTGAACCCTGAACATAAACCAGTGGAGATTTAATTCTTCCTTGAACGGGATGGTTTAGTAATACGTTTAATTACTTATGTGGTCCACCAATTCTTCCTCAGTGCTTGTGGCCTTAGGCAAAGTGAATCGAGAAGATGTATACTAGTCAGGCTGACTGGTATCTGCTTCTCAGGTAAGAGTGCAATCCATCAGTGGTTGAAAACTAGCTTCTGTTCGCTCGCAGAGTTGCAAACCTTTTGCGCTCCCCTTTAGGACGTAAAATAAAGCAGGGCTTGTTTTATGATCTTAAATACTGTATGTCTTGGTGTAAAAAAAAATCGGACTTGCTTTTGAAATGATTTGCGATGCAAATTGATGGGAGAAGTCGTGCTGTGTCAACGTGGCCCTCTATGATTATTTTTTATTGCCCCCCACAAGATGGTGCCATTGTCATTTTGAGTCTAAACCTGTTGTCTACATGTTCTACGGAGTACCACTGTTCTGCTGTGTTTGACTACGACTACGAGTCGGGTATGCCTTGCTGATGTGATGTTTGTTTGAAATGTCTCTGTTTTTTAGGACATAGCAGGCCTAGGATCAAGACCCTAAATAATGGACTTTAGCAATTACCCAATGAATTTAATTCCATTAGGTATAGACTAGATCCATGTGTATCCGAGTCTTCTGACAGGGAAGCTGTGCATGGTAAACGTGGCATGATGATGATGAGAGCATTATCTGGCACACAGTCAGAGTAATGGGATTATTTCTGTGCTGTTCCCATGCAGCGCTACGTAAATCTTCGCTCAGTCTATGATTAATGACACAGTTAGCCACTGCACACAGCCTCAAAAGCTTCTTAATTTCATAACCTCTCCTGGTTCATGGCGTAAGGCACATCTCACTCTCTGGTGATTAGTGTGTTAGTAGTTTGGCCTATTGCCCTCGACCCTTGACCTATATCCCTGTGTGTGTGTGTGTCAGTGTATGTTTGTGTCTGTGTGTGTGCGCATGTGTGCGTAAGTGAGAGCAGAGGAGTTGCTGTAGAGGAGAGTGTAATTGGTCCCATGCCCAGGGCTTTGTCCCTTGCCCATGTGATCTCATCATGTCGTCACTACAGGGGCCCCACTTGATTTCGGAGCTACTTCAAAACAATACAGACATCCGGACGGATATCTCTCAGTTAGCCTACTAGCGTGCAGCGCGGGGCGCTAAGTGTCTAACCAGCTAACACCCATCTCAGACCCACGGCTGTTGCATAAAGTCTTTCAGGTCTAGCTGACGCATCCCACAACACATGGTATCATGGTGTCGGTGGGCAAAAAAGGCCCAGTGGGCTCAGGAAGAGAGGGGTAATTGCCTAACTCGCACACACCTGGGCTCTTGACTTAAATCAAATCAAAATCAAATCAAATTTATTTATATAGCCCTTCGTACATCAGCTGATATCTCAAAGTGCTGTACAGAGACCCAGCCTAAAACCCCAAACAGCAAGCAATGCAGGTGTAGAAGCACGGTGGCTAGGAAAAACTCCCTAGAAAGGCCAAAACCTAGGAAGAAACCTAGAGAGGAACCAGGCTATGTGGGGTGGCCAGTCCTCTTCTGGCTGTGCCGGGTGGAGATTATAACAGAACATGGCCAAGATGTTCAAATGTTCATAAATGACCAGCATGGTCATATAATAAGAAGGCAGAACAGTTGAAACTGGAGCAGCAGCACAGTCAGATGGACTGGGGACAGCAAGGAGTCATCATGTCAGGTAGTCCTGGGGCATGGTCCTAGGGCTCAGGTCCTCCGAGAGAGAGAAAAAAAAAAGAGAGAATTAGAGAGAGCATATGTGGGGTGGCCAGTCCTCTTCTGGCTGTGCCGGGTGGAGATTATAACAGAACATGGCCAAGATGTTCAAATGTTCATAAATGATCAGCATGTTCGAATAATAAGAAGGCAGAACAGTTGAAACTGGAGCAGCAGCACGGCCAGGTGGACTGGGGACAGCAAGGAGTCATCATGTCAGGTAATCCTGAGGCATGGTCCTAGGGCTCAGGTCCTCCGAGAGAGAGAAGGAGAGAATTAGAGAACGCACACTTAGATTCACATAGGACACCGAATAGGACAGGAGAAGTACTCCAGATATAACACACTGACCCTAGCCCCCCGACACATAAACTACTGCAGCATAAATACTGGAGGCTGAGACAGGAGGGGTCAGGAGACACTGTGGACCCATCCGAGGACACCCCCGGACAGGGCCAAACAGGAAGGATATAACCTTAAAGGGACAATCAGCAGTTGAAACAATAACAAAGGGCGTCCCACTACTGTTTCGATAAAAAGCTGAGGGATGGCGCTGGAGAAATGCAACCACTCTCAAATTCATTAGACAGAGCTATGGTTGCAAGGACTGACAATCCATGATATCAAAATGATGGGTTTAACCATGTTTTGAGACTATACAGTGTTTGTTTACATGTACTTTGTTGCAAACATTGGAGCAAAATAAGCTTATATTTTGGGTTCTGATGGGGTACGACAGTTAAACTCAGCTCTTTTGAAGTTATATCTTCAAGAATCCATGGGTACATATCATTCATTTTATAAGTCCCAAAATGGATGTAGCAACTGCTGATTTCCCCTTTAAGCGTGCAGACACACAAGTGCGCGCACACACACGCACGCACATGCACGTGTGTCCTATTGTGTAGTGTAGCCTCTTATCTCCCGTTGTGTTGAAGGAGAACATCATTTCATCCAGGATGTGGTAATGATTAAAGAGGAAGAGTTCCTATGTGTGTGTCGATGGTGATAGAGGGAGGATACAGTGACTCAGGCTCTTTCAGAGGTGTGTGTGTGTGTGGGTGTGTGTGTGTGTGTGTGTGTGTGTGTGTGTGTGTGTGTGTGTGTGTGTGTGTGTGTGTGTGTGTGTGTGTGTGTGTGTGTGTGTGCGTGTGTGCGTGTGTGTGTGTGTGTGCGCGTGTGCGTGTGTGTGTGTGTGTGTGTGTGTGTGCGTGTGTGTGTGTGGAATGGCTTTATAGGTAATGAACACTTAGCACACAGGCTTTGCTCGGAAGGAAGGCAGGTTCGAGCAGATTTGCCCTCAATCACAGATCTAGGATCAGCTGACTCTGTACTCAGTTCAACTCTAACTAGTAGGCTGGATGTTAAAATGTCAACCCTGCTAGTGCATACGGTTTCAGCTCACATCTTAACAGACTCTCCCCCTCTGCTTACAACACAGCCATGCAGATGTGCTGTTGTGTTTTATCTCAGAGGCTCGGTACAGTTTGTTCTGATTGAGGGAAAGCTCAAGGTTTGGACTCCTGGGAATTGGGTTTATGGTGCAAAAGAAACAGTAAGCAGTAAATACAAGCCCAGCTCAGGGAAGTGCTCTCTTTCCACAGAGAAATCCCTCGGTAGATAATGATTACTGTAAATGCTGAACTGAAGCATTGGGGTTTAGTTGCCCATACATGGTTCTCACAAGTCCGTTAAGACTAGGATTGGAAATGCAAGAAACGAGAGGGTCGCATTAATGACAGTTTTATGCCATTGACCGTTAACTTTCTGGTCTGCTTTCGTTTCAGTTTGCCCTATCATGTGTTGCAACGAATAATTGAGTGACATTAGGCGACGTCAACATTGTTTCAAGTGTTGTCTTGTTACAACACTTCAATGTTGAATATTGTGCCCTAATGCAATCGTCACAATTCCTACGGCAACTCTAGTAGGGTCAAATTCATGACTCATAACCATTACATTGCCTTAGCCCCATGCGAACGGTCTTGATGTGATCAATATCCTACTGTATGTGGCGGCTAGGTGTGAACAAGATGAACTACGAGGTCGTGAATGACGTTCTTTACAACCACAGTTCTCAGACGTCTTGGCATCAGGCCCGAGGCTTAAGTCTACAATACGTGCTCCTCCACTTGCTCTACTTGTTCTTAGTATACGAGCCTCCCGCCACTCGGACTGTAAAGCTTCCCAGAAGCAGATTGAGATATCGGCTTATGTTTGTTTACCTCCCTGTCATGTTCATTACATAAAGCATTAAAAACATGGCTCCAGTCCACAGCAAGTTCCTAGGGTAAGGACAGTTTGAGTAAATATGAAGGCTTCAAGTGGCTTTATTTTTCTTAGATGTTTCTCCTCATGAACTGTAACTGTTGTTGCAGTAATACAAGCACGGTTACTCGGGTGACAGTAGGGTAGCACGGTTGATGGTGGTGTGACGCAAGGACACGCCATACAGACAAGGCTAGGCCCTGGCTGTTCTGTCAAGAGGACAAAACAACAAGTGCCTGATTTCCCCCCTTCAGTGAAGGCACTCGCTATCCATCACACAGACTGGAAAAAATACTACAGACAGAAATACGCAGGCCATAGCTACAAAGGTAGTGCAGCTACTAAACTCCACATTTCTGAAACATGCATTGGGTAATTAGGCATAAAATAAACAGTATCGCCAATGTTTTTTTAGCATACAAGTGGAGTGGATAAATGGGCCATTGTTGAGGAAGCTACTCTGAAAAATATAGTTTACCAAGCTACCAATTACTTCACACTGGAGGAAGTTAAGCTACACTAAAGCAACTCCTTAAGAATGTGGTTTCCTTAATTAAAGTTACTTTTAAAAAGTAGTTCACTACATCCAAACTACCTTGCGATAAATGATCATATCTAAATCTGAAATGTCATAGACTACAGATTGTAGATCAGATCAGAGTCGGATATTAACAGAATGTGTAATTTAACCTTTAAAACACATACAAAATATGTTTCAAGTGAGAATTAGGCAGGTCTGAAATTATTGCCTACTTCACTGCGTATTTTATTTTAGCAAAAAACGTTGTGTGTAGTTCCAGTAGTTCGCTACACCGCTACATGGCAAAAACGTTATTAACTACTGAAAACACTACAAAGATTTTAATTTAGTTCAACTACCACCAAGCTACTGAAAAATGTTGCTATATTACTGGTTGAACTACATGTAGTTCACTACTCCACAACACTGAAATGGGCATGACGCCACTGTCTGTGTCTGTATGTGTGTGTCTCTCTTTTTCCACACCAGGAGGGCTTTGCATTGTGGGAGTCTGGGAGACACATCTGCATCAGAGCAGTGCAACAAAGAAAAATCAACAACCCATAATTGTTTCTCCACTTGTGAGAGCAGGCTTTGTGTGTCAGCAGGATGAGAAAGGAGCTACTCTCTGTGACACACATACAGTCTTGCATTGTGTTTCCCCCCCTGTTTTGGAGTTGTAGATTACCCACATCTTTGAGCCATCAGGGGCCAGGCACAGTGGAACGGCCCAGGGTGAGGTACAGGGAGGCCAAGCCAGAGCTAAATGGAAGCCAGCTGTTCTATTAGCCACCCTGGGTGTGTGTGTGCTCACTGCTTGTGTGTGTCTGTGAGAAAGTGTGTATCTGGATGAGATGACCTCACTACCTTTGCTCAGCATTATCTAGTGTTTGGTAGTGGCGTAAGAAGCAGCCGTGTGCAATCGGAGACAATTACAACATGATGGGTTCCAGTTCTACTCAGACTGGGGGGTTAGGCTGCTTTCCAAACTCTGTCTGAAAAGGCCCCTTAGCGTCTTCTCTCCTCAGTGGGTTTCAAAGGGCTATGTAGGTGAAGGCCAATCCTTTATTTTGCACTGCTCTTATGGTAAACTCTAAAGAAAAGGAGATAAATACTTTCAATATTTGAAAGTATAAGGACAGAGATGCAAATCAACCGAGCTAGCACGTGACGTTCTGAGAACCAAATGCTTCTTGGAGCTTGGTGAGAGCATGGTTGTGCTATGATTAATTGGCATAAATACATGCTTGGCTTTGGAATGTTCTCAGCACATTAAAGAAACTTGACCAAAAAAATGTCATTTTCTACTTATTTCATTACTTTACCAGAAGTTCAAACGTGGTTACATTTCATTTCAATTTTGCCAATGTTCTAGGAACGTTCTCCAACTGATTTGACATTGGGAATGTTCTAAAATACAGTAGTTCTGTGAGAATTTCAGTGCTTCAGCATAACGTTTCCTACATGTTTCCTCATGGTTCTATTTAAAGGGATGTTCTGAAATTGTTTCGAGAAGGTTAATTAAGAAACAACGTTCTTGCCTCCTGAGTGGTGCAGTGGTCTAAGGCACAATAAAAGGGAAGAGTTTCTTGACCTTTGCTGACCTTTACAACCTTTTACTGTAACGCGGAGTCCTCCTCAAGGACCGCAACTCGTTGTGCAGGATTTTGTTCCATTCTTGCTCTGATTCGACTAATCAGCCGCATAGACCTCTATTACCTCCTAACGGCTGTGTTATTGCATGTCTGGAATAAAAATCTGCACATCCAGTTGGTCTCTGTAATAGGTTTTGAGCTTGGAACAGGCCTTGATGAAGATTACGTATGTAACTTGTGAGAGAGGCCTGTCATTCGAGTTGTTGTTGCTGTGCGCACGCTGATCGTCACTCAGGGGGAGGGAACCAGGAAATTTATGGAGGATGATGTCAAAGGTGGAGGTCTGGAGCATGTCAGCCTCTCTTTCTCATTCTCGCTCTCCCTCTGTTTCTCTTTCTGTCTCTTTTTCTCTCTCTCTCTCTCTCTCTCTCTCTCTCTCGGCAGTTGGGAACTTGCTGATGTAGCCTGTTAGACTCTTGCTCAAGGTTTTCTGATGTGTTGTTGAGTGTCCTGTGTCCTGTAGTGACACGATGCTCAGCGTGTTAGTGGATCGGTGCTGAGTCATGAAGACAGACAGACCGGACAGACACCCATGTTTGTTTATTTGTTTGTGATGATTGGCTGTAGTGTAAGTAATCTAAGCTGGTGTTCTGGAGTGTTCTAGCTTTGGTGTGTGTGTGTGTGTGTGTGTGTGTGTGTGTGTGTGTGTGTGTGTGTGTGTGTGTGTGTGTGTGTGTGTGTGTGTGTGTGTGTGTGTGTGTGTGTGTGTGTGTGTGTGTGTGTGTGTGTGTGTGTAACATGTATGTACACACTAACGTAGTAGTTTATTTTTATACATTTTTACGGAGTACAAGGTCAAAATGTATGGGAGTGATAAAACATTGTCTGATAACATCTTCGTCATAAATGGTAGCAAAGAGCTGTTTGTCTGTCCTCAGAAGAATTGACCATTAGGTACATGATGTGTTTTTCCATTTCCTCCTTGACTTGCACCGACGTCAGTATGGCTGCTGCTGCCTGGTCAGATAACTGTGAACATGACCCCCCCCCCCCCCCACCCCCACCCCGCACACGTGTCTAGATGCTTCAGGGTCACAATACACACTCGCCATCGCTGGCCAGAAGTCGCACCAGGGCATCAACTGGTACCGAACTGGTACCGTGGGGTGTTCCACTATTCCCAGAAATTGATTTAGCAAATTGGGGTTTCTCCCCAAAAAGGAGGCTTTTGCTGAGGAAAAAGTGTAGTATTTCTGGTCATGATAGGAATATATGGCTGTCCGCTGACTATGCAGGTCACGTTTGCTGTGTGCAAAATGAGTCATACCACCAACCTCAGAGTTTATCTCTTGTGGAGAGTTTAGTGTGGAGGAAACTCTTAAAGGTTTTTTTGTGTCATTTTGGGAGACCACTGCAAACCCTGCAAATGAATTTGTTGTTGCTTTCACCATAGAAACCCCAACGTGTGGCAAAGATTTCTGTCAGAGAAATGTTTTATTGTGTGTTTTTTCCCTTAAAATGTTTGTGGGAGGCTCTGGGATTAAAGCCAACCACTTAAGGCTACTGTATAAGCCTAGGTGCCCCTTTTTCAGAATGTGTTGATGTGGCTGTGGTATCATGGCAACAGAGTTCAGTTCCAACGTCAGACACAGCACCTCTGTCTTATTGCATAACTCGTATTTGCTCATTTTTAAACTAGCAGGCTGTTCAAAACCCACATTTTATGTGACACTTTCCGAGACTAGTCCAGAAAAGCAGCAGAAAAAATACAAGTTCATCTCCACTGTCCAGTTATGTTGGAAGAGTTCTGCATTGATGATGCATTCCATTGCCATAAACATTGAAAATGGATGAATGTACAAATAAATATTACAACTCTTTTAGGACACCATCACATGTCCCCAGCACTAAAGTTTTTTGGAATTGTTTGGAACAATTCACAGCAGGTTCTCCATTTTCCTATAGCCCGTGATAGTCCTCAAAAACAACAGAGAGGTGGGGATGAAAAACACCCCTTCTCCTACCTCTCACTATACTCTGGCCCTCTACCTCTTTGTCTCTTTCTCACAAAGCAAGTGCTCTCCTGCCCTGTCGGTTGGTGGCCCACTGTCTTTTTCCTGAGGTGGGCTGGTGTGGTTAGGGGGTGGGAGAGGCTATATACCAGACTTTTCTTTCGGGAGCCCCACCTGTAAAAGGCAGGCCCTCTGACTTTGTGTACACATGCCGGAGGTGACTACACCTTAACACCATTTCCATCCAAATGGCTTAGGCCAGTTTTCCAATGCATTGCGCTGTTGTATTTGGCCTATGCATTGTCCAAAAATCTGATTGTTTGTTTATTTTTTACAATTTAATGAGGCAAGTCAGTTGAGAACGAATTATCTTTTACAATGACGGCCTACTGGGGAACAGTGGGTTAACAGCCCTGTTCAGAACTACATATTCTTACCTTGTCAGCTCAGGGATTCGATCCGTCAACCTTTCGGTTACTGGCCCAACACTCTAACCACTAGGCTACCTGCTGCCCCTTTATACCTTTGTTTGTGACCTTAGTCGAGGCCAATTTGATTTAAATTCAACCATTTCAATCATTTACAAATGCATTTATCTATCTATGAGGATTTCACCCCTCATTTTAATTTGTAATTTGACACCAACCCAAATTGGTGAGCCGTGGACTGTTCTTTCTGTCCTCTTATTTGCCCAACTCTTCCTGAAATCCAGCCCAGTGCTTTGTCATTTAGTGCTTTCCTCTGTTGGTTTGTTTGGCAGAGGCTGACTTTTATTTACTGTAATTGCCCCTACTAGTACTGGAACACAAAACAAAAAACAAGACTGTTATCAGTGATAACAGTCCCACATGCACACCTACACAAACATACTTGCGTAGTACACACACACACAGATATTGATCTGTCACCTCAACTCAAACACCGCCTCTGCAGAACACACAGCATTTTCTGCAGTAACATCAATAACCGGGAAACTCCTTACCCTTTTCCGATTTGGATTCTATCGGCTGCTCTCTGATTGTTTGTGCACTGCACAGGGATTGGCCAGCCACAAGATGGGTCCATCCTATCAGCTTACTCCACTATGGTGCACTGCTATCTCCCGTGATGCTGCAATTGCATTGCAGGGAAGAGTGTGAGGAAATTCCAGCATCGTAACCCTCCCCTCTCCCGACAGCTCTGAGTTTCCAGGAAGTGTGTGTGTGCACTGTACATGTGGGTTATCAATTTTCCAGTAGGCTGTTAGGGAGGAGGGCTAGCTGTTAGGTGTTAATGAAAGCATTACCTGGAGATGCTCTCTTTGCAGTAAGAGCTCTGTTCCAGTCAGATGCTGCAGGATAATGGTCACAATGACTCATCAGAATGCACAGCTACTGACATTTATATAGGCATTTTAAAGGTCTTTGGAGTTTTTTAACTAGGCAAGTCAATTAATTAAGAACAAATTCTTATTTACAGTGACAGCCTAGGAACAGTGGGTTAACTGCCTTGTTCAGGGGTAGAATGGCAGATTTTTACCTTGTCAGCTCGGGGAATCGATCCACCAACCTTTCACTTACTGGCCCAGCACTCTAACCACGAGGCTACCTGCTGCCCCTTAATTAAGGAGCGATGGAGGGTGGATTATTGTGGGTTTTCCCTTAAAAGGCAAATGTTACTATAAATACTGTAAAATATGCATAACCACAAAGGGGGAATATATCTGTATTTCTATAGTATGATTGGTGATTTTCATTTGACTGTTTTATGATTCCACCTGTTTTTGCAAGAACTGAGGTCATCCAACATAATACACCTAGCAGCCACAGGGGGGCGATATAACACCACAAAATGGCAACCCCCTGGCCGAGCTTGTTTCCCAGACTATTGTTTTCCACTTCAGGTTGAGGGAGCGGGCCAGGCTGTCTAGACTGGCAGTGTATGGGCCGGATTCCTGCCCTATTACATCAGTTCACCCGTAGACTGTGACTCAACGGGGGCAACTAACAGACGGTTTGGGGCCCCGTCTAGAATCCCACCACAGGAAACAATCCCCCCCAGAGAGAGAGAGAGAGAGTGAAGGAGATGCCTGGTTAGCGATGAGACTTTAGCTACCCGGGCTAGCACATTTGGTTCCTTGGAAGGTGTGGGGTTGTATGTTTTTGGATTCCCATTGGTTCTGGGAACTAAGCCTGACTATGGTTCCCTGAAAGTTTTCCTGGGAGGTTTTCTTAACGTTCTGAGAATGGAAATTCGAGGTTGGTGAAGGTCATTTGAAAAACGTTCTGAGAATGTGCAATAAATGTTGTGAATGTTTTGAACAAAATGTGAAGGTTATTTGGAGGTTTTTGAATAACGTCCTTAAAACTTTCACTGAATATTTCAATAAGACCTTTAAAAACTTGGCTAGCATACATACAACTGTTTTGAACTCCAAACAAAGATAGGACACATGGAAATTAATTTGCTTAGGCATTAATCATGCAAACACATCTATATTTTTATTGGGCCACAGCATCAGTGAGATTCTGACCTATGATATTCTGTTTTCTATCCATGCACCACCAGGATGGAGCTAGCATGCCATGGTTTTTTTACTCATACAAAGCTGTTCATTTGTCTGTTCAAACAGACTCCATTTCAAAGGAAACAAGCTCCAGTGTGGCCCATTAGTGGGCGTGGCCAACACACCTGAGCACACTCCTTATAGAGAGTTCTACTGTATCTTGCCTATGCCGCTCTGTACCATCACTCATTCATATATCTTTATGTACATATTTTTTATCCCCTTACACTTGTGTGTATAAGACAGTAGTTTTGGAATTGTTAGTTAGATTACTTGTTGGTTATTACTGCATTGTCGGAACTAGAAGCACAAGCATTTCGCTACACTCGCATTAACATCTGCTAACCATGTGTATGTGACAAATAAAATGTGATTTGATTTGATTTGATTTGGTTGATGCTGAGAACGGAATGTTTACGTTTTTAAATACCATTCTTACAATGTTACTAATGTTTTCTTGTGTTTAAGAAAAAAAAATTGATGGAAAGTTCTGAGAACATGACTAAATAGAGCCGTGAGGAAACCTGTAGAAAACCTTATGCTGAAGTACTGAAATTGCCAGCTAAGAAACATGTGGTTCTCAGAACGTTATATGCTAGCTGGGTATCCTGCAACCTTCCAAGACTGTTTTGAGAAAGTTGTATGCAAAATAACCAAATGACAAACACGCTCTAAGAGACGTATGTTACCAGAAGGTTACGTGCTTGCCGGAGATTTTAAATAGAACCACGAGTAAAACCTGTAGGAAACGTTACACAAAAGTACTGAAATTCCCACAGAAGAACATTGTTTCTTAACGTTATGAATCATTTGAGAACATTCCCCAATGTCAAACCAGTTGGAGAACATTCCTAGAACATACCAACATTATTAATAATTGTAACCATGTTTGAACTTAGGAAACATTCTGTTAAAGGAATGAAATACCAAGAGAATCATGTTTTTTTGTGAAGTTCCTTAAGTATGCGGAGAATGTTCAAAAGCCATGCAACTATCCTGCACCATTCCCAGAAAGTTGTAGGAAGGTCGTTTGCAAAATACCCATCGGTCAACCAAGCTCTAAGAAAGCTCTCAGGATGATTTGTGCAAGCTGGGTACTGTCTAGATTCCTCACATATTGATGCATGTTGTTTTCCCTTTCACACATACTAGGCTCGCTGGCTGGCTGCCTCCCCGTTCAATTGACTTGAACCACACATACTACCACCGCTGGCTGGCCTCATGGAAATGAGGGCACGCAGACTGCATAGGGTGTACACTCCCCTATCGCCCCTTCTTGGAAACACATCCCTCCCCCAGGAGAGAGGGAGAACGAGATGTACTTTCAAACAACCCTTTTTTAATTTTAACCACTCACTCAGGTTAAACAAACAAGCATTAAAAACTGTAAAGTAGCAGCTGCTGAGCAGCACACCAACATTAACACAGAGAGAGCGAATTGGAAAGGGTGAGGGCAGCAGTTAATAAGCTGCACAGTCACATCACTACAGAAAGGGACAGATGGAGAAAAGTTATCCTGCTCTTGCTCTCTCAGGGGGAAAAACCCATTACTCTTCTGTGTGGTTAAGTGAGAAACCCCTTTCATTCGCTAGCTGTTGCTGAGGGCAGATTCTGGTGCATTGCACTTGAGTTGCCTCATAGTCTGGGTAGTGATACTACCAGGGTTGTTTACCTTGGAATGCTCTGACCTATATCACCTTCCTCCCTCCCCACCTGGGTGAGGAGATGACTCCGCGACTTTTAAGTTGAACATTCTGACTCTACTTGTTTACCGTATATGTCGGCAAGCATTTTCCTACATCATCACAAAAAATATCAAATAAAATTGTATTGTATTGGTCGCGTACACAGGTTTGCAGATGTTATCGCAGGTGCAGACAAATGATTATGTCTAGAGCTCCAACAGTGCAGTAGTATCTAGCCAATACATTAACCCCCAAAAATAAGAAATAGTCACAGTCCGGAATATATATAATATATATTAAATAAATAGTGTGCATAGACAATATGGACTGTATATGAATAGAAAAGGTGTGTACAGCAGTAGTTATATAGGATGAGCCATTACTAGAATACAGTATGTACATGTGAAGTGGGTAAAATAGTATGTAAACATGATTAAAGTGACCAGTGTTCAATGACTCCATGTACATAGGGAAGCCGTCTCTAAGGTGCAGGGTAGAGTACCGGGTGGTAGGCGGCTAGTGATGTTCAACAGTCTGATGGCCTGAATATAGAAGCTTTATTTCAATCTCTCTGTCCTAACTTTGATGCACCTGTACTGCCTTTTCCTTCTAGATGGTAGTGGGGTGAACATGCCGTGGCTCGGGTCGCTGAAGTCCTTGATGATCTTGTTGGCCTTCCTGTGACACCGGGCGCAGTAGATGTCCTGGAGGGCAAGCGGTGTGACCCCGGGGGCGCGTTGGACTGACTGCACCACCCTCTGGAAAGCCCTGCGGCTGCAGGCGCCAGAGTTGTCGTACTAGTCGGTGATAGAGCCTGACAGAATTTTATCGATGGGGCATCTGTAGAGGTTTTTGAGGGACTTAAGGGGCCAAGCCACATTTATTCAGCCTCCTGAGGTGAAAGAGGTGCTGTTGCACCTTCTTTACCACAATGTAAGTGTGGAGGGAACATTTTCAGGTCCGCAGTGATGTGGACTCCGAGGACCTTTTGACCGTCTCCACTGTGGTGCTGTCGACGTGGATGAGGCCGTGTTTCTCTCTGCTATCAGTCAAGGTCTTTGTTTTTATTCGACATGCTGGATTGCCGTGAGTAAGATTCTTCACAGATGCACTGGACACTTTCATCCTTCGCCTTGTGTTATAATGGATACGATGGATTAATATGAATACAGGATGAGGCAACAGATACCGTCTCCTCTCCCTCCTCCTACTCTCTCTACCCTTTTGCACGGCTCTCTCTGTTCTCCGCACGCACTTCCACCCACGCTTGTCGGTCAGTGTGTGTTTGAGAGAGGCAAGCAACATGTGTAATCTAACCTTTCGTTTAAAAAAATATAAAAAATTTGAATCGCTACCACGCGCACACTCACACACACCTACACACGCACTCTCTCGCACTCCCACTCTCTCCCACTCCACACAACCACACAGGTAGAGAGTCATATATATTAGGTATCTGCTGAGCCAAACAATGCTTCCCTGCAGAACACACACACCACTCTCACAGGGATCCCCTCTCTCTTTCTGCTCTATTGTAGCCCAGCGTAATTACATTGGTTATTTCTCTGTAGTTACTCTGATTATAAAATGTATATACAAAAGCCAGAGTTTGTTTGTCCTCGTACAGCAGTATTTTTCCACTCCGCCGCTGAAACTGACTGTGGACATGACAAATCATAGACTGGGTTGCAAGAGAAAAAAATATGGTCTTATGCAACAACACTCCAGCAAACAGTATCAGTTCCTGGAAGTACACCCTCCCTTCTACAGAAGGCAATTCACTATTAGCTTTACTGTAAGAGGGGTGTGTGTCCAATTGCATCAGAATAAACCATTTCTTCTATTTCATTTGCTTCCTGCTGCACTTATCAGCTCCGGTTTCCTTTCTGAGTTGCTAGGCATACCTGTTAGTCAGCGTGCTAACGTTTTGGCCAAATGTGCATCGTCATCCTTTGTGAGGAATACAGTTCACCTTGATATGGGGCTAACTCCAGTTTTCAGTGTAATATATCCAATCCCAATTCAAATCCAATCCTAATTCAAACAAATACAAGCTGATTTTACATGCTTTGCATATCTATATGCTTTCATTTATAACTCATGACAATCTCAAGCCATTTGCATGTAAGGAGTCGTACTGATATTGATGAGGATGTACCCTACTTAGCTGCATCTACACACACATATATAAGGCATGCTATTTAGATAAATGCCCAGAACGTGTCACATTGCATGTGTGTGAGAGTCTAATTCCTGAGAACCATAACTCTCATCATTTGTTTTAATGAATAGCAGTAAACTAGTGGCAGTAAAATAGCTGAGCTAATGCTAAGCCAAGCAAACATTTTAGTGTGTTGACATGAATTGGCTAGACTCAGTTGAGCCAGTGCTCTTGTCTAATTTTTGACTAAGCTCATAGTATCCTGTGTAGCATTAGCATAGCTGTTAGGCTAAGGCTAGTTCCCTCGGCTCCAGTGCTTGGAGTGGCTTTGATGCTGGTTGAGCTAGCCTGCAAAGCTTGGGTCTTCTGATTCCAGGAGGACCATGAGCTGTAGCTATTGATAAGGTGTCTGATTATGATTAAGATTCCTCCCAATGTCGTCTCCAATCTCATAAAACATTTTAGAAGAAGGTTCAGTGACGTGATCCTCGCAAGTTGAGGTAGTGAAAACGGGTACCAATATTTTTGATTCCTATCTTTTTGATAAAAAGGTATTACAAAATCTCTTTTGTGTCTGATTATTAAAAGGTTAATGAAATATATCCATAGCATATCTATAGTGCAGTCATGCTATGCAAGAGCTCATATTTAGGTATCTTAATAGATGCATCATTACAATGACAGCTTAGTGTCATCATAATGGCTGTTCTCAAAAGTGTTCTCCCATACCAGTGTTAAATATGCCAAAAGGCCAAACCATGCTTTTAAATTATGTTGATATATAGGCTGTACCAGACCCATTTTGGCCGGGTATAGGCCCTTGACTCATCTTCTTCTTGAAGTCAATGGTACTTGAAGATCCCCACAGGGTTGAATTCTCAAGGTCAGGGGTGGAAAGAGTACTGAAATATCTTACTTAAGTATAAGTACTGTTACTTTAATGAAAATATACTCAAATAGTAGCTAATTTAAACAGTACTGAGAGTAAAAACATTGACCTTTTATAGCTACACTGAACAAAAATATAAATGCAACATGAAACCATTTTTTTTAAATTACTGAGTTAAAGTGTACTGAGTTACAATAAGGAAATCAGTCAACTGAAATACATTCATTAGGCCCTAATCTATGGATTTCACATGACTGGGAATACAGATATGCATCTATTGGTCACAGATACCTTTAAAAAGAAAGGTCTTACCTTGGAATGTGGTACTACGAACTGGCTGACTGACCCCGCAGACCCGGGCCAGCTGCGCAACACCATCTCCTCCCAAGGAGCCACCATCAGTAGGCACAAGGAATTGCTTCCTGGTCTTATGGAGGGGGTCCAAACGTTGGCTGAAGTATCTGGTGTATCTGGTGTTGCCTTTTGGCCTCACCAACGCCCCAGGCACTAGTAAAGGATGTTCTCCGCGACGTGTTGAACCAGTTCATTGATGACGTCCTTGTCTTCTCCCGCTCCCCCCAATAACACGTGCTCCACGTGCCAATAACCAGGTGTTCCGGGACCTCAAACACCGCTTCACCACTGCTCTTATCTTTGTTCATCCTGACCCTTCCTGTCAGTTTGTGGTGGAGGCCGATGCTTCGGATGTCGGAGTGAGGGATGTCCTGACCCAACGTTCTGCCGTGGACCTTAAGCTGCATCCCTGCTCCATATTCTCCCACCGCCTCAACGTCACAGAGAGGGGATGTGGGGAATCGAGAGCTTCTTGCGGTGAAGATGGCATTGGAGGAATAGAGGCACTGGCTGGAAGGGCTGGAAGGGGCGGAACATCTGTTCATTGTGTGGGCAGACCACAAAAACTAGTTCTGCACTGCCAAGCGCCTTAACTCCTGGCAAGCGAGATGGGCCCGGTTAAACTTTTCCCTCTCTAACTGGCCTGGGTCCAAGAACGTCAAGCCGGATGCCCTGTCTCGCCGCTATAGCCACCCTGGACTCCGAAACCATCTTTCATGCCTGGTGATGGGGGGGGGGGGCAGATAACCGGGTGTTTCTGCGCTGTCCACTCCGAGGTTCTGGAGTTGGCCCATTCCTCCAGGCTTGCCTGCCACCCGGGCTTCTATCGAACCCTGGCCTTCGTGCGACAACGCTTTTGGTGTCCTACTATGGTTCCAGATGTCGCCACGTTTGTTGCCACCTGCACGGTTTGTGCTCAGAACAAGACTCCTCAGCAAGTCCGGCTGGTCTTCTGCAACCACTGCCTGTCCCTCAACGTCCCTGGTCCCACATATCCCAGGATTTTGTCACGGGTCTCCCCCCGTCTGAGTGCAACACTCCCATCCTGACTGTGGTCAAACGGTTTTCCAAAGCCGCCCACTTCATTCCTCTTCCCAAGCTACCCTCGGCCAAGGAGACGGCCCAGCTTATGGTGCAGCACGTCTTCCGAGTCCATGGACTGCCCATGGACATGATCTCCAACCGGGGTCCTCAGTTCTCATCCAGGTTCTGGAAGGCGTTCAGCACCCTCATTGGGTCATCGGCCAGCCTTTCTTCTGGGTTACACCCCAGTCTTCCCTGAGCTGGAGGAAGAGATCGGCATACTTTCTGCCCAGATGTTTGTCTGTCGCTGTCGTTGTACCTGGAGGAGAGACCAGTCGGCCCTCCTTAATTCCACTTCCCAGGTATCAATGACAAGCAGATTGCGACTCCCGGGTACCGCAGTGGTTAAGGGCGCTGTACGGGTTCGCGCCCAGGCTCTGTCATAACCGGCCGCGACCGGGAGGTCCGTGGGATGACGCACAATTGGCCTAGCGTCGTCTGGGTTAGGGAGGGCTTGGTCGGTAGGGATGTCCTTGTCTCATCGCGCACCAGCGACTCCTGTGGCGGGCCGGGGACGGTGCGCGCTAACCAAGGTGTTTTCTCTGACACATTGGTGCGGCTGGCTTCCGGGTTGGATGCGTGCTGTGTTAAGAAGCAGTGCGGCTTGGTTGGGTTGTGTATCGGAGGACGCATGACTTTCAACCTTCGTCTCTCCCGAGCCCGTACGGGAGTTGTAGCGATGAGACAAGATAGTAGCTACTACAACAATTGGACACTACGAAATTGGGGAGAAAAAGGGGTAAAAAAAATATATATAAAAAAAAAAGACAAGCAGATCTCCATCGGACCCCGGATCCTCAGGCAGAAGGTATGGCTATCCACCCAGGGTTAAACCCATGTCTCACAGCCCTTTGTCTCCTGTCTCCTGTTTCGTCAAGCCTTTCAGTGTTTTCCCCTCTGTTCCTGTCTCTTGATTGTTCCTGTTTTTGTATGACCTTTTCTGCCCGTCCTTACCCTGCCTGCCATCCTGTATCTTTGCCCCACTACTCTGGATTATCGACCCCTGCCTGCCTTGACCTGTCGTTTGCCTGCGCCTGTTGCTGTAGTAAATAATTGTTAGTTCGACACAGTCTGCATTTGGGCCTTACCTTGAAATACGATAGCAGGCCATGGAAGAACTGGGACATTGTCATCTTCCAGGAATTGTGTAGAGATCCTTGCGACATGGGGCTGTGCATTATCATGCTGAAACATGAGGTGATGACGGCGGATGAATGGCATGACAATGGACCTCAGGATATCGTCATGGCATCTCTGTGCATTCAAATTGCCATTGATAAAATGTAATTGTGTTCGTTGTCCGTAGCTTATGCCTTCCCATACCATAACCCCACCTCCATTATGGGGCACGCTCTTTACATCATTGGCATCAGCAAACCACTTGCCCACATGATGCCACACACCCTGTCTGCCAGGGTGCAGTTGAAATCGGGATTCATCCGTGAAGAGCACACTTCTCCAGCGTGCCATCGAAGGTGAGCATTTGCCTGTTGAAGTCAGTTACGATGCCGAACTGCAGTTAGGTCAAGACCCTGGTGAGGACGACGAGCACATAGATGAGCTTCCCTGAGTCGGTTTCTGACAGTTTGTGCAGAAATCATTTGGTTGTGCAAAACCACAGTTTTATCAGCTGTCTTGGTTGGCTGGTCTCAGACAATCCCACAGGTGAAGATGCCGGATGTGGAGGTCCTGGGCTGGCATGGTTACACGTTATCTACAGTTGTGAGGCCGGTTGGACGTATTGCCAAATTCTCTAAAACGTTTTATGGTAGAGCAATTAAATTACATTCTCACTCAACAGCTCTGGTAAAATTCCTGCAGTCAGCATGCCAACTGCACACTCCCTCACAGAGAGGTCTGTGGCATTGTGTTGTGTGACAAAACTGTGCATTTTATTGTCCCCAGCACAAGGTGCACCTGTGTAATGAGCATGCTGTTTAATCAGCTTCTTATTATGCCACACCTGTCAGGTGGATGGATTATCTTGACAAAGGAGAAATGCTCACTAACAGAGATGTAAACACATTTCTGAACAAAATGTGAGAGGAATAAGCCTTTGGTGTGTATGGAACATTTTTGGGATCTTTTATTTCAGCCCACGAAACGTGGGACTAACACTTTACATGTTGTGTTTATATTTGTGTTCACTATACAACTGAAAAAGTTTGAGGGTTTATCTACTCTTGCCTCGCTTGATATTAACTCATATCGCTCTGGCTAACATTAGTTGTTGATCTTAGAGAGGGAGAGAGAGCCTACCTTTTCACGCTTGTTTGATCAATAGGGCTGTAAGTTCCCAAATGTAAGAGGACTCCTGTGGTATTTATATATTTGCAGAAATCAATTCAGGTGCATTTTGTGGCTTTTGGCGAATGCATTGTAATGGTCTAAAGTTGCGCTGTTGCTACTGCCTATAAACACACTGCCCAGGTCTAAGTGTATTATGGCAAGGCCCTTGTGGCAAATGGCTTATAGGCCTACAGTTGCTCTGATTGGCTATGGCGCACCGGTCTGTGTAGCATCCGGTCTGTGTAGCATCCCGTCCTTGGACAAGATTGACACATTTTTATTAGGTTTTATTTACTGCATTGTCTATTAATTGTCCAACCTCACGGCCGCTTTCCCACTCTATATCGATGTAGAATTTTCACAAATGCCTTACTCTACGTCATTCCCAAACATTCTATAAAAGTATGAAAATGTGAAAATGACTATATAGAAAAAGGCGTCATTCTTCCTGGGGATGTACTGTAAATGAACAGATATACTGTTATTTATATCTCTGGGAAATCTCGAGAGACACGACCCTGTTTAAGAATTGCATGCATTCCAGCCGTTATTGTTAAGTGCATCAGCAAGAGAACTGTGTGTCCCTGCTCCAGGCACCGTCATTTGGATTGTGGTGGTGGTTTCTAATGGAGCGAGTCTGTTGACAAGCCCTGGGGTCCACACAGGCACTGCGTGTGCATTCCCAGTGTTCTATTGGCGGGAATGTGAGGACGTTGTGAGCCAGAGGGTGTCAGGCAGGCTGCATTCACATCCTCTCCCCAGCCGCTTCAGGCTACACTTGTTTCTTTCCCTCTCTTTCTTTTACATGCCACGTGTTGAGCCGTATTCTGAGCGGAACGCTTACCTGGCTCCCGCGGATGGAGGGGCTGGTTGAACTTGATCTGTGCATGCCTCTCCTATGTACACAGCCCCCCCCCCCCCCCCCCCCCCCCGTGGGTTTGGGTGAAAAAGTACAGCTTATGCACTTCCAAGCAGTA
This sequence comes from Oncorhynchus kisutch, assembly GCF_002021735.2. NCBI lineage: Eukaryota > Metazoa > Chordata > Actinopteri > Salmoniformes > Salmonidae > Oncorhynchus > Oncorhynchus kisutch. The sequence goes on along the minus strand of NC_034186.2, from coordinate 41,984,403 downwards.
TCGTTCAACTAATCTAGGAAGCCTAGGGACTTGAACCATCGTAGTGTTGCCATTGCAGGATTCGTCTATATACTTTGGGGTTAGTCCATAACCATACTGAAAACCCAGCATCAGCTATCATGTCTGCTTATATGTTATGTCAAGTTATTGTCCATCTAAGGAAAACATGTATGGAAGAGATTTCACTGCATCCATACAAGCTCTGAGAGCGAGAAGCAGTGACATTATACTGTATATGCACATGATGTTGGTTGACATAGTATACAGCAGAGTATCTCCAGAATCAAACTAAAATATAAAATCTACAGTGCCACCTAAAGAACAATATGGCCGTCCTGCTTACAAAGCACCGATTCGTCAATTCAGTTCGCTATCTTGCACACCTAGCAAGGTTTGAATAGAATGTCAGAAGGAAGTCATACGCAGCATTTCCCACTCATCTGCCCTAGCACACCAAGGAAGCAACGACATTTAGCCTGTGCTATTAGCAAAGTGTGACATGATGTCACTGACGCTGAGTAGTAATGTTGGAATGATGTTCGGAAAGACAAAGTCAGTCAGTCACCATAAAAAAAGGGTCTGCATTGTCTTGTTCAGCTGCAAGCCAACTTGTTTTGAGCCGTTTGAATTGTCCAATGAGAATGGAATGCGACCACCTCCTGTCCAAAGAATGGCTGCTGCATTGGACTGGAATAGTTGTAAGTTAAGTATTTCAGGAAAGAACGGATGGCAGCTAGCCAGACTAGTACTGTAGTCAGGCTCGATAAAAGCGCTGATGCGGTGGTCAGATTTGGGGGACAGAAGGTAGAGAGAGAATACTGGAAATAGCAGTCAAGAATCAACCCTGGCTGGAGAAAAAAATGCTGGAGGCAAATGTCATTACGCTGCATGACATTTCATTGAAACTGTGAATGTTATTTTGGTCTTGTGACGAGAAGAGTGCAGATTCAACAATGCGCAGCGTTTCCCATGTCATAGCAAGTGGAATCTCGTTGACTATATGATGATGCCGGAATTCAGGTACTGATAGTGGTGCTAGCATTCCCCTGAGCAGAAGACTAAGGTTTTGTGGTATGCGACTGGTGTATTGGATCTGATAACTTCTGTCAGGCGGGCTTTACTTGTTTTGTTCTTTCTCAGGCGTGGCCTTGAACTTTAACAAGTGTGGCCTTCCTGACAGTTATATTAGCGGTGGAGACGCTTAGCCTCTTGGCTCCACGAGTCCTTTCCCCTCCCGTCATTCATTCCTGTCTCGTTCCAAACGTCCGTTTGGCCGGCACGGCCAACCACGTGAGTCGTTAGACACTGAAAGGAAACCTGACACCAGAGCGTCAGGAGCGGGAAAGGCAAGGCGCGGGAAGTCCAGAGCGGCATAACACTGCCAGCTAGGGCAAGGTCTGCTGGGACTGGGCAGGCAGTGAGAGAGGGAAAGGGGGGAGAGAGGTGATGGGAGGAGGAAAAGAGAGCTTAGAACAAGACCGAGAGGGAAGGAGGGAAGGTTGTAAAAGGCGGGGTTTGAGGGAGGGAGAGGGAGAAAGGGAGGGTAAAAAATGAGGGAAATTATGTTGTCGGTTAGAGGGTGGTATCAACCGGTAAATCTGCTCCCTGACCCACAGGGAGTTTCATGGTAAGGAGAATTCCAGTAGTTTTTACTCATCTTTGAATCTTTCGTCACTCAACTTCCCTTCTGTGTGTGTGCTTGCCTGTCTGTCTGTGTTTGTCCAGCCTGGTCTCATAGACTAGACGTAACATAGTAAATGTAAATCCCGAAATGCTCAAATGAGTTAATTTGGTTACATAAGACAGAAGATTTCTTAAGGCGAAACGAAAGTAGGGTGGTTTTGCTGGGTCGATATGCGGCAACCCAAAGGGCGAACGTCTCGTAACGCAAAGGTTGCAAGTTCGAATCTCATCAGGGACTGCATAGCATGTTAGCTAACCATAACCCTTTAACCTAACTCCTAACCCTAACCCCTAGCCTTGCTAATGTTAGCATTAGCCACCTAGCTAATGTTAGCAACAACAAATTGTAATTCGTACGAATTGTAATTCGTAACATGTCATACCAAATGGATGATGGACATCCACAATTAATACATACCATGCAAAACCTAACTTATTATACTAATTGGGGTTGTTGAATATACTTTAACTATGTTACGTCTACCAATGAGTCCAAGTTGGTCTGTCTGTCTGTACTTACTCTCCTCCCTTTTTGAAGAAAGTCAGGATTTTACAGCTATTTTTCTATGTTCAATGTTGGATGGTTCTGGGAAAGTCTTTCACACAGAGGCTGGCTCTGTGTACAGACTTACTTCAAATCAGACCACCCTCCCCCACCGACCTTCCTCTCCCAAGCCAAGACTGGCCAAACTGACCTCAGCTCAGCTGTCAGAGGGGCATCTCATTTCCACGAGGACTCATTTATTGGCTTTTATTTTTAGATGGATCTAGAATTATATGCAGGCTGGTCATTAGTCACTTCTGACCCACTTTCGATTGATGCTCTCATGTACACTCACGCACGCACGCACACCCACACCCACACCCACAGTCTCATAGGCTCGTATCAGGTGCTACTTTATCTGGGAGCCTTTATAGGAACATTCTGTACAGGGTGTGCTTGTCTTTGACTTCCTTCCCACCCTCTCTCGGCACATAGAGCACCACGTCTCACCGCCTGGCCTTCCTGCCCACCTACGGCCATGGCACAGGGGTCAACTCTCCTTTACGGTGCCTGCCTGGCACTCCCAAAGCGTGGGCACCACTTAGCTGGCATATGGTGATGCCAAGTGGAACTGAAAAGAGTTCTGGCATGCAGAACACCGTGTCTGTAACAGTTACTGGTGAAACGGACTGCTTTATTATGGCCACCTATAAGCGCCCTCAGAGAATGTGTTCTTATTCAACCTTTCTGTGTGAAAACAACCATCACATTTAAAAAGAGGGGAAGGGAAAATGAGTTTGGAATATTGCAGTTCACGATTGTATTGTGCACATCGCCTATGGTTTATCCACTATTTACTTCACTATTTACTGCACTATTTACTGCGTAAATTATCACCACCATTTCAGTGCCACCATTTCTGTGACATGGTAAATTGAGAGGTTTTGATGATTAATCCCGATGAAAAGGATTGTGAGTAATGCCTTCTTTTTTGAGCATTCAAGCCAACAGAAAATGTCACCCAGAGATACCCTAAACATCTATAATCTACACCAGTGAACTTGGGGAAAAACCCCTAGTAGCTTGAACCTGCTGTGTCTTGTGTGTACCTCTCTATGTTTCTCTGAGATGAGAAGACCAGGGGTCCTTCCCAGCCAAGCCCAATCAAGCCTGTCCAGCCCCGCCTGCTCATAAATCCGTCTACCAGCCTTAATAGCCTCTATCAGCTAGATCAACAAGAAGCCGTGTCTCTTCTCAGGCCTCCGTGTCAAGCTTCACCCTCCTCCTTCGAGGGGTGCTGGTTCCCACACTTCAACCCCCCCCCCCCACTGTCCCCTCCTTGGGTGGGGTGCCCTAACCCCCACTTCCATCATTAGTAGAATATCCCCCCTGCACCCCTCTCCCTTCCTTCCTCCATCTCTCCTCCTACGTTCCCTCCATCATTCACTTCCTTTTTAGCTCCTCCTTTGCTCCCTCCCACCCACTCGCTCCCTCCACTCTGATTCAGGTCAGGTTAGTGCACTTCATTTCTTCTCTCAGACAGGCCCTGGTTAGTTCCTGATGTCACGGTGGTCTGTAGTGTTCCCCTGGCTCTCCCATGACCCAGAGTTGGAGGTGTGAAATTCTGAGGGGTCCGCTCCCTGGAGGCAGGGGGGCCTCTGGCTGGTTGATTTTGACGCCCTCTAGCCAGGGTGCAGGCACTTTTCCCAGGACTAGCCACAGGAACGGACACCCCTCCCCCATCCCCTATGGTGAACTCTGGGTGAGCTGACCGTACTTGCTGAAAACTTGGTTCCCCTGCAGACCAGGTGTGTGTGTGGGTGTGTGGGTAGGAGTATGCCTGTGTTCATACCCCCTGATGTTGTTGATGACAACAAAACCCTGTGTACTCAAGTTTCAGTTCATTCAGATTTTTTCTGATCTCTACCAACAACACTCAATTCACTTTGGTGGCCTGGATAAGTGTAGTTATAGTGTAGTAGTTTTGTTAACTTCCTTCATGTTTATGTACCTGTCGAAATTTCCTGGCAGCAATCATGTCCCCATCAATCAACAATGGAACAGAGCTGTTTGTCCCCAAGCATTCCCAGATGACACATTAGCTAACATGGTGTTCTCTGCCCTTATTTGCACAGACACACTCTCTTCCGTACACAAACACATATGTACCACGGGTACATGCACAAACACACACACTGGGGGGGGGGGGGGGGGGGGGGGGTCACTGTGTGTGTGTGTGTGTGTGTGTGTGTGTGTGTGTGTGTGTGTGTGTGTGTGTGGTACTGCCTGCTCCATGCCCCAATTAAACGGGAGTGAAAGAGGGGAGGGTCAAACTCACACCGAAACATTTAGAGTTTGATAAAAGTCCAGCTACCACTACAAAGCCTGAGGTTTAAGACTGTGCCATGAATTATTCAGCACTGTCATTTATACAGTAGATCACTGTTTCAAGCTTACAGCTGGAAACCATCAGCGTGCACTTCACCCGGGCGCGAACATGGTCGCAAGTCAGCAGGCCTTACCACTAGCCCTGTGTGTGTGTGTGTGTGTGTGTGTGTGTGTGTGTGTGTGTGTGTGTGTGTGTGTGTGTGTGTGTGTGTGTGTGTGTGTGTGAGTGTGTGTGTGTGTGTGTGTGTGTGTGTGTGTGTGTGTGTGTGTGTGTGTGTGTAAATATAGTGCCACATTTGACAACTGCCTGCTTGCCTGACGGTTGTCGTCGTTGGTGTTAGCCAATAATACTGCTGTCTGTGCATCACTGTCCCGCGGGCTCCAGAGTTTCCAGCCAGACTGGTATTTGTACAGTGGAGTCGCCAGGGGTTTTGCTCTGATATTTAAAGCATGGCCTTTCATGGCCTCCCATTAGTGGTGGAGGTGGTCTGCTTATAGGTTCATATTTTTGGAACTTCATATTCTGTAAATGGCACTTTTTTACGTTACCCAAAGACCGCTTCAAAGTTAGTATTCAAATGATATCTTCATCCACAAGGATTCGTATTTTATCATCTTGAACTCTGAAAGCCCTTGCTTTTTTATCGCCCTGTTTTCCGTGAAATCTTTTCTCACCAATTTGAACAAACGTGGTGTGCGTGTCGAGGACTTGTACCGTAGGTTCAAGAAATGTGCAGAAGCTCAGGGGGTATCTATGTATGTTCAAGGCCCCTCAAGTGCCCCTGTGTACGAGATGTTCTCACAAAAGAACACAAACAAAAGAAAGACTTCAGAAGAGTGGTGGACCCTGAGAGCATTGAAGTGTTTATCTCCCCAGAAAGATATTTCCCGAGATGCCCGAATATTAAATAAAATACAGCAGATCATATATATATCAACATGACCTTTCTCTTTAGGCTCCTCATTGTGGAAAGTTTTCAGTAAAACTGTTGCAGAAATCATTTCAATATCCCTGTATGATTTGGCTCCACATGCATTATCAGTGAGGAATCGGTATGATATTGCATGGAGGTTGTTACTCATTATAAAACAGGTTGTTTGGATCCTGGATGCTGATTGGTTGATATGCTGGAGTTGTGGGTCATCAACTCCTGCAAAATACCATGACGTGTTTAATGTTTCTCCCCGCAACGGGAAAAGAGCATCTACACATTTTCATGCTATTATCTGGTTTGCAACAGTTGGGGGTTGTATATTACATACCTGTCTACCTCTAAGACCTGTCCAACAATGTATCATTTTACAAATGCGATCTCTCCCATGCCAGCAAAGAGGAGGAAAACACTGGCTGTCACCAAACAGTGCCAGGACCATGGACAGTTCTTCCACTCATGTGCCATCAACGAAAACGTCACTATTAACATCACCTACTAGCTTGGTTAGATCAAACTCGCCAACCATAATAGTTGTTGCCTATGTAGGCCTATTGGATATTTATTAAATCATTATTTATTGACGTCAACATCGAATCATAAGAACAATCCGAATGAAACGATAATTTGTGGTTTCTTAGGCATTATTGCTTAATTAACTGTCACTGCAGACATCTTTGTAACGTGACATTTTAGCTGTTCACCTACTAACCTACTATTCCCAATCTGGGGTACGCCAAATAAAATGTTAAAACATTTTCAAACAGTCCATTTAGCTTTTCCAACGGGGCTATACATTTGGGTGATGTTTTTTTTTCTCGCCTGAGTAGCTTCGTTTCACTGCCAATAATCAAATTAAACCATCTAGTGTTCAGCGAAATAACAACCCAATGTCAAATACAGGTAACCTAGTCAAATAAATCACATCTAATCACATTAACCACTAATGTGTATGTAGCCAAACGTAACTGCTGCTCATTCCGTTTGCTCGAAAATTGATAAATGGTTTATAAAAAGTAAGGCCCGCATCCATAGAGACACATACCAGCTCTACTGGTAGTACTGCTACTACCAGCATTACTACACCTGCACCTGTCGACGACACAAGTTGTTCTGCTTCCACAAGCACATCCAATGCTAGCATCAGTAATTCTACATTTGTTGCTAGCTCTAGCTAGCATGGACACTGACAGTTGTGAATCTGATGCAGCCAAATAGCTACTGCCCCATTACCCGGGAAAGCACCAAAAACCAGACAGGGACGTTGGATCATCGAAGAGGCGCAAACATGATGAGAACAACATTGATTTGAGGCTCAATTATATTGGGAGTAGTGCCTTTCCTCAGGCACAGTGTTATATATGCAAAAGTACTATCTCACAATGAAAGTTTACTCTTGTGCAGACATTTAGAAACAAAACATGCCAATTTGAAAAATAAGCTACGGGAGTTTTTTGAGCGAGAATTACGATGACTTTTGAGAGTGAGACATATAAAAGCAACATATACCATTAATAAGAAGGAGCTAGAAGTGTCTTATATGGTGAGCTACCGAGTGGCTAGGTCAGGCAAGCCCCATACTATTATGGAGGACTTAATTATTCCTGCTGCCACAGATATGGCTGGGACAATGCTGGGGGAAAAGGCCTAAAAAACTATACAGAAAATGTCTTCATCAAACAACACTGTTTCATGACGCATCAGTGACACGGCAGGAGATGTTTTGAAACAATTACTGCTTCACATACAAGCCAGTTAATTCTATGTGTTACAGCTGGATGAGTCAACAGACGTGGCGGGCCTGGAACAGCTCCTGGTATATGTCCGTTACGTTTATGGGGGGTCAATTAAGGAAGACATCCTCTTCTGCAAACCACTGGAAACCAGGACAACTGGAGAGGATATTTTTAAAGTACTGGACAGCTTTGTGACATCAAATGGACTTTGGTGGTTAAGATGTGTTGGTATCTGTACTGATGGCGCTAAAGCCATGACAGGGAGACAAGGTGGAGTGGTAACGCGCGTGCAAGCAGTTGCTCCCGACGCCACTTGGGTACACTGCAGCATCCACGAGAGCCTCTTACTGCCAAGGGAATGCCTGACAGCTTGAAATACGTTTTGGACACTACAGTGAAAATGGTTAACTTTGTTAAAGTATTATGCAATGATATGGGCAGCCACCATGTAACGCTTTTACAACACAGAAATGCTCTGGTTATCAAAGAGCAAAGTATTGACACTTTTTTTTAAATTGAGAGACGAGCTTAAAGTTTTCCTTATTGACCATTTTCACTTGTCTGATCGCTTGCATGATGACGAGTTTCTCACACGACTGGCCTATCTGGGTGATGTTTTTTGTTGCCTGAATGATCTGAATCTAGGATTACAGGGACTCTGCAACTATATTCAATGTGGGGGACAAAATTGAGGTTATGATTAAGAAGTTGGAGCTCTTCTCTGTCTGCATTAACAAAGACAACACACAGGTCTTTCGATCATTGTATGATTTTTTTGTGTGCAAATTAACTCAAGCTTACAGACAATGCCAAATGTGCAAACAACTGGATTATTGTTATATGTAAGATGGCTAAATAAAGAGCAAAATGATTGATTATTATGATATTATTATTTGTGCCCTGGTCCTATAAGAGCTCTTGTCACTAGTCGGGTTGTGACAAAAACTCATACTCGTTCTTATATTTAATAAATGTATCGTACGTGTGTGTGTGTGGCAGGTTTACAATGATGGCAATAAACAACATTTGAGAGTGCACTGACCCTGATGCTAGAGGGGGTACAGCTGGAGGTTGAATGTTTGAAGTGGTACGGGACCATAAAAAGTTTGGGAACCACTGCTCTGGATGAAAGGAGTCGGCATTCTCTTTAATGTTACTAGCTTACTTTTTTTTCTTCTGTGTATTAGTCCGACGTTAGTCCTTACGTGCCCCCTATATATTCAGAAAATTATCTCACCAACGATGGCTTTGATAACCGATGCAATACATGTTGCCACTTGCGTGGCTCATTGTCAGGAAATTAGAATGGTGTCATTTGGGTGTTGTTGCTGTCACTTCTGGCATAGATGAATGGAGGTTGAATGCATACAGTAGGAATATGCATTCTTATGCATTCATGGGAACATTACTTACATCCAGCTCATTGTCAACCCTCCCTCCCAAAAGCCTGGGACGAATGAGAGAGCCAAGCCTCTTCCATAAAGGCCAGATTTGTGCAATATACGACTGATTGTTGTCCTATGGACAGAGTCTCCCACCTCAGCTGTAGATCTCTGCAGTTCATCCAGAGTGATCATGGGCCTCTTGGCTGCATCTCTGATCAGTCTTCTCCTTGTATGAGCTGAAAGTTTAGAGGGACGGCCAGGTCTTGGTAGATTTGCAGTGGTCTGATACTCCTTTCATTTCAATATTATCGCTTGCACAGTGCTCCTTGGGATGTTTAAAGCTTGGGAAATCTTTTTGTATCCAAATCCGGCTTTAAACTTCTTCACAACAGTATCTCGGACCTGCCTGGTGTGTTCCTTGTTCTTCATGATGCTCTCTGCGCTTTTAACGGACCACTGAGACTATCACATTGCAGGTGCATTTATACGGAGACTTGATTACACACAGGTGGATTGTATTTATCATCATTAGTCATTTAGGTCAACATTGGATCATTCAGAGATCCTCACTGAACTTCTGGAGAGAGTTTGCTGCACTGAAAGTAAAGGGGCTGAATAATTTTGTACGCCCAATTTTTCAGTTTTTGATTTATTATTATTTTTTTTGAAATATCCAATAAATGTCGTTCCACTTCATGATTGTGTCCCACTTGTTGTTGATTCTTCACAAAAAATACAGTTTTATATCTTTATGTTTGAAGCCTGAAATGTGGCAAAAGGTCGCAAAGTTCAAGGGGGCCGAATACTTTCGCAAGGCACTGTAGCTTCTAACCTTTTACTGCAGTAAAAGGGTCACACAGAGGGTTTCTTGGTAGTCTTAAACAAATCTACTTTAAAACAAAAGTATACACCTCACATGCATTGTTATGGTCTTTAAATAAAAGACACCTGTACCATGTCAGATATAGAGTTGAAATGTATTCAGTTTTGAGTTTGCATCCCAATATTACACTTTATATACATAACAGAATACTAAAATATAACAAAACGCTTTGATATAAAAACACTGGATTTTCGGCATTTGAGAAACGTAACAATGTCTATGAATTATGAAAAATATTCACAAGAACACAACAACCCTCCGCAATGACTGGTCTGGCTAGTTTCCTAACTTCTCTTCACAGTTTTGCAGTGCACACAACATGTTAGCTAGTGTAACTCCTGGGCCTTGTAGCATGGCTAGCGTACCCTCCTTGAGGCTCAATTGGATTTCTACTGCCTTTAACCTTAGTGGATTCAAGAGTGTCAGAGTCATCTATATATCATCACCTAATGAGCATATTAATGCTAATGCTAATCAGTGCTAACGCTAATTCGCTAGTTGTTTCCTTCAAGCTAATCCACATATACGCCCCGGCCGGGCAGACATATGTGGATGCCTAATGTTGAATTTACTCCTTGTGTTAATCACTTGCGCTTCTAGAACCATTCTACTTAAATGTTTTAGCTGGATTTAGCCAATGCATTAATAGCAGACCTGTTTTCATACAAGCTAAATAGCCGCTGCACAAGAGCTACTGCTAAATGCCTAACATACAAAATGTAATGAGGGATTTAGATTATTTCAGCTAAAGTCACTTTTCTTTCAAGTTGTTGTCAAGCTGTTGTTTCAGACAATATTGTTTTGCCTTTGTAAGTTCAGTTAAACTAAAGTTGGGTTTTCCCAGGACGAGAAAAAAGGCATGTCTGCCCTGGTAAATTCTTCAGTGAGCGAAGAGGTGCAAAATGTTTACACCTGGGCAGCTGGTGGGGGGGTGCCAGAGAGGTCAGAGTAGGGGCACAGGGAGAAGGAGGTTAGAAGGGGGTTGGATGTGGTGTGTGAACGGTTGTGTTGGCCTCTTCCAGGGCAGAGGTGTGAAAACTCCTTAGACTAAATGATGCTGAATAAACTTCTAAAAGTGTGAGAAATGCTGGTCTGTCTTGATGGGAGTTGCAGACTCTTCTGTTGAAAAACCTTATGCTGCCTTCTGAGAGACTTGTTGTGTGTGGTGGTACGGAGTGCCCAATTGAATGGTGATGCTAATTTTGCAATGATAATGGTGCTTATCTTCTGTAAGTGCAATGAATAATTAATTAATATACTTAACTTGTGTTTCCCTGTCCTATTTATATAGCTAAGCAATTCACATTTGACTCTCTCTTCCTTATTCATGATTAAGTTATGTTGCTTAAAGTAGCTGTGATACACCACAGACACTGGTTGGTTTGACATATTTTGCTCTTTTCAAAACAATCTAGTGTGTCCCAGATTCCCTTCGCCTGGTCTTTCTCATAGGTCTCCAAGCTAATGTGTCTTTAATGGATTGATAATTAGCATTTATCACTGTCTCCTTTTATAGGCTACTAAGAGCAAACAATCCAGGACGTAGAATGAAGTCATTGCCCCCATCATGTGACCATTATCAATATCAGAACAGAATGTGTGCAAGTCAAACAATCTCAACCTCCTCTCCCTTCATTTGTCATTAGATAACCACTACAAATGTTGGCCTCCCTGAAAGATCACAATGCACACCCATATTCAGTAGGAAACAGAATTAGATATTTAAAATGTTAAAAATGGCGTGCCTTTGTAGTGAACAAGGATAGTTCCTCTGTTGCAAGGTAAAGTGCTTTGAGACCCAGCGAAATGTGTTACATCTATGCAATCAACTACTATTTTTCTCATCATTCATAAGACTAGATTGAAATGGTTCTCTGAAATGCTTTTGAATGAAGAAGACCTCAATTAGCTATAGGACAGGGTAGTGTTTTGGTGCGATAATTCTCCACCTGAATCATCCATTTACAGGAGTTCAAAGGTAACAGGTCACCTATCACTTCCTCACCTTTGGCCCTTAATTAGTGCAGAAGCTTCAGAAGCCGTGGTCACACCTTACATTAACATGCGGTTGACGTCATCCGATCAAGATGATCCGATCAGTATGTGATCGAGATTTGTTGCGTCTACACATGGTAATAAAAGGTGTCTCTTATCCGCCCACTGCGTCTGCATTGTGACCAGATTCCCCGGACCCTCCCTGTATGCAAATCATCCAACCTGCTTTATGACACGAGCTGTCTAAGTCAGCAGAAAACAGCACACTTTCATAGTCAATAGTTGTATGCTCTCATCATTACAGCCTAATTTTGTTATGGAATTATTTAAAACTGGGCATAATACTGTCCCGATAACCTCAACCTGTCCACATTAATATTCCCGAGAACCTCTCCCAAAACCACACAAACGAGCTGAGCATCTGGATGTGTGTACACAATACAATTCATGCACAGAATAAGTACAAATGACACGTAGGTCCTAATGCCCAGAGTAGAAACAGAAACAGGTTAAGTTACAGAGTAGGCCACAGATTATTGTTCTTAGTCACAACTGAAGCTGCTGTTTTAAGGGGAATAAAAACTCACACAGTAACCCATCCATAACCTTGATGAGAAGGACGTCTCACTGGAGTGCACGTCTGGCATTCAAAGAGCAAGAAGAAAAGAAATAGAAAGAAAGAGAGAGAGAAAGAAAGAAAGAAGAAAGAAAGAAAGAAAGAAAGAAAGAAAGAAAGAAAGAAAGAAAGAAAGAAAGAAAGAAAGATAGAAAGGGAGAGCAGTGCTGGTCGAGGTAAAAGAGAGGGGAGAGGCAGGATAGAGAGAATAATGTGGAGGGAAAGGGCAAGAGAGGGTGAAAGGGGATTGCCGGAAAGAAGTAGAGAGTGTGTGTGTGTGTGTGTGTGTGTGTGTGTGTGTGTGTGTGTGTGTGTGTGTGTGTGTGTGTGTGTGTGTGTGTGTGTGTGTGTGTGTGTGTGTGTGTGTGTGTGTGTATTCACTCATGTGTTCAGTCAGTGATGAAGTGTCAAGGAGGACACCCCTCTCAGGGGCAGGCAGTGTGACTCATCTACTCTTTGCAGAGAGCCAGGGTGAAAAAGAGCAGAGGGGTAGAGCAATTGTATAGGGGAGAGAAGGGGAGGAGAGGAGGAGTGAACTGTGCACAACCCAACTGTAGCCAACAATACTAGTCATTATGGATTGCAGGCCCAGTTTAAAGGTCTCCCATTGGAATAATGAGTCAGTACCTACCCACAGTTGCCCATTCCATAGAGCACAAGATGTCATGATCCCTCTTGATATTTTTTGTGTGTTAGTTTTGCCTACTGCACTCCTAACTCTTAACTCTGTCTGTTAGATATTTAACAAAGAACATTATGCACATCTGCAATATATACTTCCGAGTGTGTTTATTCTAACAAGGGTTAGAATATTGTTTAGAATAAAGACACTTTGGTGTATATTCCGCCGTATGCAGTCGTCCTATTCTGCTGAGGCATTCTTCTCTTACAATGGATGCATTTTTGATTCATGCAACGCCAGTTTGTGTGTGGAATGAGGCAGGACTTTGCTTCTTGCATCGCCCTAGCTGTGGGGTTTAAGTGCCTTTCTCAAGGGCACAGTGGCACAGCAGTGGATTGTACCTGAAATCATGAACCAGCAGCCCTCTAGTTAAAGCTTGTTTATTATTCATATCACACAATATACGGGGGAGTATGCAGCGCAACAAAATGCTTACTTGCAGGATCACCTCTGGACACTGCAACAGCAATTGAAAAGTCATTAAGGATGCAGTCTTGTTAGAGTAAACACACTCGGAAGTATATATTGCAGATGTGCATAATGTTCTTTGTTAAATATCTAACAGACAGAGTTAGAGTTAAGCACAACAAATGAGTTACTTGTACTAATTGGATTCGTAACATATAATACAAATTGCAACCCACCCCACCCCTTAAAAAAACAACGTAACTTATACAAATTGGATGATGTAGTACACACAAAACGAGGAGTAAACACAAACTCTCAAATCAAACTTTATTAGTCACATGCGCCGAATACAACAAGTGTAGACTTTACCGTGAAATGCTTACATACAAGCCCTTAAACAGCAATGCAGTTCAAGAAGAATTAAGAAAATATTTAACAAGTAGACTAAAATGAAAAGTCACACAATAAGAATAATAATAACGAGGCTATATTATAAGGGGCACCGGTATCGAGTCAGGGACCCATGCCAAATATTTTCAGTCTCCTGAGGGGGAAAAGGTTTTGTCGTGCCCTCTTCACGACTGTCTTGGTATGTTTGGACCATGATAGTTCGTTGGTGATGTGGACACCAAGGAACTTGAAACTCTCGAACCGCTCCACTACAGCCCCGTCGATGTTAATGGGGCCCTGTTCGGCCCGCCTTTTCCTGTAGTCTACGATCAGCTCCTTTCTCTTGCTCACATTGAGGGAGAGGTTGTTGTCCTGGCACCACACTGCCAGTTCTCTGACCTCCTCCCTATAGGCCATCTCATCGTTGTCGGAGATCAGGCCTACCACTGTTGTGTTGTCAGCTAACTTAATGATGGTGTTGGAGTCGTGCTTGGCCACGTAGTCGTGGGTGAACAGGGAATACAGGAGGGGACTAAGTACACACCCCTGAGGGGCCCCAGTGTTAAGGATCAGCGTGGAAGATGTGTTGTTGCCTACCCTTACCACCTGGGGGCGGCCCATCAGGAAGTCCAGGATCCATTTGCAGAGGAGGGTGTTTAGTCCCAGAGTCCTTAGCTTAGTGATGAGCTTCGTGGGCACTATAGTGTTGAACTCTGAGCTGTAGTCAATGAACAGCATTCTCACATACAGTAGGTGTTCCTTTTGCCCAGGTGAGAAATTGCAGTGTGGAGTGCGATTGAGATTGCGTCATCTGTGGATCTGTTTGGGCGGGTGTGGCTCTGTTGGTGTGGGTCTAGGGTGTCCGGGAGGATGCTGTTGATATGAGCCATGACCAGCCTTTCAAAACACTTCATGGCTACCGACGTGAATGCCACAGTTCGGTAGTCATTTAGGCAGGTTACCTTCGCTTCCTTGGGCACAGGGACTATGGTGGTCTGCTTGAAACATGTAGATATTACAGACTCGGTCAGGGAGAGGTTGAAAATGTCAGTGAAGACACTTGACAGTTGGTCCACGCATGCTTTGAGTACACGTCCTGGTGGCCCAGCGGCTTTGTGAATGTTGACCTGTTTATAGGTTTTGTTGACATCAACTACCGAAAGCATTATCACACAGTCATCCAGAACAGCTGATGCTGTCATGCATGTACGTACAGTCACTGTGGGGACGACATTGTCGATGCACGTCGATGAGGTGGTGTACTCCTCAATGCCATTGGAGGAATCCCTGAACATATTCCAGTTTGTGCTAGCAAAACAGTCCTGTAGTGTACCATCCGCATCATCTAACCACTTCCGTATTGAGCGAGTCACTGGTACATCCTGCTTTAGGTTTTGCTTGTAAGCAGGAATCAGGAGGATAGAATTATGGTCAGATTTGCCAAATGGAGGGCAGAGGAGAGCTTTGTATGCATCTCTGTGTGTGGAGTAAAGGTGGTCTAGGATTTTTTTCTCTCTGGTTGCACATGTGACATGCTGGTAAAAATGTGGTAAAACAGATTGAAGTTTGCCTGCATTAAAATCCCCGGCCACTAGGAGCGCCATTTCTGGGTGAGCATTTTCTTCTTTGGTTATGGCCTTATAGAGTTGGTTGAGAGCGGTCTTAGTGCCAGCTTCGTTCTGTGGTGGTAAATAGACGGCTACGAATAATATAGATGATAACTCTCTTGGTAGATAGTGTGGTCATCTGCTTATCATAAGGTACTCTACCTCAGGTGAGCAAAACCTTGAGTCTTCTTCAATATTAGACATCGCGCACCAGCTGTTATTGACAAATAGACACACACTCCCACCCCTCGTCTTACCAGAGGTAGCGCCTCTGTTCTGCGGGTCATGGAAAATAGCTCTATATTGTCTGTATCGTCGTTCAGCCACGTCTCTGTGAAACATAATATGTTACAGTTTTTGATGTCCCGTTGGTAGGATAATCTTAATCGTAGGTCATGAATTTTATTTTCCAATGATTGCACATTAGCAAGAAGAACGGATGGCAGTAGGAGTTTACTCGCTCGCCTGTGGATTCTCAGAAGGCTGCACGATCTGCAGCCCCTTTTCCTGCGTCTTTTCTTCACGCAAAAGGATCTGGGCCTGTTCCAGTGAAAGCAGGATATCCTTCTCGTTGGACTCGGAAAATGTTTCTTCCAGTCCGCGGTGAGTAATCGCTGTTCTGATGTCCAGACGTTCTTTCCTGTCATAAGAGACGGCAACAGCAACATTATGTACACGATAAGATAAAAAATAAGTTACACAAAAAAACTAACAAAATAGCACAATTGGTTGGGAGAATGTAAAACGTCAGCCATGTTCTTCGGCACCATTTGTAAAATGGTGCGCATCCCTTTTAAAACTACTGGCTGAAATTATAAAAAGTTATAGAGCTTTACTTTAAGTGAATTATAGAGTTAAAAAAACAATAAAAGAGGATACAAATGTAGCAAAAATATAATAGAAGAATACAAAATAATTTAAGTAAGATATGGGTATTTGTGTGTGTGGTCTTTCACGTGTGATATGATGAAAACTCACTTCTACACATAGACACACACACACATATTATGCAATTCTTAAAATGCATTGGATAGGCAGAGGTCTGTTGCCAGGGTAACAACTCTAAGCTGCCCAGAACACTCTCTCTCTCTCTCTCTGATATAGTGAAGGGGTGATTAAAGCCACTGACTGAATTCAAATTGCAGCCATGTCTCCCATTCATATGGTTCATATGGCTGCTCATCCATACTGACCACAGATCAGCCTTACCCCCAGGGGCCCAGCAGGTCACATAAGTCAATGGTCATTTGAACTGACTGTAGGAGTAAGAGTCATGCATGGCCTGGAGGTACTTGGCATCCTGACTCTCTTGCACTATTTTTCTACCATTCTCTCATTTTTGTCTCTGTCTCTCCCCTGCATCTTCCTCACCATCTTACTCAATATGTATCTCTCTCTGCCCCAGGTGTGACTCTCTCTCTCGTTCACACAAACACACACACGCCCACCTCCTCTTCTCTGAGTATGACAGTGAGCGCATAATGACGTCAGCAGCTCCGACCCAAAGTCCCTCTCTGATGTCATCAATGTTGGACAGAAGCGTTATCTGCAACCTCATGTATAGACACACACACACACACACACTCACACACACACACACACACACACACGTCCAGCTCACGTACCAGCCACCATCAGTTCTGTATTTCCTTGGGGAGCGGGGAGGTGGCCTAACTGCTTTAATACAAAAAAACTCAACACTGTGCTGACATTGTATGTTGCAGCATTTTGTGTGATGCTCTTGAACCCATGAATGCGAGTTTCATGGTATGAATGCGAGTTTCATGAAAAGGTTAACGTCTCATTTTAGTTGTATTTTCAGAGAAACCATTTCATGGGAAATACCACTAGCAAACACTTTTTTTACAGACTGGTAGAATCCCATTAGGCATAACAGGAAACATCAATCTATTGATAAACTGTTCATAATTTCACTGTAACAAAAAATATATATAATAATAATTTTAAAAAATAACAATTTCATTGTAACTAGCATTTATGATGAAAGAATGAGCCCAACATGAAAAAGTTCCATCTGAAACAGATATCAGATAATATGTAGAAGGAACGGTGAGCTACAACACAATCATACTGTGGCTCCCTCCTGGTCAGCTGGGACCTTTAAGGCTTTCTCTTAGTTGAATCACTGTGCACTCGAGTCTGAAAAGACGTCAGCGGCTGTGAGTAAATTCCTATCGGCAAAATTGTGGCCCTGAATCACCGATATTACAACTGTATTGGAGCTCGGGATCTGTTATACCCCCGTATTGGGGGCACGGAGTGATTCAACAGCAATAAAACAGACACAGTGGACATTTGAGTGTGTCTTCAGGCTTGAGAGGAGCCACTGAGGCAGTGATATTGACTTGTAATGATCTGAGGGAGTGGGACTGTATTGACATGGGCTGGTAATAGAAGTTGAGCACTTAAGATGGGGAGATGGGGAGGGAGGGAGAGAGAGGGGGAGGGAAACAGAAAGAGAGGGAGGGCTGTGGAGGGAAAAGGTTGAAGAGTGTGTGTCTTTTCTCCCGCTCTGAACTGGCGGGAAGGGAGAGCGAGAGAGGGCGAGGGAGAGCGAGAGAGGGCGAGGGAGAGGGAGATAGGGCGAGGGAGAGCGAGACTGAGCCAAATTGGAAGTAACCCTTAAACAACAATATTCTTCAAGAGGTACTTGGAGACCACTCAATCAATCAAATGTATTTATAAAGCCCTTCTTACATCAGCCGATGTCACAAAGTGCTGTGATATTTACTACTACTCAAATGTACTACTACTGTAAAACAGATTTACCACTGCATTTGAAACAAATAGGCGAATAGTTGAAATTGGCATTATTTAGGAAACCCTCCAAAAGTTTGACTTATGTTGCATTTAGGGGAGCTAATGTCTCATTCAGGGGAGCTGAGTCCCCCCTGGCTCCCTTGTAATTTGCACCATGGTCTGAAGACTCTACACTTTCTCTGCACACTTTGAGTTGAGATTGTTCATTTAATATAAATTGTTAATTTAACATAGACCTTACATTTCTAAAAGATTTTTTGATTGAAATGAAGCTCTCATTGATTAATTGCACACATAGAAGAAGAAAAAAAAGACCTTCTATCCACTTTCTGATTCTGTCAGACCAAGACAGTGTGATTTCCAGCATACAGACCATGGAAATCCCCTCAGGCTCAAGGTGCAAGGTGTTTATTTGAAAAGAAGGGCGAGTAGAACTGGACAGATGTTTAGCTCCACGGTTTGAGTCAAAAAGGGAGAGTTACTTAAAGTCCCAATGCCATTTTCTGGAATCCCCCCCCCCCCCTTACTATAAGAATGACCACAAGATGATGCTTGACAGGTGCGAAAACAGAGCAAGGGACTTCTGTTGTGTGGTAATAATATTCTAAAGATGCTATCACTGGAGTAGCAGTTAGCATTAGTAAAGGACTAGAGCAGGCTCGTTTTACGAGTCGGCCAACAGCCAGGAGGATAGAGGTTATAGGTTAGGTGGACCAGTAGCCAGGTTACTGGTTGAAGCCCCGGACATTACAATCATCCTATTTACACACACACGCTCCATGACTTCTGCAACTGGACTATTATTGCACAATCTATTGCAAATGTGTGTGTGGTCAGTGTAACTCAGTACAGAACTGTGTGTGTGTGTGTCTGTGTGTAGAAGTGAGTTTTCATCATATCACACGTGAAAGACCACACACACACATACACACCAGCCCTGAGCCTGCCTCAGTTGGGCTTTCCCTCTCTCTCTCTACCGGTGGTTGTTGTTCTTAGGCTAGAGCTGCTGTATGCTGAGACCGTGCTCGTTTTCTTCCTCCCTTATCGCTCATGTTGCATTCCTATTTCCACACGGGCATTCGGCTGACATTGTCACCCTAGCCACGGTTCTCGTGAGCTGTCCCCAGGGAGCCTTGAGTTTAGAGCATTGGGACAGTAACTGAAAGATCGTTCGAATCACAGAGCCCACAAGGTGAAAAATCTGTCCCTGTGCCCTGGAGCAAGGCACTTAACCCCAATTGCTCCAGTGGTGCGGTACAATGGGGACCCTGGCTGTTACCCTACTCCCTGGGGGTGTCTCAGGGGTACAGTACAGTAACTCAGTACAGAGCTGTTTTTACAGTACAGTAACTCAGTACATAACTGTTTTTACAGTACAGTAACTCAGTACAGAGCTGTTTTTAGAGTACAGTAACTCAGTACATAACTGTTTTTACAGTACAGTAACTCAGTACATAACTGTTTTTACAGTACAGTAACTCAGTACAGAGCTGTTTTTACAGTACAGTAACTCAGTACATAACTGTTTTTACAGTACAGTAACTCAGTACATAACTGTTTTTACAGTACAGTAACTCAGTACAGAGCTGTTTTTAGAGTACAGTAACTCAGTACATAACTGTTTTTACAGTACAGTAACTCAGTACAGAGCTGTTTTTAGAGTACAGTAACTCAGTACATAACTGTTTTTACAGTACAGTAACTCAGTACATAACTGTTGTTAGAGTACAGTAACTCAGTACAGAGCTGTTTTTAGAGTACAGTAACTCAGTACATAACTGTTTTTACAGTACAGTAACTCAGTACATAACTGTTTTTACAGTACAGTAACTCAGTACATAACTGTTTTTACAGTACAGTAACTCAGTACAGAGCTGTTTTTAGAGTACAGTAACTCAGTACATAACTGTTTTTACAGTACAGTAACTCAGTACATAACTGTTTTTACAGTACAGTAACTCAGTACATAACTGTTTTTACAATACAGTAACTCAGTACATAACTGTTTTTACAGTACAGTAACTCAGTACATAACTGTTTTTACAGTACAGTAACTCAGTACAGAGCTGTTTTTATTGCACGGTAATTCATGATTTCTTGTACAGTATCTTGTATATCTTGGCGTGTGTGTAGTTGTGTTTTTTTTTCTCATTGATTGTTGCGTGTTCATAATGGCCATATTGTTTAATATATGTACAGTATGCACAGTATGCCTATATGTGTCTTCATTAATATAAGTTCCCTCCATCAGGTGCAATCAGGATCCATATCAGCGTTGCACAGGTCGTGTTTACCTGTAAACCTCTGGCCTGGCGGAAGGTGACACAGGCTACGTCGGAGAGCAAGAAAGCACACGGGACAGCATGATGAGCAACGACAGAGAAAGGCATGATCAGAGTGAGTGTCTTTTGCCCCCCCCCCCCCCCCCTGATTTAAGTCAGCAATTGAGGAGATGAAGACAGCTGAGACTTGTTTGTTTTAGTCATTGGTTTGGACCGTGCACAACCTGTACAAGCTGTCAAGCTAATTAGCAGCTGTGATCCCCGGGTATACATTGGATTTGGACTGATAGATTGCTAATGTGTCGGTGAACGATTCGCATGCTCTCTTTGGGTGCAGGGTTGTAAGTGCTAATTGTAAGGACAGAACACAACTTATTTCGGTTGACCTCTGCTGCTGTTAATACATGAATCGAATGTTTCTTCTACATTTCTGTTGTAGTGCAGGTGTCACTTGTGCAGCAGTAATTGTACGTGGTAGAAAGCTCCAAAGATTGTTCATTGCTTTATCTCAGCACTATACTGAGTGAAATACTGCGCCGGTAAGCAGGACAGTGTTAGCAGATGGCTGAGAACACAAGCAGAATCACACAATGGTTTCAACAGTGATAATACAATGGTATTAGGCATAGCCTGTGCCTGTGTGTCATCCTCACACCCCAGCACGCCTGTGTACGTCAAAGAGAACAATTAGCGGGGGTGGGAGTGTGAAGAGGGGTGTCTATAATCTCAAAAGTTATACAGCCCCCAGAGGGCGCTTTGCGCGTGGGAGAACGAGAGAGAGTATGGGTGTGTGTGTGTGTGTGTGTGTGTGTGGTTGACTACAGCTGCACCGTAGAGGAAGATTCTAGCGCGGTCTGTGAATGACGCTGTGAGTGGGCAGGCAGGAGTGGGCTTTGCCTGCCGGCTCATCTCTGAATATGATCTCAAATGTGATGATATTTCATCCGGACAAAAAAGAGAGAGGGATTCCATGAGGCTTTCTATTGTGACTCAACTTGAGGTCTACCGATGTGGATTATTTACTGTGAGAAAAGGTTACCTTTTGAAGGTCAATGTTGTTCTTTCTGTCTGGTTTACTCACAATGATGCTGGCAAAGCAACCCCCACACACCATGCATGAACATGCATACACCTGCAAACATAGCAGAACAGATACCCCCTGGCAAAACCGTATCGACAAGTGCCCTAATTTAATCAAATGAACGAGTAAGAAAGAATCATTGTTGAATAGAAATGAAATGGTGTCAAATATGGTTTTGTTGATTTAATCCATTCAAATGTAGGCCTACATTCTCACAGCATGATACGAGTGCTCTGTCTGACTCAGAAACGCAGACAACTAGCCAGCAGCCAGTCTGTTGAACTGGGCCTGAGGTCTTATCTTATCAGCTTGTTGACTTTTACAAACACAAGCCTCCCTTCTGAGGAACAAACTGGGGCACACACAATCCTGATTCTTGACATCTTTACTGTAACATTCAGAGGGACGGACATTTCCTATTTTCCTTAGGAACCTATCACGTACACATCGGCAATGCCCATTTGAAGGACAGGATATGCTCCATTCACTTCAACTGTGTAATTCAGGGAATGAATGAATGGGAAATTGAATGTACCTCCTTCAAAAACATAGTTAACCCTTCTGCAAAAATACAGATAATGAACCCCAATTCATGTTGTTTTCAGTCAAAATACATTTCCTGAATTGTTGCGTCGAGAACTATGCCTAAGCCTGGATAAAGGCTTGAGTCTGAATGAATGACAGCCAATGCTGTAGCCCTTGTGATAAGACTAAGACCATAGACAAGGAAGAGATACTGAACTGGTAGTGTCCCATTTATTGTCAGTAGACCCTGGGTCATCTAGTACTGTACTGTATGTCCGTCTCAAGGTCTGCTGCATGGAGTCAGTGCTGGAGCAGGGGCAGGCGGGGTGGCTGGGTGCCCAGCCGTGGTGCGTCGACTCTGGGATTGGAGACGTCAGTGGCTGCCTTGACTGGTCTGTGTCATCTCTGCATGCACAAGGGGTCTATAGAGCACAGCCCAGCCACGCTGGCCCCCTGCTATGTTCCAGCCAAACCACGGACAGGCCAAGCCAGGCATACAGTGCGTGTCTGGCTCTGTATACATATTTGTGTGTGTGTGTACACGTGCACACAGACATGCACATACAGTATGCACTCGCATACACAGATGGACAGGCAGGCTGGCAGGCGCGCGCACACATCGTGTGAGCATTACAATTATTGCGGACATTGTACGTCATGGCAGTACTGTTAAGATTGCAACACAGTGCTTAGTGTCATTATTGGAAATGCACTAATTAACCTGATTGCCCAAACGGTTGTCCAAGGTTGAAGGAAGCTGTCTTGTTCTTGCAATTGACTTTAGCGAAATGTTTTTATTGGCAGTCGTAAGCTACGCGTGGTATTCAGATGCAGTTATTTGCTGTGTATGTGTGTGCGTGTGTGTGCGTGTGTGTGTGTGTGTGTGTGTGTGTGTGTGTGTGTGTCGGCCCATGTTTGTCAGTGACCGCATCAGAATACTGGAAACCACGTGGCTCCACACAAGCAGGACTTCCCACTTCCTGGTCTAATTTCCTCCTCTCTCCTTATATGGTTGCACCGGTCTCTGGGTCACACACTTCTACTGACAGAGTCGCAGCAGAGTGGAGGGAATGTGGTTTGTCATTCTCTCTCTCTCTCTCTCATACACACGCGCACACACACACACACACACCGCACACACACGGTTATCACAGCCAGCATCTCTGCAGCTGTTGGCACTACTTGGCAGAGTTATCGCTGTGTAGCCTTCTGCCCCCCCTCGCCCACACCCACCCATGTGTCGCCAGCTAATTGTCCTTGGTTCCTAAAAAGGTCCTGGTAGGTTTTAATGGTTAGGAATTAGGGTCACCGTAACATTCATTTGTTCTGTTTTCTGGGTGTTTTAGCTAATATATTATTCTGGAAAAAAAGATCTAGTTTGTGCCACATTCTAAATGGCTACTGAACAGATTCACAGTTGTGAGCTGTTTCTATATGCAGTCGTTAGTGTTTTGTCTGGCCGGGTCCCAAATGGCACCCTAGTCCCTATATGAGCCCTGGTCAAGGATTGCATAGACAATCCTAATTGCACATTGGTTTATAAAACATTTTGTTGCAAGGCTTGTGTTACAGCTGTATAACACACAGCGAGTATTGAGCCACTGTTTTGACATGAAAAGCTGTTTGCACATTGTTTGACCATCAGGAGCAATACAAGTGTGTGTCGTGGAAGCACCTCCCTCTCGTTCCGTTAGGAGTGCAGCTTGTTTGAATAGACCATGCGTCGTGGTGGTTCAGCCGGGAGCTTGCTCATTAAATCTCTGTGGCAAAATCCCCAACCCTGCTCCACATCACCACTGTGCTTAACAATCATCCTTCTTCCTTCTTTCTCCCCTCATTTCCCCCTCCCCCTCCTCCTCCTCCTCCATGTGTGGGCGAGAGCGGTAGCCAGTGTTAACCAGTAAGCGGATGCTTCCGATAGGTTCTGTGCTTTGCGTTTCCGCTGCTGTGGAGGACAGAAGGGACTCAGTGAGTCTACCCCAATCTCCACTCCAGTCGCCTCCTTCACATTTTCACTGCCATTATACTGTATGTCTCTAGTCCACAGATGGTCATGCAAGGTTTGAAGAGCCAATTCGCTATTGATTTATTTTATTTTTATTTTATTTAACTAGGCAAGTCAGTTAAGAACAAATTCTTATTTACAATCACGGCCTACCCCAGACAAACCCGGACAATGCTGGGCCAATTGTGCTCCGCCCTATGGGACTCCCAATCAAGGCCGGTTGTGATACAGCCTGGAATCGAACCAGGGACTGTAGTGACGCCTCTAGCACTGAGATGCAGTACCTTAGACCGCTGCGCCCCTCGGGAGCCTGAGTGGAATCTGACGACTTCCTCAGAGTCCTCCAAATAAATAGAGATGAACTATAGTGAAGGCAATTTCAGGTTGTTGATATGCTTTTATATTTTAGCACTATTCCCCTTTGGAGAAAAAAAACAGTCAAGAATTAAAACTTTGCATTGGGAGAAATACCTGGGCCTGGTTTCCCAAAAGCATCTTAAGGCTAAAGTCATTGTAAGAACATAAGAGCTTCTTAGAGTAGGAAATTGGAATAGATGCATTTTCCTCCGACTCTTATGGATAAAAATAAAAGCTATGCATGAAGCCTCTTTAGTCATAAAAGTCAGACCTAGTCAACAGATATTTAGGACACCTCATGAGCTGTCCTAACCATTTAAGAGTTACCAGAAGGTATCCTGATAATAGGAAAATGCATCGAGTCAGTGGTTCCTGCGCCATATGCAGTTGCTTTGGAGTTGTTCAAAGACTGTTTTGATATTACTATATGATAATAAATAGTCTAGACCTACATGCAACAGTATCTCTAGCAGTTTTGAAAATGATTTCACATGATATGCCAAATAACCTACAGTCCATCATGTTATTTCAAGTTAACCCTTAGTGTTGCAAAGCTACCAATACTTAGTGTTGCAAAGCTACCAAGTTAACCCTTAGTGTTGCAAAGCTACCAATTAATACTTTAATAACTTTTATAAAATGTATTCATATATAGTGAACATTTTTTAAATATCTGTATCCATGATGTCCAACAGTTTCTAGTAGATAGACCATACAGTTCAAGAGAAAATAGCGTAATTAATGAAAAAAGCATGTAATCTACAATGCCATTTATTTTTTAATTATCTCTGCCACTTTTTTTACAACTGCCACCAGTTTGACCAGGGGCCAGAGATAATTACAGACACCTGTGATAATCTGAAGTACCTTAAAAAGGCCACTAGGTGTCTTGTGATAGATTACATGAAAGATACCAAAATTGTGATAGTTTACTGGTAAACTTAGAACGGTTCCAGAAAATATACCCTCACTTTGCAACCCTAAGCGCAATTATCACGTTGTTTAAAAAATATGCTAAAATTGGGCATGCCTGTAATTTGGACAATTGTAGGCATCTAGGGCCTATGTTAACTTTGTGTTTGATGCCAACTGTACCAAAGCGATTTGGAGTTGTTAAACGGGAGTGACGAGTGTGTTGATATAACAGTATAATTATAAAAATTCCGCTTTTAACAACCATCAGAATTGCTTTTAGAAAAAAGGGTTATGCATGCCAATATATTAGCCAAGAATTAAGTGTAGGCAAAGTGATCGTGTCAGGCCAAAATTATATCAAACATTTTATCATTGCAACATTTGAAGCTGGCGATGCCTCATTGCAATTGCTTAGTCCCCATAATTTGCAACATTGTCAATAGGCGCCATCTCCATAACTTGTGGTACCTCAAGCTGTCATGATTACCAGCTGAGATAAACTTTCATGAGTGGATTTTACTGGCTCAGACGTTGTTGTCTTAAAACAGGTTTTAACAGGAATCTTATGACCTTTTTAAATATGCTTTGTGGATACGGGCCCTGAGCTGTTTCCCAACACATAAGGTTACTTGTGTAACCCCGGATCTCTGATATTATGAGTGAGATATCTCACAATTTACCAGAATCTCTATGTAGCTCGAAGAACCAATTATACAAGTCTGTCGGAGACAGACAGGTCGAGTGGCAAATGAGGAAGCCCCTCCCCTCATACTAAACAGCCACTTTCCTACCCTCTGATCATTCTTGAGCATGCTGAACTTCCTCACACGCTTGTGAGCATTTTTAAAATTTTTAGTAGCTGAAAAACCTGCGCTTGGCGGCATAAACTTGATGGCACACCTGTGAACAGTTTAACAGGAAACAGATCAAGTCAGGCTGAGGAGAGCTACCCCTTACACTGTGTATACGTTTTTTGGGGAATTGTTAGTTAGATTACTTGTTCGTTATTACTGCATTGTCGGAACTAGAAGCACAAGCATTTCGCTACACTCGCATTAACATCTGCTAACCATGTGTATGTGACAAAAAAATTTGATATGATTTGATTTGATACAGGTAACTGCCAAAATAATGGAAACACTTGAGGAAATGAGGGATACAGTTTATTGAAAGCAGGTGCTTCCACACAGGTGTGGTTTGCGAGTTATTTAAAACAATTAACATCCCATCATACTTAGGGTCATGTATAATAATGCTGGGCAGACCATTATTTTGGTTACCATGGCTAAGCCCCCATAGGATGACAATGTCCACATCCACAGGGCACGGGTGATCTCTGAATGGTTTTATGAGCATGAAACGATGTAAACCATATGCAATGGCCGTCTTAGTCACCAGATCTCAACCAAATTTAAAATCAATCTTGCTCGTTGTGGCCCAACTCCCTGTTAATTAAGACACTTTATGTTGATGTTTACTTTATTTTGGCAGTTACATGTAGGTTGTATAGAAAGTCTTTGGAGGTGTTTATTGAACAACAGTGAAACACAGTTCTTCCTTTTTTAATTTCCGGACAGGTATTTTCCATTTGGGATCATATTTCTCATAGCTGGAAAAATCCTGGACATGCAGGACCCATCTACTCTTGGAAAGAAGCTGGACTGGTACACCATCACTGTTCTGGACAGGCTTTTTGTCCACGGCCTCATCGTCCTCCCCTTCTTTTACCTCACTCTGACTCAGAAGAACGAGAATGATCAGAGGGCGGGCAATTGGCTCTTTAGTATGAGGGGAGGGGCTCCTTCATTCGCCACTGTCTCCGACAGGCATGTATGATTTGGTTCTTCAAGCTAATTCTGGTGAATCCCACTTGTGAGATATCGAAACAAATAATTAAGAGAACCATTGTTACTAAAGCTGCACTTGGGGTGGTACAACTCAATATCAGCAAGGTGTTCTTAATTTTTGTACAATCAGTGTATAATATTCAGGTAAGATGTGACTGGAGTAAGCTGATCCAAGAGCAGCGCTGCCTTTCTTTCGATCCTATCAGTAGCCTATCGACACATTCTCCAATGACGCTCTTAGCGAAAGTTCTTTCTGTGTGGTGTTCTGGGAAACGCATGTTACATCTTCGGCTGTTGTGGGAACGATGCATTGTTAAAACACTCATCAGCCTAAATTCCACCGCTATCGGGAGGCCGGGTCCCATTTCATTATTTCCCTCAGAATCCCATGTCGACCGATGACTCAGGAAACAGGTTCATAGACAGACGGCCATTGTATCTTCTCTGCTCAAGAACTGCAAAGATGCACACACAGAAAAGAAAGAAAGCTGTTGAGTGGAGAGAAAGTGTCTGGTAGAGGAAGTGTACCATCGCTGGTAAAGGGCAGGAGAGGAACAGAGGCCAAACGTCTCCTTTTCCCACAGTGTCGTTTGTAGAACCGTAAGCATGAGGGAACGCGGCATTCCCCTCTTTGTGCAAGAGAATACCACGCGGGCTTATCCTATCTCATTCAACCAGTGTTCGGTGCTCTGTCATAATATACTTTTCTATTTGAACGCTGTGTTTGATCTATGACAGATGCCAGCATTGTAATGCTGAAAATAAGGTGCTAGCTGGTAAATGGATGAACTTATCTTTTTCTGTTGCTTTTGACTGTCTGTTTTTTTTTTACAGGAGCTGTTTGAGACATAGAAATAGAAAGGTAGGACGGTGTGACCTTTGTCGTTCTCATGCAACATGCGTCGGCGTGCCTTGCTTTGTGAGTGTGCCTGTGTTAGCCTAGCTTTCCCATATGTGTCTGTTTGTGCTAATGTCAACAGTGTTACTCTTTATGCACGTTTCTGCTGAATTGGGAAATGTAGCCGTAGCATCGTAGGTCCATCAAATTGAAGTGAGCAAACAGAGTAATGACCAGCATGCATTGAACACGCAGTAACACTTTATCTTGGTGGTCCATCTAAAGATGCTCTTCCAGACTATCAGTAACATTTCAACTAACTATCTACTAACCCTAGCTTTAACCCTAACTCTTATCCTAACCCTAAGCTTAACCCTTACCCTAACCTTAATCATTACCCTTATTCTAACCCTAACTGTGACCTTAGCGAGCAGTTTCTTATCAACTCATATGTTGTTGATAGAATGACAAATCCAGATTATCCAAATAAAGTACACACACCTGACAGAATACCGTGCCTTCAGAAAGTATTCACACCCCTTGACTTTTTCCACATTTTGTTGTGTTACGGCCTCAATATAAAATGGATACAATTTTGGGTCACTGGCGTAAATACAATACTCCATAATGTCAAACTGAAATTATGTTTTTCATTTTTTTTGTTTGTTTACAAATTAATAAAAAATGAAAAGCTGAAATGTCTTTAGTCAACAAGGTTCAACCCGTTTGTTTAACAGTAAAACATTGCTTTGCAAGTCACATAATAAGTTGCATGGACTCATTGTGTGCAAAAATAGTGTTTAACAGGATTTTTGAATGACTACCTCATTTCTGTACGCCACACATACAATTATCTGTAAGGTCCCTCAGTCAAGCAGTGAATTTCAAACACAGATTCAACCACAAAGACCAGGGAGGTTTTCCAATGCTTCTCAAAGAAGTGCACCTATTGGTAGATGGGTAGAAATCCCAAGAGTGTGCAAAGCTGTCATCAAGGCAAAGGGTGGCTACTTTGAAGAATCTGAAACACTTTTTGGGTTACTACATGATTCCTTGTGTGTTATTTCATAGTTTTCATGTCTTCACTATTATTCTACATTGTAGAAAATAGTAAAAATAAAGGAAATTAGTAAGTGTGTCCAAACCTTTGACTGGTACTGTACTTTAGAGTATAATATGCGCGTTTCTCGACTCACACCCTGACTTTGAGAAGGGATTGCGTGACGATAATTCTAGCAACTGCGTGACGCAGCATGACAGCGTGAATGGATTGGTCGACAGGAATCCCATTGGAAAATGAATGGAAACTATATTTTTCTTTCCCTAACATCTCTGGACTGGCACAGGAGGGTTTAACAGAGTTTCGGAGGTGAGTAGGACGATTATGAGATGGAGTCAGGATGCCACCGGGCTGCAAACAAAGTCGGGAGAAGAAGAATATTGTCGCAGCAATGTGTAGGATGGGGATTCCAAGATGTGGGAAGTGTGCAGGAGAGCATGGGATAAAGGGTTGTGTAGTTTCGGTGGATAAAGTTGTGTGTGTCAACTATAGGGGTGCCCATGTTGCTGGGGATCAGAAGTGTCTGGTGTGATAGAGGCAGGTTGAGGTGGCTAGAGTCCCGAGTAGTGCAGAAGGTGTCGTATGCTGAGGCAGTGAAGAAAGTAGAGGAGGATGGGTCAAGGGAGAAGGATTCTGAGTGGATCCCTGTGAATAGAGCCAGCACAGAGGGATAGGCCAGTGAGTGATATATGCTTCACTAGGGTTTATACCGTACCGCAGAAATAGAATGCAAATCACAGAAAATAGATGTTGTGGTGGCAGCTGCAAAGAAGTACTTGGGGATAGGAGATTTGACTTCGGAAGAGTTACAGTGTGTTTTGAGTGGTAGTGTCCCGTCAGCTCAGGCTGTTGGCCTGGGGTAGCATCAGACGGGTAGGATCAGATAGGGTTAAAGTTGTATAATAAGTTGATGAGTTTTAATGAGTATAGGATTAGTTGATAGAGTGATTAAAGTATACACTACATGGACCGCCGAGTGCTGAAGCTTCCATGGCCATGCAGCCGCACACAAGCCTAAGATCACCATGTGCAATGCCAAACATCGGCTGAAGTGGTGTAAAGCTCGCCGCCATTGGACTCTGGAGCAGTGGAAACGTGTTCCCTGGAGTGATGAATCACGCTTCACCATCTGGCAGTCCGAATCTGGATTTGGCGGATGCTAGGAGGACACTACCTGCCTGTATGCATAGTGCCAACTGTAAAGTTTGGTGGAGGAGGAATAATGGTCTGGGGCTGTTTTTCATGATTCAGGCTAGGCCCCTTAGTTCCAGTGAAGGGGAATCTTAAAGCTACAGCATACAATGACAATCTAGATGATTCTGCGCTTCCAACTTTGTGGCAACAGTTTGGGGAAGGCCCTTTGCTGTTTCAGCATGACAATGCCCCCGTGCACAAAGTGAGGTCCATACAGAAGTGGTTTCTCGAGATCGGTGTGGAAGAGCTTGACTAACCTGCACAGAGCCCGGACCTCAACCCTATCGAACACCTTTGGGATGATTTGGAACGCCGACTGCGAGCCAGGCCTAAATGCCCAACTTCAATGCCTGACCTCACTAATGCTCTTGTCGCTGAATGGAAGCAAGTCCCCACAGCAATGTTCCAACGTCTAGTGAAAAGCCTTCCCAGAAGAGTGGAGGCTGCTATAGCAGCAAAAGGGGGACTAACTCCATATAAATCCCCAGGATTTTGGAATGAGTTGTTCGACGAGCAGGTTTCCACGTACTTGTGTTCATGTAGAGTATATATTTTTAAATATATTTTCCTTTATTATTTTCCCCTGCCACTCCTCCCCTAATTGGATTAAACTAATGGACAACAATAGTTAGGCTTCTACTTCCAGCTTATACATACTATATACATTTTATGGACAGTATATTTTATCTTAGTTATATTTTGTTTGTTTTTAGTCCCAGCCTTCAGCTACCCACAACCCCTCCCATCTATCACCTATCTCTGATTTTCACTGTGCTGTGATGTTTCACAAAAGTTCTGAACCTTTCTATTCTCACATTTTCTAGAGATTGTAAATTAAAGATACACATTTTTGCTAAGAGTATTATTATATTTTTGATTGATTCACCCAGCAGTGCTATTTGCAGAGTTAGCTCCAAGTAAATGTTGCATTTTTTCGACAAAAAAACAAGTGATCTAATGATTGTCTTTTTGCAGGATAATCTGTAGAGCTGGGACATTAGAAGAGTTACAGGGTATGTTAAGTGGTGGTGTCACATCCTTTTAGGCTGTTGGCCTGAGGTACACTGTAGGACTAGATAGATTTGAATAGCGGATTAGGGATGCTTCACCGTAGGGATGGTGCCAGGTTCCCTCCAGGCAAAAGAGTTCAATTTTGGTTTCATCACAGAGAATCTTGTTTCTCATGATCTGAGGGTCTTTAGGTGCCTTTTGGCAAACTCGAGCTCTAGGAAGGGTCTTGGTGGTTCTAAACTTCTTCCATTTAAGAATGATGGCGACCACTGTGTCCTTGGGGAACTTCAATGCTGCAGAAATGTTTTGGTACCCTTCCCCATATCTGTGCCTCGACACAATCCTGTCTCGGAGCTCTCTAATTCCTTCAACCTCATGGCTTGGTTTTTGTCAATTGTGGGATCTTATATAGACAGATGTGTGCCTTTCCAAATCATGTCCAATCAATTGAATTTACCATAGGTGGACACCAATCAAGTTGTAGAAACATCTCAAGGATGATCAATGGAAACAGCACCTGAGCTCACTTTCGAGTCTCATTGCAAAGGGTATAATTCTGTAAATAAGGTATTTCCGTTTTTTTTAATACATTTGCAAAAATGTTTTCACTTTGTCATTATGGGGTATTGTGTGTAGATTGCTGAGAAAAATATATTTAATCCATTTTAGAACACGGCTGTAATATAACAAAACGTGGAAAAAGTCAAGGCGTCTGAATATTTTCCGAAGGCACTGTACACCAAGGTAAATATTTGTCATGCCACATCTTAGCGGGATCAAATAGTGACAGGGGTCTCAGCAGGGTCAGTCAGCCAGGGTGAACCAGTCTGTGACGGAGCTGAGGTAAAAAAAATTGAGATACAACACTTTATTCTCGCTGTGCAGCAAACACTATAAGCCATAAGGTTTTTAAGGCAGTCTGACAACCTACAAAGTTGATTTCCAAACTGTATCAAGGGTTGAAAGAGTCTTTTCCCAATGACACTAAACATGTAAAACAAAAATGTGAGGAAGACCTAGTAGAAGCTATTGATGATGAGTGGATACAGATATGATTGAATGCTCGGTCATATTCATATAATCTCAGAAATAAATTAATGCAGTTTAAACACACCTTAAGGCTAGTGGGCACTATTTTCACGTCCGGATGAAAAGTGTGCCCAAAGTAAACTGACTGCTACTCAGGCCCAGAAGCTAGGATATGCATATAATTGGTAGATTTGGATAGAAAACACTCTAAAGTTTAATGTCTGTGAGTATAACAGAACTGATTTGGCAGGCGAAACCCCGAGCACAATCGATTCAGGGAAATTATTTTTGGAGATCAATCTGTTTTCCATTGGTTTTCTGTGGTAAGACAGTTTTAAAAGAAATATGCTTTCAGTTCCTATAGCATCCACTAGATGTCAAAAGTCTTTAGAAATGGTTGATGTTTTACTGTAGATAAATTTAAGAAGTACAGCTTTTCAGAACGAGGGTCCAGCCGAGTGGACTCTACTGTTTTGATGCGCGCTCCAGGTCACACGCTTCACGTTGTTTTTATCCGGTATTGAACACAGTTTATCCCGTCTTAAATTTGATTGATTATTTATGTTTTAAAATACCTAAAGTTGGATTAGGAAAGTTGTTTGAAATGTTTGGACAGCGTTTACAGGTAACTTATTAGATATTTTGTAGTCATGCTGGGCAAGTTGGAACCGGTATTTTTCTGAATCAAACGCGTCAAATAAATGGATATTTTGGAGATATAACGACAGAATTAATCGAACAAAAAGGACCATTTGTGATGTTTAGGGGACATATTGGAGTGCCAACAGAATAAGCTCTTCAAAGGTAAGGCATGAATTATATCGTTATTTCTGAGTTTTGTGTCGCGCCTGGCAGATTGAAATGTGATTGTCATGTGTTTGTTTGATGGGGTGCTGTCCTCAGATAATCGCATGGTTTGCTTTCACCGTAAAGCCTTTTTGAAATCTGACATGGTGGCTGGATTAACAAGAAGTTAAGCTTTAATTTGGTGTATTGCACTTGTGAATGTATGAAAGTTAAATATTTCTAATAATTTCTTTTGAATTTCGCGCTCTGCATTTTCACCGGATGTTGTCAAATCGATCCCGTTAATGGGATTTGATCCAGAATACGTTTTTAAGACCAATCACAATGTACTAAATGCCAGTGAAACTTAAAAACATACATTCAGAAATGTCATTCCTCTGCTGGAGGAACATTTGCATATGTTATGGTCTTGGGAAGGCTGGCTGGCTGAATTCTGGCAAAGAGGATGTTATTTTATCTCAACATGAACAGATATTCCCTGTTTATGTTTGCTTTAAAAGGTTGATATTGGAGACTGTTATCAGAAGAAACTGTGTAACCTAGCATTTATACAGCCTAAGAAATGCATTGCCATTAATTGGAATATTGGTTATGGTCCCACAATGGATGGCAGAAATGTCAAGATATGTATCACTAGATTTGATTTATTACAAGATTGAGGGAGTACTGGGCAACTTTTACAAGGTCTGGATGGATGCCTTTATATTGAATACAGTACGACAAAAGGAGTCTGTATTGAAAACATGCCCACGTCTGCCCTGACCCTGGTGCTAGAGGGGGGTCTGCCTTTCTGTGGGTTGTCACTCTGG
Source organism: Oncorhynchus kisutch (assembly GCF_002021735.2). NCBI lineage: Eukaryota > Metazoa > Chordata > Actinopteri > Salmoniformes > Salmonidae > Oncorhynchus > Oncorhynchus kisutch. The sequence goes on along the minus strand of NC_034186.2, from coordinate 41,950,673 downwards.
CCTAACACAGTGGTTCCCAAACTTTTTATAGTCCCGTACCCCTTCAAACGTTCAACCTCCAGGTGCGTACCCCCTCTAGCACCAGGGTCAGCGCACTCTCAAATGTTGTTTCTTGCCCGCATTGTAAGCCTGCCACACACACACTATACGATACATTTATTAAACATAAGAATGAGTGTGAGTTTTTGTCACAACCTGGCTCGTGGGAATTGACAAAGAGCTCTTAAATAATAATGTAATAATAATCAATAATTTTGCTATTTATTTAGCCATTTTACGTATAAAACTTTATTTATTAATCGAAACAATAACTGACCACAGGTTAATGAGAAGGGTGTGCTTGAAAGGATGCTCATAACTCTGCAATGTTAGGTTGTATTGGAGAGAGTCTGTCTTAAATAATATTCCACACACAGTCTGTGCCTGTATTTAGTTTTCATGCTAATGAGGGCCGAGAATCCACTCTCACATAGGTACGTGGTTGCAAAGGGCATCAGTGTCTTAGCAGTGCCATTTGCCAAGGCAGGATACTCAGCACAGCCCAATCCAGAAATCTGGCAGTGGCTTCTGATTTAAATTAAATTTTCACAGAACCGCTTGTTGCAATTTCGATGAGGCTCTCTTGTTCAGATATCGGTAAGTGGATTGGAGGCAGGGCATGAAAGGGATAACGAATCCAGTTGTTTGTGTCATCTGTTTCTGGAAAGTTCCTGCGTAATTGAGCACCAAACTTACTCAGGTGCTTCCCTATATCACATTTGGCATTGTCCATAAGCTTGAGTTCATTTGCACACAAAACAATCATACAATGATGGAAAGACCTGTGTGTTGTCCTTGTTAATGCAGACAGAGAAGAGCTCCAACTTCTTAATCATAGCCTCAATTTTGTCCCCCACATTGAATATAGTTGCGGAGAGTCCCTGTAATCCTAGATTCGGGTCATTCAGGCGAGAAAAAACCTCACCCAGATAGGCCAGTCGTGTGAGAAACCCGTCATCATGCAAGCGGTCAGACAAGTGAAAATGATGGTCAGTAAAGAAAACTTTAAGCTCGTCTCTCAATTTAAAAAAACGTGTCAATACTTTGCCCCCTGATAACCAGCGCACTTCTGCATGTTGTAAAATCAATACATGGTCGCTGCCCATATAATTGCATAGTGCAGAAAATACACGAGAGTTCGGGGGGCTTGCTTTAACGAAATTGTCCCAGCCATATCAGCGGCAGCAGGAATAATTAAGTCCTCAACAATAGCATGGGGCTTGCCTGTCCTAGCCACTCGGTAGCTCACCATATAAGATGCTTCTATCCCTTTCTTATTAATGGTATCTGTTGCTTTTATACATGTCTTACTACTCGAAAGTCGTCTTAATTCTCGCTCAATAAAACTCCTGTGGCTTATTTTTCAAATTTGCATGTTTCGTTTCTAAATGTCTGCGCAAGAGTGAAGATTTCATCAAGTTGTGAGATAGTACCTTTGCACATACAACACACTGTGGCTGAGGAAAGGCACTACTCCCAATATAAGTGAACCCCAAATCAATGTAGTTCTCATTATATTTGCACCTCTTCGATGGTCCAACGTCCCTGTCTGTTGTTCGGTGCTTTCCCGGGTAAGGGGCCAGTAGCTCTTCGGCTGCATCAGATTCACAACTGTCACTGTTACGCATACCCCAGTTTGGGAATACTGTACCTGGTTTAACACACCTGAAACCAATAAAGAATGTTTCACTCAGATCCTAAAGCTGAATGGGGTGTATTGTGCCTAATGCGAGCAAGATTGCCTCCATGTGTGTATGACTGTGTGTGTGTACGAGACCGGCCTGACACTGCTGAAAATGTTTTGGGCTTCCAGCCACACACACACACAGAAATAAACACGCACACACAGATTTCTGCTTCCTCCTGCCTCTGTGCCTATGTGTGTGTCCACACTCCTCTATGCTCTGCTTCCCAGAAAGATGCAACCAGAGAGCAGGAAGCACGTCAGAAGAGTGTGTGTGTGTGTGTGTGTGTGTGTGTGCTTGTGTTTGGTCATAGCCACCATACGCGGAACTCCACTGCAGGTTGATTTGAACATGCTCTCTCGCTGTGCAGGAGCATATGTTTTAATTGAATAGGATCCCCTCTATCTGTCATGATAAACCCGTCTTCATCATGTTGGAGTTTTACTATGAAGGATGGCCTACCTGAGTACCACCTTCACCTTTCAGTTACATCTGCAATATGTCACTTTTTGGATTTCGGGCCTATGATATTAATTATATAGAGGATGTGCCGTTTATTTGTGTTAATGTATACAGTAGGTGTAGGTGTTTTGTTGTTGATTTACTTAAAAAGATGGGAAGGAATTTGTATTGGGGAGAGTTGCGTTATGGACTAGACTGTTGGGGGTCGGGCGTGCAGGCAGCTCAGGCTGAAAGTTGATATAGAGGATGTCTTAATAATGACAATCGAAAGTTAAGTCTTTGTACTTACTTTTTTAAAGAGTTTGTTCATTTGTTAGGCTATTGGTTAAAGGTGCAACACAATATTCATTATTAAATGACCTTTGATCTAGTTCAGTTTTATCACTTAAACATATTTAATAAGGATCTCTTACCTAGCTTGATGACTGGGCGTTTTTGTATACTTTTTGTTCTAAATAGAGCCAGCTAGAAGGGACATTTGTCATATTAGATTGTGTGGAAATGCAGGATTTTAAAACATTTATATTTATTTAACCTTTATTTAACTAGGCAAGTGAGCTTTAGATGCCCCCAGACCTCACGTCAGGTAATATCCCCCTTCACTTCTAAAACCAAAGTTGTGCCCCTGAGTCAAGGGGTAGGAATACTTTCTGAAGGCACTGTACATCCGGGGGCAAAAAAAAAACACATTCACTAATCACCTTTACCTGTATGCAAATACACCCACCTTCTCAGGGAGATAATTGTACTCCCTTTCGTTCACCCAAGGCCTGCCCTATGCAAACCACACATTTGCATTTTCAATGCAATTTGTGTGCAAGTATGCATAGTATCAAAAAGAATTACAGGCATACCATGACACTCCTTTGGATAGTCATTTACGTCCTTTACCTAGGAATTCTTGGCGACATCAAGCTCAAAGAATGATACTTCGGCACCACATAGTATTTAGTATGTTCTTTGAAGTTAACAATGGCTGGGAAAATAATTTGCCCCGGACTCGATACTGAGCCATGGGGTGCACCCACCACACAACACATCCTGTCTCTTATTGTCTTGTCTGAAGTCTTGGCTGTGGGAGAGAAGCTTTCCACAGCTTCCTGGTTCGTACTTTTTGGGACAATGCCCAGTGTTGTAGCCCAAAGCTGAGTACACTCTGATCTCTCTCCCTTTCTCCTTGTGTGTGACCTTCCCTTTCTTTCTCTGTCTGTCCTGCTGTACCTGTCTCTCTCGCTCCACACCTGGTTCAACAGGTTTCTGCTCCCAAACATATTTCCACTGAGAAGGGCAGGAGTCTTACCTTTCCCTCGCTCCCTCCCTCCTTTCTTCCTTCCATTTCTCTGCCTGCTCTGGCTCTTTGCAAGAGATTTAGGAAGATTCTCTTTACCTCTCTTGTCCCCTGTTTCTTCTCTGACCGTATCTTTTGAAGAACTTGTGGTGACTTTGCGAACACATTTTTAGGTGCAATATGGTAATTGCTACATTTTAAGCACTTTCATATGGTTTCTGTTTTTGAGCCAGACTGTAATCTGTAAATACTTTGTTCTGTAGTTCAAGGTCTGCATTCGCAAGGTCTTCGTCTAGTCCTCGAGCTAACCTCAGTCGTCTTTGATGCTGGTGCGTGTTCAAGGCTACGCACTATTAAGGTTCCTCCTTGCCTGTCCTTTTATCTCCGTGCCATGCTCTGTGCCCACATGGCTCTGGTGTGGTCTTCTTATTGGGGACTAATTGGCATCTAGACTACTAGACTACTGTAACACCCATTGAGCTTTGATGGAACAAAGAGGGTATCAAAGAGAATGCCACGCAGGCAAATTGTGGTGATGGGTAGTAACTCACTCACACACACACACATGCACCCATTCACGCACACACACTCACATGCATCCACGCACGCACATTATATCCCATTACACACATGCACACATCCACGCACGCCCGCACGCAAACACACACACATGCTCACACACACAAACATACACACACTCAAACAGACGCACAAACACACACACACACACACACACACTGGATATGAATTAGGGTGTGCTGTCCAATAGGGAGGATGTGGTTTTTGCAAAGGTGGCAGCACATAAAAGTCTGACAAACTCAAACGGAACTGTGAAAAGTAGGAAGGAAGGAGGGGGAAGAGGGGCATAGGAGCTGCATGGCCTGGTGGTGGGATGGAGCTGCATGGCCTGGTGGTGGGATGGAGCTGCATGGCCTGGTGGTGGGATGGAGCTGCATGGCCTGGTGGTGGGATGGAGCTGCATGGCCTGGTGGTGGGATGGAGCTGCATGGCCTGGTGGTGGGATGGAGCTGCATGGCCTGGGCGGGGACGTGATGGAACTGCATGGCCTGGGGGGGGCGGGATGGAGCCGCATGGCCTGGGGGGGAGATGGAGCCGCATGGCCTGGGGGGGGTGCGGGATGGAGCCGCATGGCCTTGGAGGGCGGGATGGAGCCGCATGGCCTGGCGGGGCGGGATGGAGCCGCATGGCCTGGGGGGGCGGGATGGAGCCGCATGGCCTGGGGGGGCGGGATGGAGCCGCATGGCCTGGGGGCGAGATGGAGACTGGTAGGGTGAAAGGAGCGGAGGAGGTGGGATATAATGTAGAGGCCCTCGCCCACCTTTTTCACTGTGCCTAATGCGAGCCAGATTGCCTCCATGTGTGTATGACTGTGTGTGTGTGTACGAGACCGGCCTCACACTGCTGAACATGTTTTGGGCTTCCTGCCACACACGCACACAGAAATAAACACACACACAGATCTCTGCTTCCGTGCTTATGTGTGTGTCCACACACCTCTGTTCTCTGCTTCCCAGAAAGATGCAACCAGAGAGCAGGAAGCACGTCAGAAGAGTGTGTGTGTGTACAGTCGTGGCCAAAAGTTGAGAATGACACAAATATAAATTTTCACATATTCTGCTGCCTCAGTTTGTATGATGGCAATTTGCATATACTCCAGAATGTTGTAAAGAGTGATCAGATGAATTGCAATTAATTGCATATTCCCTCTTTGCCATGCAAATTACCTGAATCCCAAAAAAACATTTCCACTGCATTTCGGCCCTGCCACAAAAGGACCAGCTGACATCATGTCAGTGATTCTCTCGTTGACACAGGTGTGTGTTGACGAGGACAAGGCTGGAGATCACTGTCATGCTGATTGAGTTTGAATAACAGACTGGAAGCTTCAAAAGGAGGGTGGTGCTTGGAATCATTGTTCTTCCTCTGTCAACCATGCTTATCTGCAAGGAAACACGTACCGTCATCATTGGTTTGCACAAAAAGGGCTTCACAGGCAAGAATATTGCTGCCAGTAAGATTGCACCTAAATCAACCATTTATTGGATCATCAAGAACTTCAAGGAGAGCGGTTCATTGTTCAACCGCCCAAGAAAGTCCAGCAAGTGCCAGGACCGTCTCCTAAAGTTGATTCAGCTGCGGGATCGGGGCACCACCAGTACAGAACTTGCTCAGGAATGGCAGCAGGCAGGTGTGAGTGCATCTGCATGCACAGTGAGGCAAAGATTTTTGGAGGATGGCCTGGTGTCAAGAAGGGCAGCAAAGAAGCCACTTCTCTCCAGGAAAAACATCAGGGACAGACTGATATTCTGCAAAAGGTACAGGGATTGGACTGCTGAGGACTGGGGTAAAGTCATTTTCTCTGATGAATCCCCTTTCTGATTGTTTGGGGCAGTGACTCGGGGAACAAACCATCAATATTTTGGGTCCATGGCCAGGAAACTCCCCATTGAGAACTTGTGGTCAATCCTCAAGAGGCAAACAAAAACCCACAAATTCTGACAAACTCCAAGCATTGCCATCAGTGTGTGGCCCAGAAGTTAATTGACAGCATGCCAGGGCAGATTGCAGAGGTCTTGAAAAAGAAGGGTCAACACTGCAAATATTGACTCTTTGCATCAACTTCATGTAATTGTCAATAAAAAGCCTTTGACACTTATGAAATGCTTGTAATTATACTTTAGTATTCCATGGTAACATCTGACAAAAATATCTAAAGACACTGAAGCAGCAAACTTTGAGGAAATTAATATTTGTGTCATTTTTTAAAAACTTTTGGCCACAACTGTATGTGTATGTGTGCTTGTGTTTGGTCATAGCCACCATATGCGGGACTCAACTGCAGGTTGATTTGGACATGCTCTCTCGCTGTGCAGGAGCATATGTTTTAATTGAATAGGATCCCCTCTATCTGTCATGATAAATCTGTCTTCATCATGTTGGAATTTTACTGAAGGATGGCCTACCTGAGTACCACCTTCACCTTTCAGTTACATCTGCAATGTGTCACTTTTTGGGGCAACCTGACAAAATCTGGTTGAAAGCAAGTCTCAGGAGAGTTAGAACAGATTTATGTGCACTATTTCTATGCTTCCCGGTCTTAAATGTAATTTTTGCTTCTTTTACTTTCAGCTTTGAACACCAACTTATTTTTCGTTATTGAAAATAAATTTCACAGCGGTTTCGATGGTTCAATGACTCTCTACACTATTCCTTTGTCACATAAACTGAAATTAGGTGGAGCGATTTCTGCAAAGTGCATCTTTAAAATTCAATCCAAAAACATAGAAAGCCAATCAGCTTTCACCAACTCAAAACATCTGCAGCCTTGACTGTAGCGTTGACCTCTATAAGTGGGGTATTCCACAAAGGGTGTCAAGTCAATCATGCAAAACAAGTCTTCTTAATGTTATTAGGGGGAAACTCCAGTGCTGGCTATGACGGGAAAACAAATAATCATATCTCATGAGAGAAAGATTCTCTCTTTTTCCTGACTGTCGATGTAAAAAAAAAAAAAAAAAAACTGTTTTTCGGGATTCAATTCCAGAGTCTCTCAAAAACAGCCTGCGGGAGTGTGTGTGTTTGTGCTTGCAAAGTGTGTGTGTTGAGCAGGCAGGGTGCCCAGTATCACATGACTGGGAGCTGTGAGAAAGGGATGATGAGAGAGGGAGTCAGTCAGGGAGAGGCCTGGGAAAGTGGCGGCCCAATACCAAGCCTATTTACACGGGAGTCGCCCCTGTGTTAAATAACGGAGGTATTATCTCAGGCGTCTGATGGGATGCCTAAGAACCTCTGAGACACTTCTGGCTGCAACTCATTCTGTGTGTTGTTGTTGGTTGAAAAAGTCCCTCTTTGAATTGATGATCTTGTCATTTCATATCAATCCTAAAGTTGATTTTGTTCATTTCTGTGGTTACTACATTTTCTCTCGTAGCCTGTGAATGTTTCCCGCGAGTTGAATCGAGTACTGGCTTTAACTTAATGAACAACAAAGACAGAATGCAATATGACATTTTATTAAATAGTTTGGGGAACGGCCTTGTCTCTGAGGGAAATTCCTCGGAGCCAGATGATGTGGTAGCAGGCATTGAAACCTCCCACCGGGGGAAAGGAGTTCCAATGACGGGCTGAAGGTTTATTTTTGCTGGTGGTTGTGGGGAGGTGGATGGTTGTCTCAAACTGTTGCTTAAAAACAGCAAGCGAGAGAACAAGGCTAAGTTGACATATAAATGCATCCCAAGATTTTCGCCCATTGATTGAGAGAGAGAGAGAGAAAGGTGATAATTGTGATAGTGAGCTCATATATTAAACAGCAAGCGTGAAGAATGTGCACGATTGTGCCGTGCTAATAGGCTGTAAGGTGAATGACATTCAACACATGGCTTACAGGAAAGAGGAGAATAAACAAGACGCTATTCTGATGATACATTTGTATCTATTCCCACTATGCCCGTGATATGTGGTTGTGACACCTAGGTATATTTAGTTGAATAAACTAACTGTAAGTTGCTAAATTACTTAAATGTAGAATAAGGTTAAACGACCATTAAGACCAGCCTTCCTGATTGAACTTAAACTACATTTGTTCTTATCTTAGCTTTGTGTCCAAGGACAACCTGACCCTGCCAGCTCAGCTTTTCAATGAAGAAGAAACACCTCCTTTCGGAAAAGCACAAAAGATGCTTGAAAAATGTCTGCTTACATGGGAAACACCATGTTAGCTCACGGAGGGAGCACTCACTGTCTATTCTGTGTTGAAATCTTGACAATTGAGGCCCGATACTAACTTGAGATACAGTGCCTTGCGAAAGTATTCGGCCCCCTTGAACTTTGCGACCTTTTGCCACATTTCAGGCTTCAAACATAAAGATATAAAACTGTATTTTTTTGTGAAGAATCAACAACAAGTGGGACACAATCATGAAGTGGAATGACATTTATTGGATATTTCAAACTTTTTTAACAAATCAAAAACTGAAAAATTGGGCGTGCAAAATTATTCAGCCCCCTTAAGTTAATACTTTGTAGCGCCACCTTTTGCTGCGATTACAGCTGTAAGTCGCTTGGGGTATGTCTCTATCAGTTTTGCACATCGAGAGACTGAAATTTTTTCCCATTCCTCCTTGCAAAACAGCTCGAGCTCTGAGGTTGGATGGAGAGCATTTGTGAACAGCAGTTTTCAGTTCTTTCCACAGATTCTCGATTGGATTCAGGTCTGGACTTTGACTTGGCCATTCTAACACCTGGATATGTTTATTTTTGAACCATTCCATTGTAGATTTTGCTTTATGTTTTGGATCATTGTCTTGTTGGAAGACAAATCTCCGTCCCAGTCTCAGGCCTTTTGCAGACTCCATCAGGTTTTCTTCCAGAATGGTCCTGTATTTGGCTCCATCCATCTTCCCATCAATTTTAACCATCTTCCCTGTCCCTGCTGAAGAAAAGCAGGCCCAAACCATGATGCTGCCACCACCATGTTTGACAGTGGGGATGGTGTGTTCAGGGTGATGAGCTGTGTTGCTTTTACGCCAAACATAACGTTTTGCATTGTTGCCAAAAAGTTCAATTTTGGTTTCATCTGACCAGAGCACCTTCTTCCACATGTTTGGTGTGTCTCCCAGGTGGCTTGTGGCAAACTTTAAACAACACTTTTTATGGATATCTTTAAGAAATGGCTTTCTTCTTGCCACTCTTCCATAAAGGCCAGATTTGTGCAATATACGACTGATTGTTGTCCTATGGACAGAGTCTCCCACCTCAGCTGTAGATCTCTGCAGTTCATCCAGAGTGATCATGGGCCTCTTGGCTGCATCTCTGATCAGTCTTCTCCTTGTATGAGCTGAAAGTTTAGAGGGACGGCCAGGTCTTGGTAGATTTGCAGTGGTCTGATACTCCTTCCATTTCAATATTATCGCTTGCACAGTGCTCCTTGGGATGTTTAAAGCTTGGGAAATCTTTTTGTATCCAAATCCGGCTTTAAACTTCTTCACAACAGTATCTCGGACCTGCCTGGTGTGTTCCTTGTCCTAATTTTGCACGCCCAATTTTTTTGTTTTTGATTTGTTAAAAAAGTTTGAAATATCCAATAAATGTCATTCCACTTCATGATTGTGTCCCACTTGTTGTTGATTCTTCACAAAAAAATACAGTTTTATATCTTTATGTTTGAAGACTGAAATGTGGCAAACGGTCGCAAAGTTCAAGGGGGCCGAATACTTTCGCAAGGCACTGTAGGTGCGTGTCCCATAGGGCGGCGCACAATTGGCCCAGCGTCGTCTGGGTTTGGCTGGGGTAGGGGTCATTGTAAATAAGAATGTGTTCTTAACTGACTTGCCTAGTTAAATAAATGTTAAATAAAATAAATGTGCAGTACCTTGGGAAAGTATTCAGACCCCTTGACTTTTTCCACATTTTGTTACTTAACAGCCTTTACATGCTGACCACACCGGTCGCGTCACGTGCGCGAGCATTGCAAAATAAATTTACACATAAATGTTATTCAATCTATGCAACCACACTGTTCGCGCGCGCCAACGAGTGTCTGCGTTGCTAGGTGCTAAAATATAAATTTATTCTATTTGTGAAGCAGAACGCGCTGCAAGTCCCGCCTCTCCCATCTCCTCATTGGTTTTTAGGAACATATACCCACGTGGGTGATTGAAAGATGAACTGAGGTCAGTTGTGGTAATGCACGTTATTATGAAAGTTAGTTGCCAATCACCATATAAAGTCCAAAGAAGGAAAATAAACATGGAAGGAGGAGAGATGACTAGAAATGATTCGGTTGACCATTTTTATGTGTGGATTAATTGTCGGGGTGCATTTCAGGTAAAAAAACAACACAATGTTTAAATCCCAGGACAAATTAGCTAGCAACGGCAAGCTAGCTACATAAACAGGACAAATTGGATGGCAACTACAAGCTAGCTAGCTAGCTAGCTAGCTAAATTGCCATAAATGTTTAATGCTTTTCGACCTGTCCCCAAATTAATATAATTGGTTCAGAGCTTGTTTTGATTTTTCAACCTGCGTGTCATGATCGCGTTTGGTGTGGGGGACTAAATCTATTTGCGCACACTGGCCATGGTGTTATTCTAAAATGTATTAAATACAACAATTTCCTCAGCGATCTACACACAATACCCCATAAGGACAAAGCAAAAACAGTAATTTTTTTAACATTAAATACTATATTTACATAAGTATTCAGACCCTTTGCTATGAGATACGAAATTGAGCTCAGGTGCATCGTGTTTCCATTGATCATCCTTGATGTTTCTACTTGACTGGAGTCCAGCTGTGGTAAATTCAATTGATTGGACATGATTTGGAAAGGCACACACCTGCCTATATACAGTTGAATTCTGAAGTTTACATACACTTAGGTTGGAGTCATTAAAACTCGTTTTTCAACCACTCCACAAATGTCTTGTTAACAAACTATAGTTTTGGCAAGTCGGTTATCTACTTTATGCATGACACAAGTAATTTTTCCAACAATTTTTCCACAAGTAATTCACTTATAATTCACTGTATCACAATTCCAGTGGGTCAGAAGTTTACATACACTAAGTTGACTGTGCTTTTAAACAGCTTGGAAAATTCCAGAAAATTATGTCATGGGATTAGAGGCTTCTGATTGACATAATTTGAGTCAATTGGAGGTGTACCTGTGGATGTATTTCAAGGCCTACCTTCAAACTCAGTGCCTCTTTGCTTGACATTATGGGGAAATCAAAAGAAATCAGCTAAGACCTCAGAAAAAAAATTGTGGACCTCCACAAGTCTGGTGGTTCATCACCTGAAGGTACCATGTACATCTGTACAAACAATAGTACGCAAGTATAAATACCATGGGACCACGCAGCCGTCATACCGCTCAGGAAGGAGACACGTTCTGTCTCCTAGAGATTAAGGTATTTTGGTACGAAAAGTACAAATCAATCCCAGAACAACAGCAAAGGACCTTGTGAAGATGGAGGAGGAAACAGGTACAAAATTGTCTATATCCACAGTAAAACAAGTTGTATATCGACATAACCTGAAAGGCTGCTCAGCAAGGAAGAAACCACTGCTCCAAAACCGCCATAAAAAAAGACAGACTACAGTTTGCAACTGCACATAGGGACAAAGATCATACTTTTTGGAGAAGTGTCCTCTGGTGTGATGAAACAAAAATAGAACTGTTTGGCCATAATGACCATCGTTATGATTGGAGGACAAAGAGGGAGGCTTGCAAGACAAAGAAAACCATGCCAACCGTGAAGCACGGGGGTGGCAGCATCATGTTGTGGGGGTGCTTTCCTGCAGAAGTGGCTGGAGCACTTCACAAAATAGATGGCAACATGAGGAAGGAAAATGATGTGGATATATTGAAGCAACATCTCAAGACATCAGTCAGGAAGTTAATGCTTGATCGCTAATGGGTCTTCCAAATGGACAATGACCCCAATCATACATCCGATGTTGTGGCAAAATGGCAACAAAGTCACGGTTTTGGAGTGGCCATCACAAAGCCCTGACCTTAATCCTGTGGAAAATGTGTGGGCAGAACTAAAAATGAATGTGTGAGCAAGGAGGCCTACAAACCTGACTTAGTTACAGTACAACAGCTCTGTCAGGAGGAATGGGCAAATATTCACCCAACTTATTGTGGGAAGGCTACCCGTAACGTTTATCCCAAGTTAAACAATTTAAAGGCAATGCTACCAAATACTAATTGAGTGTGTTTAACCTCTGAACCACTGGGAATGTGATGAAAGAAATAAAAGCTGAACTAAATCATTCTCTCTATAATTATTCTGACATTTTACATTCTTAAAATAAAGTGGTGATCCTTACTGACGTAAGACAGGGAATCTTTACTAGGATTAAATCAGGAATAGTCATGAATTGTGAAAAACTGAGTTGAAATGTATTTGGCTAAGGTGTATGTAAACTTCCGACTTCAACTGTAAGGTCCCACAGTTGACAGTGCATGTCAGAGAAAAAACCAAGCCATGAGGTCGAAGGAATTGTCTGTTGAGCTCCGAGACAGGATTGAAGATCCGCGACATTGAAGGTCCGCAAAGAACATAGTGGCTTCCTTCATTCTTAAATGGAGGAAGTTTAAAACCACCAAGACTCTCCCTAGAGCTGGCCAACTGAGAAATTGGGTGATAAGGGCCTTGGTCAGGGAGGTGACCAAAAACCTGATGCTCACTCTGACAGAGCTCTAGAGTTCCTCTGTGGAGATGGGAGAACCTTCCAGAAGGACAACCATCTCTGCAGCACTCCACCAGTTTGGCCTTTATGGTAGAGAGGCCAGACGGAAGCCACTCCTCAGTAGAAAGCACATGACCGCCCGCTTGGAGTTTGCCAAAAGGCACCTAAAGAATCTCAGATCATGAGAAAGAAGATTCTCTGGTCTGATGAAACCAAGATTGAACTCTTTGGCCTGAATGCCAAGTGTCACGTCTGGAGGAAACCTAACAACATGTTTTTCAGCGGCAGGGACTGGGAGACTAGTCAGGATTGAGGCAAAGATGAACGGAGCAAAGTACAGAGAGATCCTTGATGAAAACCTGCTCCCAAGCACTCAGGACTTCATACTGGGGCGAAGGTTCACCTTCCAACAGGACAACAACCCTAAGCACACAACCAAGACAATGCAGGAGTGGCTACGGGACAAGTCTCTGAATGTCCTTGAGGGGCCCAGCCAGACATCTCTGGAGAGACCTGAAAATAGCTGTAAAGCGAAGCTCCCCATCCAACCTGACAGCTTGAGAGGATCTGCAGAAAATAATGGGTGAACCTCCCCAAACACAGGTCTGCCAAGCTTGTAGCAGCATTATCAAAAAGACTCAAAGCTGTTATCGCTGCCAAAGGTGCTTCAACAAAGTACTGGGTAAAAGGTCTGAAAACGTATGTAAAATGTGATATAAATTTGCAAACATTTCTGAGAACCTGTTTTTGCTTTGTCATTATGGGGTATTGTGTGTAGATTGATGAGAAAATGTTTAAATTATAATCAATTTTAGAATAACGCTGTAACCTAACAAAATATGGAAAAAGTGAAGGGGTCTGAATACTTTCCAAATCTTGCATTGGTTCATGGAAATGGGATATTTCAGAAAAAGTTACACACACATCTATGTCAATATTCATTCCTATGGGCGGTTTGACCCATTCCATGGCATTCTTTCTTTCCCTTTAGCTCGGTCTCAAATCTGTTTGTGCTTTATTGCCAACTCCTGTGGTTGACAATGACAAGACCGCACAAACAGATCTGGGACCAGGCTATCTTCCCTTACCGTGAGTAAAACACTTACTGTATTTGACTACAGAACAGGACAATGAGGAGTTGAACAAGACAATTACTCTGATCGTTGGAAGGCTGCAGAATGTTGTCTGTCTGCCACTTGATCACTTTGGCTACTTGCAGAGAGGAAGTCAAATCAGACGTTTGGGTTGCTGTGTCTGAAAGGTGCCTATTATAGTGGTAGGGACTAGGGAGACAGTTACTCCTTAGGGCTTAAGATGTCTTGTTGTAGTGGAGAAGTCAGTGGGACACTGCTCTTTTGTCTGTAAACTGTATATTCCCTGTAGCCTAGCTCTGTTTCTGTGGTGACCGGTCTGTGGTTATGAGGAAGTGTTCAAGGCTAAAAATTCAGGTAGACATATCACCCTCCTCCCCCCCAAATCATTCACTTTCTGGATTCAAATCAATTTAACCATGTGATATATTATTATTTTTCCAACCCTTATTTTACCAGTGCTGACCTGGGGAATAGTTACAGGGCAGATAAGTGAGCCATTTGGAAGCTGGGGATGATTCGGTGGCCATGATGATATGATTGGGAATTTAGCCAGGACACCAGGGTTAACAACCCTACATTAAAGTGCCATGAAATCTTTAGTGACCTATAGAGAGTCAGGGCCCAGAGGAAAGAGTGCCTCCTACTGGCCCTCCAACACCACTTCCAGCAGTATCTGGTCTCCCATCCAGGGACTGACAGCAGCCGGATGCAGGGTGATATGCTGCTGGCCAACACACACACCCGCTGACTCTGCTCACACCTTAAACATGCCACATGAACAACATCTGTTTGTTGGTCATGTCTTTAGATCTTTAGGGTAAAGTCCATATCGTCTATCCTAGAGGCTATATTGGCTGAAAGATCGTAGACAGTAGCTAAGTCTAGCCAGCGACTAGGAATTGGCCTTTCTTTTCCAATCATCTGTGCAGACTGTGGTGGTCCTTGGCCACTTTCCCTGCTCTCTTTTTCCCCTCTTTTCTTTGTCTGTCTGTCTCTAGCTATCTAGACATGACACTAAATGGCAAGTCTGGAAGCAAGTCAGCAAGTTTGCCTGCCAAAGTCATTGGTACTTTCATGTGTTGCTCTGTCTGTCTGCGTGCTTGCATACGTGCTTGCGTGCGCACTCTCTAGTGCCTTGGCTCAACCTAACTTGTCCCAGTGTGTCAGCCAGAAATCCAAAGCTACTTACCACGGGCCAACCCAACAGTCTGGCTATTAATAAAAGCGTTCGTAAGTCTCTCTCCCTCCTGCTCGCTTAATATAGAACATCCAGACTCAAAATAAGTCAAAACGTCACAAAGAAACAATTACAGTCACCTACCAGACTATTAAATCTCACAGTGCACATGTGCGTGAAATACTAAACTGAGTTCAAAGTTAAAAGGACTTGATTACACACAGGTGGATTGTATTTATCATCATTAGTCATTTAGGTCAACATTGGATCATTCAGAGATCCTCATTGAACTTCTGGAGAGAGTTTGCTGCACTGAAAGTAAAGGGGCTGAATAATTTTGCACGCCCAATTTTTCAGTTTTTGATTTGTTAAAGTTTGAAATATCCAATAAATGTCGTTCCACTTCCTGATTGTGTCCCACTTGTTGTTGATTCTTCACAAAAAATACAGTTTTATATCTTTATGTTTGAAGCCTGAAATGTGGCAAAAGGTCGCAAAGTTCAAGGGGGCCGAATACTTTCGCAAGGCACTGTATATATGTATGTGTGTGTATGTATATGTATATATATATATATATATATATATATGTGTATATGTGTATATATGTATATATAATATGTGTATATATATATAATATGTTTATTTGTGTGTATATATATATATATATATATGTATTTATATATGTGTGTGTATATATATATATATATATATATATATATATATATATATATATATATACACACACACAATAGAATCTGTATGTATATAGTTGTCACGACTTCTGCCGAAGTCGTTGCCTCTCCTTGTTCGGGCGGTGCTCGGCGTTCGACATCAGTGGTCTTCTAGCCATCATTGATCAATTTTTCATTTTCCATTGGTTTTGTCTTGTCTTCCCACACACCTGTTTTCAATCCCATTCATTACCTGTTGTGTATTTAACCCTCTGTTTCCCCTCATGTCTTTGTCAGAGATAGTTTTTTGTCAGTGTAGTGTTTTTGTTGTATAGGTGCGCGACGGGTCTTCGTACCCATATTTGTTTGTTCTTTTTCCTGTTTAGTGTTATGGAGCATGTTTTTATGACATTATTAAAAGACTCCATTTTACACTCCGTTTGACTCTCCTGCACCTGACTTCCCTGCCACCTATACACATATGCCTGACAATAGTAGAGTAGAATCTGTATGTATACAGCAGAGTAGGATCTATATGTATACAGCAGAGTAGGATCTATATGTAGATAGTAGAGTAGAATCTGTATGTATATAGTAGAGTTGAATCTGTATGTATATAGTAGAATATATATTCTTCTAAATATAACTTTTACAAAATATAACTTTTTGGTAAAAGCTCAACTCGTCGTGTTTGGAGGACAAAGAATGCTGAGTTGCATCCAAAGAACACCATACCTACTGTGAAGCATGGGGGTGGAAACATCATGCTTTGGGGCTGTTTTTCTGCAGCGGGACCAGGATGACTGATCCGTGTAAAGGAAAGAATGAATGGGGCCATGTATCATAAGATTTTGAGTGAAAACCTCATTGAAGGGCATTGAAGATGAAACGTGGCTGCACTTTCCGCATGACAATGATCCCAAACACACCGCCCGGGCAACGAAGGAGTGGCTTCGTAAGAAGCATTTCAAGGTCCTGGAGTGGCCTAGCCAGTCTCCAGATCTCAACCCCATAGAAAATCTTTGGAGGGAGTTGAAAGTCCGTGTTGCCCAGCAACAGCCCCAAAACATCACTGCTCTAGAGGAGATCTGCATGGAGGAATGGGCCAAAATACCAGCAACAGTGACCAAATACTTATTTTCCACCATAATTTGCAAATAAATTCATTAAACATTTTCTGGATTTTTTTTCTAATTTTGTCTGTCATAGTTGAAGTGTACCTATGATGAAAATTACAGGCCTCTCTCATCTTTTTAAGTGGAAGAACTTGCACAATTGGTGGCTGACTAAATACTTTTTTGCCCCACTGTACAGTAGAGTATAATATGTATGTACTGTATATAGTAGAGTAGAATCTGTATTTATATAGTAGAGTAGAATCTATATGTATATAGTAGAATCTATATGTATATAGTAGAATCTATATGTTTATAGTAGAATAGATTCTATATGTATATAGTAGAGTAGAATCTATAGGTATATAGTAGAGAGGATGCCCAATCACTTTTGTTTTGAACATGAAATCTTACCTTTTAAATTGAAAATAAATCACATCAAACATGTGACATGAAGGACGGTGTATTACTCATAGTCATCATATCCGAGGATAACAACAAGTAGCCATTGTCAGATCAGCAGGAATGACATCAACAGACGAGAAGATGTCATGGGGTCCATATTTTAGTCATCCATACTGCCTTGTCACCACCAGGCTCTGGTTTCACACTCTATTTAATGCAATTAACATTTATTGATTACTGACTCAGATGGTAGTAAATAAATGATGTTATGTATCAGATTGTTCTACCTCGTTGTTATTGCTGATAAAGGGACTCCTGAGTAGAGGTTGGTGTTTGTGCACTCAGATACAGAGCTATCGGGTGCAGGGCACCCAAAGCGCTGCACATGATAGCCTCAAGTCACAAGACCCTATGTCTTTCCCGGCATCATACTGAGTCAGCAAAAGAGAGGGAGTCGTATTGCAACTAATGTAATGGAGATAGCAGTATCGCTGATTGGTTTAGACACTACTTGTAATGTTGAGGGTTTCGATAGACTCTCCCCTTGCTTCTATTGTCTTCTCTCCATCTCCCATAGCCACTGGCCTGGCAGTGACACAGCCTTTATTTGTACATGTACAAGAGCTTGTTGTGGCCACTGTACCATGACACTGTTGTGTCAACACAAATGAGACAGAGAGAGACTTTGATTGACTGCTGGAACGGGAGGCTGTGTATCAGGTGGTTTAGTGCTGATGTTCCCCCTCTCGCCAAGGGGGAACAGTAAACTACGAGGCGCTCGAAGAGTGACCACATCATCACCATGCACGGATGACCCAATCACCCACTCCCACCTTTTCCCGTCCTCCTTCTCACTCCATCCCCTTCCTCCTCCTCCCATTGGCCCGTTCAGCCCGGCACACTCCCTGCTTAATCCAATGGCAGCACTCGGCCAGGCACTCAGTCACCTGATCACGAGGTCGTTGATTTACCAAGAATTCCCCCCCTCCCTCCATCTCTCGCTTAGCGCTCTCTCTACTTCCCCCCATCCCTCCCTTAGCGCTCTCTCTACTTCCCTCCCTCTGCTCTTGTTTGACCTTCCTCTCCCCTCTCTGACAAGTGCCCAGATTCCCGGGAAAGAGCTCAGCAGCGCGAGAGAGAGAGAGAGAGAGAGAGAGATGTTTGGATTGTTGGAGCTTCCCCACTGATGTCAGACTATATATTTCCTAGTGCTGAACTCAGTGAGCGAGAGAGATGTTGCTCTGTGAAAGGGGGAGGGGGCTGTTTGTGTGTAGTGTTTTGGGGGAACATGACTTTAGCCCAGTTCTGTGAAAGGGATTGTTCTTCTACTTCCCTCACTTGTTTGGCCAGTGCAGCCCTTTATTGTCCAAACAACGCTCACTGCATCACGGGAAATACTGTTCTTCCTTATATGGTGACAGCGTCGTGAGAGAGGGAGGGAGAAAAACCAAAAAGTGTCCGTGATGAAAGTCAACGAGTGGTGAGAGTGCGAGCTGGAGGGACTTTCCCAATAACAGCAAGGTCTTTGGTGCTCACAGTGTCTTAGCCTAGTAACAGGAGAATTGACTCAGACAAAAGCATGAAATAACAATTAGGAAAACAAGTGCGCCCTTGGAGGGAGGTCACTGATGTGATGTAGAAGGGGTGGTTGCAGTCATGGGGGCTTGTTTCTTGGTGGTGACCGACGGTCCCGTCAGTTGGTTTCTGGTGCACACGCACAGAAAAGGTGCTGTTTTTGTTCTTTGACAGATATTGTTGACTCTGGGCCACTGAGTTGCTGTAAGCCCCCTTCCAGCCCAGTTCATCACACACAGAGCTGCAAACGTCATTGGCCAGAAAACTCCCACTACAGCCAAAAAAACAGCCCTGACTCAGATGGGTTAGCTGTCATGGGAATGGTCGTTGTTCACCAGAAACAGGTTTGGTCTTGGTCAAGGCTCCAAAGTGTAACAGTATAGTCCACGTGGGATGAATTGAACAAAACTGAAGGGGTTGGAAGTTCCTTGGGTTGTTGGAGTTCATAGATCAATGTATTAATAAAGTAGATTTGATGCATGTTAGGTTGTTATTTTGTACTTTTTTCAGGGTGCATTTGGGTCTCTCCCTTCTCTTGCTTTGTCTTACCTCACTAGGAAGCTGTATTCCCTGTTTACTTTATTCTCTCACTCACAGATTTTCTTCTCAAGTAGTTTCGTCAGTAGAACATTTGTTTCTCTCCTGTCTTACTCACGTGTTGCACACTTTTGCACATTGCATAAAATATGTGTATTTTGAGTGCAGAGATTCTTTAGGCAGTGTGCAGACTTGCTCCATGTTTGACCCAGTCATGTTATGATGACAGACGACACGTCGAACCATAAAAATACCTTTCCTCTGAACATAGAGGAACTACCATTTTTTTCAGAGAAAGCCTGTCTTTTTTTTTTTTCCTTTCGTAGAGATGTCGTCTGCCACTCCTTTCTTTCGTTTCCTTTTTCCTACAAACTGAGTGGGCAGCTGCGTGGAAACACACACACACACATATTCGGACACATACACACATGATCGCTGTTGCACACACATACGCCATTCCCCTTATGACATAAAGCATGACATTGTCACAAGAGAGACGACACACTGGTTAGGGTGACTGCGGCTTCCACGGTGGGGTTGACGATAATCTCCCTCTGTAACTCTCTCTCTCGCATTCCTCTCCTATAAGCTTTCACACCTGTAAAACGAGCAGCAGGTTACAGACTTTTTTTGGTAAATATTGCATTGTTTAGTATTGTAAGAAGGCAATATGTATTCAAATACTATTTGAGGCCCCTCAACCTCCCACTAGTAAGTTGCACACCGGCCGTGTCCGAATACCCATAATGGCGCACTACATATTCTAAACTGGGTACTATTTACTCATCGTCACCTACTATTTAGCACATACTGTTTTTCCAAATGCAACAGACATGCATCGCGTTAACCAGTCTGATCATAGCTCATTTCCAATGTTATTCATTTCTCCAAACTCTGAATAGAATAGGAATGGAGTTATAAGCCTACTCAGGCTGGTTATAGGCAGACTATCGCATTTGACCTATACTATAGTAGACAATATAGCCCATCTATCCTGTTAAAAAGGACTGAAGACAGAAACAGATCATTTGGTTCCATTTCAACATATTTGTTCGTGAAACCAAAGTGCTGTAACATATATAAATTCAATCAAATGGCCTAGAAAAATATTATAATATATATTTTTTTAAATGTTCATATCAGAATGCTATTGCACAGAAGGACGTGGACAGTCAGGTGCATCGCTAATTCAGAACCGCTGGGCAGCAACACAATAAACTAATGCGCTGATCATTGGGAACGAGATCAGAATGACTGCTGAGGCTTGATCCATGAATGAAATAGGTAGCCACACCTACAAAACGGAAACAATCCACATGTTCAAATCAAAAGGCCTGGTCAGCATGACGTCGTAATACCGCAGCCACATCCCGAGTCCCCAGTGCCGACACGTTCACAAATCGAAAGATGGTTCAGTATTTACTTTCACAGCTCCGGCGAAGGCCAAGAGAGACAAGAAACACTTTTCAGTGAGAAAACAGAAAACAACTTTGAGTGAAAATGTAATAAAAAATGTCAAAATACTTCTGTTTTCAAAGATGTAGCCTATGATGTAGTACCCGCGATCACTTTAAAGAGAACAAAAACGACTTAGCTTACATTGGAACACCACCGCAGAAGCTTCTTCCCAATGAAGTAGCCTAGTTGTCGGCTACATGAAGAGAACTAGGGCCTATCACTTATGGCCCACATCTTCCAGTGCATTGCGGGATAGTGGGGATCTAATGAGTAGAACATCCTGGCATTGAAAGCAATAGTCGATTTTACAAAAATGTCGCATACTATTTAACATTCTATTTTCGCACAATGAGAATGCTGTCATGAGGGATTTTATTTATTTATTTTTTATTTTACCTTTATTTAACCAGGTAGGCAAGTTGAGAACAAGTTCTCATTTACAATTGCGACCTGGCCAAGATAAAGCAAAGCAGTTCGACAGATAAAACGACACAGAGTTACACATGGAGTAAAAACAAACATACAGTCAATAATGCAGTATAAACAAGTCTATATACAATGTGAGCAAATGAGGTGAGAAGGGAGGTAAAGGCAAAAAAGGCCAAGATGGCAAAGTAAATACAATATAGCAAGTAAAATACTGGAATAGTGGTTTTGCAATGGAAGAATGTGCAAAGTAGAAATAAAAAAATAATGGGGTGCAAAGGAGCTAAATAAATAAATAAATTAAAATTAAATACAGTTGGGAAAGAGGTAGTTGTTTGGGCTAAATTATAGGTGGGCTATGTACAGGTGCAGTAATCTGTGAGCTGCTCTGACAGTTGGTGCTTAAAGCTAGTGAGGGAGATAAGTGTTTCCAGTTTCAGAGATTTTTGTAGTTCGTTCCAGTCATTGGCAGCAGAGAACTGGAAGGAGAGGCGGCCAAAGAAAGAATTGGTTTTGGGGGTGACTAGAGAGATATACCTGCTGGAGCGTGTTCTACAGGTGGGAGATGCTATGGTGACCAGCGAGCTGAGATAAGGGGGGACTTTACCTAGCAGGGTCTTGTAGATGACATGGAGCCAGTGGGTTTGGCGACGAGTATGAAGCGAGGGCCAGCCAACGAGAGCGTACAGGTCGCAATGGTGGGTAGTATATGGGGCTTTGGTGATAAAACGGATTGCACTGTGATAGACTGCATCCAATTTGTTGAGTAGGGTATTGGAGGCTATTTTGTAAATGACATCGCCAAAGTCGAGGATTGGTAGGATGGTCAGTTTTACAAGGGTATGTTTGGCAGCATGAGTGAAGGATGCTTTGTTGCGAAATAGGAAGCCAATTCTAGATTTAACTTTGGATTGGAGATGTTTGATATGGGTCTGGAAGGAGAGTTTACAATCTAACCAGACACCTAAGTATTTGTAGTTGTCCACGTATTCTAAGTCAGAGCCGTCCAGAGTAGTGATGTTGGACAGGCGGGTAGGTGCAGGCAGCGATCGGTTGAAGAGCATGCATTTAGTTTTACTTGCATTCAAGAGCAATTGGAGGCCACGGAAGGAGAGTTGTATGGCATTGAAGCTTGCCTGGAGGGTTGTTAACACAGTGTCCAGAGAAGGGCCGGAAGTATACAGAATGGTGTCGTCTGCGTAGAGGTGGATCAGGGACTCACCAGCAGCAAGAGCGACCTCATTGATGTATACAGAGAAGAGAGTCGGTCCAAGAATTGAACCCTGTGGCACCCCCATAGAGACTGCCAGAGGTCCGGACAGCAGACCCTCCGATTTGACACACTGAACTCTATCAGAGAAGTAGTTGGTGAACCAGGCGAGGCAATCATTTGAGAAACCAAGGCTGTCGAGTCTGCCGATGAGGATATGGTGATTGACAGAGTCGAAAGCCTTGGCCAGATCAATGAATACGGCTGCACAGTAATGTTTCTTATCGATGGCGGTTAAGATATCGTTTAGGACCTTGAGCGTGGCTGAGGTGCACCCATGACCAGCTCTGAAACCAGATTGCATAGCAGAGAAGGTATGGTGAGATTCGAAATGGTCGGTAATCTGTTTGTTGACTTGGCTTTCGAAGACCTTAGAAAGGCACGGTAGGATAGATATAGGTCTGTAGCAGTTTGGGTCAAGAGTGTCCCCCCCTTTGAAGAGGGGGATGACCGCAGCTGCTTTCCAATCTTTGGGAATCTCAGACGACACGAAAGAGAGGTTGAACAGGCTAGTAATAGGGGTGGCAACAATTTCGGCAGATAATTTTAGAAAGAAAGGGTCCAGATTGTCTAGCCCGGCTGATTTGTAGGGGTCCAGATTTTGCAGCTCTTTCAGAACATCAGCTGAATGGATTTGGGAGAAGGAGAAATGGGGAAGGCTTGGGCGAGTTGCTGTTGGGGGTGCAGTGCTGTTGTCCGGGGTAGGAGTAGCCAGGTGGAAAGCATGGCCAGCCGTAGAAAAATGCTTATTGAAATTCTCAATTATGGTGGATTTATCAGTGGTGACAGTGTTTCCTATCTTCAGTGCAGTGGGCAGCTGGGAGGAGGTGTTCTTATTCTCCATGGACTTTACAGTGTCCCAGAACTTTTTTGAGTTAGTGTTGCAGGAAGCAAATTTCTGCTTGAAAAAGCTAGCCTTGGCTTTTCTAACTGCCTGTGTATAATGATTTCTAGCTTCCCTGAACAGCTGCATATCACGGGGGCTGTTCGATGCTAATGCAGAACGCCATAGGATGTTTTTGTGTTGGTTAAGGGCAGTCAGGTCTGGGGAGAACCAAGGGCTATATCTGTTCCTGGTTCTAAATTTCTTGAATGGGGCAGGTTTATTTAGGATGGTTAGGAAGGCATTTAAAAAAAAAATCCAGGCATCCTCTACTGACGGGATGAGATCAATATCCTTCCAGGATACCCCGGCCAGGTCGATTAGAAAGGCCTGCTCGCAGAAGTGTTTCAGGGAGCGTTTTACAGTGATGAGTGGCGGTCGTTTGAACGCTGACCCATTACGGATGCAGGCAATGAGGCAGTGATCGCTGAGATCTTGGTTGAAGACAGCAGAGGTGTATTTAGAGGGGAAGTTGGTTAGGATGATATCTATGAGGGTGCCCGTGTTTAAGGTTTTGGGGAGGTACCTGGTAGGTTCATTGATAATTTGTGTGAGATTGAGGGCATCAAGTTTAGATTGTAGGATGGCTGGGGTGTTAAGCATGTTCCAGTTTAGGTCGCCTAGCAGCACGAACTCTGAAGATAGATGGGGGGCAATCAGTTCACATATGGTGTCCAGAGCACAGCTGGGGGCAGAGGGTGGTCTATAGCAGGCGGCAACGGTGAGAGACTTGTTTTTAGAGAGGTGGATTTTTAAAAGTAGAAGTTCAAATTGTTTGGGTACAGACCTGGATAGTAGGACAGAACTCTGCAGGCTATCTTTGCAGTAGATTGCAACACCGCCCCCTTTGGCAGTTCTATCTTGTCTGAAAATGTTGTAGTTTGGAATTAAAATGTCTGAGTTTTTGGTGGTCTTCCTAAGCCAGGATTCAGACACAGCTAGAACATCCGGGTTGGCAGAGTGTGCTAAAGCAGTGAATAGAACAAACTTAGGGAGGAGGCTTCTAATGTTAACATGCATGAAACCAAGGCTATTACGGTTACAGAAGTCATCAAAAGAGAGCGCCTGGGGAATAGGAGTGGAGCTAGGCACTGCAGGGCCTGGATTCACCTCTACATCGCCAGAGGAACATAGGAGGAGTAGAATAAGAGTACGGCTAAAAGCTATGAGAATTGGTCGTCTAGAACGTCTGGAACATAGAGTAAAAGGAGGTTTCTGGGGGCGATAAAATAGCATCAAGGTATAATGTACAGACAAATGTATGGTAGGATGTGAATACAGTGGAGGTAAACCTAGGTATTGAGTGATGAAGAGGGAGATATTGTCTCTAGAAACATCGTTGAAACCAGGAGATGTCATTGCATGTGTGGGTGGTGGAACTAATAGGTTGGATAAGGTATAGTGAGCAGGACTAGAGGCTCTACAGTGAAATAAGCCAATAAACACTAACCAGAACAGAAATGGACAAGACATATTGACATTAAGGAGAGGCATGCTTAGTCGAGTGATCAAAAGGGTCCGGTGAGTGGAGAGGTTGGTTGGTGATTTAGACAGCTAGCCAGGGCATCGGTAGCAAACTAGCATAGGATGGAGGTCTGTTGTTAGCTACCTCTTGCGTTCCGTCAGTAGATTAGTGGGGTTCCGTGTGGTAGAGGGGATTAATCCAAATCACACAACAACAACAAAAATAAAAATAATAGATATAGTTATAGAGGCCCAAGAAGAAAACATAATAATAATAATAAAAAAAATATATATATATATAAAAAAAAAAAATGTCCGATTGTCTATTCAGATAGCAGCCGGTAAGACAGCTAACGGTTAGCAGGCCGCAGATGGGCGTTCAGGTAACGTCGCGACGGAGGAGCCAGCCGAATAACTCCTTCGGGTAGATAACGTCGGCAGTCCAGTTGTGAAGGCCCGGTGGGGCTCCGCGAAAGCAGTAAAACGGGTCCGGATAGGTGACTGCAGCCCAGGTGTGATTGATGGAACTCAGGAGTGATTGACGGAGCTTGCTAGCTCCGGAATAATTGATGTTTGCTCCGGAATCGACGAAGGCCGATAGTCACACGGATAGCAGCTAGCTAGCTGTGAGATCCGGGTATGAATGTCCAGAGAGCAGTCGAAATCCAGGGACATGGAGAGAAAAATTGGTCCGGTATGTTCCGTTCCGAGCCGCGCTGCGCCGTACAGAACTGGCGATAGATTTTCGAGCTAAAGGATAGCTGATGACCACAAACCGTGGTTAGCTGAATACTAACGATTTGCCAGTAAAGGAGCTAACTAGCTTCTGAACTAGCTTCTGGATTAGCTTCTGGCTAGTTTCAGGCTAGCTTCTTGGAGTTTCTGGCTAGCTTCTTGGAGGATTACAGATCTGAGGTAAATAATACTTTTTTATAAATATACATTGGTGAGGCGGGTTGCAGGAGAGTGTTTTGAAGATGAGTTGATGGAAAATAAAAATAAAATGTATGTGAAAAAGTTGTAAATATATATATATACAGGACACGACAAGACGAGGACAAAAGACGTCTGAACTGCTATGCCACCTTGGTATCAACAAGGGGTGGTTTCCCGTTGCCTGTTGATTTCGGTAGAGCGTTCCCCATGTCTAATTGATCAGCTGTTGTCAAAGCCGAAATGAGTATGACATCCGGAAATTGTAAGTATACTCGATTTTCGAAATGTTCGCATACTTTTAAACAGATGTTTCTTTTTGCATACTCAAACGACCTACTATTAAAGACGCAAGTGTAAGTATTCGGGCATGGCCCCTGTGATTTAACTTTCAGATCGTGCAAAACCCTGGCACTGCTATGTTAATATGTTGATTCCAATGTGAAGTTGACATTGGGAGCACATTGGGAGCACAGTCTCTGCAACGTGTGTTCAGAGCTGAAACCAACACACACTGGGTCTGCACCCCCAACACTGCATTCCGCAATGTTTACCAGTAGGATGAGGGGAACCCCACAAAGGTAGAGTCTGCACACTCCCCCATACATACATCTGACCCCATACATACTAATACATACTAATGGAGAATGCATGGCACCAGGTACACTAAAGCACCTCTGTTGAGGTTCTATTGTGATAGTGGGTCAAAGGCTCCAGCAATGAGGCACTGTTAAGTCAAGTAAGGAGGGGAGGAGGATATGTGCTCCCTAGTGTGGTTTTAAGTCACTCTGAAGTGGGGTGTGAAATGCTGTGAAGTGGGGTGGACCAGGGAGCATGTGTGTGTGTGTGTGTGTGTGTGTGTGTGTGTGTGTGTGTGTGTGTGTGTGTGTGTGTTTGTGTTAGACTATCACTCAGGGCTAATTGCAGGAAACCCCTATCTTTTCCAAAGCGCCCAAATTCCACTCTCTGTTGAAGGGGATGCCTGTTCCACAGACTGGCTCCACACAGCCACAGCACATAGCGTAAAAGCACAGCATGGTGTGCGGGTGTGGCGCCATTACACACAGATTTCCTATCTTAAACAGGGCGGAGGGGAGATGTGTCAATGTTCACAGTGTGGATAAGTGAGGGTGGAGGGTAACCAATTAAAACTGTGTAAACCCCCCCCCCCCCCCTCTTCCCTACACACACACACCCTCCTCCCACTCTTCTACTGGGGTGGTAGGGGAGGGAGCGTGTGTGTATGTGTAAACTACCAAAAATACATTAACGGAAAAATTCTAACCGCGGTATTCCCAGGAGAGCAGGAATGCCCGTGTGTGGCGCCACAGGCCCCTGTTTTTTCCCCCTTCTCTCTCTCGCCCTCACTTGCGCTCTCGCTCTCTCTCTCCTTCTTCCCTCGCTTCTTCTCTCTCTTTCTCCTTCCCTCTCGCCTTCACTCTCGCTCTCTCTCTATCTCTTTTCTTCTCTCTCTCTGAGTTGACCTTTGTATTTTATAAATATTTTTGTCTCTATGCAGACTCACAGGGCCCTACACACTCACGCACCCAAACACTCACATAATTTACTCACACACACATATAATATGCACATACATTTATACTGACTCCACACACACACACCCAATCACATACAATCATCATATACGCTGCTGCTACTCTGTTTATCATATATCCTGATGCCTAGTCACCTTACCCCTATACAGTGTATTCAGAAAGTATTCAGACTCCTTCACTTTTTCCACATTTTGTTACGATACAGCCTTATCCTAAAATTGAATAAATGAAAAATATCCTCATGAATCTACACACAATACCCCATAATGACAAAGTTAAAACAGGTTTTTAGAATTGTTTGCACATTTATTAAATGTGTAAAACAGAAATACCTTATTTACATAAGTATTCAGACCCTTTGCTAAGAGACTCGCAATTGAGCTCAGGTGCATCATGTGTCCAATGATCATCCTTGAGATGTTTCTACAACTTGATTGGAGTCCACATGTGGTAAATTCAATTGATTGGCCGTGCTTCTACACCTGCATTGCTTGCTGTTTGGGGTTTTAGGCTGGGTTTCTGTACAGCACTTTGAGATATCAGCTGATGTACGAAGGGCTATATAAATAAATTTGATTTGATTTGATTGGGCATTATTTGGAAAGGCACACACCTGTATGTGTATATATGATCCCACAGTTGACAGTGCATGTCACAGCAAAAACCAAGCCATGTGTGTGAAAACCTTGTGAAGACTTACAGAAAACGTTTGACCTCTGTCATTGCCAACAAAGGGTATATAACAAAGTATCGAGATAAACTTTTGTTATTGACCAAATACTTATTTTCCACCATAAATGAATGCAAATGAATTCATTAAAAATCCTACAATGGGATTTTCCAGATTTTTTTTTGGTCTGTCACAGTTGAAGTGTACCTATGATGAAAATTACAGGCCTCTCTCATCTTTTTAAGTGGAAGAACTTGCACAATTGGTGGCATACTTTTTTGCCCCACTGTACCAGAGAGATGTCACAATATGTTTTCCACCCACGTCAGTACTCTCGGAGTTGACATGGAATTGCTTCACTTTTTTTCCGTCGGGACTTATCTCCACCTCCTTATCTCCACCTCCTATTGATTAGCAGCATGTTTTCGTGTATTAAGCCCCAATCACACCCCACCCTACCCCTCTACTAGCCCCGTCAAAGATCAACTCAATGACATGAGAGGAGGGCACCTCCCCGTGTGGGTCCTGGAAGCACCCAGGCACAGTCCTTACCCAGAATAGCAGCTCTTATCTTCTCTCGAAACGCCTGCCGCTGTGGAATGCAATTTTTTTCCCCTTTCTAGGCTTGGCACAGGTAGCAGTGTTCTCGCTCTGTCTTTCCCTCTCTCAATTCAATTCAATTCAAGGGGCTTTATTGGAGTGGGAAACATATGTTAACATTGCCAAAGGAAGTGAAGTAGATAATATACAAAAGTGATATAAACAATAAACATGAACAGTAAACATTACACTCATAGAAGTTCCAAAAGAATAAAGACATTACAAATGTCATATGTATATAGTTGAAGTCAAAACTTTACATAGACATAGGTTGGAGTCATTAAAACAAGTTTTTCAACCACTCCCCAAATTTCTTGTTAACAAACTATAGCTTTGGCAAGTCGGTTAGGACATCTACTTTGTGCATGACATAAGTATTTTTTCCAACAATTGTTTACAGACAGATTATTTCACTTATAATTCACTGTATCACAATTCCAGTGGGTCAGAAGTTTACATACATTAACGTTGACTGTGCCTTTATCAGCTTGGAAAATTCCAGAAATTGATGTCATGGCTTTAAAAGCTTCTGATAGGCTAATTGACATAATTTGAGTCAATTGGAGGTGTACCTGTGGATGTATTTCAAGGCCTACCTTCAAACTCAGTCCCTCTTTGCTTGACATCATGGGAAAATCAAAAGAAATCAGCCAAGGGGCCAGGCCTCCACGAGTCTGGTTCATCCTTGGGAGCAATTTCCAAACGCCTGAAGGTACCAGGTTCATCTATACAAACAATAGTACGCAAGTATAAACACCATGGGACCATGCAGCCTTCATACCGCTCAGGAAGGAGACTCGTTCTGTCTCCTCGAGATTAATGTATTTTGGTGCGAAAAGTGCAAATCAATCCCAGAACAGCAAAGGACCTTGTGAAGATGCTGGAGGAAAAAGGTACAAAAGTATCTATGGTAAAACGAGTAAAACGAGTCCTATATTGACATAGGACTCGCTCAGCAAGGAAGAAGCCACTTCTCCAAAACCGCCATAAAAAAGACTGCACATGAGGACAAAGATCATACTTTTTGGAGAAATGTCCTCTGGTCTGATGAAACAAAAATAGAACTGTTTGGCCATAATGACCATCGTTATGTTTGGAGGACTAAGGAGAGGCTTGCAAGCCGAAGAACACCATCCCAACCGTGAACCATGGGGGTGGCAGAACCATGTTGTGGGGGTGCTTTGCTGCAGGAGGGACTAGTGCACTTCACAAAATAGATGGCATCATGAGGGGGGGAATCATGTGGATATATTGAAGCAACATCTCAAGACATCAGTCAGGAAGTTAAAGCTTGGTCGCAAATGTGTCTTCCAAATGGACAATGACCCCAAGCATACTTCCAAAGTTGTGGCAAAAGGAACAACAAAGTCAAGGTATTGGAGTGGCCATCACAAAGCACTGACCTCATCCTATAGAACAAATGTGGGCAGAACTGAAAAAGTGTGTGCGAGCAAGGAGGCCTACAAACCTGACTCAGTTACACCAGCTCTGTCTGGAGGAATGGACCAAAATTCACCCAATTTATTGTGGGAAGCTTGTGGAAGGCTACCCGAAACGTTTTCCCCAAGTTAAGCAATTTAAAGGCAATGCTACCAAATACTAATTGAGTGTATGTAAACTTCTGACCCACTGAGAATGTGATGAAAGACATTAAAGCTGAAATAAATCACTCTCTCTGCTATTATTCTGACATTTTACATTCTTAAATATGGTGGTGATCCTAACTGACTTTAAACAGGGAATATTTACTAGGATTAAATGTCAGGAATTGTGAAAAACTGAGTTTTTAAATGTATTTGGCTAAAGTGTTTGGCTAAAGTGTATGTAAACGTCCGACTTCAACTTCATATACAGTGTTGTAACTATGTATAAATGGTCAAAGTACAAAAAGGAAAATAAAGCATAAGCATAAATGTGGGTTGTATTTACAATGGTGTTTGCTCTTCACTGGTTGACCTTTTTTTGTGGCAACAGGTCACAAATCTTGCTGCTGTGATGTTACACTGTGGTATTTCACCCAGTAGATATGGGAGTTGATCAAAATCGGGTTTCTTTTCTAATTCTTTGTGGATCTGTGTAATCTGAGGGAAATATTTGTCTCTAATATGGTCATACATTGGGCAGGAGGTTAGGAAGTGTAGCTCAGTTTCCACCTCATTTTGTGGGCAGTGTGCACATAGCCTCCCTTCTCGTGTGTGCCAGGTCTGCCTATGGCAGCCTTTCTCAATAGCAAGGCTATGCTCACTGAGTCTGTACATAGTCAAAGCTTTCCTTAAGTTTGGGTCATCCACAGTGGTCAGGTATTCTGCCGCTGTGTACTCTCTGTTTAGGGACAAATAGCATTCTTGTTTGCTCAGTTTTTGTTAATTCTTTTTTGTTTTCTCATGATTTGGTTGGGTCTAATTGTGTTGCTGTCCTGGGGCTCTGTGGGGTGTGTTTGTGAACAGAGCACCAGGACCAGCTTGCTTAGGGGACTCTTCTTCAGGTTCATCTCTCTGTAGGTGATGGCTTTGTTTTAAGGAAGGTTGGGAATTGCTTCCTTTTAGGTGGTTGTAGAATTTAACGGCTCTTTCTGTATTTTGATAATTAGCGGGTATCGGCCTAATTCTGCTCTGCATGCATTATTTGGTGTCCTACATTGTCCACAGAGGATATTTTTGCAGAATTCTGCATGCAGAGACTAAACTTGGTGTTTGGCCCATTTTGTGAATTCTTGGCTGGTGAGCGGACCCCAGACCTCACAACCATAAAGGGCATTGGGTTCTATAACTGATTCAAGTATTTTTAGCCAGATCCTAATTGGTATGTCGAATTTTATGTTCCTTTTGATGGCATAGAATGTCCTACTTGCCTTGTCTCTCAGATCGTTCACAGCTTTGTGTAAGTTTCCTGTGGCGCTGATGTTTAGGCCAAGGTATGTATAGTTTTTTTGTGTGTTTTGGGCAACGGTGTCTAGATGGAATTTCTATTTGTGGTCCTGGCGACTGGACCTTTTTTGGAACACCATTATTTTGGTCTTACTGGGATTTACTGTCAGGGCCCAGGTCTGGCAGAATCTTTGCAGAAGATCTAGGTTCTGCTGTAGGCCCTCCTCTCTCTCATTGTGCCTCTGAAAGAAAGGGAGGTAGTAAGGGGAGGGAAGTAGAGGAGGAGGGGAGAGATTGACCACCCTTGGTTAATGAATGAGCTTTGGCAAGAGCATGCCAATCCCCATTCACAAACAGGTAAGGTTTGACATGGACCTGTGAAATTAAGGGGGGCCTGGGTTATTGTGGCCCCTATATCTCCCTCGGGGCCCCCACCCCTTCTAAGCCACCCTCTCCCATTTTCCCAGTAGGCCCTAGGCCAGGTAGTAGGGGCAACACTTTTTTTTACTGCCATTCTCATCTGCTACTTTGGGCTAGAAGAGAGGCAGTGGTTTTGCATACTATTCTACACACACACACACACACACACACTTGATTTGCACACCCATGCATTATTTAGTGCGATGGGCCTCTTATATAATGACAGAGAAGAATGTGTTTACTGTACGCACCGTGTGACCCCCTGTGCAATAAGAGAAGGCCATCGGGGACTGCAAGCATCATGTGAAATGAGGGCAAGGCCATCATGTGAAATGAGGGCAAGGCCATCATGTGAAATGAGGGCAAGGCCATCATGTGAAAGGAGGGCAAGGCCATCATGTGAAATGAGGGCAAGGCCATCATGTGAAA
Source organism: Oncorhynchus kisutch (assembly GCF_002021735.2). Lineage (NCBI taxonomy): Eukaryota > Metazoa > Chordata > Actinopteri > Salmoniformes > Salmonidae > Oncorhynchus > Oncorhynchus kisutch. Next base: position 41,918,427 of record NC_034186.2, on the reverse strand, counting down.
GGAGGGCAAGGCCATCATGTGAAAGGAGGGCATGGCCATCATGTGAAATGAGGACATGGCTATCATGTGAAATGAGGGCATGGCCATCATGTGAAATGAGGACATGGCTATCATGTGAAATGAGGGCATGGCCATCATGTGAAATGAGGGCATGGCCATCATGTGAAATGAGGGCATGGCCATCATGTGAAATGAGGGCATGGCCATCATGTGAAATGAGGGCATGGCCATCATGTGAAATGAGGGCATGGCCATCATGTAAACCTTAATGACAGATAGACATTTGTGACTCTGACATTGAGGTTACAAGGACACAGCATTCAAAGTCAGTTCATGATGTGAATTGAAATCCCAATTCAAGAATTGACAATAAATACTAAATGTATGCTTATAGCCTGCACATATAATGCATTATAATGCAGTTATAATACGCTATGTATTGTATGTAAATGTAATGTCATGTACATGAATGTAATGTAAATGTAATGCACATTCTGAACAGAGAAGAATCTGACCACAAACCTAATGCTCACCCAACAAGACCTTGACCAAGAGAGTGCAATCAAGCAGTGTGTGTGTGTGTGTGTTCAAGTCCTTGAGTACACACTATCTATAGAGGAAGCAATAACCAATTACCTAACTACATATCAATACTGTACCATGTTTGGGAACAGCAAGGGTCCTTATGCAATGATAACCTTGAAGGCCCTGCCCTCCATCTCTCCACCCCTTTCCTCATCCCCTCACCCCCTCTTTCCTGCATGCTTCCATGCAGACACACAGAATTGCTCCTCACAGATTAGATTAGCTAACGCAAAGAGGATCCATGTAAAGTGGAGCTGGTGTCGGAAGGGAGGTGTGTGTGTGAGCTTGTGTGTGCGTGCGTGCCAATACACATGCATGGGAGGGGAATGGAATGGCATTGCATTCTAATGCACCTAGCTATACTATATCAGTGGAGGCTCCTCAGAGGAGGAAGGGGAGGACCATCCTACTCAGTGAATTTCATAAAAAATAAAAACAGTAAAACATTTTTAAAAGTTATAATTTTTAGATAAAGCTATATACTAAATCAAATTGTCCTCCCTGATCTTGAATGGCACTAACCGCCACTGAACTATGGCTGGGAATTGACCTCACGATACGATTTTATCACGATACATTGGTGCCCATGCGATATGTATTGCAATTCTCACGATTCTTATGATTCTATATGTATTGCGATTGAATACTGCGATTTTATTGTGATTTGATGTTCCGAACATATTGCTCACTTTACTGTATGTCTATTCCAGAGAGACGAGAGAGCATGAGAACTGTTTTTTTTACAAAGAAGATCAATCTACAAACAATACCCCATAATGACAAAGCAAAAACAGTTTTATAGACATTTTTGCAAATTTATGAAAAAAAATAAAATCACATTTACAAAAGTATTTACTCAGTACTTTGTTGAAGCTCATTTGGCAGCGATTACAACCTCAAGTCTTCTTGGGTATGACGCTACAAGTTTGGCACACCTGAATTTGGGGAGTTTGCTTCTACACCTGCATTGCTTGCTGTTTGCGGTTTTAGGCTGGGTTTCTGTACAGCACTTTGAGATATCAGCTGATGTACGAAGGGCTATATAAATACATTTGATTTGATTTGATTTGAGTTTCTCCCATTCTTCTCTGCAGATCCTCTCAAGCTCTATCAGGTTGGATGGGGAGCGTTGCTGCACAGCTAAATGTTAGATCAGGTTCAAGTACGGGCTCTGGCTGAGCAACTTGAGGACATTCAGAGACTTGTTCCAATGCCACTCCTGCATTTTCTTGGTCGTGTGCTGAGGGTCATGGTCCTGTTGGATGGTGAACCCCCCCCCCCCCCCCCGTCCACGGTGGCGGCTCCGGCGCGGGACGTGGACCCCACTCCAACAGAGTCTTAGTCCGCTTAATACGCGTCCTTAGATATGCGACCCTCGCCGCCAACCTTGGCCTAGTAACCCTAACCAAGGGCCCCACTGGACTGAGGGGCAGCTCCGGACTGAGGGACTTCTCGGAACTGAGGGGTAGCTCGGGACTGAGGGGTAGCTCGGGACTGAGGGGAAGCTCAGGACTGAGGGGAAGCTCAGGACTGAGGGGAAGCTCAGGCAGATCCTGGCTGGCTGGTGGTTCCGGCAGATACTGGCTGACTGGTGGTTCCGGCAGATCCTGCCTGACTGGCGGATCCTGGCAGACTGGCGGCTCTGGCTGCTCCATGCTGACTGGCGGTTCTGGCTGCTCCATGCTGACTGGCGGCTCTGGCGGCTCCTTGCAGACTGGCAGCTCTGGCGGCTCCTTGCAGACTGGCAGCTCTGAGACGGGCGGGAGACTCCGGCAGCGCTGTAGAGGAGGGAGGCTCTGGCAGCGCTGGACAGGCGAGGCGCACTGTAGGCCTGATGCGTGGTGCTGGCACTGGTGGTACTGGGCCGAGGACACGCACAGGAAGCCTGGTGCGGGGAACTGCCACCGGAGGGCTGGTGCGTGGAGGTGGTACTGGATAGACCGGACCGTGTAGGCGCACTGGAGCTCTTGAGCACCGAGCCTGCCCAACCTTACCTGGTTGAATGCTCCCGGTCGCCCTGCCAGTGCGGCCGCTTGGTCCTGTTGTGGTGGGTGATTCTGTTAAGGTTTTCTTCCATCGAAAGAGAGGAGGACCAAAATGCAGCGTGGTTATTTGTATACATCTTTAATAAAGATGAAAACACGAACAGTATACAAAAACAATAACCGTGAAAACCCGAACCAGCCCTATCTGGTGCAAACAAACACAGAGACAGGAACAATCACCCACGACACACTGAAAGAATATGGCTGCCTAAATATGGTTCCCAATCAGAGACAACTATAAACACCTGCCTCTGATTGAGAACCACTCCAGGCAACCATAGACTTTTCTAGACAACCCCACTAACCACAATCCCAATACCTACAAAAACCCCAAGACAAAACACACCACATAAATAACCCATGTCACACCCTGGCCTGACCAAAATAATAAAGAAAACACAAAATACTAAGACCAGGGCATGACAAATGCTGTAATGTACCAAAATGGGGGAAAAGTAAAGGGATCTGAATACTTTTTGAATACACTGTATATACAGTACCAGTCAAAAGTTTGGACACACCTTCTCACTCAAGGGTTTTTCTGTCATCAAGTATATTGGGATTTGTTGAACACTGTTTTGGTTACTACATGAGTCCATATGTGTTGTTTCATAGTTTTGATGTCTTCACTATTATTCTACAATGTAAAAAATAGTCCAAATAAAGAAGAAACCCTTGAATTAGTAGGTGTGTCCAAACTATTGACTATTGACTGGTACTCTTATTTATATATATATATATATATATACAGTTGAAGTCGGACATTTACATACACTTAGGTTGGAATCAAGTCGGTTAGGACATCTACTTCATGCTTGACATAAGTAATTTTTCCAACAATTGTTAACAGCCAGATTATTTCACTGATCATTCACTATATCACAATTCCAGTGGGTCAGAAGTTTGCATACACTACGTTGACTGCCTTTAAAGAGCTTGGAAAATTCCAGAAAATGATGACATGGCTTTAGAAGCTTCTGATAGGCTAATTGACATCATTTGAGTCAATTGGAGGTGTACCTGTGGATGTATTTCAAGGCCTACCTTCAAACTCAGTGACTCTTTGCTTGACATCATGGGAAAATCAAAAGAAATCAGCCAAGGGGCCAGGCCTCCACGAGTCTGGTTCATCCTTGGGAGCAATTTCCAAACGCCTGAAGGTACCAGGTTCATCTATACAAACAATAGTACGCAAGTATAAACACCATGGGACCATGCAGCCGTCATATATATTGAACCAAAATCCAAAGACAGACATCAGTCAGGAAGTTAAAGCTTGGTCGCAAATGGGTCTTCCAAATGGACAATGACCCCAAGCATACTTCCAAAGTTGTGGCAAAATGGCTTAAAGACAACAAAGTCAAGGTATTGGAGTGGCCATCAAAAAGCCCTGACCTCAATCCCATATACAATTTGTGGGCAGTACTGAAAAAGCGTGTGCGAGCAAGGAGGGCTACAAACCTGACTCAGTTACACCAGCTCTGTCAGGAGGAAGGGGCCAAAATTCACCCAACTTATTGTGGGAAGCTTGTGGAAAGCTACCTTAAAAATTTGACCCAAGTTAATACAATGCCTTCTGACTGAATGGGTCAGAAATAAAAGCTGAAATAAATCATTCTCTCTACTATTTTTCTGATGTTTTACATTCTTAAAATAAAGTGGTGATCCTAACTGACCTAAGACAGGGCATATTTACTAGTCTTAAATGTCAGGAATTGTGAAAAACTGAGTTTAAATGTGGTGGTGTATTTTAACTTCCGACTTCAACTGTGTATGTATATATATATTTATTTATTTACAAATTGATATTTGGAGTCAAAGTATCTATATAATATCCTCCGAAATAATATTGCTATATGTAACTATCAATTCCCCCCCCCCCCCCCCATCACTAACTATAACCCCTCTCTGCACGGCCCAAGTCTCATTCTAAGAAGCCTGCAGACTCTAACCTTGGGAGGGCCCAAAACTTGTATACATATGAAGACAAAGGCCAGGCATTGAGAGGGATCGCCTCGGCAGACTTTCTAGGAAAAGCCTTGGAAAGCAGGTGAGGGGTTAGGAGAGGGAGGAGGGGAGAGGAAAGGAAAAAAGAGGGGGGAGCACGGTGTTTCCTTGCATTTAGCAAAGTTTTGACAGTTGGGCCCTTGTAAGCCATTGTGTACATACCTGTGTGTTTTTGTATTGCAGCTAGCTATACTGTAACTATAACAGTGGAGGCTCCTCAGAAGAGGAAGGGGAGGACTCAGTGAATTTCTGAAATATAAAAATAGTATAACATTAAAGTTATCCTTTTTAGATAACACTACACTAAATATGTTCACGTCGCCAAATAACTGATTAAAAAATGTTTTGCTATGAAGGTCCACAGTAGCCTCAACAGCCCCCTCTACGGTAGCACCACGGTGCAGCCGGAGGACAATTATTTTTTCGTCCTTCTCTGGGTACATTGACGTGAATACAAAACCCAGGAGGCGCATGGTTCTCACCCCGTTCCAATTATGACAACTTCCGGAGGATCTTTCAACATATCGGAGCTCTTGCAGCATGAACTAACATGTTGCCCACCCAATCAAAGGATCAGAGAATAAATCTAGTACTGAAAGCATAAGCTACAGCTAGCTAGCACTGCAGTGCATAAAATGTGTTGGGTAGTTGACTCAAAGAGAGAGAAAGACAATAGTTGAACAGTTTTGAACAAATGTATTTATTTTTCAAATGAAGAACCGCGAGAGAGAGCTAGCTAGCTATATTTTGTATTTTTTTCACTTTCATTACTTAGCTAGAAAATGCTGCTAGCTACTGTAGTTTAGTCTAATCAAACACCCAGCTCAAACAGAGAGGGATGCTATGTTAGCTACTGTAGCTGGCTATGGTTGGATAGCCAACACTATCCAACACTGTAACTTTTCCAAGTCAAGGTAAGCTTTAGTTTTTTATTTACTTAGTGCCACCGGGGCCCGCCGGTGTAACTGCTAAACAACTTGTTGACTGTACTGCATGATTGTAGCGAGTTTACTAACACAATAGTTCTAGTAGATATGTTTACTATGACGTTAGCTAATATGGTAACAACGATGTAGGTTGTGTGTAGCGGTTATGATATGAAGGTTAGGCTAGAAAGGTTTTTTCGCCTGGTCACAGACAGCTGATGTGTTATGCACTGAAGTCCACAAGCAAAGGGAAAAGGTGAGAGGAGGAGAACGCGTGGATGCGAGAATAAATTATAGAACGAGCTAAGTGATCATGCTGTTTGTATGTGGCTGCTATGCAAGTGAACTGTGTTTGCGGGTGATCAGGGTTTTATTAATTCCGCCAATTTTTGTTGCAAAACGTGTAGTAGTCTAAACTGGGTGAATGGAATATGAATGACAGTCATCCAATATTCTGTAATAGAAATAAGGCCATGATCATGAACAAATTATAGCCCTCCCTCATCTTAAACGACACCGACTGCCACTGGGTTAGCAGATAGGGTATGAAGGTTTGGTTTGTAGAGTTTTTTGCGTCTGGTCACAGACAGCTGTTGTGTTGTGCATTGAAATACACAGGCACAGCGAAAAGGTGAGAGGAGGAAAAAATTATGATGCTGTTTGTGTGTCGCTGCTAAGAAAGTGAACTGCGGGTGATCAGGAGTTTATTCATTCCACCAATTCTGTTGCAAAATGTTTCTTAAACCGAAGCAAACTAAACCTACCTGAATTTGTCCAATAGAAACTCTAGTTTTTCTGTTTTTAAACTCTTTGGACTAATGATTACACCCCATATCAGCTAGATGCAGGCAAGAGTGTGCAAGATGGTATTGAATGTGTCACCGTCTGTCACTTTGATTACTCCAGTTTGTCTCTCAACCAGTGCACCTACATTACAAACTGTAATTTGTAGGCTAACATTGGATCATTCAGAGATCCTCGCTGAACTTCTGGAGAGAGTTTTCTGCACTGAAAGTAAAGGGGCTGAATAATTTTGCACGCCCAATTTTTCAGTTTTTGATTTGTTAAAAAACTTTGAAATATCCAATAAATGTCGTTCCACTTCATGATTGTGTCCCACTTGTTGTTGATTCTTCACAAAAAAATACAGTTTTATATCTTTATGTTTGAAGCCTGAAATGTGGCAAAAGGTCGCAAAGTTCAAGGGGGCCGAATACTTTCGCAAGGCACTGTATATATATATATATATATACACACATTTCTTTACAAATCGATACTTGGAGTCAAAGTATCGATATAAAATTGCGATATGTAACTGTATCAATTTTTCCCACCCATCACTAACTATAGCCCCCTTCTGCAAGGTCCAAGTCTCATTCCAGGAAGCCTGCAGACTCTAACATTGGGAGGGCCCAAGCTTGTATACAAAGACAAAGAAGACAAAGGCCAGGCATTGAGAGGGATCGCCTTGGCAATTTTCTAGGAAACGCTTTGGAAAGCGGGTGAGGGATTAGGAGAGGGGAGGAGGGGGAGAGGAAAGGGGGGGGGGGAGCACGGTGTCTCCTTGCATTTAGCAAAGTTTTGACAGTTGGGCCCTTGTAAGCCCTTGTGGCTCTGTGTGTGTGTGTGTGTGTGTGTGTGTGTGTGTGTGTGTGTGTGTGTGCTTTTATGTTATTGTGCATGTGCAAACATGCACCAGTAGTATTGAATTCCTATCCCCGGCCTTGTTTTTAAACAATGTGTTACCTTTTGCTTTGCTATTGATTGACTTTGAAAAGATCAATGCAATACTTTTGAAGCATTCTGTCTTTGGCTGGAAACTGTATAATAATCCTCTGCCCTGGTGATTTATTTATTTCAGGTTATGTTTTTAGACCTCTTCTTTGAAAGAATTGGATGGATTTGCAGGAGCCTCTCACACTACCATATCTGGAGCCTCTCACAATGACCAGGAATAAACTAGGTCATTCCCAAGGGTGCGGGGGTTGGTGAATACTCTGGACACACGCTCACACACATGCATGCTCACACAGGCACGTGCATACGCCCGTACTGTATCAACCTGCATGCACGCGCATACACCCTGGGAGTAGCCCTGGCTGTCTACATCTGTACCAGAGTAGCTGGGGTTAAAGATGAATCTTCACTATGAAGGTTAGTTGTCATGATGCTGCATAGTCCCATGGGCTGGGAGGGACGGGGGAGGCATGCTTCTTAACCCAGCAGTCTGCTTAATCTGTGTCTGGAAAACTGGCCCCTTATGTGTATTGAATGTGTTTGAATGTGTTTATGCAGAGGAAACAGAGTGGGGTTTGATGATGTTATAGATGATGGTGTTATAGTTAGATGGATTTGCTTTATGATATACGCAGCATTTGAGCTTTTACTCCCAAGAGGTCATCTCTTGCCCCTGAACGAGGCAGTTAACCCACTGTTCCTAGGCCGTCATTTGAAAATAAGAATTTGTTCTTAACTGACTTGCCTAGTTAAATAAAGGTAAGATTTTTTTTAAATTAAAACATGTGTCACATTTACTGTTACGAAGGTGAATGACAATTTCAAGTTACCATCGGCCTGGTACGAATAGTTCATTGCAGCTGTTGATGGAGGCAGAGGTCCACCGTACAACAAGCTCTCGCAGTCTCACTGCAGAATTAGACGTTTATCCGCGTTTCTACGAACTTAAAATGTAGAAGTTGCTCTAAATGTCAAATGTCAAATTTAGAAGATAAGAAGATAAGATTAAGGTTTTGGAGAGGGTCAAAACATCACATTCAGGCACTCATAGTAATAGTGCTTACTGTTGCTGGTTTTGAAGGGATTTTCAAAGGTCCTCATAACATGGATCTTCATCCAATTTCAAAGTCACTCTTGAGCAATCTGCCAGCTATTGTAGTGGTCTGTAGATTTTCGTAGTATATCAGAAACTTCCAGAGCAACTTTCAGTAGTGAGTACAAACATTTTACTTTTTTTTAAATCATACTGGTCCCCAATGAGAATAGAACCCACAACCTTGGCATTGCAAGCACCATGCTCTACCAACTGAGCCACACGGGACCAGAATGTGTTCAGGAGAAAGTCGAGCCCTCCAGTGTCTGTACTCACACTGTTCACTGTACAGTACTGAAGCTACTGTCCCCTTGTAAAACTGGTCTGCACGCACAAATCTAATCCAAGTTTATTGGCCGCGTACACAGTTTAGCAGATGTTATATCGAGTGTGGCGAAATGCCTGTGTTACTATCACCTAACAGTGCAGCAAAAATGTCAAACAAGTACACAAGTAAAAAGCAAAAACTAGAAACAAGAAATCATGAATGGCCCGAAACAAATCCAGTAAACAACCCAAATAACATTGTATCAGTAAATCAAATGCAATATATGTGTACACTGAGTATACAAACATTAAGAACACCTGCTCTTTCCATGACAGACTGACCCGGTGAATCCAGGTGACAGCTATGATCCCCTTATTGATGTCACTTGTTAAATCCACTTCAGTCGGTGTAGATGAAGGGAACGATACAGGTTAAAGAAAGATTTTTAAGTCTTGGTACAATTCAGACATGGATTGTGTGTGGGCCATTCAGAGGCTGAATGGGCAAGACCAAAGATTAAAGTGCCTTTGAACAGGGTATGGTAGTAGGTGCCAGGTGCACCGGTTTGTGTCAAGAACTGCAACTCTGATGGGATTTTTATGCTCAACAGGTTCCCCGTGTGTATCAAGAATAGTCCACCACCCAAAGGACGTCCAGCCAACTCGACACATCTCTGGGAAGCATTGAAGTCAACAAGGGCCAGAATCCCTGTGGAACACTTTCGACACCTTGTAGAGTCCCGATGAATTGATGCTGTTCTGAGGGCACATACTAAGAATATGTACAGCAGTAGATATGTAAAGCAGTAGATATGTACAGCAGTAGATATATTACAGTGAGCTATGTCAAGAATCCAGTGTACAAATAGTGTAACAAAATGCAATGTACAGCAGTAGATATATTAGAATGAGCTATGTGAATAATACAGTATATGAATACACAGTGTGAAAAACAGTATAATAAACGGTCCAGTATTTCATGTCTTTATATACATGGGACAGCAGCGTTGTGTGTGTGTGTGTGTGTGTGTGTGTGAGAGAGAGAGTCTATCTTTGTCTCTTACTACAGGAGATGGTGCAGGGCTGTAAATCTGACGGCCTGAAGAGACAGACGTTTTTTCAGTCTTTCTTTTCCCGGCTTTATTACACCTGTACTGTCTCTGTCTGCTAGATGGTAGTGAACAGACCGTGACTTGGGTGGCAAAGGACCTTTATGATCTTCTTGACCTTTGACACAGAGTGCTGTAAATGTCCTGGAGGGCAGGCAGCGTACCACCGGGGATGCCTTTAGCTGACCTCACCACGAGTGCTTAATTAGTCAATTGTGAGGTACCAAAAAAAAAAAAATCTACATTCTATGCATTATCATCGCTTTTGCGTGCTGGCAGAGCATTAAAAGTAGAGGTGTTTGCAGAAGTTGTACACATGGGATTTTTTTTCATCAATAGCCTAGGTGTGTGGAGACACATTGTACAATATGAGTAGGGAGTTATTGTCCTTAAAAAAAACGTTCTGGTTTCGCTGACTCACCCAATGATGCGCTGTTCACTCTCCTGCGATGGTCGTTGCGTAAAGTGCCAAAAGCCTACAGTATCTCTTTCTTGCAAAACAATGCTGTTCGCTCAATAGGCCTATTTGGAAGTTGATAACTTAGGCCAGGGGTTTTCAAATCTTACCCTACGAGGTCCAGAGCCTGCAGGTTTTCTGTTCTACCTGATAATTATTTGCAAGCATTCGGTGTCCCAGGTCTAAATCAGTCCCTGATTAGTGGGGAACAATGAGAAAATGTGGTGGAACTGGCTTCGTGGTCCAGAGTTGAGTTTGAGGGACAGGCTATTTGGTAGCCGACAGATAGATTAGAGTTCTCTTTTTGCAACAGTTAGTCATTTGCAATGCTGGAGAGATGACCTTCGCAGGCTCATGTCGACCAGAGCAGAGAGAGGGAGAGAGATCATAGAAAGTGTTCTGTGAGAGACACAGGCGCGCTTCTCTCTCTCACCACACAGCAATGGCCACGCGTTGGTCACAGTGTTGTGCAAACTATGAACTCGGGCCGGCCCGACACAAATAAATTCTTAGAATATCAGGCAGGTTTTCACATGACGTTTTTTAGGGGGCAGGAGAATTACCGAGGAGGCAACTTGAATGAACTCTGATTGCTTTTATTATCATTTTTACTTTGCAAACAGAGAGAAGAAAAAAAAGGGCTTTCCGTTGAGTGGTACCGGATCCTGGCGAATGGGTTCCAGAACGAAACAGTCCAGAACTGAGAGGTGCCGGTTCCTGTTCCGACAGGCTCAAATGAAGCACCGCGCACCATCGCCTGGAAAGCCATTTGGTTGAGGGAGGTACAGTTGCCATACAGTTGCCAGGCACTGATGCGGCCTGACAGAACTCTCTCAATGGTGTATCTGTAGATGGTACACACAGACATTATTACACACTCACATACACACACACACACACACCCTTTCACATGCACATTTAACCAGGCAAGGCAATACAAGGTGACAGGGGGTCCATTGTAAGCTGTTCAAACAGAAAGTATCACTTCGGAACGAACAGAGTTGTGATACTTAACAACCCCTTTACTCAGCCAACACCCTACCAGGCAGCCAAGCAAGCAGGCAGGGAGGCTCACATACAGACTGCAAATCATACTGTGCAAGTGTGTGTGCACGGGTGTGAGTGATCTGCACTGGGGTCAGTTTTGTTAGTGAACAGCAGAGGAATGGCAGCAAAAACCAGCGAAACGGAAAAGTTGTACACATGTTTTCACTCTTTCTTCCCCCTCTCTGTTTTCTGTCTCTTCTATCTGTTTTCAATCTTCTTGCAATGGCCTCCAGCACCTGTTAACAGTGGGAGAGAGCTGGAGGGAGTGGGGGGGGCACGCAGGAGGGGATGAGGGAGGCTAAATAGTGTAGGGTGGTCGGGTCTGGTGTGAGGTCATTCAAGGTCATTTATAACACTAGCTAACACGTGCTGTACAGAGTACCTATCCTGTACGCAACTGAAACTGGCATTCAGCTCCTGATTTGAAAATTGCAATAATAATTGGCTATGGGAATGCATTCAAAGTCAAACTGGTTTCATGTTTTTGAGAGTAGATCAACTTTGCTGCTAGAATGTTATTGTTGTTTTTTATTGTCGTCCGCTTACTCTTATAGACACGGCTTGGTGTTGTGCAGTGCAGCCATAAGCTTTGGTCTCTAACGGCCACACACACACACACACACTCACACACACTTTCCTACCTTGTTGCCTTGGGGAGAGGCAGTCTCACCACAGTTTGATGCTGATCCCACGTGAGCAGTACACAGGGCTTCCCTCTGTAGACACCTGTGTTGCTGGACGCTACAGCTGTTTTGTGACACACACACAGATATCATCTCACTACTTCGTTCCAGACACACACCCACACACACTCTTTACTCACCCTTCACTTTCTCTCCCCGCTCCGTTCCAGATGGCGCTGATGATCTCATCACGGTAGGGCTTTCTCCTGCTTAACCAGAGGGGAGTGAGAATCATCACACACACGCACACACAGCTATGTCTTACTATACTTTAGAGGACTTTTTGGCGACCAACAATTGATTCCCGTTCAAAATCCTATTTTCCCTAAACCCTAAACCTAACCCCTAAGCCTAAAATAGCCTTTTACAAATGTCCTCACTTCTGGTACTCACAAGTATAGTAAAATGTACACACACAAACACACACACACACACACACACACACACACACACACACACACATAGCCTTGTATGGTGCTTGTTTGCCTCATCATCAAGTGTCTGAGAGTGACTACTGTATGCTGTCTAGGCTTTCTTTTGTAAACCAAGGTTTGTTGTTTCTGATTGTACAGCTTTCCTCCTTGATGAGCTTATTTTATTATGCCGGTCATCTTTCAGTTTGAAACATTTCCCATTTTAAAATGTATTTCAGGATTTCAAAATCAGTTGGATGACCTCCTCAGATTCTGTGTTGGCTGTTTTCATTTCTATTTTTGACATTCCATATTTATTGGATGTTATACTGTATGTCCATTTCTTATTATCCATTTAGCATACTGGAAACTGGACCAAATATATCCAACTAATGAATCATCGATAGAACACATAGTTCCTAGTGTTGTCATCACTCCCTGTGTATTTGTTGTTATCCTTCTGTGCCTGAGTTACTCACTGATTTGAGAGAGTTGATAGCTTTGACCTGGCTTGTTGATGGGATTGTTGTTCGTAACCAGGCAACGGGACGACCTCCCTTGATTACAGCTCTTCCATGACACACTTTTCCAACTGATTTAAGGTCAGTTCCTATTGCTAATAATGGAGGTTTAGGACTTGGAGAGGGTATGCTGATTCTAGATCTGTGCCTGAGCAACTTGGACTCAGGGGTAGACGTAACATAGTATACATAAATCTCCCTCTCTCCATTTAGTATGATATGTTACGTTTTGTATGCTATGTTTTAATTTATGGATGTCCATCACCCATTTCATATGATATGTTACGAATTACAGTTTGTATGATTATGTATGAATTGCAAATTTGCAATACATACCATATGTCATGAATTCCACTTTGTTGTGTCTAACATTAGCTAGGTGACACCTAACTAAGACGTTCGGTGCAGCATTTCTCAAGTGAAATTTTTGGCATGAAAACAATTAGTCTCTCATTGAACGACAACAAACACTTCATTGAAGAATCCCTACTGTTGACCAGTCACCGACGAAGGGGCATAGACTTCTGCTACCGACTTTGCCTCCAGAATGTTTTGTGTGTGCATGAACAGCCACAAAAATCCTTTCCCAAGCCTATCAAGTGGCGCAGTGGTCTAAGACACTGCATCGCAGTGCTGGAGGCTCAATCCTGGGCTGTGTCGCAGCCGGCCGCAACCCGAGAGACCCATGAGGCGGCACACAATTGGCCCAGCGTCATCTGGGTTAAGGGAGGGTTTGGCCGGCCGAGACGTCCTTGTCCCATCGCACTCTAGTGACTCCTTGTGTTGGGCCGGACGCACGCACGCTGACTGCGGTCGCCAGACACATTGGTGCGGCTGGCTTCCGGGTTAGGCGAGCAGTGTGTCAGGAAGCAGTGCGACTTGGCAGGGTCGTGTTTCCGAGGACGCATGGCTCTCGAACTTCGCCTCTCCCGAGTCTGTACGAGAGTTGCAGCAAGGGGACAAGACTGTAACTACTGATTGGGGAGTAAAAAAGGGGTCAAATAAAGCAATAATAATTTGAACAAAATAAAAAATGAATCAAAATTAACAAAAACGTCAAAAGATGTCATCATAATATATGCACAAACTGTTTCGGGTTGGGAAGCATTTAGATGCTTTTAGGGTTAGAGGAATGGTTTGTTAACATGCTAAGTAGTTGCAAAGTAGCAAGTTGTTGCAAAGTGGTGTGGAATGTGATTTGAAAACGCAATTTTTTGGGTTGATAGACATTCACGTTATACACCTACCATTCCTTCCCGACCAACCTCCCTCCTTTTAGATTTTGGCCAAATTATTTTTATTTGAATTATTAGAATTATTATTAAAATTATTATTTTGGGGGGGCCTAAGTAACCTTCTGTCTTGTGTAACCATACCAAAAGTACCATTTTATACTAATTGGAGGGTCACAAATGTATGTTTACTATGTTACTTCTAGTCTTTGAGGCCAGGCTGGCCTGAGGACAACTTGTTACCCGGAGCAACAGTGTTAGCCTACATAAAGAGTTTATTGTGAGCATGCGCTAAAGGGCTAACAGCTAAGTGCTAACAGTGGTTTGTTTGGGTTTTGAAGTAGCCTCAAAGCTCACGTTACAGTCCAGAGAATGGCTTATTCATGGGACAAACAGTCACTGGCCTGTTGATGACAATAACAACTCCACCACACTTCAAGTCAGCCATGTAAAATGACACTGTTGTTTTCACACGATATTTTGAATTGATGTGAATGAGATATGGGATTGCAGTAGAAGATAAGTGGCTTGTGATGTTTCTTTTTATGTCATTATAAAGGTCCTTGAGTGACTTGACACATGAGAGGGTATGACATAGTTTTAGGCCTATACTGATTACATTATATTTATATGATGTATCATTACATTCTGGGGCTCCCAAGTGGCGCAGCTGTCTAAGGCACTGCATTTCAGTGTTAGTGACATTACCACAGACGCTGGTTAAAATCCAGCTGGTATCACAACTGGCCGGGATTGGGAGTTCCACCATTTAACAATGGTGTTAACCCCTCTCTCTCTCTCTCTCTCCATCTTTCTCTCTCTCGTTGGCTCCCTCAGTGGTTCTTTCTCTAAGCGCTGTGTGAACCGATGGCAGAGAATAATGTCGACCAATAACATCTCCCAGGCCAGGAAGCTGGTGGAGCAGCTCCGCATCGAGGCGGGGATCGAACGCACCAAGGCAGGTTTGGAATCATATTTAGGGCCCAGAGTTTTTTCCAGGGCCTGAGGTTTTTCCGTGGTTAGGTCACATGGCCTCTCACTCTCTCGCTCCCTCTTCCCCCTCAGGTATCTAAGGCAGCAGCAGAAATGATGAACTACTGCGAGAAGCACGCACACAGAGATCCTCTGCTAGTGGGTTTGCCCACCTCTGGAAACCCCCTTCAAGGACCAGAAGCCCTGCATCATCCTATAGCTCCGCCCCCACCCCATCCCTGGCCTGTCAATCACTACCTTTGACCTCAAGACACTGTGGGATGCTCCGTGAAACCCTGACCTCAGAGACTTTGAAGGATAGAGAGGTGATGCTGTGTACAATACACATACAGTACATATATAGTCCTGATTGTGAGCTGAATAGGTGAAAATCAAATGAATGTGAATCATTGGTGCAGCAGATGGTTTGGCAGAAAAAGCGATGTTGGGGACACATTGGAAAACAGGAACATTACCGGATGATACTGCAAGAGGAGCGGTGAAACACATAATTGGCAGATACAAATGGAGGAAAGCACAAGGCTTTGTGATCATCCAAACACATTTTCTGTCATTCTGGATGTAACATTGTCTGGCTAGAGAGAAAACCCAGCTAGCACATTTGGTTCCATTAAAGTTTTGTTGACGCTGAGAACAGAATGTATGTTTTAAAATAACATTCTTAAATGTGGCTAATGTTCTCTTGTTGTTTTTATGGAAAGTTTTCTTAATGTTCTGAGAACATGGATTTAAATAGAATCATGAGGAAACCTGCAGAAAGCCGTATGCTTAAGTGTTGAGATTCCCACAGAAGAACGTTGTTTCTTAACTTTCTTTGAACAATTTAAGAACATTACTTTAAATCAGGGTTCCCCAACTGGCAGCCCAAGGCCCAAATTTGGCCCGTGGGTGGTTTTATTTGGCCCCCCAAGTACATGTATATTCTAAATCTCAATTTTTTTTCCTGAATCAGAAGTCATTATGTTAACTATCCGTCCTAATGCCAATATGAATGTAACAGTGTTTGTTTTTTCATCATTTGTCCTGCCTTCCCTCTTATTTTGGGGTACAAATAATGACACCCTATTTGGCAGATGTATTTTCCTCAAAACGCTTTCTTCCCCAATGCTTCCAATGATCATTGTGTCTAATCCTTAAAGGCCTCTGTAAAGCCTTTGGTCCTTTATCTGGGAATTAATGTTTCTTCGTGCCAATGTTAATGCCATTTACTGTACAATTATTCTTCCAGATCATCAATCATTAGGTTTGGTTATTAATGGTGACAATTCTGTTCATCTTTTTTTATTATTATTATTCGCTTTGGTGCAAAAATGTTTTTGACCAAGGAAAACACAAAACCATACATTCACTTTTTCAAACTTAATCAGTGTTTCATCAAGAAATGCACGTTTCACGTTGCAGTACATGTTTATATAAAGGTATTGCCTTTCACAGTGCAATGATTCTCTTCTCTTTTGTTGAAGTTCATTTGATTATTACTCAAATCAAATCAAAGTATATTTGTCACCTGCGCCGAATACGCCAGGTGTAGACCTCACAGTGAAATGCTTACTTACAGGCTCTAACCAATAGTGCAAAAAAGGTATTAGGTGAACAATAGGTAAGTAAAGAAATAAAAACAACAGTGAAAAAGACAGTGAAAAATAACAGCAGTGAGGCTATAAACAGCAGCGAGGCTATAAAAGTAGCGAGGCTACATACAGACACCGGTTAGTCGGGCTGATTGAGGTAGTATGTACATGTGGGCATGGTTAAAGTGACTATACATATATGATGAACAGAGAGTAGCAGTAGCGTAAAAAGGGTTGGTGGGTGGCGGGACACAATGCAGATAGCCCGGTTAGCTAATGTGCAGGAGCACTGGTTGGTCGGGCCAATTGAGGTAGTATATACATGAATGTATAGTTAAAGTAACTATGCATATATGATAAGCAGAGAGTAGCAGTAATGTAAAAGAGGGGTTGGGGGGTGGGGGTTGGTCTCCTCTTTATGACGAACGTGACATAGTGGCTGCTTTACAAGTGTTACCAGTTTGTAGTTCTGTACTAAGAGTTTTGAAAAATCACCACTTACTTGTGAAAATAGTACCAAAGAGATAACATAAAAACCGGAGGTTTTATAAAAACACACAATGCAGATAGTCCAAGTAGCCATTTCATTACCTGGAGTCTTATGGCTTGAGAGTAAAAACTGTTGAGAAGCCTTTTTGTCCTAGACTTGGCACTCCGGTACTGCTTGCCATGCGGTAGTAGAGAGAACAGTCTATGACTGGGGTGGCTGAGGTCTTTGACAATTTTAAGGGCCTTCCTTTGACACCGCCTGGTGTAGAGGTCCTGGATGGCGGGCAGCTTTGCCCTAGTGATGTACTGGGCAGTACGCACTACCCTCTGTAGTGCCTTGCCGTCGGAGGCCGAGCAATTGCCGTACCAGGAAGTGATGCAACCAGTCAGGCAGGATGCTCTCGATGTTGCAGCTGTAGAACCTTTTGAGGATCTCAGGACCCATGACAAATCTTTTTAGTTTCCTGAGGGGGAATAGGCTTTGTCGTGCCCTCTTTACGACTGTCTTGGTGTGTTTGGACCATTCTAGTTTGTTGTTGATGTTGACACCAAGGAACTTGAAGCTCTCAACCTGCTCCACTACAGCCCCGTCGATGAGAATGGGGGCGTGCTCGGTCCTCCTTTTCCTGTAGTCCACAATCATCTCCTTAGTCTTGGATAGGTTGTTATTCTGGCACCACCCACCACTCTGACCTCCTCCCTATAGGCTGTCGTTTTAGTCGTTTTTAATTGACTGCTCTTAATAGTTGATGATCACTTAAACGTTTAGACTGGTTTGTCTAATACAGATTGAGATCTACATACAGTTTTTCCACAACCCTTAGTACAAAACTGGTCACACTTGTAACGCAGCCAGTCTTTCATTCAAAAACCTGTCACTGTGCATTCATTTGGATTGTAAACCTCTCACCACACAACCATTTCCATTTCAAAATATAAGTTTATTGTGAAATGTAATGAGATCATTGGTTTAATCACCAAAACATGACGTCTTTTCAATTTAGTCGTGTTAACGACCAGTTAATTCAATAGCAAACAATGCAAGATACGTGTTTCAAATCGCCCTGAGAAGTGCTGAAAGTAATATGCTACAGTACTGTAAATTGCAGTAGACTACAGTTTTCACATTATGCAGTACACTTACATTATCCAACAAAATTGACAGAAAATCTATCATTTCCATAATATATATCCAATGTTGAAGATTATACAATCATTCATGCAAAAAAACTGGACATTTTTCAGAGATAATTGAAACATAGGTATACTGTCTGTAATCAAATGTATGAAGTGACATTATAACATGTTTAGCACGCATTCATTTGCATCAAGCCTGTCTTGAGCATTTGGCCATAAATTCTCATCCACATAACAGTGAATTTCCTCATTGTTCATGCATTGCGGGAAAAATCTTTTGGCACGGCGAATCCAAGCTTGACATTGGTCTGCATTGATTTCGTCACATGCCTCATCCATGGCCAGAAGGAGGGTGGCACACTCATGGGGACAGCGATCCTACACCTTCCACCTCCATGCTGAAACAAATACCTCAAAAGGCTTGAGGAAAGGAGATAATGGGGCAGGTATGCAGTGCATTTGGAAAGTATTCAGACCCTTTCACTTCTTCCACATTTTGTGACGTTAAAGGCTTCTTTTAAAATTTATGAAATTGTTTTTTCCCCTCATCAATTTACACTCAATACCCCATAATGACAAAGCAAAAACAGGTTTTTAGAACTGTTTGTAAAAAAAGTATTCAGACCCTTTACTCAGTACTTTGTTGAAACACCTTTGGCAGTGATTACAGCCTTGAGTATGACGCTACAAGCTTGGCACACATATATTTGGGGAGTTTCTCCCATTCTTCTCTGCAGATCCTCTCAAGCTCTGTCAGGTTGGATGGGGAGCATCGCTGCACAGGTATTTTCAGGTCTCTCCAGAGATGTGGACTGGAAGACTCATCAGGATCGAGGGAAAGATGAACGGAGCAAAGTACAGAGAGACCCTTGATGAAAACCTGCTCCAGAGTACTCAGGACCTCAGACTATGCCGAAGGTTCACCTTTCAACAGGACAACAACCCTATGCACACAGCCACCACCATGCTTTGCCGTAGGGATGGTATTGGCCAGGTGATGAGCAGTGCCTGGTTTCCTCCAGACGTGACACTAAGGCATTCAAGCCAAAGAGTTCAGTCTTGATTTCTTCAGACTAGAGAATCTTGTTTCTCATGGTCTGAGAGTCCTTTGGGTGTCTTTTGGTAAACTCCAAGCAGGCTGTCCTGTGCCTTTGGCTTCTGTCTCGCCACTCTACCATAAAGGCCTGATTGGTGGAGTGCTGCATAGATGGTTGTCCTTCTGGAAGGTTCTCCCATCTCCACAGAGGAACTCTGGAGCTCTGTCAGAGTGACCATGGGGTTCTTGGTCATCTTCCTGACCAAGGCCCTTCTCCCCCGATTGCTTAGTTTGGCTGGGCGGCCAGCTCTAGGAAGAGTCTTGGTGATGGATGGATGCCACTGTGTTCTTTGGGACCTTCAATGCTGCAGCTCTACGGACAATTCCTTCTACCTCTTTGTTTTTGCTCTGACATCACTGTCAACTGTGAGACCTTATATAGACAGGTGTGTGCCTTTCCAAATCATGTCCAATCAGTTGAATTTACCACAGGTGGACTTCAAAAGCACCAGATAAATGTGTTTCATAGATACACGGTGCCTCTTCAAAAGGCAGGCTATTGTTGGTCGGTTGATGGATGACACATTGGCAAAGGTATCATCGTTCTCATCGGCCTGCTTTTTTTCTAAGGTTGAACACAGTATACTGTCAATAGATCATACGGTAAGAATACTAACGTTTAATAAATGTACATGCATTACAATATGTCATTTACTGTAAATGTAATGGTAAAGCATATCCTGTAGACTTCTTGGCAAAATGTTCTCATGATCGAATTGAGAGTTGATCTTTTCAGATTGGGTTGAACTCATCTGACAGCCTCTGCCATGGTAATATAGTATCACCCTCCTTCAGGACATGAATACCGGGTGCAATGAAATCAGGTGCATGAACAACATATTTACTGTGACTTCGATGAGAACCTACAGTATGGCCAAATGCTCAAGACAGGTTTGATGCAAACTAGTGACGACTTAACATGATGTTTCTTTCCTTTCTTTCACTTGATTATATTGTGAAATATGTCTTCAGCGACCACACCTTCTGATAACACGTGGAATAGAAATGATTGAAGTTAGATGTTCAGTCCATTTGAATGGGTAGTGCGAGTGTATTACCTAATGTGAAAATAGTGTGGTGTACGGTAGTTTTACAGCGCTTTAGGATACTACATTCAAAGGGCAATTTTGAAACGTGAATCTTACATTTTTTTGCTATTGGATTAAGTGGTTGTTAAAATATCAAAATTGAGAAGATGTCATTATGTTCTGTTTCAGCGATTAAACCAAAGTACTCATATTTCACAGTAAACTTATATTTTGGATCAATGGTTGTGTGGTGAAAGATGTCTAGAAACAAAATGTATGCACAATGACAGGTATGAATGTAAGTGTGTCACGCCCTGACCTCAGTTATCTTTGTTTTCTTTATTATTTGGTTAGGTCTGGGTGTGACAAGGGTGGTTTGTTTAGTTTTTGTATTGTCTAGGGGTTTTTGTATGTCTAGGGGTTTTTGTATGTCTAGGGGGTTTTGTAGTCTAGGTGTTTATATGTCTATGGTTGCCTGGATTGGTTCTCAATCAGAGGCAGCTGTTTATCGTTGTCTCTGATTGGGAACCATATTTAGGTAGCCATATTCCTTGGGTATTTTGTGGGTTGTTATTCTATATTTAGTTGCCTGTTCTGCACTAGCCATATTGCTTCACGGTTCGTTTTGTTGTTTTGTTCAGTGTTCGTTCTTCTATGAAATAAGTATGTTCGCTTACAACGCTGCGCCTTGGTCTCCTCTTTATGACGACCGTGACATAGTGGCTGCTTTACAAGTGTTACCAGTTTGCAGTTTTGTACTAAGAGTTTTGAAAATTCACCACATACTTGTGAAAATGGTACCAAAGAGATCAAAATTGTAACATGATGCCACTGTATGATTGGAGTTTCAGGAGGTTTTGTTGCAGGTACTGTACTGTATTGAAACGCTAAGGGAGCTAGTAAACCCGAGATCCACTATGTCTTACTGAATAGTTCTTAGTATGGCTCTTTAAGTTTACTCAATAACCAGCAACTTACTGTACTATTCATTGTACAGTTTCACGAGATCACCATGAATAGTGCGGTCAGCTGCAGGAGAAAGGAGGGCAATACATTTTGGGGGCATGACCTGCGTGAGGCTAATTTAGAGATCTTATTTTAGCCCAGAAACTGTACAACTAGTACAATTGAGAGTCAACAGATGTGACTGCCCATTATGCAACTGGCATGTGATTGCTTTAGTCACTTGAGTGTCACATGAGGGTTGACTGGTAAATGCCCACGCAGTCGGCACAGTATGAATGTGTGTGTGTGTTGTAATTAGTACACCAAAGAATGTTAGGGATCATAAAGATTCAGCGAAAGCCTTGGGGTGGGCGTGTTGTTTAAGCGATTGGCAAAAAAAAAGAAACACATTATTTACCCCCAATATAGCTATTTATCTTGGGTTAAAAATAGAGGAAAAGGAATGAAATACAGAAGAGTTGTACAATAGAAGGCTTTGGCTGTGTGGCCTAGAGAAACAACGGGGCTATTTGATTGAGGCCCCGTGCCCATAGCACAATCAAAGCTCTTTATTGGTGACTAAGTCTTAGGATAAATCACAAGAGTCAGACTCAAGAAAAGGACGGCTGGCTCACTGCTCCTGTCATGACACCACAAAGGCTGTTTGGACAACATGAAAATTCAAAGTGAAATGAACAGGCTTGTCTTTGTATCGGCTCTCTGTGTCTCCGTCACCCTGGCTGTGTCCCAAATGGCACCCGATTCCCTATATATATATTCCCTATGTAGTGCACTACGTTTGTGTGTCTGATCAACAGAGGTGCACTATAGGGATCCATTTGGGACACAGCCTCTGTCACGTTGGTGCCAAATACTGCTGTTGTGGCGTCTACTCCCATGTCAGCCTGACTTGAAACCAGCCGCAAAAAAACAACCAGTAAGGGGTCAGGTTAGACAGAGCGAGAGAGAGATGCACACATACCCACACACTGTTGAATACGTTTAGTAAGATGTTTACATATGAAGTGTCACCAGAAATGAAAGACAGCTGAATGTGAAGTTTGATATTATTTAGAATGATATGGCAAGATTTTGTTAATTGATGGCTGTTGTTCAAATACATAAAAAATACAAACTAATCATCAGCTAAATGAAACTGAGAGTCATTCCTAAGTCGCTCGTAAGTCACTCCAAATAAATTCTTAATGACCTTTTTAAACCTCTTAGGTACTGACTCAAAATTGAGAATGTCAAACAATCAGAGGGAGGGAGTAGAGGTTGATCAATAATTGCCTTTAGACATCTGTGGCCTGTTGTCAAATTGACACTAATGATTGTTGACATACATGTACTTAGAGATCCCGCACACTCATCCTATTTTTGAATTAAAACTAACCTTTGAATGACCAAAACATCACCCATAATATTGTTACGCTATTAAAATGTTCAGAATGGAAGATATGTTACCTTTTTCTCTCACCATGAAGATGGCGCTGGAGAAGATCGCTGCCATTTTTATGGGCTCTTAACCAACCGTGCTATTTTGTTTGTTTTTTCGCGAAGACCAGCATCCCGGAGTCTCCTCTTCACTCTTGACGTTGAATAAAGCTTCCAGTTGAGGACTTGTGAGGTGTCTGTTTCTGAAACTAGACACTCCAATGTACTTATCCTCTTGCTCAGTTGTGCACCGGGGCCTCCCGCTCCTCTTTCTATTCTGGTTAGGGCCAGTTTGTGCTGTTCTGTGAAGAGAGTAGTACACAGCGCTGTACGAGATCTTCAGTTTCTTGGCAATTTCTCGCATGGAATAGCCTTCATTTCTCAGAACAAGAATAGACTGACGAGTTTCAGAAGAAAGGTCTTTGTTTCTGGCCATTTTGAGCCTGTAATCGAACCCACAAATGCTGACACTCCAGATACTCAACTAGTCTAAAGAAGGCCAGTTGAATTGATTCTTTAATCAGAACAACAGTTTTCAGTTGTGCTAACAGAATAGCAAAATGGTTTTCTAATGATCAATTGGCCTTTTAAAATGACCAACTTGGATTAGCTAACACAACGTGCCATTGGAACACAGGAGTGATGGTTGCTGATAATGGGCCTCTGTACGCCTATGTAGATATTCCCCCAAAAATCGACCGTTTCCAGCTACAATAGTCATTTACAACATTAACAATGTCTACACTGTATTTCTGATACATTTTATGTTATTTTAATGGACAAAAATGTGATTTTCTTTGAAAAAACAAGGACATTTCTAAGTGACCCCAAATTTTTGAACGGTAGTGTATATCCTACTAACGGGACTGTATGTAATGTTTCACTGTATCTTATGTTTCACATAGTCGTGGCTGAACGACGACATGAATAACATACAGCTGGCGGGATATACACCATATCGGCAGGATAGAACAGCAGCCTCTGGTAAGACAAGAAGTGGCGGTCTATGTATATTTGTAAACAACAGCTGGATTGCACAATATCTAAGGAAGTCTAAATATTTCACATAGAGTAGGTAGAGTATCTCATGATAAGCTGTAGACCACACTATCTACCTAGAGAGTTTTCATCTATATTTTTCGTAGCTGTCTACATACCACCAGAGACCGATGCTGGCACTAAGACCGCACTCAATGAGCTGTATACCGCCATAAGCAAACAGGAAAACGCTCATCCAGAGATGGCGCTCCTAGTGGCCGGGGACTTTAATGCAGGGAAACTTAAATCCGTTCCATCTTATTTCCACCAGCATGTTAAATGCAAACACACAGAGATGCATACAAAGCTCTCCCTCACCCTCCATTTGGCAAATCTGACCATAATTCTATCCTCCTGATTCCTGCTTACAAAAGCACCAGTGACTCGGTCAATAAAAAAGTGGTCAGATGAAGCACATGTTAAGCTACAGGACTGTTTTGCTATCACAGACTGGAATATGTTCCGGGATTCTTCCGATGGCATTGAGGAGTACACCACATCAGTCACTGGTTTCATCAATAAATAAATAGATGACATCGTCCCCACAGTGACTGTACGTACATACCCCAACCAGAAGCCATGGATTACAGGCAACATCCACACTGAGCTAAAGGGTAGAGCTGCCACTTTCAAGGAGCGGGACATTAACCCGGAAGCTTATAAGAAATCCCCCTATGCAAATCATCAAATAGGCAGTGTCAATACAGGATTAAGATTGAATCGTACTACTTCGGCTCCAATGCTCATCGGATATGGCAGGGCTTGCAAACTATTACAGACTACAAAGGAAAGCACAGCCGAGAGCTGCCCAGTGACATGAGCCTACCAGACGAGCTAAATTACTTCTATGCTCGCTTCGAGCCTAGTAACACTGAAACATGCATGAGAGCATCAACTGTTCCAGACGACTGTGTGATCACGATCTCCGCAGCCGATGTGAGTAAGACCTTTAAACAGGTCAACATTCACTGTTGA
Source organism: Oncorhynchus kisutch (assembly GCF_002021735.2). Lineage (NCBI taxonomy): Eukaryota > Metazoa > Chordata > Actinopteri > Salmoniformes > Salmonidae > Oncorhynchus > Oncorhynchus kisutch. Next base: position 41,893,596 of record NC_034186.2, on the reverse strand, counting down.
CCAAGGCCGCAGGACCTGGAATACGCATGTGCTGACCAACTGGCAAGTGTCTTCACTGACATTTTTAATCTCTCCCTGTCTGAGCCTGTAATACCAACATGTTTCAAGCAGATCACCATAGTCCCTGTGCCTAAAAACACTAAAGTAACCTGCCTAAATGACTACCGACCCGTAGCACTCACATCTGTAGCCATGAAGTGCTTTGAAAGGCTGGTCATGGCTCACATCAACACCATTATCCCAGAAACCCTAGACCCACCTCAATTTGCATACGTCCCAACAGATCCACAGATAATGCAATCTGTATTGCACTCCAGACTGCCCTTTCATACCTGAACACCTATATAAGAATGTTATTCATTGACTCCAGTTCAGCGTTCAACATCATAGTGCCCTCAAAGCTCATTACTACGCTAAGGACCCTGGGACTAAACACCTCCCTCTGCAACTGGATCCTGGACTTCCTGACGGGCCACCCCCAGGTGGTGAGGGTAAGTAACAACACATCCACCACGCTGATTCTCAACACGGGGCCCCTCAGGGGTGTGTGCTCAGTCCCCTCCTGTACTCCCTGTTCACTCATGACTGCACAGCCAGGCATGACTCCACAGCCAGGCATGACTCCAAAAAAGTGCACAACTGGTTGTGCACTTTTTAGTGAAACTTTTCAAAGTTTGTCATTTTTGTGTGCCTGAAATGTTCAATTGATGCAGATTTGAATTTAATAACTATGACTTACAGTATGTTGGGTCTGTCTTCACAGGCTTCACAGCATGATGTATATAGACCCTGGATTGCTGATGCTATGTATTGGCCAATAAGAGGCTTTGAAGACACCGGTCGGCCATATTGGCACTCCCCAGAAGAAGCAGTCCTCCGGACAATCACATGACACCCCAGAGGTTGCCTTGTCAACCTTAAAGCGCACAACAGTCGACAGCGTATGTAAAGCACCCCTAAAATAGTCCAAAATGGGGGAAACTGTAAAAGAAAGAGGCTCCTTGTCTCTGACTCAGACTGACCATGCACACAGCATTTTAGGGTTTACCTCGGGGCAAGAATACCTCCAACTATTGAGGCCCACTCAGCCTGTAAGCAACACCCTCTGCAAGGATAAAGGAGCAGTGTCTCTTGGTTAACTTAAATAAAATAAATAAAGATCTTTAGTTGTCACATACAAACCTGTAGGTCTATGAGTGGAAAAGGCTTGTCAAATCAAATCAAAGTGTTTTTGTCACGTGCGCCGAATACAACAGGTTAATGCTTCCTTAAGGCTCTAACCAATAGTGCGGAGAAAAAAATTATGTGTGTGTGTGTGTGTGTGTGTGTGTGTAGGTAAGTAAAGAAATAAAACAACAGTAAAAAGTAAGAGTAGCAAGGCTATATACAGACACCGGTTAGTCGGGCTGATTGAGGTAGTATGTACATGTGGGTATGGTTAAAGTGACTATACATATATGATGAACAGAGAGTAGCAGTAGCGTAAAAAGAGGGGTTGGTGGGTGGTGGGACACAATGCAGATAGCCCGGTTAGCCAACGTGCGGGAGCACTGGTTGGTCGGGCCAAATGAGGTAGTATGTACATGAATGTATAGTTAAAGTGAATATGCATACAGTGGGGCAAAAAAGTACTTAGTCAGCTACTAATTGTGCAAGTTCTCCCACTTAAAAAGATGAGAGAGGCCTGTAATTTTTATCATAGGTACACTTCAACTATGACAGACAAAATTAGAAAAAAAATCCAGAAAGATTTATTTGCAAATTATGGTGGAAAATAAGTATTTGGTCACTGTTGCTGGTATTTTGGGCCATTCCTCCATGCATATCCCCTCTAGAGCAGTGATGTTTTTGGGCTGTTGCAGGGCAACACGGACCTTCAACTCCCTCCAAAGATTTTCTATGGGGTTGAGATCTGGAGACTGGCTAGGCCACTCCAGGACCTTGAAATGCTTCTTACGAAGCCACTCCTTCGTTGCCCGGGCGGTGTGTTTGGGATCATTGTCATGCTGAAAGACCCAGCCATGTTTCATCTTCAATGCCCTTGCTGATGGAAGGAGGTTTTCACTCAAAATCTCACGATACATGCCCCATTCATTCTTTCCTTTACACGGATCAGTCGTCCTGGTCCCTTTGCAGAAAAACAGCCCCAAAGCATGATGTTTTCACCCCCATGCTTCACAGTAGGTATGGTGTTCTTTGGATGCAACTCAGCATTCTTTGTCCTCCAAACACGACGAGTTTAGTTTTTACCAATTTTTACTATTTTGGTTTCATCTGACCATATGATATTCTCCCAATCTTCTTCTGGATCATCCAAATGCTCTCTAGCAAACTTCAGACGGGCCTGGACATGTACTGGCTTAAGCAGGGGGACACGTCTGGCACTGCAGGATTTGAGTCCCTGGCGGCGTAGTGTGTTACTGATGGTAGGCTTTGTTACTTTTGTCCCAGCTCTTTCCCGGTCACTCACTAGGTCCCCCCGTGTGGTTCTGGGATTTTTGCTCACTGTTCTTGTGATCATTTTGACCCCACGGGGTGAGAACTTGCATGGAGCCACAGATCGAGGGAGGTTATCAGTGGTCTTGTATGTCTTCCATTTCCTAAGAATTGCTCCCACAGTTGATTTCTTCATACCACGCTGCTTACCTATTGCAGATTCAGTCTTCCCAGCCTGGTGCAGGTCTACAATTTTGTTTCTGGTGTCCTTTGACGGCTCGTTGGTCTTGGCCATAGTGGAGTTTGGAGTGTGACTGTTTGAGGTTGTGGACAGGTGTCTTTTATACTGATAACAAGTTCAAACAGGTGCCATTAATACAGGTAACGAGTGGAGGACAGAGGAGCCTCTTACAGGTCTGTGAGAGCCAGAAATCTTGCTTGTTTGTAGGTGACCAAATACTTATTTTCCACCATAATTTGCAAATAAATTCATTAAAAATCCTACAATGTGATTTTCTGGATTTTCTTTCTCATTTTGACTGTCATAGTTTTTGTGTACCTATGATAAATTACAGGCCTCTCTCATCTTTTTAAGTGGGAGAACTTGCACAATTGGTGGCTGACTGAATACTTTTTTGCCCCACGGTATATGATAGGCAGAGAGTAGCAGCAACGTAAAAGAGGGGTTGGGGGGCACACAATGCAAATAGTCCAGGTAACCATTTCGTTACCTGTTCAGGAGTCTTATGGCTTGGGGGTTAAAACTGTTTGAGAAGCCTTTTTGTCCTAGACTTGGCACTCCGGTACCACTTGCCATGCGGTAGTAGTAGAGAGAACAGTCTATGACTGGGTTGGCTCGGGTCTTTGACAATTTTCAGGGCCTTCCTCTGACACCGCCTGGTGTAGAGGTCCTAGATGGCAGGCAGCTTTGCCCCAGTGATGTACTGGGCCGTACGCACTACCCTCTGTAGTGCCTTGCGGTCGTCAGCCGAGCAATTGCCGTACCAGGAAGTGATGCAACCGGTCAGGATGCTCTCGATGTTGCAGTTGTAGAACCTTTTGAGGATCTCAGGACCCATGCCAAATCTTTTTAGATTCCTGAGGGGGAATATGCTTTGTTGTGCCTTCTTCATGACTGTCTTGGTGTGTTTGGACCATTCTAGTTTGTTGTTGATGTGGACACCAAGGAATTTGAAGCTCTCAACCTGCTCCTCTACAGCCCGTTTATGAGAATGAGGACGTGCTCGGTGCTCCTTTTCCTGTGGTCCACAATCATCTCCTTAGTCTTGGTTACGTTGAGGGATATGTTGTTATTCTGGCACCACCCGGCCAGGTCTCTGACCTCCTCCCTATAGGCTGTCTCATCGTTGTCGGTGATCAGACCTACCACTGTTGTGTCGTCAGCAAACTTAATGATGGTGTTGGAGTCGTGCCTGGCCATGCAGTCTTGGGTGAACAGGGAGTACAGGAGGGGACTGAGCACGCACCCCTGGGGAGCTCCCGTGTTGAAGATCAGCGTGGCAGATGTGTTGCTACCTACCCTCACCACCTGGGGGCAGCCTGTCAGGAAGTCCAGGATCCAGTTGCAGAGGGAGGTGTTAAGTCCCAGGTTCCTTAGCTTAATGATGAGCTTTGAGGGTACTATGGTGTTGAACACTGAACTGGAGTCAATGAATAACATTCTTATATAGGTGTTCAGGTATGAAAGGGCAGTCTGGAGTGCAATACAGATTGCATCATCTGTGGATCTGTTTGGGCAGTATGCAAATTGGAGTGGGGCTAGGGTTTCTGGGATAATGGTGTTGATGTGAGCCATTACCAGCCTTTCAAAGCACTTCATGGCTACGGACGTGAGTGCCACGGGTCTGTAGTCATTTAGGCAGGTTGCCTTTGTGGGCACAGGGACTATGGTGGTCTGCTTGAGGCATGTTGGTATTACAGACTCAATCAGTTGGTCAGCACATGTCCGGAGCACATGCCCTGGTAATCCATCTGGCCCCGCAGCCTTGTGAATGTTGACCTGTTTCAAGGTCTTACTCACGTCGGCTACGGAGAGCGTGATCACGTAGTCGTCCGGAACAGCTTATGCTCTCAAGCATGCTTCAGTGTTTCTTGCCTCGAAGCGAGCATAGAAGTGATTTAGCTCGTCTGGTAGGCTCGTGTCACTGGGCAGCTTACGGCTGTGCTTTCCTTTGTCGTCTGTAATAGTTTGCAAGCCCTGCCACATCCGACGAGTGTCGGAGCCAGTGTAGTATGATTCAATCTTAGCCCTGTAATGACGCTTTGCCTGTTTGATGGTTCGTCGCAGGGCGTAGCGGGAGTTCTTGTATGCTTCCGGGTTAGCATCCCGCACCTTGAAAGCGGCAGCTCTACCATGGCTTCTGGTTGGGGTATGTACGTACAGTCACTGTGGGGACGACGTCCTCAATGCACTTATCAGTGACTGATGTGGTGTATTCCTCAATGTCATCGGAAGAATCCCGGAACATGTTCCATTCTGTGATAGCAAAAGAGTCCTGTAGTTTAGCATCTGCTTCATCTGACCATTTTTTTATAGGCCGAGTCATGGTGCTTCCTGCTTTAATTTTTGCATGTAAGCAGGAATCAGGAGGATAGAGTTGTGGTCGGATTTACCAAATGGAGGGCGAGGGAGAGCTCTGTACGCATCTCTGTGTGTGGAGTACAGGTGATCTAGAATTTATTTCCCTCTGGTTGCAAATTTAACATGTTGATAGAGATTTGGTAGAACTGATTTAAGTTTCCAGCCACTAGGAGCGCCGCCTCTGGGTGAGTGGTTTCCTGTTTGCTTATTTCCTTATACAGCTGGCTGAGTGCGGTCTTAGTGCCGGCATCTGTCTGTGGTGGTAAATAAACAGCCACGAAAAGTATAGCTGAGAACTCTCTAGGCAAGTAGTGTGGCCTGCAATTTATCATAATATACTTCAGGTGAGCAAGATCTAGAGACTTCCTTAGATTACGTGCACCAGCTGTTGTTTACAAATATGCACAGACCGCCCACCCCCTGCTCTTACCGGAGTGTGCTGTTCTATCCTGCCGGTGCAGCGTGTATCCCGCTAGCTGAATATCCATGTCATCATTCAGCCACGATTCCGTGAAACATAGGATATTACAGTTTTTGATGTCCCGTTGGTAGGATATTCGTGATCGTACCTCGTCTAGTTTATTGTCCAATGATTGCACGTTGGTGAGTAATATTGACGGTAATGGCAGCTTTCCTAGTTGTCTTCTGCGGGTCCGGACGAGGCATCCGGCTCTTCGTCCTCTGCGTCGCTTCCTTTTGCGAATAATTGTGATGTCTGCCCTGTGGGGTGTTTGGAGAATATCGTGTGAGTCCTGCTTGCTGCTGTTGTTGTTGTTGTTGAAAAAATCTTCATCTAATCTGAGGTGGGTGATCCAGGTCCTGATATCTAGAAGCTCTTTTCTGCCGTAAAATAGGGTTGCAGAAACATTATGTACAAAATCATTTACAAATATCGCGAAAAACCCCCACATAATAGCACAATTCATTAGGAGACCGTAAAACGGTGGCCATCTCCTCCGGTGCCAGTTCCTCCTCTTCCGCCCCTCGGGATGAGCTAACATAATCGGTTGTTAGGGGGAACTACCTCTTCTGTCCTGAATCAACAGCCGACGACTTCGCCACCAGCAATGGACTCTGGAGCAGTGGAAACGCGTTCTATGGAGTGATGGCATCCAGGAGTGATGGCATCCATCTGGCAACCAGGAGAAAGCTACCTGCCCCAAGCATAGTGCCATGTGTAAAGTTTGGTGGAGGAGGCATAATGGTCTGGGGCTGTTTTTCATGATTCAGACTAGGCCCTTTAGTTCCAGTGAAGGGAAATCTTAACCCTAGATCTTAACGCAACAGCATACAATAACATCCAGAGATTTTGTGCTTCCAACTTTGTGGCAACAGTTCGGGGAAGGCCCTTTCCTGTTTCAGCATGGTAATGCCCCCATGCACAAAGCGAGGCTCATACAGAAATGGTTTGTCGAGATCGGTGTGGAAGAACTCGACTGGCCTGCACAGAGCCCTGACCTCAACTCCATCGAACACCTTTGGGATGAATTGGAACGCCATCTGCGAGCCATGTCTAATCGCCCACACACACAGCCTTGCATCAATGACAAACTTCCATTACTCTGTCCTTGAGGCTCACCCAACTAGCAGCTGACTTCATATCTCTCTCCAATCACTCTCCTTTCCTATTATTCATAGGCAGAGTATTTCTCAGACATTGTGTCGTACGTCATGCTCTGCTGTTGTTTCTCTCAGTGAGAAGCCTAACAGACAATTGACTGTTTGGCTTTGAGGAAATGTGATGATTCAGCTTTCCCTATAAACGTTACACAGGTGCGCTTCTGTCTGGTTCCTTCATGTTGTGCCTCACCCTATTGCTTCGCAGAATATACTGTCTGAGAAGCTGATAGGACTTTCAAAGCAGGGGCACACTCAGCGACAGACTCTTAGTCATGTTCTCATAACAGGTCATGGCAATTGACATTTTTTATTTGACCTTTATTTAACTAGGCAAGTCAGTTAAGAACAAATTCTTATTTTCAATGACGGCCTAGGAACAGTGGGTTAACTGCCTGTTCAGGGGCAGAACGACAGATTTGTACCTTGTCGGCTCGGCGGTTTGGACTTGCAACCTTCCGGTTACTAGTCCAACGCTCTAACCACTAGGCTACCCTGCCGCCCCACATAACACTGTCCTGAAAGTGAACCTCAAATGCTTCTCAAAGTGTTCGTAATTTCATGTGTCATAATGAGTTGATATCAGATTTCTCTTGCGTTTAATATGAAACAGTCTGCAGAGTCTGAATTACCTGCAGAGTACAGAGTGTATTTTTGTCATTCTGTGTGTGTATAACTTCCTCTCTCTCTTTCATTGAATGTGTGTGTGTGTGTGTGTGTGTGTGTGTGTGTGTGTGTGTGTGTGTGTGTGTGTGTGTGTGTGTGTGTGTGTGTGTGTGTGCACGCATGTGTGTGCATGTGGGTGTGGACAGCTCACACAGCTTCCCCACATTCGGTGTTGGGTCAAGGGTCACCTCATTGAAGAGGAGATCCAGGAGCGTGTCTACATAGACTGTAATTCTTTTGAAAAGGGTCATGTTTGTTAAATTGGAAGTGAATTCAATTTATTTTTATTTACTGTTAAGAGTTATGATGCTACCATTTAGTTGATGGAGTGATCGACTCATTCCACAATGTGTTTTCTTGTGTTTGAAGTACTTAATTTGAAATATGCAATATTTGGTTGTGCACTTTTTAGTGAAACTTTTCAATGTTTGTAATTTTTGTGTGCCTGAAATGCTCAATTGATGCAGATTTGAATTGAATAACTATGACTTACAGTATGTTGGGTCTGTCTTCACAGGCTTCACAGCATATTCCCCCTTATTTGGCTTCACAGCATGATGTATATAAACCCTAGATTGCTGATGCTATGTATTGGCCAATGAGAGGCTTTGAAGACACCGGTCGGCCATATTGGCACTCCCCAGAAGAAGCAGTCCTCCGGACAATCACATGCCACCCCAGGGGTTGCCTTGCCAACCTTAAAGCGCACAACAGTCGACAGCGTATGTAAAGCAGCAGGGAGCACCCCTAAAATAGTCCAAAATGGGGGAAACTGTAAAAGAGAGAGGCTCCTTGTCTCTGACTCAGACTGACCACGCACACAGCGTTTTAGGGTTTACCTCGGGGCAAGAATACCTCCAACTATTGAGGCCCACTCAGCCGTAAGCAACACCCTCTGCAAGGATAAAGGAGCAGTGTCTCTTGGTTAACTTAAATAAAATAAATAAAGATCTTTAGTTGTCACATACAAACCTGTAGGTCTATGAGTGGAAAAGACTTGTAAAATGTTCCTCCCCCTCCACCCTTCGGGATAAGTTAACATAATCGGTTGTTAGGGGGAACTACCTCTTCTGTCCTGAATCAACAGCCTACGACTTCACCGCAAGCCATGGGAATACCAAACGCTGATCATTGCTATGGGAAGCATCAGCGGTTATCTCCCTAGCAACGCAAACACACATCCACCGGTCTCTGTTTCACTCAGGGCAAGCTGCCTAGAGGATGCAGGTAATACTGTAGCTCTTAAAAACAGGAGCCAGTGCAGGCCAGGGGTAAGATAATTGAAACTTTATGGACCTTTAATGCAACAGAATGTGCAGTATCACATGGTCACAAATTAAGTGTCTACTCACTGCATTATAGCCAAAAATAAACTGCACGAACTCTCCTGTTGCTGTCTATGCAGACAAAGCCCAACTTCCATATAAGTTAACATTCACTGGAACATTTTACTGTCCCTCCTGCCCCTTCCAAGACTGAAAAGTTACAGCCCTGTCTGTCTGTCTGTCTCTGTCTCTGTCTCTCTGTGTCTCTCTCGCTCTCTCTCTGTGTGCGTGCGCGCGGAAGTGGTGAGTGCATATTTGGGAGAGCTTTACTGGAAACAGAGAGCGCAGACCGGGCCGAAGGGGAGGGATGCTTCAAAGGAAACTCAGGGACTTGCCGAACTCTCCTGGAATGTGGGGAATGGACAACATCTCTTCTGTGGAATGGCTTCCTTGCAGGACTTTTCTAGTAAACTACACATGAATCATTGACTGCACAGTCTAGGGGGTTTCAGTCTGTATTTTTCTCACAATCCTTTCCCCTCCCACCTCTTCCCATATGTGTGTACTTCATATCACATTTTTTGTCCCCTGTGCCTTACTGCATAAATACAAAAATACTTGTCAAGTATTTTGCTGGGAAGCAGAGTAGGAATTGAATTGGGGGCGTGGGTATTTTAAAATAGACTACAAATGCATATACACACACATACCTAAAATACTTGTACATAAACTCTCTCTCTCACCCACTTTCTCTCTCAGGCTCACTCTCTCATTCTCACTAACTCTCTCTCTCTCTCTTTCTCTCTCTCACTCTGTGCGCAAAAGAGGTGAGTGCATGTTTGGGAGAGCTTTACTGGAAACAGAGAGTGCAGACCGGGGGCTGAAGAGGAGGGGTGCATCAAAGGAAACTCAGGGACTTGCCAAACTCTCCTGGAATGTGGGGAATGGACACAATCCCCCCCCCCCACACACACACACACACTTCTTCCAAATATGTGTGTACTTCATATCACATTATTTGTCCCCCGTAAAAGTCTTCTATTCTCGGTTGCAACACTCACTACCAAATTCCAAACTGCCTCTGGAAGCAATGTCTGCACAATAACTGTTCGTCAGGAGCTCCATGAAATTAGTTTCAAAGCCGAGCAGCCGCACACAAGCCTAAACTCACCAAAGCTTGCCACCATTGGATTCTGGAGCAGTGGAAACACATTCTCTGGAGTGATGAATAACGCTTCACCATCTGGCAGCCAGGAGAAAGCTACCTGCCCCAGGTATAGTGCCAAGTGTAAAGTTTGGTGGATGATGCATAATGGTCTGGGGCTGTTTTTCATGATTCGGGCTAGGCCCTTTAGTTCCAGTGAAGGGAAATCTTAACACTACAGCATACAATAACAGTCTAGAGATTTTGTGCTTCCAACTTTGTGCCAACAGTTCAGGGAAGGCCCTTTCCTGTTTCAGAATTGTAATGCACAAAGCGAGGCTCATACAGAAATGGTTTGTCGAAATCGGTGTGGAAGAACTTGACTGGCCTGCACAGAGCCCTGACCTCAATTCCATCAAACACCTTTGGGATGAATTGGAACGCCGCCTGCGAGCCACGTCTAATCTCCCACACACACAGCCTTGCATCAATGACAAACTTCCATTACTCTCTCCTTGAGGCTCACCCAACTAGCTGCTGACTTCATATCTCTCTCCAATCACTCTCCTTTCCTATTATTCATAGGCAGAGTATTTCTCAGACATTGTGAGACATTGTGTTGTACGTCATGCTCTGTTGTTGTTTCTCTAAGTGAGAAGCCTAACAGACAATTGACTGTTTGGCTTTGAGGAAACGTGATGATTCAGCTTTCCCTATAAACGTTACACAGGTGCGCTTCTGTCTGGTTCCTTCATGTTGTGCCTCACCCTATTGCTTCACAGAATATACTGTCTGAGAAGCTGATAGGACTTTCAAAGCAGGGGCACACTCAGCTCACAGTGACAGACTCTTAGTCATGTTCTCATAACAGGTCATGGCAATTGACATAACACTGTCCTGAAAGTGTCCGTAATTTCATATGTCATAATGAGTTGATATCAGATTTCTCTTGCGTTTAATATGAAACAGTCTGCAGAGTCTGAATTACCTGCAGAGTGCAGAGTGATAATAGAGGGCTAGCAGGCAGCTCATATTGATATATTTAGTTCGTGTATTTCAGTCAGTCTGTGTGTGCATACCTTCCCCTCTCTCTCTCTCTCTCTCTCTCTCTCTCTCTCACTCTGAATGTGTGTGTGTGCGTGCATGCTGCCTGTGTGTGGGCATGTGTGTGTGAAGGCTTATTCTACATGGACTCAGCCAACCAGGGTCAGCGGCCAAGAGTCCTTGGTGTCGTGCAGTACAGTATGTCTCTTTGTGGAAGCCAGGAAAATGTCCTAATAATACCAGCCTACCAACCAGGAGCATTCCTCTGTTCGGGACCTGACTAAACTGTAGAGGCTAACTGTGTTAAAGGCCAGCCACAATGCAAGCCGGCCATTCATTTAATACAAGTAAGATGACCTAAATGGGTTTCCCAAATATCAAAGCCTTAAAAGGAAGATTCGCCCATTTTGAATGGTAGATTGTTTTTGTGCATGAGCGATGTTCTATCGATTCTCGGGGCGAAAAACATCTATCATACGTGTTAGATTTCAGGACTGGGCCGATGTCATCACGCAGAAGGTTGTTTTCTCTCGAATGAGCCATTGATCGTATTTTTCTTTTGATATTCCTACCTCGAAAAATATGTCATTTAACAGTGGGTCCACTACATTTCTCCTAGATGTCTGCCTCTTCAGTCCAGGGTGCATTGCATTGAGCAGTTGCACGGCCGTTGCGAATGTCAGACTCCACTCTGCGTGGCGGGTTGAACATGTTGAGATCTGCAGGTCTGCAGGTAATCTGCAGGTTGAACATGGTGAGATTATAGAATCCTAAATTGATAGTACAGTTTGTTTTGGTGATTTAACAGCTAACTAGCTACTACTTAGCACTGCATTATGAGGTTTGTAGTCGACTTGAGCTGCAACCGATTTCCACAACGATTTTCACATGTTGCTACCAACCTTATTGTAATGACAGAAGGAAACATTTGGTCACAGAAAATATTGTTCTCACAAATTAGTGTATTATAGAAATGGTTTTGGGTGGATTTTTCCTTTAAGTTATCACTAAAGGTTCATTATTTCTCTCCACAACCCAACTGCCCAACTGTGAGAGAGTATCAGTTATAAAATTGATGTTTGACGCTCAATCTCAAATGTGTTAATGAACAAAATTAGTCAAATGAGCCACTATGAGTGGTCATGTTAACCTTTATTTAACTAGACACGTCAGTTAAGAACAAATTCTTATTTACATTGATGGCCTACCGGGGAACAGTGGGTTAACTGCCTTGTTCAGGGACAGAACAACAGATTTTTACCTCGTTTGTGCGGGGATTCGATCCAGCAACCTTTCAGTTACTGGCCCAACGCTCTAACCAGTAGGCTACCTGCAGCCCCAACTTAACTGCTGTAGTGCATTGGTAGTGCATTGAGTGCATATCTCTGGAAGCTTAAACTACCGTATTGGAATTTCTGTTATTCTTTTGCACTGCATTCCATTGCAATCACCCTCACTGACTTCACACAAGCGAGGAATTGTCTGCATATTTTGTCTTATCTATGGCTTGAGGTGTCTGTAACTCTGTGTGCATTGTGCATGCAGAGTTAACAGAGAGACACTGAGACTAGAGATGGCAAAAGTTCCTACTTGAAATAGCTCCGACACTAGAACAGTACCTCGAAAAACCCTAAAGGACAAGCTGTTCTCATGTAACAACAGAACACACTGTCGCTTGAAAGACCCTTTGGCTGTTGTCCTGAAATGAGCTGTTTGAAACGTATCTCATCAACATGTTTTTTTTAATAAACATGATGTTATTAGTCTTCCTCCGTGTTTTTTCCCTCACCCTGTGGTCTTGGTAATAAGGGGAATTTACACAGTGCAATGCCTTCTCAGTCATTCCGTCATACTGCCAACACAATAACATCTCAGTGAGTGTGACACAATCGCTGGGTGTTTTTGCCCTCTCTCTGTTGATATCCTGGGTTTAGTTGGGCTCGAATTGGCTTTTGCTTTTATTATCCTCCTTTCTCCCCCTCTTTCTCTCTCCCTTTCTTTCTCCCCGTAACACAATGCACAATGTCAAAATGTGCAGAAAGACATTTGATTGACCACTTAGGCTACCGCTTTGTTGATCCAAAACTTAAACAATACCATATTTTTTGGGGGTGGCTTATTCTTCCACCTGTGTTTACATTCTAGACGTCTGGAGGAGTACCCCTGGCCCAGAAAGTATGTGTTGAAGCTGCCTGACAGGCCAGTGATTTATAGCGTAGCCACAGACCTGTATTAGTAAGTTGGCAACAATATTTCCTTTCTCTATTGCTGCACTTTGGACAGCTATTTTCTACTCTGCCAGTAAAAGCAGTGAATGCAGCCAGTATTGTCGTATTTGTGTTTTTCCACAGAAGGATAAAACACACTATTCAATAATTTGTTGTAAACCACTATTCACAAAGCAGAGTAAACAGTTGTCATAACGCACTGCTTTTCTACTTGACTTGATGTAAACATGGATTTCACAAATCTGTGCAAATACTCCTGTTTTCCAGGAAATAAAAGAGGGGGGGGGGTGGCAAGTGTTTAAATTGTGCAGTATTAGCAACAGTCAAGAAGAGTCTGGTAGCAGCTGAGTGAGTGAGTGAGTGAGTGAGTGAGTGAGTGAGTGAGTGAGTTAGTGCATGGTCAGTGCAGGTGGTCAGACCAGTTCAAGTGTTCAGCAGACTGACGGCTTGTAGTTATAAACGGTCTCTGGGCCTGTTGGTATCATACCTCATGCTCCGATACCGTCTGCCCAACGTTAAGGTAGAGAACAGCTCGTGGCTGGGGTGTGTTGTTGGTTCCTCATGCACTGGTTGAAGTAGATGTCCTGGATGGGTGGGAACAAGGCCCCAGTGATGTACTGGGCTGTCTTCCCCACCCGCTGGCGGGCCTTGTGGTCGTGAACGGAGAAATTCCTGTGCCAGGCCGAGATGCAACCGGTCAAGACGCTCTCGATGGTGCATTAGTAGTATTTGGAGAGGAATCAGGTTGGCATGCCAAATTTCTTCAGACGCCTTAGGAAGTAGAGGCGCTGTTGCACTCTCTTGACAAGAGTGGTGGTGTTGTTGGTCCATGTCAAGTCCTCGGTGGTGTGGACGCCGATTAACTCAATACTACTGCTGACTCTCTGCAGTCCCGTTAATGTGGATCGGGGCGTGTCCCTTCCTGTGCTACCTGAAGTCCACAATCAACTATCAACAAGTAGCTACTGTATGGAGTCTGTATGGAAGGAGTGAGCTATGCATTTGTGTGCACTCCTGTGGAGTGTGCATCGTATGCATGATAAATAAGTCTGTGTGTCCATGCATGTTGCACGTGTTCATGCAATTCATATTTTGTACTGTTATGTCTTTGTATGTGAGTCATTGCAAGTGTGCTGCAGAGTCATGTGATCTGCACACTGCAGACCAGAAATACATCACGCCTTCCTTTAAATAATGCACAGCTCTCTTGAGCTTTCTCAAAGGAACACACACAAGACGTTGAGGACGGTGAAGGAGGGAACAGATGAAGGAGCGAGGGTGTGTGTGTGTGTGTGTGTGTGTGTGTATATGTGTGGTTTTGGCATCTACCTGCCCTTGTGACTGACTGCTGGCGCCTTGTAACCCCAGTGTGCTGTGAGTGGAGGCATGAGGCTGGAGCAGAGGGACAGAATGTCCCTGGGTGATTCTGGAGCTTATTTACAAGCTTGGGAAGAGGGAGGGCTTGGCCAGGCGAGGATAGGATAGGGATTAGAAAGGATGGGAGGGAGAGAGCAGCCGGGAAAGGAAAGAGAAAGAGATCGTGCAGATAAGGGGGGGGGGGGGGGTAAAGAGCGAAAGAGGGCTGAGAGAAAGTTCCACTAACGGTTACAGACAGTGCAGGCTTAGGCTGTGGCTGATTGAAGTTATTTTGCACTGTTTAAACAGTTCCTGGGCAGATCCAATGTTCTGTGGTCTGGTATAATGGGGCTTTTTTTTACATGGCCTGATGTACCCAAGATCACCCTATATTGCATATACTGAACTCTCACTCTGCAAAGAGAACGTGTCAGTCGGAGAGGAGAATTTTAGCATTTTATACTCTGTTTTTGTAGCATATCACAACTGTACTCCAGGTATCAAGGCAATGGAAAGTTAACACTAAAACTCGTGTGAAAAAAAGAAGTGAAACTCTGTGCACAGCTGTGTCTAGATCCTGGGAATCAAAAACACACCTAGACTTAATTCTTAATTTAATTGTTTCATTGCAGAATGCACGATAATAAGGAACAAACAGCGTCTTTCGTAAGTAGCTTAATCAGTTTCGTTTCAACTAAAAGTCCTGTGTTGGAATCTAGAGAAAAAGAGAGAGAGAGAGAGATGACAGATAGCAAGGTTCAAAACGTTCATTGTTTCACTGTGCAGAAATGCAAAGGGACACACAAGAGGAAACTTCAAAGGGGCCTGCAAATTGTTTCACGCGGGTCGAAATGTGGGGTCGGGGCGATATGTTTCCACGTGTCATCTTTCCTGTTCTCTCTGTCTGTCTCGCTCTCTCCTTCAATCTCTCTCTCCTTCTCTCTCTCTCCCCTCTCCCTCTCTTTTTATGCTGCTCAACATCCAGCTCACAAGAACAGAGAAGACTAATGAAAAAGTGACAGTGGAAGGAGCTTATTTGGACCGCACGTATTTTCCCCTTTCCTATCCTAAACCTGCATGTACAGTTGAAGTCGGAAATTTACATACACCTTGGCATAATACATTTAAACTCTTTTTCACAATTCCTGACATTTAAGCCTAGTAAACATTCACTGTCTTAGGTCAGTTAGGATCACCACTTTATTTTAAGAATGCAAAATGTCAGAATAAGAATAGTAGAGAGTAGATATTTATTTCAGCTTTTATTTCTTTCATCACATTCCCAGTGGGTCAGAAGTTTACATACACTCAATTAGTACTTGGTAGCATTGCCTATAAATTGTTTGAATTGGTTCAAACGTTTGGGGTAGATTTCCACAACCTTCCCACAATAAGTTGGGTGAATTTTGGCCCATTCCTCCTGACAGAGCTGGTGTAACTGAGTCAGGTTTTAGGCCTCCTTGCTCGCACACGCTTTTTCAGTTCTTCCCACACATTTTCTATAGGAGTGAGGTCAAGGCTTTGTGATGGCCACTCCAATACCTTGACTTTGTTCTCATTAAGCCATTATGCCACAACTTTGGAAGTATGATTGGGGTCATTGTCCATTTGGAAGACCCATTTGCAACCAAGCTTTAACTTCCTGACTGATGTCTTGAGATGTTGGTTCAATATATCCACATACTTTTCTTTCCTCATGATGCCATCTATTTTGTGAAGTGCACCAGTCCCTCCTGCAGTAAAGCACCACCACACCATGATGCTGCCACCCCCGTGCTTCACGGTTGGGATGGTGTTCTTCAGCTTGCAAGCCTCCCTATTTGCCCTCCAAACATAACGATGGCCATTATGGCCAAACAGTTCTATTTTTGTTTCATCAGATCAGAGGACATTTCTCCAAAAAGTATGATCTTTGTCCCCATTTGCAGTTGCAAACCGTAGTCAGGCTTTTTTTTATGGCGGTTTTAGAGCAGTGGCTTCTTCCATGCTGAGCAGCCTTTCAGGTTATGTCGATATAGGACTCGTTTTACTGTGGATATAGATACTTTTTTACCTGTTTCCTCCAGCATCTTCACAAGGTCCTTTGCTGTTGTTCTGGGATTGATTTGCACTTTTCGCACCAAAGTACGTTCATCTCTAGGAGACAGAACGTGTCTCCTTCCTGAGCGGTAAGACGGCTGCATGGTCCCATGGTGTTTATACTTGCATACTATTGTTTGTACAGATGAACGTGGTACCTTCAGGCATTTGGAAATTGCTCCCAAGGATGAACCAGACTTGTGGAGGTCTACAATTTTTTTTCTGAGGTCTTGGCTGAGGCACTGAGTTTGAAGGTAGGCCTTGAAATACATCCACAGGTACACCTCCAATTGATTCAAATTATGTCAATTAGCCTATCAGAAGCTTCTAAAGCCATGACATCATTTTCTGTATTTTCCAAGCTCTTTAAAGTCAGTCAACTTAGTGTATGTGAACTTCTGACCCACTGGAATTGAGATACTGTGAATTATAAGTGAAATAATCTATCTGTAAACAATTGCTGGAAAAATTACTTGTGTCATGCACAAAGTAGATGTCCTAACCGACTTGACAAACTATAGTTTCTTAACAAGACATTTGTGGAGTGGTTGAAAAACAAGATTTAATGACTCCAACCTAAGTGTATGTCAACTTCTGACTTCAACTGTTTTCCCTTGTTGAGTTGTCGTTCTGTAACGATGTACGCTGAGAGTCGGGAAGCAAGTTCAGGGAGTGTATACATTTCATTAATTAACAAATAAGAAACACAAACAGCGCACCGACATAAAACAGGAAAAATGACTGGGGAAGAAACCAAAGGGAGTGACATAAAAGGGCAGGTAAATCAAGGAGGTGATGGAGTCAAGCTGAGTGTCATTATGCGTGTAACGCTGGTGACAGGTGTGCTCCCCTAAGGAGCAGCCTGATGACCTAGAGGCCGGAGAGGGAGCACACGTGACAACCTGATCTGTTTCACCTGTCGTTGTGCTTGTTTCCACCCCCTCAAGGTGTTGCCAATCTTCCCCATTATCCGCAGTGTATTTATACATGTGTTCTCTGTTTGTCTGTTGCCAGTTCATTTTGTTTGTCAAGCCTACCAGTGTTTTACCCCTTGCGCCGGTCTGTTTCTAGTTCTCCCGGTTTTGGCCATTCTGCCTGCGCTGACCCTGAGCCTGCCTGCCGTTCTGTACCTTGTCACATCACACTGGATTATTGACCTCTGCCTGCCCTGACCCTGCCTGCGGTTCTGTACCTTTGGACTCTGATCTGGATTACCGACGTCTGCCTGCCCTTGACAGTCCTTTTGTAAGGGGAGTGCTTGGTAATACAGTAGCAGGGCCTTATGTAGTCTTTCACTTAACGATGACCTCAAATCATTTATTGCCTGCAGGAAGCCTGTCAGGCTCTCCCCCTGCTCTTTGGCTCTTAGAGTAGCCAATACTTTATGCAACCAACACGTAATAAAGTTCAAATCACTTAACCTAGATGAGTGACATTAATGTCAAACTGTAGGACCTCGGCTAAATGAATGTTAGCTGTAAGCACCAGAGAGACCTTGTGACCGTTTATAAACAGTCCAGCTAGATCATGTGTACACATAGGCATCCAAGGCACAGTGTTGCAGCCAAGCATCAGTGGGCAGAGCTCAGTTTCTTCACTCCTTTAACTGCCTGGCTGGCCTTGACGGTCTTCTGGGCTAGTGACGGTTGATGGTTAGATTTTCAACTAACTTGTTTTTCCCCCACTCTCGAATGGGAGTCTGTCTTAGATTACTTGAAAGCATGGATCCTCTCTTCAACTTTACTTTCACTTATTCCGATTTTGTACAGATCAGTGATACGCTAAGGAAGAACGGATTCAAGTGTTCAAACAGACCTTGTGTTGCTTTGAGGACAGCTCCTCCCTGCATGAGGTTGTTTGTGTGCTGGGAAAGGAAGCTATATGCTCTTTTCAGGACAGCTTACTGCTTGAAGTTGTTTGGATGCTGCAAGACCTTAGGCAAAAAGTTAGGCTGCTCTTTCCTAGTCAAACATAGTCAATGCATTAGTTAACAGTAGTTTTGCGTTAGTTACCAAGAGGTTAAGTTTGGATAGGTTACCAACTTTTAATGGGGACCTTACTGGGGCATTTCTAATTAAAACTCCAGTCAAAAACGAATTTGGTTGGAATTGATTTATAGGTGTAGCCTGCCCTACCCTTATCAAAGGTCAGTTACTATGTATGATAAGAACATGTCATATGTTTGGAATTTGTCCACAATAATTTGGTTTGATATGGACTGCTCGCTTTACAAAGCATTACAAAGATTAAGCTATCCATGCAAATTACACAATTATAGGCCTGCACATGCTGCTGTTTTTCATTCACTGTAAAAGTCTGCACACCCAGTGAAATGGTTGTACTGTAATTACAGACCGACAGAGGATGGGAAAATCTCAAACGCACACTAGGGCAAGTCCTTATGGCAGCAGCTGCAGAAGCACCGTCGCCTTGATTGTCCTGGGAAAATCCGCGGCTGCTGTGCTCTGTGCTGACGCTGTTTTGCACAACTCACCCATCTGTCTGTCCAACTCTACAGAGCTAGGGCACCGAGCAGCAAATGAGGTGCCAGCTGGTCTGGCGAGACCAAAAACGGTCACAATTGCCTGGGGGTGCGGCTGTGTTTCTTATCTGGGACAAACTATAACAATATACTGGATTTTTAATAAAGCCATCCGGATATTATGTTTAAGACAATTTAGGACCGTTTGCAGGCGTCACATGAAAATGATGAGCCACAAGTTGTCAACATGAAAGTCTCTCTTTCATTAAAGATGAGGTATTAACAGATTGTCTAGACTATTGTGACATAAATAATTCTACATTTAATAGTCGGAATGGTCTAGGATTATTTGAAAAAGGAATTAGATAAATCAATTACCCCGGGCATGGTGGACAAATCTAATTGGTTTGCGTAATACCCTATAATAAAATATTGTGATTTAATCGATTATTGTTTGAGCAAAATACAACCATGTTGGTAAGCAGTGATATATTCTTGCTAGAACAAGAGGTTGCAACAACTTGATTATGCCAAATTCTTATGGTAAAACAATAAGTTTTAGTTTTGAATTTGCAGTAGGCTACACAGTGCTCTCCTGTGTTTTAAGTGCGGTCTGGGTGCATGGTACGACCCACGAAATCGTGATGCACACTGCACAGTATTGAAGTGGGAGTCGTGATGCCCAAATGAGTCGTTTCGACCACAGAATGCCTTGTTGATAATGGACAGGTATCTGACTTTGTTGCCTGTTTGAAATAAGGTATGCATCCTCATTGCAGACGAGAAACCTACAGAGAGAATGACAATTAAGAGTGATCTGTTATTCGACTCCTCACTCAATTGGTCATGTTCTTCAAGGCCACTGCAAAACAAGTGGAACTGTTTTTGTCTATCCTCACAGTTGCTCTGACTAGAACTTTGGACTCACACTGTATAGTAGGGGTCTGTCATGTACAGTCACCTCCAAAATGATTGGCACCCTTGAATAAAGATGAGAAAAAAGACTGTATGAATACTACAAATTCTGAACTATATTGTATGCATGACAAATTTGGAACATTTTGTTTTATTTTAGATACTAATACAATGGCTCAGAAAAAATAGATATTTTTTAACAAGTAATAAAGTATAAAAATTATTGGCACCCCTGTTTTCAATAGTCCGGGACTGCACCCTTTCCTTGCGAGGATAAGGGCACTGAGCCTTTTTGAAAAGAAAAAATTGAGATCGGAGAAGACATTGAATGGGACCTTAGACCATTTCTACATACATAATCTTTCCAGATCCTTAATATCCTTCGGTCTGCGCTTATGGACGGCCCTCTTCAATTCAAACCACAGGTTTTCAATGGGGTTCTAGTCCGGAGACTGGCCATAACAAAATGTAGATTTTGTGGTCAATTAACCATGTCTTTCTGCATTTTGTGTGCTTGGAGTTTTTGTCTTGCTGGAAGATCCACTTGCAGCCAAGTTTCAGCCTCCTGGTAGAGGCAACAAGGTTATTGGCTACAATGTCCTTGCACTTGGTGGAGTTCATTATGCCGTTGACCTTAACAAGGGCCCCAGACC
Source organism: Oncorhynchus kisutch (assembly GCF_002021735.2). NCBI lineage: Eukaryota > Metazoa > Chordata > Actinopteri > Salmoniformes > Salmonidae > Oncorhynchus > Oncorhynchus kisutch. The sequence continues at coordinate 41,873,109 of NC_034186.2, read as the reverse complement.
AGTGCAAGCAAAACAGCCCATCGTCAAAGATCCACCACCATTTTCACAGTAGGGAGGTGGGTTCTTTTCTGCATATGCATCCTTTCATCGATTCCAAACCCACCACTGGTGTGTTTGGTCAAAGGTAACTATTTTCCTGTCACTGGTTCTAATCCAGGTGCCAATGCAGTTTAGCAAACTCCAGGCGTTTACATTTGTTGCTTGCTCTCAATAAAACATTATTTTTTTATGGCAACCCTTCCAAAGAGCCTGTTGGCATGGTGTAGATTTGGTGTAGATTTGGTGTAGATTTGGAGACTTGGTGATCCGAAGAATCAACTAAGTTCTGTAATTCTTCAACTTTGGCCTTTGAAATTTCTCTTTGCCTCCCGAACCATCTTCCTCACTGTGTGTGGGGACAAGATACACTTGCATCTAATAGCAAGCCAGTTTACCTCTGTTCCAGTGGTTTTAAACTTCTTAATTGTTGCCCCACTAGTGGTAAGTGGAATTAAAAATTTAAAAAACGCAATTTTTTTGTACCCATTGCTTGATTTATGTAGGTCAACAACCGTGTCTCTTTTCGTTTGCAAGTCCTTTGCCTTTTCCCATGATGGATGACAAAGGGATTTTACATGCATTTATACCTTCTTTTTATAGCCCACTGAAACAGGAAGCCACGGATGGCGACAATACAGTTCCCTAAGCGGAGATGAACTTTAAAAAAAGGTCATGCAGATTGAATTGTGTTAGATTTCATTTATAAGAATCTTTTGGTGTGCCAATAATTTGTACACCTATCTTTTTGAGAGAATAAATATGATCTGAGTAATTGGTATAAAATAATATAATCTTCCTGTATAGCTCAGTACTTCAATACTTTTGGAGGTGACTGTAGTCTCTTCTATATAATCATAAACATTGCACATTTTCTATTTGCGTAAGGTAAGATGAACAAATGTCTGCTGCTAACAAATGTCTTCCAATCAGTTCTGTTGTTGCAGCTAGTCACCTATTTCTATCCCCAATCAGTCACGCCATTCTCATTGTAACAGAATGGTAATCTCTCTCTCTGCAGAAGTATGTAATGTGACCCCTGGTGCTTGATATATCCTCATTGGGTCATCAGGGGTTATATAAGTCCCCTGGGGTGGGGGACACACCACAGAGTATCCCAATGGACTCGTGCCCCCTTCTCCCTTTCTCCCCTCCACTGAACTTTCCTTTGGGTGCAGCACATCCCCAGGCTGCATGGAAAGTGGGTGGCATTTACCTCATGACTCGCTAAAGCCGTCCCATCTTCTCCTGTTATGACTCTATGCGAGCTAAATGCTAGCTGCAGGCAATTGATTTTGTTTCCATTGCTCATCACGGCAGGCAGGATGTGCACTGGGCAGCTTTTCCCCTGTTGTTATTGTAGGTTATCCATGTGAATGCATGTGGATGGATGAAGTGCATCAGTGTCAGTGTATTTCTATTGGTGTGAACCTGACCTATACAGTAAATACTGGCATTCATCACCCACTGGCAGCCATTACTGCAACACCGGGACCATGCTGTCTTTTTTTTTTCTTCCTCTCTTTGTGACTCTTTGTGACGGTGTAGCGGGAACCCTGAGAACTGAGAGAGACCCATCTTCCTGCAGGATGAGGAGAGACAATGAGAGAGGAGGTCACCTTTCTGCGGGACGATTAGCCTAACCTAAGATTCTATTCTATTCTTTCTCTCTTCTTTTTTTCCTCTCCCTCCCTTGGCCCCCCATGTTGTATATTTGTATATTGTCCCTGTGATGCGAATGCTGTGCACTGCTCTGCCTGGACATTCCCAACGTCTTACCCACTGTTTTCACCGGCAGCTCTGCACAATACCCCTTTGTCATATGAGCAGTGGTCACTTCCGCTCACAGACCTTTCCCCTGATACCCCTCCCCCCTTAGGAGTGACTACATGGTATGAGCCGAACCCACTGACTAATGGCTTTCTGGGAAAAATATGCAAAATGGGGCACAATGCAAAATGCTGTATCTGTAATGAGGACAATAGACTACAAACTGAGATCGGTAATTGTTTTATGTGACTAAATCAAACAGTTAATCTTATCTTAGTAGTTATTATTTCATTGTGAAAATTGATTGAATAGACTTGCAGGAATGCTGTCTGGGGGAATATGTGCCATACAATGCATGGAATGCAGAGTAAAACAAACATATTTGCATATTTTGCACTGCTTGAAATCATAATGCCTTTTTATCTCATCTCCCATGGGCAGATTCTGCGTGTAGACCGAGACAATCTGCTTTGGCTGAGAGATTCCTTTTGCGAGGGTGGAGACTGTTTTTGCTGGAACTCTCAATTTCTATCACGTATAATCCCACAGCTGACCAAATTACATGAGATTTTACTTCTGGGTTAACAGAGATTACTTTTTATCTAATCAAGACTGTGCGTACCAAAATCGATGACTTCCCATGCCACGAAAGCATCTTAACATCTTATGTATCTCGTCTCATGAGTGATATTTGAATATCGTAAGACAAAGTATAATTTAGCCTGTTCCATCTCAGCCTGTTCCAGTGAAAAAGGTCATTACCTCAGTGCTTTTATACCGAACTTGGTTTTCTAGGAAATGAGGCCCTGCTGGCTTGCAGCCCTTCTCTCCCCTCACCCCCTGGCTCTCTAGACCATATGCCTGGAGAGAGACAGATAGCTTAGACAGAGCTGGAGTGGACAGAGGAGCTTGTTTACATCTTCCTCCCACTGCTAGAGCCTTAATTGGTTTGTGAGAACTGCAGTGGAACTTCACTTGTTAAACACGGTCTTAAAGCAACAATCTGTGAGTTTTCCAGCTGCTCATTGGCCATTACCACTTCAAATATACCCCCATTGGTTTTTGAAGATTCTAACTCGATTATAAATACTTACATTGATTTACAATACCAGACATGGTTCTATCTCCACATGATATCAATGTCCTCAGGCAAACTCATCAATCAAGTGCTCATTGATGCTATTGGACCTCTACCCTGGGTTTGTGCCAGTCATGTGCTGGTCAGCAGACATGCACATTCCCACTGAGATGAGAGCATGACATGGCAGACGCACTACATGCACACGTCGAACACCCTGCCCTGCCCCCCTTAGGGAAGAGGATTAGGGAAAGGAAAGGGGGGGGGGGGGGATACCTAGTCAGTTGTACAACTGAATGCATTCAACTCAATGTGTCTTCCGTGTTTAACCCAACCCCTCTGAATCAGAGAGGTGCAGGGGGGCTGCCTTAATCGACATTCACACCATCGGCGCCCGGGAAGCAGTTGTTGTTGGGGGTTAACCGCCGTGCTCAGGGGAAGAAGTAGGGTTACTGTATGTAGCCGTTGAAAACTAAATTGAGCTCCTGGGAAAGATACTCACTTTCAAATGGATTTCTATTGAACCCTATTGAGGTCTGAATATCCTCTCTTATGGCACTTTTGGCACTTGTATTTAAAATCGAATCCAAAAACATCCTGTTGTATATTGTGTTAAAACAAACTGTCCTTAGAGTGTTCAGTAGATGGTTAATATGTGCAAGGCTGTGTGTATATATTTCAGTTAGTTCTCATCGGACAGCTTCCCATTTTTGTTCCCAGCTCCTTTTGGGATAATCCTGTCTCTTTGCACAAGTCTTTGATAGAGACCTTGAGCTGGTGGGAATGGAGAAAGGGAGGGGACTGTCTCCCTGGTTTATGGGATTTTTTTCTGTGGGAATTTTCAGCTTTTTCAGGAAATAGGGTTTACATAGCCGCACAAACAGAGAGAGAGAGAGAGAGAGAGAGAGAGAGAGGGTGGGTGTGTGTGTGTGTATGTGTGCGTGTTGTGTGTGAATCAAGGGTGCTCAGCTGGCATAGGGGTGGGTGGGAACCGAGAAAGTTGATAAGACTGTTCTCACACCTCCAGAACATGAGGGAGAATAAGAACGGAGACAGACAGAAGAGAGGAGAGAGAGAGAGAGAGAGAGAGAAACAAGTTAGGCAGGATGAGGTTGGGAGCGAAACTGGGAAAATAACATAGGAACATCGGTAAGGCTGGGGGTTAACAAAACACACCCTTAGGGTATAGTATTTTTTTCAAGAAAGCCAACTGCCATGTAGCACATCTTACTTCAAGTGTGGTAACAGCACATGATTGGATTCAAACATGCAGTCCATCTCCAATATTCAGTTTAAAATGCTTTAGTTCTAGTATTAGTCTTTTTTTGAGTTGTTGCAGTATTGGCAAATGGACCTTTGCTTCCTAAGAGCACCCTTTCAACCAGATTCTAACATTGGGAGATTGGACACAGTTTTCTCTAATAGTAGTTTTTACATCTCTTAAAGATTAAATCTTTCAGCTGTGAGCACCATCCAGTACGGGGATGACAAGAGCTCACTGTCCCCGCAAATGTTTTGTTCTTTTGACTCTGCACAGTGCGCAAAAAAACACATCGTTTCACATGTTCCAACACATAAGATCCCATGTCAAAGAGTATGGGATTGGAGCACAATACATACAGTCAATACGTACAGTCTCTTAAAAAAAACACCAGACTGTGCACAGGGGACCCTAATTTACCTCACATAACCACACCCTATCCAACCCACAGTTGACAAACACACATACAGTCTTCCTATTGAAGCTGCCTAGTCATTAGAGTGCAGCCTTAAGAGGCTATCTTCCTTTGCAGTGAGAAGCCTCACCCACTGTTGAGAATAAGATTACTCTGCTCACCCTGTAGTACCTTCGACTGCAAATAGCTGAAACATGCACATGGTAGAGCGACCTCATTATACCTATCTCTACCTCTGTCAGAGGCCAGGCTTTCTGTTCGGGGGACTGTATTTTGAAGTCTTATGTGCTTACTGTATGAGCTCATGGTATGCTAATGACATTGGTCTACTGAGTAAAGGGGCTGTTTTGAGTTCATGTGAGGAGGGGCCAGTAAGATTCAGTGACAATCGTTATGCGCATAAACCTGTGGCCAATGCTGTATTGGTTCAGTGCCAGGCAAGCAGAACAGCCGCATCTATAACTGTTGTGCGTTAAACTTGTCAGCTTTCATAGAATTAGCATGTGTTCTTGACTTCAACTAGACTGGCTGGCCAGGGGAGTATGCACGAGTTGGCTTGGGTGGGCGCAAAAATCTCAGCCAGTCTCATCCAATCAGATTTGAGAAAAAAACGTATAATAATTATGCTCTACTTGTCAGTGTTCCAAATGGGACATTATTTGTCTTTTTACCTAAGCACAGTACTTTACTTGGGCAGGAGCTCACTGGAACTGAGTACAGGCACTCTTCTGCTTGAGTTCCTGCACCTCCTATAGAATATTAGCGCAAAAGTATTGAAAAGTTCCTGCAACTAAATATACACGTACCTGCACTGGCCTAAACATGCATACACCATATTATGATAGCAGTAGGGAAGGGGTGGGACAACGAAGGAACAACCTTCCTAATATTGAGTTGCCCCCCACCCCCCTTTTGCTCTCAGAACAGCCCTTAATTTGTCGGGCCAAGGTGTCGAAAGCGTTCCACAGATATGCTGGCCCACGTTGACTCCAATGCTTCCCACAGTTGTGTTAAGTAGGCTGGATGTCCTTTGGGTGGTGGACCATTCTTGATACACAGAGAAAACTGTTGAACGTGAAAAACCCAGCAGTATTGCAGTTCTTGACACAAACCGGTGCGCTTGGCACCCACTACCAATACCCCGTTCAAAGTCACTTAAATATTTAGTCTTGTCCATTCACCCTCTGAATGGCACACATACACAATCCACGTCTCAATTGTCTCAAGGCTTAAAAATCCTTCTATAACCTGTCTCCTCCCCTTCATCTTCACTGAAAGTGGATTTAACAAAATATATCAATAAGGGATAATAGCTTTCACCTGGATTCAACTGGTCAGTCTGTCATGGAAAGAGCAGGTGTACCTAATGTTTTGTACACTCAGTGGGCCTGGCAATAATAATAATAATCATAATAATACATTTTATTTGGCAGATGCCTTTCATGACCTTCAGGGACATATTTCATTTAGATCTATGTAATGACTTTGAATTATACTTGATTATTTACTGGGAAAAAAACTATTAAAAACAAATCAGTTTATCAATTTCAAAGTAAGGGGTGAGTTCTGGCACGTGTCACTTCACACTGACACCATGTTTTGTAAACAGTAGCTATCATGTGTAGGCTAGATAGCTAAGACTCACTAGCCCACTTGGCTTGCAAAAACAACTAAAATGGCCAGAAAAGCTCACTGTTCCGTTTTTTCATGTCCTGAAGAACATTTAAGGGCCTCCAGTCCTCTTCTATATCAATCACTGATTGCATTGATCTAATCGAGGGCCTTAAAGACCGTTTCGGTACATTCAGAGTGTCACGCCCTGACCTTAGAGAGCCTTTTAATGTCTCGATTTGGTTTGGTAAAGGGTGTAATTTGGGGTGGGCATTCTATATTTTGTTATCTATGATTTTGTATTTCTATGTTTTGGCTGGGTATGGTTCTCAATCAGGGACAGCTGTCTATTGTCCTCGGATGGGGCCACAGTGTCTCCTGACCGGTCCTGTCTCAGCCTCCAGTATTTATGCTGCAGTAGTTTATGTGTCGGGGGGCTGGGGTCAGTTTGTTATATCTAGAGTACTTCTCCTGTCCTATTCGGTGTCCTGTGTGAATCTAAGTGTGCGTTCTCTAATTCTCTCCTTCTCTCTTTCTTTCTCTCTCTCGGAGGACCTGAGCCCTAGGACCATGCCCCAGGACTACCTGACATGATGACTCCTTGCTGTCCCCAGTCCACCTTGCCGTGCTGCCTCTCCAGTTTCAACTGTTCTGCCTTATTATTATTCGACCATGCTGGTCATTTATGAACATTTGAACATCTTGGCCATGTTCTGTTATAATCTCCACCCGGCACAGCCAGAAGAGGACTGGCCACCCCACATATGCTCTCTCTATTTCTCTCTTTCTTTCTCTCTCTCGGAGGACCTGAGCCTTAGGACCATGCCCCAGGACTACCTGACATGATGACTCCTTGCTGTCCCCAGTCCACCTGACCGTGCTGCTGCTCCAGTTTCAACTGTTCTGCCTTATTATTATTCGACCATGCTGGTCATTTATGAACATTTGAACATCTTGGCCATGTTCTGTTATAATCTCCACCCGGCACAGCCAGAAGAGGACTGGCCACCCCACATAGCCTGGTTCCTCTCTAGGTTTCTTCCTAGGTTTTGGCCTTTCAAGGGAGTTTTTCCTAGCCACCATGCTTCTACACCTGCATTGCTTGCTGTTTGGGGTTTTAGGCTGGGTTTCTGTACAGCACTTTGAGATATCAGCTGATGTACGAAGGGCTATATAAATACATTTGATTTGATTTGATTTATTGTTGTCTCTGATTGGGAACCATACTTAGGTAGCCCTTTTTCCCTCCTTTCTTTGTGGGAAGTTGACTTTGTTTAGGGCACATAGTCTTTGAGCTTCACGGTTTGTTTTTGTAGTGTTTATTGTTTTGTTCAGCGTCATTTTGATTAATAAAAGAAAATGTACGCTCACCATGCTGCACCTTGGTCCTCTCCTTTCAACAGCTGTGATACAGAGTCAATGATCACCACTACAACACTGTTTTTATTCAACACAGTTAGAAATCATGAAAAACGCTTCTCCACTTTTGACTCGCCCTCTCTCGAACCTTCCGCTGAGATATGACCATCATTCAAGTGAAATAAAAAAACAAGTTATTTCAATTCATGCTCTGATGTGCCTGGCAAGTAATGGGCTTTAACAACTGACCTATTACCAGTTATCATATAGCCTAGCTTGAGATTCAAGTTTTTAAATAAAAGGGACACTGTTATTTGCAGTGCATTCAGAAGTTATTCAAACCCTTTGACTTTTTACACATTTTATAGCATTACAGCCTGAATTTAAAATGTATTCAATTTAGATTTGTTGGTCACTGGCCTATACACAATGCACCATAATGTTTTTAGAAATGTTTACAAATTAATAAATCAAAAGCTGAAATGTCTTGAGTCAATAAGTATTCAGGCCCTTTGTTATGGCAATTTCCCCATGAGGCCAATGGTGACTTTCAAAACAGTTACATAGTTTAATGGCTGCGATAGGAGAAAACTGAGGCTGGATATAAAAACATTGTAGTTTCTCCACACTACTAACCTAATTGACAGAGTAAAATGAAGGAAGCCTGTATAGAATAAAAAATATTCCAAAACATGCATTCTGTTTACAACAAGGCACTAAAGTATTACTGCAAAAAACGTGGCAAAGCACTTTTTGTCCTGAATACAAAGATTTGTGTTTGGGGAAAATACAGTACTGAGCACCACTCTCCAAATGTTCAAACATAGTGGTGGCTGCATCATGTTATGGGTATGCTTGTAATTTTTAAGGACTGGGGAGTTTTTCAGCCTAAAAACAAACATAATGGAGCTAAGCACAGGCAAAATCCTAGCGGGAAACCTGGATAAGTCTGCTTTCCACTAGACACTGGGAGATTAATTCTCCTTTCAGCAGGACAATAACCTAAAACACAAGGCAAAATCTAAACTGAAGTTGCTTACCAAGAAAACAATGAATGTTCCTGAGTGGCCGAGTTACAGTGTTGACTTAAATCTATTTGAAAATATATAGCAAGACCTGAAAATGGTTGTTTAGCAATAATCAACAACCAATTTGACATAGCTTGAATAATTTTGAAAAGAATAATGGGCAAATGTTGCATAATCCAGGTGTGGAAACCTCTTAGAGACTTACCCAGTGTAAGCTTCTGCTTTTATTTCCTTAGCCAACCTTTGTGTTCTTGAACGTAGCCCTATTTCTTTGTGTTCTTGAACGTAGCCCTGTCTTTCATTTTTGTTCATTGATTTCACCTGTGTTCGTTTCTCACCTGGTCTCATCAGCTCCCTATTTAGTTCAGTTCTTTCTGTTTGTAAGGTTGGGAGGTATTGTTTGTTTTTGACTGCCTGCCTGTGATTGACCGTTGCCTGCCTGTGACCACGATTCCTCCCTTCTGCGAAGGCTTAATAAACATCTGCCGCGCTCTGCGTGTGAATCTACACCTTTTTCTCACTGAGTATTCATTACACCCAGAAAGACTGACAGCTGTAATTGCTGCCAAAGGTGCATCTACAAAGTATTGACTCAAGGGTGTGAATACTTATGTAAATTTGATATTTCTGTATTTCATATACATTTGCAAGTGAAAAAAAAAATCTCCCTAGAGACCCTAGTTGGATTCCAGGCTGTATCACAACTGGTCGTGATTGGGAGTCCCATAGGGTGGTGCACAGCGTTGTCCAGGTTAGTGTTTGGCAGGGGTAGGCTGTCATTGTAAATAAACTTAAATTTGTTCTTAACTGACGTATCTAGTTAAATTAAGGTAAAAAAAATGATATCTCCTGGGCCCAGCAGAGAATTGCACTTGGCTTGCATTTTGACTCATAAAGTGATCTTGACTAAGAGAGGTTGGTGACCACTGTTATATAGGCTATGGCTGCTTATTGTGATTATTACTGTTATATCAGGGTATTATGTTCCAGTCTCATAGTTTATTAGTTCTAGGCCTATGGTTTATTATGTGTAGGTCTATGTGAGTCTCATGCTAAATGCTAGAGTCATGGATTTAAGTTGGCCTACAAGACTATTTGGTCTGTAATGCGAAATCACATGTTTACTGTGTGCGATCGATTACAGTAGGGCATACGGTAGGCTATGCTTTTTTGCTACATTTTAGCTGGCCCTGCCATCAACGGATTTCTGCCTATGCTACTATAACTGGCTTTAGCATTTCAGACCCTATCATAGTCACAAAATAGTTGTAATGCTGCACTAGCTGCTTGCATCAAAAGCCATCAGGTAGCAGCCTGTAGATATCCTGTTTACCTTGTGCTGTTTACTCAAAGCGCTAATGATGGTAAATTAGCATTAGCAAAGCTCCCAGAAGGGACTGTCAGCCCTGAAAGCATCTATACTTACGGTACACTAACAGTGGTGAAAGGAGCAGGTGTGAAATTCCTCACAGTCTTTCACAGCCATTAGGAAAGCCCTCCCTGGCTGATTTTAGTTCTGGTAAAATTAGCTCACCGCTAAAATTAGTAACTGACTCCTCACCTCCCGCTTAGCTTAGCTTAGACTAGACTAGCGCTGATAAACTGGTGTGGCTAAAGTGTTTGTCCCACTGTTATAGTATCTTCTCTCAGCTGCAAGTGGAGCATTCAATTCTTTTCCCACATGTGCTTTTGCTTGGCTTCTCTGAAGTTAGCTAAGGAAGTGATTTATTGGAGTTGCACAAGGTTGCACTGCTGACAGCTTCCTGTTGCAGTGCCTCAGCCAAACCCCTGCAGATATGGCAGCTGGAAGCAGTGTGTGTGTGTGTGTGTGTGTGTGTGTGTGTGTGTGTGTGTGTGTGTGTGTGTGTGTGTGTGTGTGTGTGTGTGTGTGTGTGTGTGACAGTTGCTTGGGTGTGTCTATGGACAGATGAAAGTGGTCACACAGCGTTCCCTAATTTCATATCTTCCTTCCCATGTTGCTATGTTTACTCAACACAAATGACTCATCATCTTTCAGACTTATCAATGAGCAATGCGTGTGTCTTAGACTCATTAAGTCTCGTTGAGTCACTTCAACTTCCCGGTGACTGTCCCGCTATTGCTTTCTATGCACCTTTTCCAAACAGTGCCAAGTACTGAGCCACTCCACACTCATGACTGAAGCATGGCTCTGCCTGCATTGAAGTACCGCAACACATGTTTGTCCGCCATTTTGAGCTGCACACTCAAGTGTTCCCCACAGGGTCACCCAGGGGTGACAAGTGCTGCTTCGTGACCCGCATAGATCTCGTCTCACTACTCACTTCCTGTGGCAGTGCAGAGGAGGGAGGGAGGATTAGGGAGAGGAGGGAGGAGAGGGTTATGGGGTCAGAGGAAAGATAATGTAAAGAAAACATCCTGTCCACTGTCTGTGTGTTCCTGTCCGGCTTGATGGCTTTTCATGCTATGGTGGGTGTTAGATCTAGGGTTAGATCCAATCAGTTCTGCCTTAACCCGCGATAACCAACAACCTCATAGCAGTTTCATTGTTTTTATTTAGGCGATGATCGAGGTGTAACTGCGTTGGAGCTGTCAAATCAGCAATCGGCTACATGCGTTATACCTATTGTGGACATTGTCATTGGATTCGCCAAATTGCATTAGTAATGATCCCATGCAGCCTTTTGGGATCAAGTTTGAATGTGTGTTGTAATCTACACCTCGATTATACAGTTGAAGTCGGAGGTTTACATACACTTAGGTTGGAGTCATTAAAACTAGTTTTGCAACCACTCCACAAGTGTCTTGTTAGCAAACTAAAGTTTTGGCAAGTCGGTTAAGACATCTACTTTGTGCATGACACAAGGGATTTTTCCAACAATTGCTTAAAGACAGATTATTTTACTTATAATTCACTGTATCACAATTCCAGTGGGTCAGAAGTTCATATACACTAAGTTGATTGTGCCTTTAAACTGATAGGCTAATTGACATCATTTGAGTCAATTGGAGGTGTACCTGTGGATGTATTTCAAGACCTACCTTCAAACACAGTGCCTCTTTGCTTGACCTCATGGGAAATTCAAAAGAAATCAGCCAAGACCTCAGAAAAAAAATTGTAGACCTCCACAAGTCTGGTTCATCCTTGGGAGTAATTTCTAAATGCCCGAAGGTACCACATTAATCTGTACAAACAACAGTACGCAAGTATAAACACCATTCTGTCTCCTAGAGATGAACATACTTTGGTGCGAAAAATGCAAATCAATCCCAGAACAACAGAAAAGGACCTTGTGACGATGCTGGAGGAAACAGGTACAAAAGTATCTGTATCCACAGTAAAACGAGTCCTATATCGACATAACCCGAAAGGCCACTCAGCAAGGAAGAAGCCACTGCTCCAAAATCGCCATAAAAAAAGCCAGACTACGGTTTGCAACTGCACATGGAGACAAAGATCGTACTTTTTGGAGAAATGTCCTCTGGTCTGATGAAACAAAAATAGAACTGTTTGGCCATAATCACCATCGTTATGTTTGGAGGGGGAGCCTTGCAAGCCGAAGAACACCATTCCAACTGTGAAGCACGGGGGTGGCAGCATCATGTTGTGGGAGTGCTTTGCTGCAGGAGGGACTGGTGCACTTCACAAAATAGATGGCATCACGAGAAAGAACAATTATGTGGATATATTGAAGCAACACCTCAAGACATCCGTCAGGAAGTTAAATCCTGGTCGCAAATGGGTCTTCCAAATGGACAATGACCCCACGCATACCTCCAAAGTTGTGGAAAATGGCTTAAGCACAACAGAGTCAAGGTATTGGAGTGGCCATCACAAAGCCCTGACGTCATCCTAAAAAAAATTGTGAGCAGAACTGAAAAGCATGTACGAGCAAGGAGGCCTAAAACCTGACTCAGTTACACCAGCTCTGTCAGGAGGAATGGGCCAAAATTCACCCAATTTATTGTGTGAAGCTTGTGGAACGCTACCCGAAACATTTGACCCAGGTTAAATAATTTAAAGTCAATGCTACCAAATACTAATTGAGTGTGTGTAAACTTCTGACCCACTGGAAATGTGATGAAATAAATAAATAATTCTCTCTACTATTATTCTGACATTTCACGTTCTTGATCCTAACTTGATCCTAACTGACCTAAGACAGGGAATTTTTACTATGATTAAATGTCAGGAATTGTAAAAAAAAACTGAGTTTAAATGTATTTGGCTAAGGTGTATGTAAACTTCTGACTTCAACTGTATATAAGTGTTTTCTTTTTACACTGAATTAAAATATTAATGCACACATGTAAAGTGTTGGTTCCATGATTCATGAGCTGAAATAAAAGATACCAGAATTGTTGCATACGCACAAAAAGCTTATTTAAAAAAAATGCTGGGCACAAATTTATTTACATCCCTATTAGTGAACATTTCCCCTTTGCCAAGATAATCCATCCACCTGAAAGGATTGGCATGTCAAGAAGCTGATTAAGCAGCATGGTCATTACACATGTAAAAGGCCACTCTAAAGTATACAGTTTTGTCACACAATACAATGCCAAAGATGTCTCAAGTTTTGAGGGACTATGAAATTGGCATGCTGTTGGCATGTCCACCAGAGCTGTTGCCAGAGAATGGAATGTTAATTTCTCTACTTCCAAGCTGCCTCCACGTATCACCATGCCAGCCCAGGACCTGCACATCTGGCTTCTTCACCTACAGGGATCGTCAAAGACCAGCCACCCGGACAGCTGATGAAAGTGAGGAGTATTTCTGTCTGTAATAAAGCACTTTTGCAGGGAAAAACTTGTTCTGATTGGCTGGGGCTGGCTCCCAAGTGGGTGGGCCTGGCTCTCAAGTGGGTGGGCCTACGCCCTCCCAGGCGCGACCTGCCCAGTCATGTGATATCCATAGATTTGGGCCTACTTAATGTATTTAAATGTACTGATTTCCTTATATGAACTGTGAATCAGTAAAACTGTTGAAATTGTGCATGTTGCGTTTCTGGTTCTGAACTTCTTACACGAGTGGGACCGGTGTGACTTTGTGACAATGACCACACTAGCAGCTGTTCAAAGATTTGATAGCTCTAACACAGTTACACCTCCGACAACTCCAAAAACAACAGACACTATGCGGCTGTTGGATATCATCAGTTAACTCCTGATCTGATTGAATCTATGCCCTAGTATGTGTGTGTACAGTATGTCTTTGTGTGTGTGTGTGTGTGTATGTGTCTGTGTATTGGCTGGTGATTGATTTTGATAGGCTCCGAACAGTTGGATTTACTTTCCCTTATGTGAGTTATGAATCTGCCGGCAAGGCGATATGCACAATAACTGCCCCTATGCTGCCTACAGATGCTGTAGGTGTGTCATGACTCATCCTCGTAAAATCTGAACAACATGTCTACTGCCACATGATTAGTCAGCCAGCTGATTTCCCTCAGTAGAAAGACGTAGCCCTTTCCTGCAGTCAAATGACCTAGTGATGTCATGGGGGGGGGGGGGGGATTTTATTCATATTTTTCATCATTTCATCATTAATAAAGATTCTTTTAAAAACTCGCCAAAAATCCGGTGTTTCTACAGAATGTTAAATATATATATTTGTTATATTTCAGTCTTCTGTGATGTATATAAAGTGTAATATTGGGATGCAAATGCAAAACTCGATATCTGACATGGCACAAGTGACTTCTACAAGACCATAACCATGTGTGTGAGGTGTATACCTTTGTTTCAAAGTTTAAGACTGCAAAGAAACACTCTGTGTGACCCTGATTTAACCCACTGCAGTAAAAGGCTAATGACAATTTATTGCACCCTGTATTAATAACCCTTTCAGTATCCCCTCAGTCTTCCCAGACCAGAATATTTCTCATAGTTGGAACTTGACAATGCAATTGATACAATACAGGTGGTGCCACCTTGGTTTCTGCTCTTTGAAGCCCACATTCCTTCTACTGTTGTTGATCAGGAGATTGTTGTGCAACATTGGGTTGATGAGGTATGTGGTGTTCTGAGGTAGTGGTGGTGTGGCTGTACACGTGTGTCCCAACCAAAGGAGCGCTGCTGCGCTGGTTGATCCTGTGTCTACTCCCATGAATCCAGGCAACATGATTCATTGAGAGGAGCGTTGAGTCAATAAACAGTATCCTCCTCACACACTTACACGCACACACCCGCACTCAGGCACGCATGGAACACGTGCCCCCCCCCCCCCCCCCCCCCCCCCCCCCCACACACACACACACACATATTGCATACACACATGCACACCTGACACAAACACATACCCACATGCAGACACACAAACACACTCGATACTGCAGGATATTCCCACTGTTGACTCAGCCGGCTCTGACATTTGTCCTGCAAGAGAGAGAACATTGTATTGGCATTATAGTGTGTGCACATGGGAAATGTTTTACATGCATTTGCGTCAAAGGTTTCCTTGATGCAGTTAAGAGCAGGCCATCCTGTATGACAACCTGAGACCTTGATTACACACTTAATATTCCCATGACGGTATTGCACGTCACCATCAATATCAATAGGTGTCTTTCTTTACTAATAATAACCATACAAGGCAGCATGACAACGTTTAGATGTGGAAAATGACGTTTCATTTTTCATTGTTTGTCTCGGCGTGACTTTGTTTGGTTTGAAATGATGAATTGCAGACAACGGCATTTGGACTTTGACTGAAGATTAGATGAATGAAAATAATGCCATTTGTTGACCTGCATGCGTATTTTTGTCAGGGGTACAAAGTGCTGCCTTCCAAAGTGGGGGAAGTGAAGCATGATGGCTGTTTCAGACACAGGAAGTGGCTTTGTCTCATGCTCGGCTGAGTTAGATATAAGCAGGAAATGTGCCTCTATCTCTCCCATGTCTCGTTCCGTCTCTCTCTCTCTCTCTATCACTCTCTCTTTCTTTCTCTTTCTGACGCTTTCTTACTCACTCTCTTTATTCTTTCTGTTTTACCCTCTCTCACTTAATCAGCTTGGGAACACTCAATTATTTCTCTCTTTCTCCTACCTCTCTTTCTCTTTCCATCCATCTCTTGGTCTGTCCAAATGCTAGTTATCCAGGCGGAGAGTGAGTGAGATGTGTGTGCGAGTGTGCATCTGGCGCTCATGCCCATCATGTGTGTACATGTGTGTCAGTGAACACAAAGCACTGTCCTGGTTTGGACCCTCACCCTGACTGGCCTGGGTCTGGCCCTGTCCGGCCCTGGTCACCACACAGCCATCACTACACACACACACACACACACACACACACACACACACACACACACACACACACACACACACACACACACACATATCCATTGAAAAGTAGTTAGCTGTGGGACCAATGCATTGAAGTAGTGTTCAATTAGTAGGAATAGGAGTCACTGTCATGATAGCTGTAATGTCGCTTTAACAAAGGGAGTATTCATAGGAAAATGCATCACAAAAGAAACATCCTTCATAAGACAAGCAAAGTATTTTACAGAAGCTTGGGTTGTTGTTGTTGTTATAGCAGTATTATCAACAGTTGTAATAGTAGAAGTAGTAGTAGTGGTAGTAATTGTTGTTGTCGTAGTATTTATGTTATTTTAATAGTGGTATCAGTAGTCGGACCGGTAGGATTAGAATGGAGTGTTGGCACAGTGGTTGCTTTTGCCGCGTCTAGTCATTCTATTGCGTGTGTAGAACAGCCTAACCAAAGCACGCACACCTTGGCATTAGGACTGAGCACAAAGCATACCTCCTCATGTGTTTGACTTGTAGCTCACGCCAGCCTTTGGCTAACAGCCTCCAGTAGCATGTCCTCTGGTTACGTGCTAAAGTTCACCGAATAATTGTTTCGAATCCACTGAAGAATAGAAAAGGGAGTTTCTATTAATGCCAGTTGTGTAGGGAGAGATATTAGCCACCCATGCCCATCATGCTCCCTGCTACCACCCTAACTGGTTATTCATCAAAAGGACTCTTTTACTATTCAAACGAGAGATTTCTTTTGAGACTCTGAGACCCAGCAGAAGGTAGATTGTCTTTGATAGTTCAAACCCTAACATCATGGTATAGGTTTCTTTTAGCAGGTAGGTCATTTTCATAAGTCAATGATCCATAACATAATACTTATGGGTTTATTACAAAGCCAATTACCCAGACCCAAAGCTCTATTCAATTTGGATGGCAGAAGATCAGTGTTACAGTATGATTGATATTTGAAAGGCAACGTTTCCATGTGAGCGGAGACTGCATTCATGTGTCAATTGGAAATGACCTTTCCATTTCTATTGTGCAATCTGTAACACTTCAGCGATACAGATTGGATAGAGCCACTAGTCTCTTAGACGGAGTAAATTATGTGTTTATTAGTAGGGCACCTGCACTGTGGTTTTGTTTGTGAATGCATGCATAAGCATATGTGTGTGACGCGGTGAAGGACATCACTTATAAATCATCATGCAACATGTGTAGTCATCATTCTAGCCAAAGTGTTTGTTGCCTTGTGTCGCACTGTAACTTAATTTGATCACTCTTTCGTTGTTGAGACATTTCCTGCACAGCAGGAGATGCAGACTTGAATGTAGTCAATATTTTAAAATGATTTAAAATCCACTTTAAAATGTCAGACTTGATTTGCCTGAACAAAAAATGATCAACCCCTTTATAAAAATGACTATTAATTATAATCCACAAAATAATTATAAATTATTGTTACTGCAGGATTATTTTTGTGCTGTTGCAAGCTAGCTCAAATTAAGATCCTACATCTGTATTTCCTTTTCAGAGTGCTTTTGATTGTGCACAGGTGCAGGAATGGGCAAAAATTACAAAATACCATGAAGATCAATGTATAAAAAAATATACATAATACTTCATTTACATGTACAGTTGAAGTTGGAAGTTTACATACACCTTAGCCAAATACATTTAAAAACTCAGTTTTTCACAATTCCTGACATTTAATCCTAGTAAATATTCCCTGTTTTAGGGCAGTATTTTAAGAATGTGAAATGTCAGAATCATAGTAGAAAGAATGATTTAGTGGGTCAGAAGCTTACATACACTCAATTAGAATTTGGTAGCATTGACTTTAAATTGTTTAACTTGGGTCACATTTTTCAAGTATCCTTCCACAAGCTTCCTACAATACGTTGGGTGGATTTTGATCTATTCCTCCTGACAGAGGTGGTGTAACTGAGTCAGGTTTTAGGCCTCCTTGCTCGCACACGCTTTTTCAGTTCTGCACACACATTTTCTATAAGACTGAGGTCAGGGCTTTGTGATGGCCAATCCAATACCTTGACTTTGTTGTCATTAAGCCATTTTCCCACAACTTTGGAAGTATGCGTGAGGTCATTGTCCATTTGGAAGACCCATTTCCGACCAAGCTTTAACTTCCTGACTGATGTCTTGAGATGTTGGTTCAATATATCCACATACATTTCTTTCCTCGTGGTGCCATCTATTTTGTGAAGTAACCAGTCCCTCCTGCAGCAAAGCACCCCCACAACATGATGCTGCCACTCCCGTGCTTCACGGTTGGGATGGTGTTCTTCGGCTTGCAAGGCTCCCCCTCCAAACATAACGATGGTCATTATGGTCAAACAGTTATATTTTTGTTTCATCAGACCAGAGGACATTTCTCCCAAAAGTACGATATTTCTCCCCATGTGCAGTTTTTTTATGGTGGTTTTGGAGCAGTGGCTTCTTCCTTGCTGAGCAGCCTTTCAGGTTATGTCAATATAGGACTCGTTTTATTGTGGATACAGATACTTGTGTACCTGTTTCTTCCAGCATCGTCACAAGGTCCTTTGCTGTTGTTCTGGGATTGATTTGCAATTTTTGCACCACAGTACGTTAATCTCTAGGAGACAGAACGTGTCTCCTTCCTGAACGGTAGGACAGCTGCGTGGTCCCATGGTGTTTATACTGTTGTACAACTGTACTGTTGTTTATACAGATGAATGTGGTACCTTCAGGCATTTGAAAATTACTCACAAGGATGACCCAGACCACAATTTTTTTTCTGAGGTCTTGGCTGATTTCTTTTGATTTTCCCATGATGTAAAGCAAAGAGGCACTGAGTTTGAAGGTAGGCCTTGAAATACATCCACAGGTACACCTCCAATTGAATCAAATTATGTCAATTAGCCTATCAGAAGCTTCTAAAGCATAGACATCATTTTTTTGAATTTTCCAAGCGGTTTAAAGGCACAGTGAACTTAGTGTATGTAAATTTCTGACCCACCGGAATTGTGATACAGTGAATTATAAGTTAAATAATCTGTCTGTAAACAATTGTTGGAAAAATTACTTGTGTCATGCACAAAGTAGATGTCCTAACTGACTTGCCAACACTTTAGTTTGTTAACAAGACATTTGTAGAGCTGTTGAAAAACCAGTTTTAATGACTCCAACCTAAGTGTATGTAAACTTCCGACTTCAACTGTATTTTGTAATTTTACGAACAGCAGGGTGAAAGGGGGCGACAAAACGGTGAACCGCTATAAAAAAAATAATCCAGCTCTCGAAAGTATGTTTTCACAAAATACATTGAAGTGTAGTTCAGCCCAGTTTAATACAAACTACAAAATACTCAGAAGTAAATTCAAATTCCTATTTCCAATAGAAAAAACTGCCCATCTCAGCATGTGCAGTCACATAAGGCTGCGTGCACACACACATACACACAAATGGACACACACACGCACACAGTCACTGAGCTTTAAACTACAACATGTTATATATTTCCATGTGGTCCTTTTCTTGCTTACTCCAGTGAAGGCAAAACAAAAAAAGTGGAAGAAAGATGAGTTTGCTGACACGAGTTGGCACGTATCCAATTCCAGTAAGTTGTCAGCAACGTGTGCTGTTGTGCAGACTATTGTGACTATTGTTGTGCAGACTATCATAGTACAGACTATGATGAGTTTATCTGTGTCTGCATCTGAGTCGGTGTGTGTCTTCATATGTCAAGTGGTGTGTCTGCGCACATATTGTATGTGTGTAAGCAGCGGCTCTGGCAGAGTATGTAAAGCCAGGCCGGTGTGTGTGTGTGTTTGACTAGTTTCTTAGCCTACGGGGACCATAATTCCCCCTCCTACTCCAGAGGGAAGTTCAATGAAGACTGAGACAGTTCAACCTCTGAGTGGGGACAGAGGAAGCACAGCGGGGACAGAGGAAGCACAGCGAGTACAGAGGAAGCAAAGTGGGGACAGACAGGGACATACAGTATGTCGGTGTTAGCTGTAATACTAGGCACAGTAAACTATTGTCCCACACTAGCATTACTTGAATTAGCATTACTTGAATTTGCATTACTTGAATTAGCATTACTTGTGCCATGAATTACTCAACTCAATACAACATTTCATCGTCTAATCAGAAGGATGGTCATGTGCCTTGAGTAGGGGAAGTCGTTGTCGCTCAAGCGTGGATGAAAGTTTATTCATGAGACCTGAGTTTAGTCATACACTCTTCACTCATGCCCTGTTGTGTGATCTGTTTTTTTAAGGAATGATATTAGTTGACATTTCTGGAAGTCTTACAGGCTGTGGCTGAGTAAGTGCCACATATTTGTCTGGATCTTGGAGCGTACCATTCCACATGCAGCTACAATTACGGGTGATTTATTTGTTACAGTAACGAAGCCAAAACAATTGTTTTAAGTGAGTCCGCCGTTTTCACTTCTTGTGGTTGAATCTACCACTAAATAGCTTTCTTTTGAAATCCTCTCCTCTCTTTTTACTCTCGGGCCCATAAATTATAAATGCTGTTGTCCTGAAATGGGTACGATGTGCATCTTCTGTCTGAGTCAGTCAAACGTTTGGGGTTGTGAGTCATTTGTAGGGACCTCTCATCCTAGATCTTGCGTACGACCCACACCATTCAATCAACATCCAGACCCTTGTGTATCATCATTGCAGCTGAACTGTCTAAGATGGCTGGGGATGGTAGCTATGAGTCGGACTCCATGAGAGGTGCGCGGCTGGAGCGATATGAGAGAAGAAGTTCAAAGGCGCCCATAACAAGTTGATAAGGAACAGGTGGAAATATGTTTGTGTTTATAGTCGTGATGCCTCGGAAAGGTCTGGGTTGAGGTTAAACACTGTGGGCTTGGATTCACTTTATAAACGCACACATGCAGGCAGGCAGGAACACAAACCCAGGCAGACACACACACACACACACACACACGCACACACACACCGCTACCTGAATGAGGATGAAAACATGACATTTTAGGTCATCCCATCTCCGTTTCCACTTAGTGCTATTGTGGACATAGATGAGTGCTATTTTTACACAGTTTGAGTGGATTATTGAGGATTGTTTATTTTTGCCCATGATGATTACATCGCATAGCTGACATGAATCATGAGTCCACAAGGTATTGCATTGCATAATATCTACTGCTAAGAGAGAAACAAAATTGTGGTTTTGTTGAAAATGTAATGATTCTTTTCACTACGCGTGATTCAGCCATTGCCTGTGGGATTGACTCATTCTCTTTAAGATTTATGTCATCAAACACTTGGCCGCTTTATGAGAGAAACTGCCAGATCTCATTTTTATAGTATTTTATCTGCAGGGCTTTTTGAGGTGCTAGCTTCATGATAGTCATCGGATATGGCACAGGCTAGACATTATTCAGACCCTGCAGTCTGCTGCTTGATATACCTTTGTTCTGTACCTTTGAACAGTAGCAGAAGCTGCAGGGAAAAAATAAGAAAACTGTACTCTGTGACTTGGGTATAAACTGTACAAATGTACAAATATGGCCTGGGAAGAAATATCTCAGTGTCTCTCAGTGTCAGACTCTTAGTTCATTTGACAAAGATTGAGTCATACTGTCTAGTCTATAAAGGTCTGCCTGTCTGTGTAGTCTTGAGACAGTGAGGGAGGGAGGAAAGACGTTCCCAGCCACCTGTTTGATTAAAGCAAAGATAGTCTGGTCTGAATGCTCTGAATCTGAATCTCTCACTCTCTCTCTCTACCTCTCCCTGCCTACCTCTCTCTCTCTCTCTCTCTCTACCTCTCTCTCTCTCTCTCTCTCTCTCT
Source organism: Oncorhynchus kisutch (assembly GCF_002021735.2). Lineage (NCBI taxonomy): Eukaryota > Metazoa > Chordata > Actinopteri > Salmoniformes > Salmonidae > Oncorhynchus > Oncorhynchus kisutch. The sequence continues at coordinate 41,851,499 of NC_034186.2, read as the reverse complement.
CTCTCTCTCTCTCTCTCTACCTCTCCCTGCCTACCTCTCTCTCTCTCTCTCTCTCTCTCTCTCTCTCTACCTCTCCCTGCCTACCTCTCTCTCTCTCTCTACCTCTCCCTGCCTGCCTACCTCTCTCTCTCTCTCTCTCTCTCTCTCTCTCTCTCTCTCTCTCTCTCTCTCTCTCTCTCTCTCTCTCTCTCTCTCTCTCTATACCTCTCCCTGCCTACCTCTCTCTCTCTTTCTCTCTCTCTCTCTCTCTCTACCTCTCCCTGCCTACCTTTATCTCTCTACCTCTCTCCCTCTCTTTCTCCTCTTTAGACTGTCTGGGAAGACTTTCCCCCGACCTCTCTTGGCACATGTATTTGGGTTTTCCCTCTGTGACTCAGAACTACTCCAGCCTCCCTCCCTCCTTTTCCAACCTTTCTTTTCCTCTCCAAGCAGACTGAGACTGGGGCGTGCCACCGTGGAATGGGCCGGCAAGTGGGAGGGAGCGAGAGAAATGAGACAGGGAGAGACGGGAAGAGTCAAGACTAAGCACAAATTTGAACCTGGAACAAACAGAGGGATACAGACAGATGGGGAGGGGGGAGGAGAGGGGGGAGGGGATGAGACGAGGGGTCAGGGACCAACATGTCCAATGTACCGTATATTATTTTGTATGGAAAGTCGTGCAAATACTTGCAAATAGCTAGATTAGTGACATTATTGCATACCCGAACGCTTTTTGATCAGCTGAAAGGGTTTGACCCATACATAGATGATTTGCATTGGGGAACCAGGCTGCAGACAGACATTCTGCAACCTGACCTTACAGTCAGCCACCATGCTTTTTATTCAGGAACTTCCTATTCAACCACTTCAAGAAAATTCCATAGGTCTATTTGGAAGTAACTATCCCCCACAAAGAATTGTAATCTGTTAGCTTTTCATTTCTTTTGCTGCAGCCGTCAACCGAACATTAAGCATTTTTTACGGAGCAGATCGCGTCATTAGGTTTGGAACCAGTAAATCATCAAACATACACAGGCTATAAATGGACTTTGCTTTCATATAAGCAACATCACATGCAGCTGGTTTAAAGGCCATGAAACGTTTTCTGGGTGTTGTCCGCACTCCCACATACCTCTCATTACCACTGACTTTGGAATGTGCAGTATGCAGGCAAGAATGTGATAACACCAACAGTTTTGTAATTCCTCATCAATGTTTTCCAGTCTGCATTCCGTGGAAGTATAGGCCTCGAATTCTAACCGACACATTTCTGACATTATGACTGTGGAATCCTGCTTAAGATCTGTTCTCTTCTCACTAAGCCTGTGTCTTGGTTGCGGCCATCCAGCAGAGCGTATTGGTCTTGTTTTTTGAGACACGGGGAGGGAGGGAGGGAGTTCGTCATCTCTCCCACTCTCATAGGTACGCCTAGCCTGCTTACACACACTCCTGTTCAACTTTACTGAGGCATGGGGGATTAGCGTAACATAGCAAGTAACTGACGTGGTTTCTATCTTGTCTGCACAACAAAGTTGTCTCTCTGTCAGTCTGGGAAGGGCATTGTTTGCCAATGTGGTGCACCAACAATACTGCACCAATGAATTTGAAAATGATATGGCAAGTGTATCTACTATGCATGTCGCACGTTTGTCAAACAATATGTTTTAAAATGCATAGATACTTCTGATGATCAATTGTTATCCACATTTAAAGTATGTTCAAATTGTGTGGAATTGGGGTTATTTTGAAGATAGATACAGCTCTCATAGTAAATCCACTGTATTTCCCTGAGAATCTGAATTAGGCCATGAAGAGGCATCCTATGCGCTCTCTTCTGAAATCTTTCAGGACACTCACGCTGTGCTTAACAGGAATTCTCCTGGGCATGATGACAATTTGGTTTTTGAATTTCACCCCCAATAACGACTTGTTTCTTTCACAATGTTTATGCAAGTACGTCATCAGCTTGAGGCAAATTGAAATGACCATAAAACTGAAGGGAAGGAGAGGCAAATCAACTTTACTTTGTGAGGAAACCAGGACAGACAGGCAAGTGGTTTTTGAAGTAGGTCGCCTGCAAGCTAACATTGCCTAGCAACTGGAGTGGTCTGGGTTGGAGGGTGGAGGTGTGGGGGGACTCTGCACAGGGACGTTTGTTTAATCAAAACTGTCCCCTCTGTCCCCACCCCCCAACTCCCACCCCACCAGCTGTGTCAGCGTGGTGTGCATCTGAGCGAGTCAGCAAGCAGGCAGCCTAGACTGTGAACCGAGCAGCAGGGACCCCTACATACATGCAAACAACACACACAGAGCCAGAGGCAGCGTCTCTGTGTGAGAGTTACTGGGTCACTCCCAGCGCTGTGAAAGCTGGCCGAATCAGGTCAAATCTGTAGAAAGAGGGGAAATGAGGCCCACTGATCTGTAATCTCTCTCTCTCTCTCTGTCTTCCTCAGGGTCCCAGGGCTGGCTGACCTGAACTGCTGACCTGTTCCACTGTCAGTGGGAGGGGTGTGAAGGGGGTACGGGGCTCTGAAGTTCACAACCTTTGGCCACTCCCCTTAAAACCAATACTTTATTAGATTATAGCCATTGTTACGGTGGGCATTTTCCATCCATTTTTCTTTTGTTCAACTTTTGCACTAAATATAAAAGTTAAAATCATCATTATATTTTACATGTTTGAGTAAAGTACTTTTGCACTTACTTAGATATTGTACTTTGCACATACAGGAATACGCAATGTATGCACAGACTGCCACCAGTTTTCAATCCCCCAAACATAGATATAAAATGTTGACATAATTGAAATATTCCCGAAAATAAGACACAAGGGGCTGTAGTAGTTACCCAGTGTAGTAGTTACACAGCAATGAGACACAGCAATGAGACACAGCAGTGAGACACAGTAATGAGACACAGCAATGAGACACAGTAATGAGACACAACAATGAGACACATCAGTGAAACACAGCAATGAGACACAGTAATGAGACACAGCAATGAGACACAGCAGTGAGACACAACAATGAGACACAGTAATGAGACACAGCAATGAGACACAGCAGTGAGACACAGTAAGGAGACACAGCAATGAGACACAGCAGTGAGACACAGTAAGGAGACACAGCAATGAGACACAGTAATGAGACACAACAATGAGACACATCAGTGAAACACAGAAATGAGACACAGTAATGAGACACAGCAATGAGACACAGCAGTGAGACACAGCAATGAGACACAGCAATGAGACACAGCAATGAGACACAACAATGAGACACAGTAATGAGACACAACAATGAGACACATCAGTGAAACACAGCAATGAGACACAGTAATGAGACACAGCAATGAGACACAGCAGTGAGACACAGTAATAATGAGACACAGCAATGAGACACAGCAATGAGACACAGCAATGAGACACAGTAATGAGACACAGCAATGAGACACAGCAGTGAGACACAGTAATGAGACACAACAATGAGACACATCAGTGAGACACAACAATGAGACACAGTAATGAGACACAGCAATGAGACACAGCAGTGAGACACAGTAAGGAGACACAGCAATGAGACACAGCAGTGAGACACAGTAAGGAGACACAGCAATGAGACACAGTAATGAGACACAACAATGAGACACATCAGTGAAACACAGAAATGAGACACAGTAATGAGACACAGCAATGAGACACAGCAGTGAGACACAGCAATGAGACACAGCAATGAGACACAGCAATGAGACACAACAATGAGACACAGTAATGAGACACAACAATGAGACACATCAGTGAAACACAGCAATGAGACACAGTAATGAGACACAGCAATGAGACACAGCAGTGAGACACAGTAATAATGAGACACAGCAATGAGACACAGCAATGAGACACAGCAATGAGACACAGTAATGAGACACAGCAATGAGACACAGCAGTGAGACACAGTAATGAGACACAACAATGAGACACATCAGTGAAACACAGCAATGAGACACAGTAATGAGACACAGCAATGAGACACAGCAGTGAGACACAGTAATGAGACACAGCAATGAGACACAGCAATGAGACACAGCAATGAGACACAGTAATGAGACACAGCAATGAGACACAGTAATGAGACACAGCAATGAGACACAGTAATGAGACACAGCAATGAGACACAGTAATGAGACACAGCAATGAGACACAGCAATGAGACACAGCAATGAGACACAGCAGTGCCTCTGCTGGGGCTGGGTATGAATCTCTACAGTGCAGTGCCCAGTGTTGGGGAGTAGTGAACTACATGTAGTTCAACCAGTAATTTAGCGACATTTTGCAGTAACTTGGTGGTAGTTGAACTAAATACAAATCTTTGTAGTGTTTTCTGTAGTTATTTACTTTTATGCCATGTAGCGGTGTAGTTAACTACTTTTAAAGTAACTTTAGTGAAGTAAACTATATTTTTCATAAAGGTACCTTTTGTGTAGCTTAACTTCTTTCACTGTGAAGTAATTGGTAGCTTGGTAAACTATATTTTCAGAGTAGCTTCCTCAACACTCGGGGCGCCACATGTAGGCTCCCATTATGCCTGGCTTATTAACCCTTGTGACCGCCTGACAGCCAGGGCCACAGTGAAGGCACAAAGCAGTTCCTTTTGCCTTCGTGGAACCATCCTGCTGTAGAATGGGTGCCAATGGGCCCGGCGTTACCACAGTAGTGGTAAACGACAACTGTCTGTTCAGCAAAGGGGAGGGTGGGATCTGTGGAACATGACCTCGCATAAACCCCTCTCATCCCACCTAAACCTAGGTCACACTGTTAGTTAGATTAGTTAGGCAAGAGGATCCTCCTGGTTGAGCCCAACGCTTCACCAAATCAAATCAAATTGTATTTGTCACATGCTTCATAAACAACAGGCGTAGACTAACATTGAAATGCTTACTTACGGGTCCTTTTCCAACAGTGCTAAAGAAGCTAAAGAATATATTTGAAATAGTAACACAAGGAATAAATACACAGTGAATAACTAATAACAATAATGAATACAAATAGCATGCCTATATACAAGGAGTACAGATACTGAGTTGCTGTGGAGGGGTACAAAATAATTTAGGAAGCTATGTACATATAGGTAGGACTAAAGTGACTAGGCAACAGGATAGACAATAGACAGTAGCAGCAGCGTATGTGGTGAGTGTGAAAGTGTGCGTGTGTGTGTGGGGTGGGGTAGAGTCCAGTGTGTGTGCATAGAGTCAGTGCAAGAGAGTTAGCGCAAAAAAGGGTCAAGGCAGGTTGTCCGGGTAGTCATTTGATTAGCTCTTTAGCAGTTTTGTGGGGTAGAATTTTAGGGGTTGAATATTTTTAGAAGATCTGAGAAGAAAGTGTAACCCTTTCACCAGACTCAGATAGATCCGCATGGTAACAATGGTGAAAAGGACATCTCTGTAAATGAACTTGTAGGATGTTGACTCGCTAGGGGGAAAATGAGAGGCGAGGTATATTACTAATGGATAGAGAAACTATTCACACCCCTTGACTTTTTCCACATTTTGTTGTGTTACAGCCTCAATTTAAAATGGATTAAATTGAGATTTTTTTGTTGTTGTCACTAGCCTACACACAATACCCCATAATGTCAAAATGAAAAGCTGAAATGTCTTGAGTCAATAAGTATTCAACCCCTTTGTTATGGCAAGCCTAAATAAGATCAGAAGTAAAAATGTATTTACCAAGTCACATAAGTTGCAATAAGGACTCTGTGTGCAATAATAGTGTTTAACATGATTTTTTAATGACCACCTCATCTCTGTACCCCACACATACAATTATCTGTAAGATCCCTCAGTCGAGCAGTGAATTTCAAACACAGATTCAACCACAAAGAACGGGGGTGTTTCATCCCTCGCAAAGAAGGGCACCTTATTGGTAGCTGGGTAAAAATAATAAAAGAAGACACTGAATATCCCTTTGAGCATGGTGAAGTTATTAATTACACTTTGGATGGTGTATCAATACACCCAGTCCCTACAAAGACACAAGCATCCTTCAAACTCAGTTGCCAGAGAGGAAGGAAACCACTCAGGGATTTCACCATGAGGCCAATGGTGACTTTCAAAACAGTTACATAGTTTAATGGCTGTGATAGGAGAAAACTGAGGCTGGATATAAAAACATTGTAGTTACTCCACACTACTAACCTAATTGACAGAGTAAAATGAAGGAAGCCTGTATAGAATAAGAAATATTCCAAAACATGCATTCTGTTTACAACAAGGCACTAAAGTATTTCTGCAAAAAACGTGGCAAAGCAATTAACTTTTTGTCCTGAATACAAAGATTTGTGTTTGGGGAAAATACAATACAACACAGTACTGAGCACCACTCTCCATGTTTTCAAGCGTAGTGTGGCTGCATCATGTTATGGGTTTGTTTGTAATTGTTAAGTACTGGACAGTTTTTCAGGATAAAAATAAACTGAATGGGGCTAAGCATAGGGAAAATCCTAGCGGAAAACCTGGTTCGTCCTGAATTCACCTTTCGGCAGGACAATAACCTAAAACACAAAATCTACACACTGGTTGCTTACCAAGAAGAGTAGCCGAGTTACCGTTTTGACTTAAATCTGTTTGAAAATCTATGGCAAGACCTGAACATTGTTGTCTAGCAATGATCAACAACCAATTTGACAGAGCTTGAAGGATTTTGAAATGAATAATGGGAAAATGTTGCACAATCCAGATGTGGAACGCTCTTGGAGATTTATCCTGAAAGACTCACAGCTGTAATCTCTGCAAAAAAGTGATTCTGACATGTATTGACTCAGGGGGTTGAATACTTATCTAATCAAGATATATTAGTGTTTTGTTTTTCATAATTGTTTTACAAATGTTGTAATTGTTCTTCCATTTTGACATCACAGAATATTTTGTGTAGAATATTGACAAAAATTGACCGAATTTTCTCCCAATTGGACAAATGATCAGTTACACAATACAATCAATTACAGTGTATGGCAATAAAAATAGAAAAACCCAGGGTATTAGAGTCCACTCTTATAAAACTCAGTCATTGACACTGTTCGACCTAGCAAGCTTGCAAGCTAAAGTTTGTGCGCACGTTGGAGCTCAAATGAAGGTATAACGAATTATTCACCAAAATGAATGGAAACCCAAGCAACATTCCGTTTTGCTAAATGCAATTCGTAATCTCTTCCGATGTAAACGTTTTAAGCTCAACAACAAATAGTGTTGTCTCTTTTCTCCTTACATCTCGAGCAGAATCATGCCTTCCAGTGCCTCCAAAGTCCCGTGCTACAGCAAACCCAGAGTTCACACGATTGGCCCAAAAACTTAACAAAGGCTTCTAATTGGCTAAACCAAACCAGGTTACTTTAGTTCACATCAACGCTATCAATCACAATATATGGAAATAATTAAGTGGATGGTACATCAAAGAACTCAACGTGATTCTTAAATTATTGACATAACGCTTCTTTGAAGTTGAAACATGAAAGCAACACAATTGTTTGATGTAATGCAATTCCAAAAAAGGTGAAAATGTAGTGTTTCTAATACTTGGTTTCACAGGGTATTACACAAGTGATGTGAGAACTAGTGTAGGACACATTAAATCAAGTGGGGGCCAGAAATGGCCCCCATGCCTCATGTTTCAGACCTATGGCTTAGGGTATCTTCTTAGTTGAACTCATAGGTCCATAGTAGTAGTAGCTAACTAACATCATTAATTGGTCAATTCAATGCAAAAAGGGAGTGAAATGTAATACTATCTCACTGCAACACTCAAGGACAGGAATTCACAGATGTACATGTTTGTCAGTCTTTGTTATGCACATACAGGAAAAACATACTGTGCGCACACTGTCTCGAACATTTTTCTTCCACACATATAATTATCATGTCGGATTGTTAGGTTTACTGCTGCAGGGGCGGCTAAACTCACCAATCCCCTATTTTCGTTTTACCTGGTACCAAAGACATTGTGCGACAATGCATTTTGTCTTCGACCCTGACATTAAATTTGAGCACAGAAGCGCTAGACATTTTGGCTGTATAACTAAGACCAGAGCAAAACCATCGCCTGGAACTTTGTATTTCTTCTTGGGGTTTGACGTTTGTATAGAGATTTCGAAGGAGACTCTCTTTCCCAACAGTCTTATGACATTTGGACAAAAGCTATTTATACCAACCCAAAGGAAGCTAAGGGAGAGTCGGGGTGGGTTTGTGATGTGAGATAACCAGTGACTAAGAGCGTTGGTTTTGTGAGCAATGCTGTGGGGCTGTGGGGCAGCTGAATGTGGGACGTTTGGCTTGCTATGTTGACCCTTTGAGGGAATTGTCTCACATTTGAACTCTGCTTCCTTGGCATTTATTTCAAAAATGTTACTCTCGGTAGTGTGTGTGCGAGCGTCTGCACATGCATGCATATGTTTGTGTGTCTGTGTCTGTATCTCTGTGTGTAGTCTCAGCCCATGAATGAGCAGGGGGAGTGCGGGGAGACAGTGGGGAGAGTCAGAGGGATCAGACGTCTCACTGACTGGCCTGGTGGGCGGGTGGGTGGGTGTCTACTCTGGGACTCTGTGTGCAGTTGTTTGGCTCATGTGCCCTGCTCAATCATCGTTATTATTACAGGGTGGAGCGCTGGCTTTCCAGACACTTTCAGACTGGGCATGTATCCCCGCCTGTGGTGGGGATGAGTCAGAGTGCACTCAGATCCTGCTATGAGAACATCTAGGATGTCTGTTTTCAACTCCCATTCCCTTAGAGTTTGACTTAATTTATTCCACAAAGGTACTTTAACGCTTGCATGCACTAAAGAAAACAAAACGAGCAAGTAAATGCAGTAGTACCCGATAGACACAATCAACTTCTGTGAGGTGTTTACATGCGACAACCGCAGACCTCGTGCAAGCGGCTGAAACATTTACTCCACGAGCCTGGAGAGGTTTCACTCAACCAAACGCTCATCATAGCAGCATGAGTTCAGTTCCAAGTGGAGTATCTATCCCCCACCACCCGCTCGTCCTTCGTTGGCTACAAAATGGGAACAGCATGGAGAGGGCGTCGACTAGGGAGAAGGGGGAGGAGGTGGGTGAGACAGGGTCAGGGCGCCAGGGGAGGGTGTCTATTTTTAGGGACTGGGCCAGCCTTGCGGCAAATGCGGACGGGAGGAGGGGGATACGCTGGGGTTGCTGGAGCTTTGTGATGTAAATGGTGGCACACGCTGCTGTGGAGATTAGAGGCGGGCGGTGGTGCCAGGGAGGAGTTGGCATTGTTCTCTCCAAAGTGCCAAATTCGTCTTTTATGAACAGATTTGACCCCTGACCTTGGGGGCCCTGCCATGCTTTCCTCTCCTGATACCATTCAAGGGATTTAGGCTACTCAGAAAGTCAATGTACACTCTGAACACATAAACAACCGAATTTATGAGCATAGTTTGGACAAGCACACAGTGTGTCCAGAGTTTTGGTAGTATGACGCAGATTGTTGCTTCATCCCTGATATATTCACAAGCTGTAAGGATAGAGTCGAGAAGCAGGGAGTCAAACATTTAATGAAGAACAGACAAGGAACAAGACAGGAATAGCGTCAGCACACAAGTAAAAAAAACGACATACGAACGTTAATGTGGAAGCGGGGAACAGAGCTGGGGGGTCAGACAGATATAGGGAAGGAAATAACACAAGTGATTGAGTCCAGGTGAGTTCAATTGATCGCTGATGCCCGCGACGAGGGAAGCAGGTGTGCATAATGATGGTGGCAGGAGTGCGTAATGCTGGGGAGCCCGGTACCCTCGAGCGCCAGGTGGGAAGAGCGGGAGCAGGCGTGACACGAGCCTTGTGAGAAGCCACCGCAAGATGTCTCAGTTTGACATGCGATTTGTAAATGAGCAAACCAAGGAACATTAAGAAGGACTAGCTTTATTCATCCACTCACCAAAGTCATTTCCATGAACTCACCGAGTTACCAACCAATGAACTAACAGATACACCCCATCTCCAGCAATAACAACAAGTCAAATCCTCTTTTCATTGTGCTACTCTTGTTTGTAGTATCATGACTGAACACTGTGGAGTTAGAACTGTGGAGTAGTTTAGTTGCATTGTTGTTTGTATACCATGAAGGCCATGGAAAGTTGGGAACGTGCTGATGAATAGGACCAACCCTGACCCCCTGACACCCAATAAAGCACGAGGTCGGGCGGCTGCAACACACGCCGCCCTTGGACAAAGCAGGTGTCAGGCCAGCTGGGTAGGCCGGTCCTCATCCACCGTTAACAAACCCAACACAGAGACCTTGTCCACCTTAGTCTCTCTTTGTTCAGGAAAACAGAGAGAGGAGGGCAAAGGAAGGGAACAGAGTGGTAGGTGTCTCCAGAGGAAGGGCCGTTGACAGTCTGGTGACTTAACAATCAGAATGGGGGAACTTTGACTGTGACAAAGAGCGAGAGAGGGTTGTTTGGAAACCTGTAACCAACAGGTTAGTGCGGCACTATGTCATTATATCAGGAATGAGGAAGAAAGCTATTGTTGAGGGCTTGACATGTCACTCCAGACAGGTAACCTTACCAAAGGCTGAGGTTTATACTCCTGAAGGTGTACAGTGTTACATCTGGCATCTACAGTCAATGGGGGCCGTCAAAGTCGCACTAATGACACAGTAGCACTAGTTGTCCAGTTTCACAGCATATATGATGGTTGGGTCTAAGAGAATAGGTCAAATAGTTCAGGAGACACCTTGAGGTCCTCTGTTGACACCTGGCCTAGTGAGATGTCTTTGTTAGAGGACAAAGACTAATGAATAAGAATGCTACCAGTACTAGGCAAAAGCCCCCTCTTCACTTGTTTTATATCAATTGCCATCACATAGTTGGAGTGTAACTTATCCAATAGAACAGAGAGTATTCTTCAATTGCAGCTTCTCTAACATCAGACACTATATGTACAGTGTGGTATCCATCAGGGCAGTTTCCTTGGGCCGTTAATCTCTATTTTTACAAATGATTTGCCACTTTCTAGACGCTAAAATGACTATGCTGATGATTGCACACTCTACACATCAGCACCTACATCCAGTGAGCTCATTGAGACTCTTAGCAAGGAGTTACAGTCAGTGTCAATAAACTGGTCTTAAATACATCTAAAACCAAAAGCATTGTATTTGGTTCCAACCGTTCTATTAGACCTAAAACTTAAGAGTAGTTGTGTACAAAGGGTGTGACCATTGAACAAGTTGAAGAAGTTGTAGTAACACTGGGTAGTCGGTTATCATGGTCAAGTCATATTGACAAAGTTGTTGTGAAGAGGTTGAGAGGTATGTCTGTAATAAAAAAAAAAAGATGTGTGTTTGACACAAAGACAAACTGTACTAGTTCAGGCTCTGGTCTCGTCTCGGTTACTGCCCGGTAATGTGGTCAGGTACAGCAAAGAAAGACCTAGCAAAGTTCCAGCTGGCTCAAAACAAAGCAGCACATCTTGCCATTTGTAATGGTTTTCTTCCGTTGAAGGAGAGGACCAAAATGCAGCGTGGTTAGTGTTCAACATGTTTAATAAGGACAATAAACATGAACACTACAAAATACAAAACAACAAATGTGACAAAACTGAAACAGTCCTATCTGGTGCATAGACACAAAGACAGAAGACAACCACCCACAAAATACCCAAAGAACATGGCTGCCTAAATATGGTTCCCAATCAGAGACAACGATAAACCCCTGCCTCTAATTGAGAACCAATCTAGGCAACCATAGACTTACATAAACACCTAGACTAGTAAACACCCAATAAACATACAAACCCCTAGACCAGACAAAACACATAAATCCCCCATGTCACACCCTGGCCTAACCAAAATAATAAAGAAAACAAAGATAACTAAGGCCAGGGCGTGACACCATTACTGCAAAATCAAATCACATTTGATTTGTCACATGCGCCGAATACAACAGGTGTAGGTGGACCTTACCGTGAAATGCTTAAGCCCTTTACCAACAATACAGTTTTAAGAAAAATTACAGTTAAGAAAGTATTTACTAAATAAACTAAAGTAAAAAAATATATAAAGTTACAATAAAATAACAATAACGAAACTATATACAGGGGGTACAGGTTAGTCGAGGTAATTGAGGTAATATGTACGTGTAGGTATGGGTAAAGTGACTATGCATAGACAATAAACAGCAAGTAGCAGCAGGGAAAAAATTTAAATGAATTATTTTTAAAAGGGGTGGTCAATGCAAATGGTAGCCATTTGATTAGCTCTTCAGCAGTCGTATGGCTTGGGGGTAGAAGCTGTTAAGAAGTTGAGAAGCTTTTGGACCTAGACTTGGCGCTCCGGTACCGCTTGCCGTGCGGTAGCAGAGAGAACAGTCTATGACTGGGTGGCTGGAGTCTTTGGCAATTTTTAGGGCCTTCCTCTGACACCGCTTGGTATAGAGATCCTGGACAGCAGGAAGCTTGGCCCCAGTGATGTACTGGGGCCGTACGCACTAACCTCTTTAGCGCCTTGCGGTCGGAGGCCGAGCAGTTGCCATACCAGGCGGTGATGCAACCAGTCAGGAAGCTCTCGATGGTGCAGCTGTAGAACCTTTTGAGGATCTGAGGACCCATGCCAAATCTTTTTAGTCTCCTGATGGGAAATCTGTGTTGTTGTGCCCTCGTGCACACATAGAGCTAACATCAACAACATACATGATAGTCTTTCATGGTTGAGCGTTGAGGAGAAATTGACTACTTCGCTTCTTGTTTTTTTAAGAAACATTTGTGTGTTCAAAATGCCTAACCATAATCTATTTGCATATACTTCAGAAAGATACATACATACCCCACCAGACATGCCACTATGGGTTTCTTCACGGTACTCAAACCACATATATATATATATATATATATATTGTGTTATTATTATTAATTTAATGACCTTGTCTATAACTGTTCTGTACTTTGTCATGTACAGTGCATTCGGAAACTATTCAGACCCATTTACTTTTTTCACATTTTGTTATGTTACAGCCTATGTTACAGGTTTTTATTTTAAGAATCCCTCATCAATCTACACACAACACCCCATAATGACAAAGCAAAAACAGGTTTTTAGAAATGTTTGCAAATTTATAAAAATTAAATATCACATTTACATGAGTATTCAGACTCTTTACTCAATATTTTGTTGAAGCGCCTTTGGCAACGATTACAGACTTGAGTCTTCTTGGGTATGATGCTACAAGCTTGGCACACCTGCATTTGGGGAGTGTCTCCCTTTCTTCTCTACAGATCCTCTCAAGCTCTGTCAGGTTGGATGAGGAGTGTCGCTGCACAGCTATTTTCAGGTCTCTCCAGAGATGTTCGATTGGGTTCAAGTCCAGGCTCTGGCTGGGCCACTCAAGGACATTCAGAGACTTGTCCCGAAGCCACTCCTGCATTGTCTTGGCTGTGTGCTTAGGGTCGTTGTTCTGTTGGAACATGAACCTTCGCCCCAGTCTGAGGTCCTGAGCACTCTGATCAAGGATCTCTCTCTACTTTGCTCCGTTCATCTTTCCCTCGATCCTGACTGGTCTCCCAATACTTGTGGGAGACATACTTACATACGTGTGAAAAACATCCCAACAGCATGATGCTGTCTTGGAGCTCTACGGACAATTCCTCCGACCTCATGGCTTGGTTCTTTCTCTTACATGCACTGTAAACTGTAAGACCTTATATAGTGAGGTATGTACCTTTCTAAACCATGTACAATCAATTGAAATTACCATAGGTGGACTCCAATCAAGTTGTAGAAACATCTCAAGGATGATCAATGGAAACAGGATGCACCTGAGCTCAATTTCGACTCCCATAGCAAAGGGTCTGAATACTTATGTAAATGTGATATTTCCGTTTTTGTTTGTTTGTTGATACATAAAACCTTTTTTCACATTGTCATTATGGGGTATTGTGTGTAGATTGATGAGGGGAATAAGTAAGTAATTTTACAAAATGTGGGAAAAGGAAATGCTTTCCGAATGCACCGTATTTGTACATTTTATGTGGACCCCAGGAAGAGTAGCTGCTGCATGTACAGTAGCTAATGGGGATCCTAATAAACTAAACTAAACTTGTGATGTGTGTGTGTGCGTCCGTGTGTGTGTGGCGCACTAAATATGTAACCACACTGCAAAGGTCATGCAGTTAACCTTTTATCAGGTTCTCCTTGTGAACACTAAATGGCCTCGAATCGATCATTTACCCAAAGAGGAAACCAGCCAGAGCTATCCACTCCTTCACAAGGACACCGCTAAGAACAAAGTATTACAGGCTTTAGAACTGGGGGTAAAGCTGTAAATAGTATTTCATCTGACTCACACACTATCATGTCAGGTCACGTGACAAAGGCATGAGGGCACATTGAGTAACGACTGCCTTCTAAAGGCATGGAAGTCCTCTAAGTAAGGGAAGACCACTGAAATCAGAAGGAACGCTCCAGTGCCTTTGATCTGCGTTCAAAATGAATTACTGCATCTAGATTAGAACACAGATGCAAATGAGAAGAGCGAGTCTTTTTGACATAGTGAAGCGGTACGGGTCACATGATGTTATTTTGGTCACTCTCCAGCACTCTGGATATGATCACATTTACAGCTCAGACAGTTAGTGCCTTCTCTGTGGTGAGGAAAGCACCAAGTATCTTGGACTGTGTACAGTATGTTTGTGTGAAGTGCTTTGTGGCTCATTGGGAGGAGAGGCCTATTAGAAGCATATTTTCTCTTCTTCACGCACATTTCAGTGACAAAGTGTGTACATTATGTGGCTAGTCACACCGTTCCTCCCCTCCACCCTCTATCGCGCTCATTATTTCTCATTCTTTAAAATATACAAAAGTCAGTTCACACAAGCACTTAAACAAATGAAGACACTGATGCCAATGAGAAAGCTATACCTCAATTCAGAGCCTCGTGGCTCTGCCTGAAACGTCTTGGTCTCTTTCACATTACTCATGTCCTTGCATTTTCTTTCCAGCTACACTGCTAATCCCTACACACACTACTCCCTCTCCAAGCCTGGCTGCCTCTGTATCACTGTACACCCAAACCCCACCCTGCCCAACTCTATCCCACTACACCCCCACAGACTCCTGATTGTGGCTGCAGAGAGAGAGAGAGAGAGAGAGAGAGAGAGACAGAGAGAGAGATAATGTGTGCGTGTGTGTTGTGTGTGAATCAAGGTTGGCCTCACTTGAGGTCTTTTTCAACTCCACTCTGATTCGGAGGACCCAAACAAAGCCTTGATTCTCACTGAAACATTGGCTGATGGGCGATCAGACGAGCACTCCTCATGACTTTGTGGGCTACCCCTGGTTTTACTGGTGCCTTTCAATTAGGCTGCCATTTTAGACAAAGAAAATGGCAATGCAAACAATGGCCTATCTTCAGTCGCAGAGGCCTGAGGTTGAGGCCAACTGGCTTCCAGTGACTTCTGCACCCCACAGATTATTTTGAGTGTCACCTCAACTCCATCCTCTGGAGTTACAGGACAAAAGCAAAACCAAAACAGCATTTATCTATTTTCATTGTTGATGTGAGTTTCTTTTTGCGTGCTATGTCCTGCACATCTCCTGCAAAATTGTAGTTGAATGTAGTTCTCAAAATGGCTTTATGATTAGAATACAGAGGAACAATATGAGGAAATGGTTCCAACTGTGAGAACCAATGACAACCAAACAATTCACCCATAATGCAGCGAGTGCAAAACAGTAGGCAATCAGGAGGTGGCTTCTGCAGTAAGCTTCCTGTTGCTAGGGAAAGAAACCTATCACAACACACTGGGCACACCATTTAAAAGTGGAAATGTTGGTAATATTTGATTGAGACGTTGATCAGTGAGATTTCAAACTTCATTCACCACTCAAAAAGACATCCAGAGGTTTGTTGAATTACCAATGTGTTATCACTATGTTTTCAACTGTCTAAAAGCACAATCACATTCCAATGGAAAAACAATGTCAGATTTTTGGTTGAGTTGTCATCTAAATGTGTTATCACCACGCATGAATGTGTTATCCCTGTGCTTCATCTAATAGCAAAACCGAATGACCTGGATTGCAGTTGAGATTACATTAAAAGTACATAGTGAAAGTGATCAATGCTGTTCCAAGACTCTGCACAGATGATTATTGCAATTGTGAAGGTCTCCACAGAGCTGTGACCTTTGCATGCACACTTTTTATGATTAGATAAGAAGATATTCATAGTTACAGTAGGCCAACGTTTCCCAAACTCGCTTCTCGGGATCCCAAGGGGTGCACATTTTGGTTTTTGCCCTAATATTACACAGCTGATTCAAATGATCAAAGCTTGATGATTAGTTGATCATTTGAATCAGCTGTGCAGTGCTATGGCAACAAACAAAAAAACATGCACCCCTTGGGATCCCCAGGACCGAGTTTGGGAAGCCCTGCAGTAGGCTAACGTCAAAATTTGGCCATATGGATGTGTTATTCATTTTAAGGGTGAATAAATACTGTTACATTAGTTTGTAAGATAGCCTTAACTTTAGGCTATTTACTGTATTAGAAAAAGATGATTGGATTGTGTTTTGTTGACAATGGAGGATAGTTTCATCTGAGCCACTGGCTTAATCCTATTCTTTAACTTGTTTGGTTTAGTTGGAGACGTGAATCCAACATACCATTTGATAACTTGTCAACAAGTTAATAGGCCATTTACTATATTGCAAAAGTTATATTGTATTGTGTTTGTCATGGGGAGCCATGGGTCAGCCAAGGGCCCTCACGTCAAGAAATTCCAGTTTGTCTACAAATGAATCATTTATATGTTGTATTCACGTTGCCATCTCAACCAATAATCAAAGATAAAGAATGGGACTAAATCAAATCAAACTTTACTAAAAGTGCATGTAAAGTTTGATTTGATTTAGTCCTATTCTTTAACCTACCTTTAAGGAATGACTTCGATAGCAACAGTGAATATATTTAGTTATTAAGAGGTCTCTGAATAATCATTCTCACGATAGCGCATTGGAAGTAGGTAACATAAAAACTAAGCTGGGCTTGGTTAAAACCCTGTAATGAAGACCAAATGAATAGATGTAGATCAACTCTCCAGTAGGCGCTGCCCAGACGATTGTTTCTGATTTGATAGTGGATATAACGTTGAAGATCTGACGTTGTTTGAAAGGTACAAATTCAACATCGTTGATACAAGGTTTGTCTATGTTGAAGATTGGTTACAATGATGACATATTCTTGTGGTTGAAATGTCACCCTCTAAACAACAGTTTACGTTTATGACTTTTTTCAAATCCAATGTATTTTCTTTTGTACAGTAGATTCCACGTCACAATACGTTGATAAATGATGTTGAAACAATTCAACCAGCTTGTGCCCAGCGGAAAGTGGGCATGCTTTCTATTAGGCTTTTTTATGACATTATTCCCTATTTAACTGGCACCCTAAAAGGCAAAGTAGCATATGTTTATGGGATGGTGAGGTCATAAAAGGACTACAGCATTTGTGCAGGTGAGCGATACGTGGCCATGTAGGTACTCAACTCTCTTCCTATTGGGTTTTGCAATAGCCTGCTGTATATTTTCATTTTCTCAGACATTCTTATCCAGAGTGACTTACAGTAGTGAGAGCATACACTTTCATACTGGTCCCCTGTGGGAATCAAATCCACAACCCTAGCATTGCAAGAACCATGCTTTACCAACTGAGCCACACAGGACCAGGACAAGTATGATTTTCCCCTCTTGCAACAGTTTCTTTAATAATTGATTGGGAGCAAAGAATAAACGTAATAAATGTTTCTGGGCAATAAGCCAGCTACAGTACATTGCACTTAACGAGACCACCCAAGATATGACTGTGCTAAAAACATTTTTTTTTAACAGCCATTTAGATGAAAGAAGAAAGAAACTGACACACACACATTATAAACAGTAGGGTACAGTGTACAAACACAACCACAAAGCATTTTGGGGCTTTTCTGAATATGATTACAATGGTTAAAGGGGGATTTGTTCAAATTCTAAATGCAAAAGGTCTGATTTGTTTATTCTTATCTCATTAGTTTGCCTAATTATACTGCAAAAGGCCTGTTGTGGTATTCAGTTGGGAGATAGCTGATAATGCTGCTTTCCCACCTTGAACAACTGATTCCAGTTCAGCTCATGGTTCCCCAATCCTATCTTTAACCATCATGAGCTACACAACCCAAACTGATCCTGGGTTTACCATTGGTTTGACTCTAACTTCTCTCTTGTTCGTTATAATTGAAAAGGTACATAGTAAATGAGTGACAGGATCCCTATGGGTGTGTGTGAGGGCATGAGGTTATATACCGTAAGCAAATGCTCTATAATCTTAACGAAGCATGAAAGTCCCACAGATAATTCCCATCAGACACAGTTGTTAATCTAAGGTTTGTGTCTCAGTGAATATGCAAAGCGCTGTCTTCAGCAGGGTTTACCTACATGGACACCTTGGGCATCCCCGCTGAGTCATGTGGTGAGGGCTGCCCCCCCCCCCCCTCCCCGAGGCCCCCCATGGGCCAACAAAAACTCCCCTTGACTCTGGATTTTACTCAACTCAAGTAATTCAGGATGACTAGCTCATGAGATGCAAATACACAGCATAGGCTGCAACATGACTTCTCCGTTTGAGAACTGAAACTTCCATCTGTTGGTTGAGATATTATTATCTCCATAAGCAAAACTGTATATTCTTCACAAAGGATCGTCAGTCACAGAAAGGACACACACAACGACCACAAGGTTCACCTCACAAAGTAGAACAGTTAAGTTATTCTTCTGATTAGATGGACAAACCTTAATAAATGTCCCTCTGTTGTTCAATCGATTGTGAATTAGGGTAATATGATGTTGGGTTCCAGAATAAAGAGAAGTTGGGTGGGTGGGGAGTGGTTGGGTTATGGAGTGGGGTGGAGAGGTTGGGGAGATGGGTTGGGGGCCCCTAACGTGGGTCTGTAATTAAGAGCTACTGCTCTACACTGGCCCAGCCACCTCACAGGCACTGAGTCCCCATTTAGCACTCGCCAGCACACAAAAGAGTCGCCACATTTCTCTGTAGCCATTTGAGGTGAAGGGGGGGGGGTAACCTTGAGTGGAAGATTTAATTTCTTCAAAAAAGGAAGAGTCAATTGAAAAATCCCTCTGGTCTAAAAAGGCCCAGTCTAAAGAGAGTACCACTCCCTTTACATTTAAATATAGCCAGAGCCTTCTAAAAATAGTCCTCTCAGCCCGCTATTTATAGCTGGAGTCTTACAGATTTAATTCTGTCAGCAACATTAAATGGGGCAGAGTAATGCTTTGCTGGAAAGAAAAGGGCTCCTGTTCCTGTAGTTTTTTTTTTTTTCTAGGCTGGCTTGATGTCAGCTGGGCTCAGCGTGCGTGGCTCCAGACTGCAGCCGCCCTGTCTTGCAGTAGAGCCTGCGTGCAGAGACCATGAACACAGCTATTGTGCTTTTCGGTGTGTCGGCCGGGAGCCCTCAGGGCAGCTCCTAAAACATTTTCCACCGTTTTTGCAGAGTGGCTGTTGTGACTTGGAAGACACAGCAAGGCATTGTCTCTCAGTGTGAGAAGTGTTTGTCGCACAATAGATCCTATTATCGCAGGGTTCACACACTCGCACTCTCCGTTGACGCTATGAGTTACCTTTGCTGTTTTTATGGCTTTGGGGTTGAAACACTTCTAAAATATCCCCGACCATCACCTTCGAAACAATAATGGCACTTTATTTTACTTCAAAGGTAGCCAGCCCATGATTCATTGGCACTGATGCTTCAGACACAGTGAGGGAGGTAGGGTATTTTATGAGTGCCCATAAGCCGAGATGTGAGAGCATCAAAAGTGTCAGGTCAAGCAGTGTCATTTGGAGACCTCGTTGGAAGGAGGTCACATGTCCAAAGCCTATTCCACGACTCTGCTAAGATCACAAAAGGTCTCGCTGGCCTCATGAGTTACCATAGGATGATCACTCTGTCACCATGCAGTCGCTTAAAATATATCATCTTACCGTGTTTAACAACTTGAGGTCATTTGACCTCAAGTACCCTGGCCAGTTGACAATAACGTGTTTGTTCTGTGGTTTTGCTCACGCACTTGCCTTGCTGCTTAGTCATGGTTCATTATCATTATGCTTAGCTCTTTTATCAGTGAGGGACTAGGGGACTTAACTATAGCTATGGTTTAACAAGGGAAAGTCAAACAACATGCTTATTGACTGTTTGGTGTGCTGTTGGCATAGTTGCTATGGGACCTGCCCTAGACAGCGAAACACTATCCACTCGCCCTTGCAGCCTCTGTATCTTGAGTCAACTTGAACCTGTGGGCAAGGACGGTTCCAGACGCAGTCAGTCTGTCAGACCAAGTTCAACAATGCGCCACATTATAATCGCCTTGTTACATGCTCGGGGGGAATATTGGACCAAAATAAACTCTCATTGTTTCTTCACTTCCTGACACTTCAGTTTCAACCCCATTCTCTTAATGCTGAGTACCGATATGACCGCCATGCAGCAGTGGCTGAGAGAATATTCTGTTCACTGGCATCTGCTGTAAACCTCCTTTCAGTGTGCAATTGAGGCCCAGTTTATCGCTACTCTGCTACAGTTTATAATGTTGAAACAAAGCATTGATCCTAGTCAGTGTTGGATTCATTGGCAGCTCCTGTTTGATTTGGTCTAGATTGCAGGATGGCATGAGGTCGTAAAACACGCCTGGTGTCTTTTAATTTCTGTTTATATGCAGCTTTGCTGTGACCTCAGACTCCTAGTCTGGCACTAAACTAGGTTAGCGGTGCTTTAGGCTGCGCTGGCTCTTAGGATCTTAATTTGATCACCCTGTTACAGGAGAACATTCCTGCAATGCAGGACATTTGAAATGTGTAGTGTATTTGAGGTTTAAAAAGGCTTTAATTTCCACTTAGAAATTTCAGACTTGATTTTCCCTTACGAAAAATGTATCAACCCCTACACAAATGTCCATTAATTATAATCCACATTGCCTGTTGCTGCAGACCTCCCCCGACAGACTAGCAGGCAGACAGACACAGTGGTAGGGTGGGTGGGAGCCATCCCAGCTGCACACACAGATCAAGCCTCTATGTTTTGTGTGAGTTAGCATTAAAAAAAGTCTGAAAAACTGGGCGTAAGGCTATGCTTGAGTATGTCTCCAACTCTGCCTGTCTGTCTGTGTCGAGAGAGAACCAAACTTCCCTTTTTAGCTGTATCCCTTTGCAAGTCTCCTGCCAGTCTCTCCCATCCTACAGACTTTAGAATACTCTGACTCTACTTTTCTGCACTCAGAACCACGGAAGGACTGCTGTATTAAGCACCCTTAAGGCACCCATGCAGACATATTATTTTAAAGCACCCATGCAGACATATTATTTTAAAGCACCCATGCAGACATATTATTTTAAAGCACCCATGCAGACATATTATTTTAAAGCACCCATGCAGACATATTATTTTGAAGCACCCATGCAGACATATTATTTTAAAGCACCCATGCAGACATATTATTTTGAAGCACCCATGCAGACATTTTATTTTTAAATCATCACTAATAAATCTAATAAATCACTGTGTGTGAATGTTTAATATATGAATATTATAATTGATTTCCCCGAGCTTCCTTGGGCCACTGAAATGCTCATTCCGACTGTTAGCGTGTGGATACATTTTTGAATATATTTACATATACAGCCTGATTGGCTGATAGAATTGTCTAGAGACCACCCCCTTACCCCTTCAAAAAACATTTGGAGCTGAGCCCTATACCATGAATCAGGTTTGAAGAGTTAGCAAGGTAACTTTGGTCAACTCTGAGTTCAACTCGGGATAACCGGTACCACGAAAGTGGAACAAGTTTTAGCCAGGTAAGTTTCTATGGCAACGAATCCTTCAGAACTAACCTGCTCCGGGGCAGGCTAACTCAGGGCTAACTCCATTTATCCTGAATTAAGTGTCTGAGCTGCAGGTTGAGCACCAATTAAATCAGATATCATCATACCCATCATACTCTCCCTTTCTGTCATCATCCCCTTCATTTAAGGAAGACGACTGATTCAATATTTTATTAATCAAATGTTTTTGTGTGTGTAAAGAAATAACGTCTATTACATTACACATTTAGTAATGACATAATTTGCTTTCCAAACAATGTGTATTTCGTATGATTGTATTTTGAAATTTGCGACAGGCAAACTGACAGCCGCAACCAACCATAGACATGTAATTCATAGATGGTAGTTCACATTAAAGTCAAGACTAGCAGCCATTGCTACTGTACCCATGAGTTTAACAGTCAAATTGCCAGGGTTAGAGGTTTCAAAACCCCTTCTATGGATTAAATGTCTCTGGCCACAACGCAATAAGCTGCTCCATAGATAGAAGAAGGGAAGGGACGATAGGCGTGGGAAAAGGGTGCTTGTGATTCGATAAGCACACCAAAGCACGCCAAAGACGGCTTTAAAGATAAGTAATAAAATAAAGACTGCACAAGCCTATTTCACACCATAGCCTGCTGAATTTGCAACATAACTTTTCTTTCATTTTTGATATCAGGCACAAATGAAAACCGTCCCAATATATCCTCTGAACAACGGCTTCAAGGGCATTCCCACTTTTACATGTTACCAAAATATTCAAATAATGATTGACATATTTTCATTCAAAGCGTTTTTTAAATTAATTTATTCATACTATTTCATCCTTCCACAAGATATATTCACGACACAAATCTAGGGTTACTACCCAAACTACCCAAACTACCCAAGCTGGTTGTTCGTTCTATTGGTTCGGTTGCCAGAGACTGGCTGGCAACGTTCTTCCCAGTCGTTTAGTCTTTTTGTTCAGTATCCATGGATATTTATTCTAAATGTTCCATTGCCATACTGGCTGGCAACGTTCTTATCCCTTGCTTGCTAGCTAGCCAACTATGCCTAATTTACAGTCACATCAAAAAGTTCAGCCAGAATAACAGCAAAATTGACACCGGCTGGAAGGTGTTTCCTGTACCAAACTAAACATTTCTAGAGTAGTCCTCAAGTACATTGAAGTTTCACTCTTTTTGTTCTGACAATCAGCCAAATGTTAGCTTGGTCTTCGATCTGTTTGTGTTATATAAAAAATCAAATCAAATCAAATTTTATTTGTCACATGCGCCGAATACAACACTTTACAGTGAGTGAAATGCTTACTTACGAGCCCTTAATCAACAATGCAGATTAAGAAAAATACCCATATACATGGGGTACCGGTACAGAGTCAATGTGTGGAGGCACCGGTTAGTCGAGGTAAATAAGGTCATCTGTATATGTAGGTAGAGTGATTAAAGTGACTATGCATAGATAATAACAGAGAGTAGCAGCAGCGTAAAAGAGGAGGGGACAATGCAAATAGTCTGGGTAGCCATTTGATTAGATGTTCAGGAGTCTTTTGGTTTGGAGTAGAAGCTGTTTAGAAGCCTCTTGGACCTTGACGCTCCGGTACCGCTTGCCGTGTGGTAGCAGAGAGAACAGTCTATGACTAAGGTGGCTGGAGTCTTTGACAATTTCTCGGGCCTTCCTCTGACACCGCCTGGTATAGAGGTCCTGGATGGCAGAAAGCTTGGCCCCGGTGATGTACTGGGCCATATGCACTACCCTCTGTAATGCCTTGCGGTCGGAGGCCGAGCAGTTGCCATACCAGGCAGTGATGCAACCCGTCAGGATGCTCTTGATGGTGCAGCTGTAGAACCTTTTGAGGATCTGAGGACCCATGCCAAATCTTTTTAGTCTCCTGATGGGGAATAGTTTTTGTCGTGCCCTCTTCTCAACTGTCTTGGTGTGTTTGAACCATGATAGTATGTTAGTAATGTGGACACCAGCATGATTGGACAATAAAACTCACATCGCTGAGCTTACTTTATGCAGGTTTGTATCGTGTAGTCCTGTCCTATGCAACTGTAGGCCTAATTGAAAAGTAACTCAGTCTGTGTCAGCTATTGTGTTTATTGATTAATTCCAGTTAATCATTTTGTATTAAAAAAGTCTAGGTATTCAGCCCAAGTTTAC
The DNA here is from genome assembly GCF_002021735.2 of Oncorhynchus kisutch. Lineage (NCBI taxonomy): Eukaryota > Metazoa > Chordata > Actinopteri > Salmoniformes > Salmonidae > Oncorhynchus > Oncorhynchus kisutch. The sequence goes on along the minus strand of NC_034186.2, from coordinate 41,827,433 downwards.
CCTGGCCAGAAGGACAGGGCGCATAGTAGGCTAGACTATGCAGCTGCTGTTGTTAGTGGCCTACAGTTGGTCAGACTGAAAAATGGTCTAGTTTCCATGCAACACAGCATATCAGATCGCTAATGTTTAGGTGTATAGGCTGCTACATTTATGAAATCATTTTTGCTTGTGTCTGTCGTGAGTGATTTATTATCACTCTTGCTAAATAAATACCAGAGGAAAGCGGACAGCGCACCTCGATCTTTGTGGGTTGTGCCCTGCCCGCACACGACCTGCGATTTCCGTGAATCTGATTGGTCAAGATACACAAAGCGCCTGCAGAAACACTTGAATGTGAAGAACTCGGATGTGAAGGACAGATAAATTGTGCAAGAGTTGACAATTCGTGATGCAAATCGGTCTAAAAAAAGAGTACTTTGGCGACAATATTTTTTATTAAACTAAATCAAAAGTGCTTTGGCAAATGCTGCGTGTGGCAAATGTGGCCTCACTTTTTCCGGCGGCCCTGCCTTGTGGTCCTCCTCCTCCTGCAGGCTGTCCTCAGTGATGACCCTTTAGCGCATAGAAAGGGGACCATGAATGGAAGGGAATTGTGTAGCTACAAGTTATTAACCTGTTTGCCAGGTGGCAAAGTTACATTTTACAATCCTAAGGTTTTCACTCTAACATTTGAGAAAACATGCAACATAATGTAATATTTGATAGTCCATAACTGAAATATTTATGATCATGCCTGTAAGTAGCAGTCAAACCACTTAGACCAGGCAGGGTGATTTAGTTACCAATCTGACTGCAAATCCTGAGCTTTCGTAGTCATTATCTATTATCATAAAGATTGGGAAATACAAAGACAAAATACCTAAAGTGCTGCTTGTTAACCGTTGTTGATTCACTGGTGGAGGAAAGTTCAGTTATGCTGAAAGACAAATTCCAGAAAAATACAGTTCAAAAATTTGGGGTCACTTAGAAATGTCCTTGTTTTTGAAAGAAAAACACATTTTTTTGTCCATTAAAATAACATCAAATTGATCAGAAATAAAGTGTAGACATTGTTAATGTTGTAAATGACTATTGTAGCTGGAAATGGCAGATTTTGAATGGAATATCTACATAGGCATACAGAGGCCCATTAGCAGCAAACCATCACTTGACATGCTTCCAGCCAAACCAAGCACTGGCAATGTATTCGAAATTCCTGTTATTTTCTAGATTTCTCATGAAAACATGTGTATCTCTGTGAAATGACACTGTTCTGTTGCACGGTGCTTATACCAAGCTGTTTATTCTCAAAGCCTTTGACATTTAATTCAGCTCGTGTCATGCTAATTTTGCTTTTTGTGACCCGCGAAAACAACTTGGAAGAGAACATCACAAAATGTAAAATCCTTAAAAGTTGTTGAGTGAAAGCTGCATAGCTATGTCAACAGAGCTCGGTGTTTATTATTATCGGTTGAATTAGGTAACGAAATATGGCATTTGCACCCATGATTATTCCCAATCATACAGTCATCTGCTGCTTCACTGAATTGTTTTATTGCATTTTATAATACAAGTTCTTATGTTAAATTATCTTTTATTTAGCTCCATTGTGTGTGCAAACGTGAACGTGAGTGTGTCTTCAGCCTGCCTACCTGACTTCGCTCTGGAAAAGAGGGCCACACTGCCTATGCAAATTACCGTTTGAAAAACCTACTCGAGCGCACTTCCCGTCAAGACGCGCCGCTCGGTCCGCATTCTTTGCATTCCAGCGGCGCTGCTGCCAAGCAAGTCGCGCACGACACAGAACCTAGGCGGAAATCGTAGGAGATTCTCGTTTTCTCCTGAGTGAACAATACCGTGTCGTGGTGATGATGTGTAATTAAACAGCAATAACAAATATGTGACATTGGAGAAAATAACGAGTGTTTCCCTGTCCTGAGTGCCTTCTAAATAATATACAGTATTATAACGTTGTCGTTCGCGGATATAAATTGGCGTGATTTATTAATTTTCTTCTTCAAAAAACCTGCCACATTTCTCAGCACCAGAAATGCTCAATTTTGCTATGACTGATCATCTTCCTGTGACTGTGATGCAGCATCCAATGTCTCAAATCCAACTTTACATAAGAAATGAAACTAGGACCCTTTAATTTATGTCACATGACCTGTATTTGATTTTTTTTCTCCAGAAATTAGAGTTACACCAAAATTATTTACATTTTCTGAGGATGGTGCTGGACCATCGACATAAAAAAAAGGGGACAGTTTGATGAAAACTCTTTAAATAAAGGTTAAAATCCAGGTCATGTGACATGATTCACCAAAATACAGGGACCTAGCAATGACGACACCCATACGTGGTAGAATACATGTCAGTAGCCAAGTGTGATTGGTTCAGGTTGTACTCATTATTTAACAAAGATAAAGACTAGAAACACTTGATACAGAGCCAGCAAAGATACTCTGGCTACCCCTTGCCGTTTCTATGGCAATGTGACGCACACTTTACCGAGCTGCATTGTGTGTATGTGGTCATCTCACTCCATAAAAACAGAGCAGCAATAGATCTGGGCATGATGCTATGATAATGAAGACTTCGAAAATAGCCCTCTGTCTCTGTAACAAAAAATATGCCTTCTATTTAAGGAATGCATGAAACTCTGTTTTAAGATTTACCAGAGCTATTATTGTTGCTTTCTAGTGCGAAATCTTTATCTTACATGTCTACAGAATGAGACATATACAGTCTCTCATGTGCTTGCCTCATGTATTCCAATACATCTTAAAAGCTAGAAGGGAGATTCAATTCTGGCTGTAATAATGGCCAGGAATGATGTCCACAAAATGGCAATCAATATTTTTGCAAATGTTGAGACGAGAGAATATTGCGCTCTCTCTCTCTAACACACACACACACGTGGAAAACTCTGTGACATTTGTTTGATGTCTGTCTGGTTGCAGGACAGCCAGAACACAGGTATGATGTATATCTTGGAGCCACACACTGGATTCCATTTTACGCTCTAAACCACATGCTCTTCTGATAGAGAGTAAGTGTTTATGGCAAAAGCCACCCCAGAATTACATTTCACATTTTTGTAGATGCTCTTATCCAGTGAGTACATTCATTTTCATACTAGTCCCCCATGGGAATCGAAACCCACAGCCCTGGCAACACAAGCGACATGCTCTACCAACTGAGCCGCACAGGACCACTTCTATAGGGCTCCTGTTTATGGTATCATTGGTTACTTGTAACTCCTCCCGACATGTATAACGTGCTGCAGGGATAAATGACACAGTCTATTCTAAAGCCTTATCACACCAGTTTGGGGCCTATTTAGTCTCGGACACTGATCTGTGGTTGCCATAGTGACCTAATTATAGTGTGTGTGTGTGTGTGTGTGTGTGTGTGTGTGTGTGTGTGTGTGTGTGTGTGTGTGTGTGTGTGTGTGTGTGTGTGTGTGTGTGTGTGTGTGTGTGTGTGTGTGTGAGACCAATGATCCCACCGCACACCTACTACTAGGGCTTCTTTCACGATTCGCTTTCTCTCCCTGTCTATCCCCTTCTATTTTGTCTGGACAGGATTCCCCAACCTCACTGATAGAAACCTGCAAGTGCGGTGACAGTGGTTTTAGATTAGGCTATGTTCACTGTTTGCACATATGTACAGTAAAAGTCTAAAGTTTGGACACATCTACTCATTCAAGGGTTTTTCTTTATTTAAAAAAAACTATTTTCTACGTAGAATAATAGTGAAGGCATTAAAACTATGAAATAACACATGAAATCATGTAACAAACAAAAAAGTGTTCTTCAAATTTTTTTTATTCAAAGTAGCCACCCTTTGCCTTGATGACAGCTTTGCACACTCTTGGCATTCTCTCTACCAGCTTCATGAGGTATGTACCTGGAATGCATTTCAATTAACAGGCGTGCCTTGTTAAAAGTTCATTTGTGGAATGTATTTTCTTCTTAATGCGTTTCGGCCAATCAGTTGTGTTGTGACAAGGTAGGTGTGGTAAACCTATTTGGTTAAAGGCCATCCATATTATTGGCAAGAACAGCTCAAATAAGCAAAGAGAAACGACAGTCTATCATTACTTTAAGACATAAAGGTCAGTCAATATGGAAAAATTCAAGAACCATCAAGAGCTATGATGAAACTGGCTCTCATGAGGACCGCCACAGGAAAGGAAGACCTAGAGTTACCTCTGTTGCAGAGGATAAGTTCCTTAGACTTACCAGCCTCAGATATTGCAGCCCAAATAAATAAACTGTTCAGAGGAGACTGCGTGAATCAGGCCTTTGTGGTCGATTGCTGCAAAGAAACCTCTACTAAAGTACACTAACAATAAGAAGAGAATTGTTTGTGCCACGAAACACTAACAATGGACATTAGACTGGTGGAAATCTGTCCTTTGGTCTGATGAGTCCAAATTTGAGATTTTTGGTTCCAACCGCCGTGTCTTTGTTGGACGCAGAGTAGGTGAACGGATGATCTCCATGTCAAGATCGTTTGTAGAGAAGGACCAAGGCGCAGCGTGATTACAGTTCCACATAATTTATTAAAGGGAAACTATAAAACAAAATAAGAAACAAACAACGAACCGTGACTACACAGGTGCTACATACACTAACTCAAAAACAATATCCCACAAAACACAGGTGGAAAAAGGCTCCCTAAATATGATCCCCAATTAGAGACAACTAGAATACCCCCCAGTCACGCTCTGACCTAAACACCATAGAGAACCAAGGGCTCTCTATGGTCAGGGCGTGACAGTCCCCCCCCCCCCAAAGGTGCGGACTCCGGCCGCAAAACCTGAAACCAAATGGGGAGGGTAGGGTTTGATTAGTGTCGGTGGCAACTTCGGTGCGGGGTGAAGAACCCACTCATCCCGTGGAACCGGCAGCATCGGGGGCGGCTCTGGTGCGGGCCGAAGATCCCGCTCATCCCGTGGATCCAGCCATGGACCCAGGCTGAACAATGTGCCTGGCCTGGACCTCGGTGTCAAGGAAGGCTCCTGTCATGGAGTGGGACTGGACACCAGCCCTGGCCTGGACCTCGGTGCAGAGGAAGGCTCCCGCCATGGAGCGGGACTGGACGCCATATCTGGACTGGGCATCGGCGCAGAGGAGAGCTCCTGCCATGGAGCTGGACTGGACGCCGTGTTTGGAAGCTCCGGACCGTTGACCCTCGTTGAAGGTTCCAGACCGTTGACCGTCGCCGGAGGTTCCGGGCTGTGGACAGTCTGAGGAGGTTCCGGACTGTGGACCATCTCAGGAGGTTCCGGACTGTGGACCGTCTCAGGAGGTTCCGGACTGTGAACTGTCGCCGGAAGCTCTGGAATGGGAACTGTCGCCGGAAGCCCTGGACTGGGAACTGTCGCTGGAAGCCCTGGACTGGGTGACACTCCACATGTGTGGTTCCCACTGTGAAGCATGGAGGAGGAGGTGTGATGGTGCGGGGGGTGCTTTGCTGGTGACACTGTCTGTGATTTATTTAGAATTCCAGGCATACTTAACCAGAATGGCTACTACAGCATTCTGTAGTGATACGCCATCACATCTGGTTTGCGCTTAGTGGGACTATCATTTGTTTTTCAACAAGACAATGACCCAACACACCTCCAGGCTGTGTAAGGGCTATAAGGCCAAATTGTAGAGGGATGGAGTGCTGCAACAGATGACCTGGCCACCACAATCACACGACCTCAACCCAATTGAGATGGTTTGGCATGAGCTGGACCGCAGAGTGAAGGAAAAGCAGCCAACAAGTGCTCAGCAAATGTGGGAACTCGTTCAAGAATGTTGGAAAAGCATTCCAGATGAAGCTGGTTGAGAGAATGTCAAGAGTGTGCAAAGCTGTCATCAAGGCAAAGGGTGGCTACTTAAAAGATTCTAAAACAAAAACATATATTTAGCTTTGTTTAACACTTTTTTGGTTTCTACATGATTCCATATGTGTTATTTCATTGTTTTGATGTATTCAATATTATACTACAATGTAGAAAATAGTAAAAAACAAACAAAAAAACAACCTTTGAATTAGTTGGTGTGTCCTAATTTTTTAATGGTACTGTATGTACTGTATACGTATAATGAAAGGTGTATCAGAGGACATACACTGAGTGTGCAAAACATTAGAAAAACCTGCTCTTTCCATGACATAGACTGACCAGGTGAATCCAGGTGAAAGCTATGAACCATTATTGATGTCCCCTGTTAAATCCACTTCAATCAGTGTAGATGAAGGGGAGGAGACAGGTTAAATAATCATTTTCAAGCCTAAACGATTGAGACATGCATGTATATGTGTGCCATTCAGGGGGTGAATGGGCAAGACAAAATATTTAAGTACCTTTGAACGGGGTATGGTGGTAGGTGCCAGGCGCACCGGTATGAGTATGTCAAGAACTGCAATGCTACTGGGTTTTTCACACTCAACATTTTCCCATGTGTATATATCATGAATGGTCCATCACCCAAAGAACATCCAGCCAACTTGTCACAACTGTGGGAAGCATTGGAGGCAACATGGGCCAGCATAACTGTGGAACGCTTTCCTTGTAAAGTCCATGCCCCGACAAATTGAGGCTGTTCTGAGAGCAAAATGGGGTGCAACTCAATATTAGGACGGTGTATTTAATGTTTTGTACACTCAGTGTAGTATAGCCTGCAGTATGTCGATTTTGGACTGTAGATGTCCAAATAGGCTTGTTTCCCTCCCCTTAAACCACCTCTGCACTCTGCAGCTTATTTTATTATATATTGCAGCTCTCTGTCCAATTTTTTGGAGAGAAGATTTGGACTTATTTGCCTATTACAACATCATTACTAGGCTACAGCTCATCCCAGTGGCACCCTTGTCTCTCCGATGTACCAAACTATCGTAGTTCAAACCTTAAGCCTTATCTAGATCAGCCAACTGTCTGTTACCTGTGTCCCAGACAGGCCAACAATAGATTGAGTGAACTGCCGTTAGTGACCTAGGACTAAGCTGTACCCTAGGCACACGAAAGGTCCAGGACAACTGCCAAGTCAAGGAAGTATACTGCATTTCTGGGCCTATATGGAGTCACAGTCTGTTCCTGGGCAGGGTGTCACAACAGTGCTGGCCGCCATCCAGGATGTGAAGTAGTTACCAGTAAAGCCAGGAGACGGGTCTGCACCCTCATCTATTTGTACACCCAGATCTTGATACACTCTGTTTGTTTGCACAAGGGGTTTTGAAAGAGGATAAGTGCCGTCAACAGTACAAGGAAGGAGAATATACCACGAGCCATGCTGCAATCCTTTTTTCAGTTAGTGTCTCATTGGGGGCAAAAATCAGTTTGTGAAGGAAAAATCAGTTTGAAACTACAGTACAGCCCACCTGTTTGGTTGGTTCCTATTTGTCTTTTTAAACAACAAAAGACCCATAACTGAAACTAGGTTTGACCTGTCTTTTTACATTAATTGCACAAGAAACTCAGGTGAAAGGATTCAATCTTTACGTAGACCGATTCAAGATTTGAGAGCTTAGATGCTTCCAACTACCCGTGCATGGCATTTGAGTGATGAAGGCTCTCTGGATATCAAACTGTAGGCTACTGTGGATGCATCACAGCATCAGAAAGCTACTGTCTGGCCTAAAGTAAACAGTGTATCTCAACAATGTGTATGAAAGTACACGATTGCATTTAATAATGGTGTTGTGAAACCTACATCTTGGTGAGAAATAGCAAGACATTAGTTCATATGCATTAGGCTGGGTGTCATTTAAAACTCCAGCCTTGGAAAAACAGTATATAGGCTACATTCTGATGCAGGTTTTCATTCATGGCTGTAAAGTTGAAATGGCATCAAGTGTAAGTAAAGTATTGGGACTGTTTTAGGAAGTGTTGCTGATTCCATGTGTACATTATAGACAGGACAAGGGTGAACATAAAATACTCTGAATTGGTTCCTTATAATCCAATAGGTATAGGCCTGTTAATTACTGTCTGATTGATTCCCAGCTGGAGTGAAGTTCATATATGTGCAATACTGCACAGTAGGCCTAGGTTACCAGAAACAATGTTGGAGAACACTGAAACAGTACCCAAAGCACACCTCGGCAAATAATTGCACGCCCCCTTTCCCATAGGATAAAGCACTCAGAGAATTCAATTTCAGTTCAATCATTTATTCAAATAAGTTTAACATTCTATTCAACAATGCATTTCACTGTTATATATTACTCTGTTCAACTTAAATAATGGCAATACATTAGTTAATTGTGTCAATGTCAAATAAATCAATACATGGCAACATTGTGGCATTGTTACATTGTGGCATTGTTACATTGTTTTTGACCCTCTTAACAGGCAGCCACCTGGCTATGAGTGTAACCAGAATACTCTATCAAAAATATTTTACACAATACCCTATCGATATCTCTTACACAATAACACCCATAGGCATTGTTGCTCTGAAGACTTCTGCATTGCACTGTTACTCATAACATCCAACTGTAGAGCATTGCAGTCATTCACATTGCACATTGCATCATAAACACACTGACTTCCACGTCAGAAAGCATAGGGTTAAACTCAGTTTCAAGTCTGTATTCTCATTGATACAGTTGCTTTGTCCCTCCTCTCAAATAACGAAACTGCAAGTCCGTTCCCACGCGATGCAACCGCCCCCGCCGGTTGTTCCAACATGGCTGGGCAAACAGCAGCGAGATTTCTCTACAGTTCGTTCCTACGCCCCACTCCCGCCGACACAGTTCCTTTCCGCGAAGGAAGAGAGCGGGGTCAGATGCGTCATGGTTGTATGCGCATTGTCCATCGGAACCTTCGCATGCTCATCTCCGTCACTGGATAGCGGCCCAGAGCAGGCAAACACAGGCATGTCGACGATGCCTTCTTGAACGCCTTTCTCATTCTGGAAGAATGACGACTTGTTCACTTGTTTTCATCGCTTTCACGTTTCTCAGCGAGGGTCATTAGTTCAGCGCTCCTGCAGGGACAGGTAAGGTACCCATTGGTTCTTGCAACGACTCTCCTCGCAGTAGTTGCCGACATCCTGCAACGCTTGGCATTTCAGAGATTGGCACTGGGTGTTCTGTAGGCAAAAGGGGGAGAGATATCGTCAGGAATGTCTTGAATTAGGAAATTGTGATGATTTGATCATTTCGATGTATTCAAAATGAATAACTACGCATAAAGCCTATTGCCCGTTCAGTGTAATCCAAATAAGAATATAGGAGGATGTACTTACAGTGACAAGGATGCAGTGCAGATCATTGGGCTCGTTGCCGTTGCTGTCAGCGGTGCTTGGCTCGCCAAGAACCTGAGCGAGGCGCCTCATGCCGGAGACACGCAGTATGTTGATGTCGTTGTCGCAACAGAAGGCTTGGATGAGCGTGAAGTGAATCTGCAGTGGAATGACATCCTCGTCAGTCGCCAGAACACACAACACAACACTGTCAGGATCACTGCAGAAAGAAAGGGAATAGTACATGAATGATCTGTTCTGTATATCAAATATAGATACATATGCAGACAAAAGTCTTGCAATGGGCGTCATGCTTGCAGCTATGCACCATTGACTCATATTATGGAATGGTCAATCATAGGATAGAATGGTCAATAATGTACTTACACATTCATCAGCTTTGCAGACTCGTAGACTCCCACAGTCAGGCAGTCTTGTTGCTGCGCTGCCACCAGCAGCTCTTCTAGTGCTTGATTCACGGTCTCCATCCTTCAAGAAAAATACATTATGTTAGTTATGCACCGCAATTGAGAATAGGCTACTAACACCTGGTGAATTCAGTACTGAGGCTATATGTGCTTCACGGTTCACTGCCAAACCATCTACTCTCAATGCACAGTATGTTGCAGCAAGGTGTCAGCTATTATGAGCGACAAATGTACAAGGAACTTACTTTTTCTCAGTGATATTGCATCCAACGAGTTCCTCCAGAGTCATATTGAAATCCGTAATTGTATAATCCACAAGGATATCCAGGATAATCTCCAATGAGTATATTCCCGAATCGGGGTTTGCAGAACGTCCGTGTCAATGAAGTAATCCAATATGGTATAGGTTAACTTGCAGTGTTTCAGCGTAAACTCGCTCGTTGTTGAATTGCAAAGTCCTTGTAATAGTTCTCCTGTCTGTGGCTCAGTGGTTTCTGACACAATCGTGCGAAACTCAATGGTTATATCCACTCTCGTCATGGGCGTGGTGTTACTCACTCGCTACTTTCCTGATTTGTTCATTGGTATACATGGAATCCCTACTCTTTTCAACCATTGGCTGTTTACGCCAACACATTTCGGGGACCCACGTGGGCTGTCTCAGAGAATCCCCCACCTTCCTCGCTCAGTATCAATTTGTTTACTTCTACGGTGTGCCACCGAATTAATTTCTTTAGCTTCTCCATTGCTGCGTATTTCTTCATATTGGGGTCGACACTGTGATCATGTCTATGAAAGTATGTTTAATTTAACATAAGCTATATTGTTCCATTACATTTTTCAATACAACAATTAATGCAATTGTTTTTATGCCAAAAATAACATTGTGACAAAGTCCGTTGGTTGATTGCACCGCAGTCAGAGGAGTTTGCAGAGAGGGACACATTGTTAACATCCATGTTTGTTACCATAGCACCTGGCCTCCCTCTTGTTAAACCACGTGCAGCAAGCAGCCCATAGTACTGTACTGTGTAACCAAGATGCGTCCAGACAGTTAAACCAATGTAAATGACATTTTCTTGGGGTATCTGCTCCCCTACCTGTTTTTTTCTTCTGAAAGTCGTCTATCTTATAGAATGTGACCGAATTTCTGCGGTGAACTCAGCTACCTGGAACTTTCATCACCTATACCTAGCTTCTAGTTCCACCGTGGCAAATTGCATCTGCAGTCACAGGATCTATTAGTGGATTGCGTTATCCTGTCTGTTACGGAATCTCACTTTACAGACAGACAGGTAAACTAGGCTACTCCATTTGTCTCAATTCTAACTTCTTCCAATCCATATGTTGCATGATACTGAAGGCTACTTACTGTATGGGCCTATGAATGCTTATTACATTGTTATTATATGCTTATTACATTGTTATTATATGCTTATTACATTGTTATTATATGTGCATTGGCCTATAGCATCCAATACTTATAGGTTTATATGTTAGCCAATACTCTCGGGAACAGTTTTCAATTATATGTTTTTAAGGCCTGTTCTATAGAGTATGGTGATTGTAAGAAAGAACAGTGGGGTTTCACATTAGATCGCTCACCACGTGTCGCCCCTCAGTGGACTCTGTGCTGCATCGCAAGGAAACTGCAAGTTGAAACATGTTGTAACAAGTTGCAACTCTTACTGTCCCCCCTTATGCTGAATTGTGTCATGAGACCAAGACCAAGCTCTCACATTGTACTGAAAAAGCCACATTTCTGCAGATAATGCAGATACTCTGCAGATGATATCCATATAGATAAAGTAGACTGCTTACTAATTTGTATAAATATACAACTTTTAAATAAACCTCATGTTATTGTTCAACTCTAGGGGCTACATATTTTAATTGTCATATTGGCTCAAAACGTTCATTGTTTGCTTAAACATGTACCTAATGAGAGTGCTAGAACAGTGATCAGAAAGCCGTATGTGCAGTGAGGCTATAATAAAACGTTGTTCTTCTTAGCGTGGAGCGCCGTTTAGTGGCCAATTGAATATCTACACTCTCGAAGACTGATATTGATTCAGACTAGTCGCACTTTACACAGTATCAGGTGTGGCCCATTTTGGAGAAATTCGCTGATTTGTTCCCTGATCTGCTCCCAATTCTGAAATCACGCGTTTCACGCTATATGAATGTAAACCAAACAGACAATGGGGACAATTAGCAACCACTACTTGATACTGCAGTAGTGTAGTTCAGGTTTGATAGGCTTATATCATAAATTGTCAAGCGACTGGAAAGGCTTATCTTGAGCTGTGAATAGCGCAGTTGTGATGAAATCAAATTATAGCACACTAGTCCACAAATACAATCTAGGCTATCGATGTTCTTCTTCTCTTGGTGAAGATGTCATGCACTGTCAACTTTGTAGCAGTTGATCAATTCCTTGATAAATCGGCGGATTATGTTATTAACAAATAGATGTGACTGCTTAGCCTATATTTGATCGTTAGTATTTCTGGGCCCCGAATTTCTGGACTCATATCGGTGTGAATCTCTAGTCACAGATGAAAGGGAACGTTCTAATCTTCTGCCCAAGTCCATTCCGAACGGTATCTGATTATAAGGGGGGAATTGCGTGCTTTAAAAAAAAGAAGTAATTTTGGTAGACCTGCAACTTGTAATACAGAGGTCTCGCGTTCTTCATATGGGGTGCATGGAAAGACACCCTGGGGAACTCACTGTGGTTATCCTAACACGGTAATTAATATTGAGGGCCAACTAGAACTCTGACTTTCCGACAAGGTCATTGACGTCATGATTTGACCTCGTATTTTTCCGAGTTCCCAGTTGTCTTGAACGCACCATTAATGTAGCCTAATTGTGTTTTCAAGGTGACTGTGAACTCGGGAAAAAAACGTGGTCAAATCATGACCTTCAAGTCGGTGCTCTAGACAGATGCCAGAGTTTCCTACTTGGAATTCCAAGTTGGATGACGGTTCAAAACTAATTTTCCCACATTTGTAGTTATCTTGAACACACTGAAGTCGGATATTTCCGAGTTCCCAGGTGTTTTGAACGATGCGCAATCAAAGCGTTTGCTACTAAACTTGACAATGGCCTAATGTCACGAAAAATATAACAAGTTAATACGTGTGTTTAATTCAACTAGCTAGTTATGGATGAATATTATGAAAGTATTGTTTTCCGAAGTGAAAGAGTCGAGGTAAGGGTTTTATCGCATAACGTGAAGTTACTAGCTAACTAACGTTACAATCTCAACCAAGCTGATGATGAGCCAGTTAACCAATGAGAAAGTTAATAGCTAACGTCCATTGCTAGCTACTTCTTATTATTACGAAGTTAAAATGTAAAGTATGTTGTTACTGTTTTGATGTAGGATAACGTGTCTTTAGCTGTGGCTACTGACGACTCCGCACTGGTAAAGGCCTATGAAGACGGGCTCCGAACATTTCGGGTAAAGTTTGACAAGTATACAAGTGGATGGATGAACTAATTTGGTGTAGTGCAGAGCCATAGATGTTTTCTCCCCTAAATACTTGGCTCTGATGTAGCGTTACTTAGCTAGCTAGCTTCCTTCAGCTCAAAGAGACAAGACAAAGGGAAAGGAAGCGCCTCATGAGATTTGTCCCTTGTGAGTCGATGGTGGTGGGGAGTATTTTATTACTGATCCCCATTAGCTGCTGCTACTCTTCCTGGTGTCCAAACAAGCGGCAATTGCATACAAAATAAAACAGTACATGACACACTATACCACACCATATCTATACTGAACGAAAATATAAATGCAACAATATAAAATATTTTACTGAGTTACAATTCATATAAGGAAATCACTCAATTGAAATGAATGAATTAGGCCCTAATCTATATCTGGGAATAAAAACATGCACTTGTTAGTAGCATTAAAAAGAAAGGTTGTGGCGTGGATCAGATAACCAGTCAGTATCTGGTGTGACCACCATTTGCCTCATGCAGCTCGACACATCTCCTTCACATAGAGTTGATCAGGCTGTTGATTGTGTCCTGTGGAATGTTGTCCCACTCCTCTTCAATGACTGTGCAAAGTTGCTGGATATTGGCGGGAACTGGAACACGCTGTCGTACTTGTTGGTACAGAGCATCTCAGAGCATGCTCAATGGGTGACATGTCTAGTGAGTATGCAGGCCATGGAAGAACTGGGGAATGTTCAGCTTCCAGGAGTTGTGTACAGATCCTTTTGACATGGTGCCGTGCATTTTCATGCTGAAAAATGAGGTGATGGCAGCAGATAAATGGCACGGTATCTCTGCATTCTAATTTCCATTGATAAACTGCAATTGAGTTCACTGTCCATACCATAAATGACATTGGAGGCAAAATGAATGTCAATTTCTCTTATGGTAGAAAAATTAACATTTACATTCTCTGTAACAGCTCTGGTGGACCTTCCTGTAGTCAGCATGCCAATGGCACGCTCTGTCAAAACTTGAGACATCTGGGTCATTGTGTTTTGTGACAACGGCACATTTTAGTAGCTATTTATTGGCTCCAGCACAAGGTGCACCTGTAAAATGATCATGCCGTTTAATCAGCTTCTTGATATGCCACCGGTCAGATGGATGGATGCAACATTATTTTGTGAAATAAGCTTTTTGTGCGTATGGAACATTTCTGGGTTCTTTTATTCGGCTCATGAAACATGGGACCAACACTTTACATGTTGGGATTATATATATTTTTTTCAGTGTAAAATACAAAATCCATAATACAGCAATATTAAAGTGTATAGTAGTGTGTGTCTGTCTCTTCACAATCCGCACTGTTCCATAAGGTGTAGTTTTATCTTAAAATGTTTTTGTTTGTTGATTTGACTGCTTAACTGAGTTAGTTGATGTGGAATAGAGTTCCATGTAGTCATGGCTCTATGTAGTACTGTGCGTTTATTTCATAAACATTTTTAGGGGGTAGAGCAGCTTTAATATTGCAGATTGTAGCTTCCATCAGTGTAATTGACTGCATGATTTCCAGTCCCCCGTATGTATGTATGTATGTATGTATGTATGTATGTATGTATGTATGTATGTATGTATGTATGTATGTATGTATGTATGTATGTATGTGTATATAAAAAAAATTAAGGGAACACTAAAATAACACATCCTAGATCTGAATGAATGAAATATTCTTATTAAATACTTTTTTCTTTACATAATTGAATGTGCTGACAACAAAATCACACAAAAATTATCAATGGAAATCAAATTTGTCACACTCAAAGTTAAAGTGGAAAACCACACTACAGGCTGATCCAACTTTGATGTAATGTCCTTAAAACAAGTCAAAATGAGGCTCGGTAGTGTGTGTGACCTCCATGTGCCTGTATGACCTCCCTACAACGCCTGGGCATGCTCCTGATGAGGTGGCGGATGATCTCCTGAGGGATCTCCTCCCAGACCTGGACTAAAGCATCTGCCAACTCCTGGACAGTCTGTGGTGCAACGTGGCGTTGGTGGATGGAGCGAGACATGATGTCCCAGATGTGCTCAATTGGATTCAGGTCTGGGGAACAGGTGGGCCAGTCCTTAGCATCAAGGCCTTCCTCTTGCAGGAACTGCTGACACACTCCAGCCACATGAGGTCTAGCATTGTCTTGCATTAGGAGGAACCCAGGGCCAACCGCACCAGCATATGGTCTCACAAGGGGTACCTAATGGCAGTCAGGCTACCTCTGGCGAGCACATGGAGGGCTGTGCGGCCCCCCCAAAGAAATGCCACCCCACACCATGACTGACCCACCGCCAAACCGGTCATGCTGGAGGATGTTGCAGGCAGCAAAACGTTCTCCACGGCGTCTCCAGACTCTGTCACGTCTGTCACATGTGCTCAGTGTGAACCTGCTTCCATCTGTGAAGAGCACAGGGCGCCAGTGGCGAATTTGCCAATCTTGGTGTTCTCTGGCAAATGCCAAACGTCCTGCACGGTGTTGGGCTGTAAGCACAACCCCCACCTGTGGACGTCGGGCCCTCATACCACCCTCATGGAGTCTGTTTCTGACCGTTTGAACAGACGCATGCACATTTGTGGCCTGCTGGAGGTCATTTTGCTGGGCTCTGGCAGTGCTCCTCCTTGCACAAAGGCGGAGGTAGCGGTCCTGCTGCTGGGTTGTTGGCCTCCTCCACGTCTCCTGATGTACTGGCCTGTCTCCTGGTAGCACCTCCATGCTCTGGACACTACGCTGACAGACACAGCAAACCTTCTTGTCACAGCTCGCATTGATGTGCCATCCTGGATGAGCTGCACTACCCGAGCCACTTGTGTGGGTTGTAGACTCCGTCTCATGTTACCACTAGAGTGAAAGCACCGCCAGCATTCAAACGTGACCAAAACATCAGCCAGGAAGCATAGGAACTGAGAAGTGGTCTGTGGTCACCACCTGCAGAACCACTCCTTTATTGGGGGTGTCTTGCTATTTGCCTATAATTTCCAAACGTTGTCTATTCCATTTGCACAATAGCATGTGACATTTATTGTCAATCAGTGTTGCTTCCTAAGTGGACAGTTTGATTTCACAGAAGTGTGATTAACTTGGAGTTACATTTTGTTGTTTAAGTGTTCCCTTTATTTTTTTGAGCAGTGTATATACATTTTACAAACACAATATATTTTACATTAGTTATCTTTGTTTTGTTTTAGTCCCACCCTTCAGCTCCACTCAACCTCTCTCATCTATCTCTTAACAACATCCAGTAGTACTTTGCATTTCCCATAGTCTGTTCTGGACTTGGGGACTGTGAAGAGACCTCTGGTGGCATGTCTTGTGGGGTATGCATGGGTGTCTGAGCATTTAAACTGACAGCTCGGTGCTTTCAGCATGTTAATACTTCTCCCAAAGACGAGTAATGATGCAGTCAGCCTCTCCTCTACTGTGAGCCAGGAGAGATTGACATGCATGTTATTGATGTTATTTCCCCGTGTACATTTAAGGGCCAGCCCTGCTGCTCTGTTCTGGGCCAACTGTAATTTGCCTATGTCCCTCTTTGTGGCGGCCAGAATTTGACCATAATTTGACTGAGCAGTAGTCCAGGTACGACAAAACTGGTGCCTGTAAGACTTGTTTTGTTGACGGCGACGTCTTGAAACGAAAAACAGTACATTAATGAATCTCCTTTGTTTCATTCATACTTCAGAGCTTAAACAATGAAAAAGAGAGTAGTGAGAAGCTTTGTGACAATCTACAGAAATTGTTTGAATCAGAATTGTCCAAATCTTGTGTGCCAGGTCTGGAACCAAGTGACCCAAGGGCAGACTCCAAGGTAATAAGTCTATAGATAGACTGACATTTTTGGGGTGTGCAGGCTTGAAGCTTTTTCTCATCATTGTTTCATCTTGGTATCTGAGTCTCTAAATGTTTTGTGGTCAGAGGATGGCCCCTTCTAACTCATGACATTCACCCCTTGTGAGTCGAAGAATGGGAGGCACGTGTTAAAACCCCCCAAAAATAGCATGAATGTCTCCTTCATGTCTGGCTGTCTTTCAGATTATTTTGTGCCCAATAGAAATGAATGGTAATTAATATATTGTGCCATTTTGGAGTTACTTTTAATATAAATAAGAATAAAATATGTTTCTAAACACTTCTACATTAATTTGGATGCTACCATTTATTACAGGTAATCCTGAATGAATTGTGAATAGGGATGAATGAGAATGTTAAGAGGGTCAAATGTCATACCCCCAAGACATGACAATGATCCAATAACGAATCCTGCATTTTCTCCTGTAATATTTGTTTAATCCTTTTTAGAGCTGTAATGATGAAAAAGAGAGCAAAGAGAAGCTTGGAAACAACCCACCGAAATTGACAGACTCAAAACTCCCCAAATCTCATGTGTTGAGTAAGGAGCCGGTTGAACCAAAGGCAAACTCAAAGGTAATCAGTTAGGCTATACGGGAGACTTGAGTTTTTTGGGATGTGGTCAGCAGGTGGCACCTTCCAAGTCATGAGATTCATCCTTGTGAATTGAGGATGGGAGGAATGTCTTAAAACCAAATAGAAGAACACTTTTCCAAAACAGGTCCTGAATAATCTCATCGTTTCATCTTTTAGAGGGCTGAAAAAGAGAGCGGTGAGAAGCTTGCAGACAATCCGCAGACGCTGTCTGAATCATATGTGCCGACCAAAGGACCAGTTGACCCGAAGACAAACTCAAAGGTAATCAATTAGGCATAGGTTGAAAATGAACACTTGGAATATGTAGGGGTGATGCTTTTCCACAATGCTCTTTCTGTGATTCTTTCAATAGTGGGAGGTAGGGTCCCATTTAGAGGTCGACTGATTGTGATTTATCAACGCTGGTACCGATTTATTGGAGGACCAAAAAAATCCGATACATATTAATTGGTCAGAGGGACAAGTTACAACGTATATTTGTAGCAAGTAGAATTTGATGCATGCAAAGTCTTTGGGTTTTTAAATGGTAAATGCAGATGAGCAACCCTATGCTTCAGCCTAAAGCCACTATGCTGCATCAGTCGAGCTAAAGGTTACAATGGTTTTAAAGGGACAATTCTATTTCAGATGGTGTTTAATTTGAATTTATTTTGGAGTAGAATGTCCGTTTAAGAAGTGTCCTTCTCTGTTGTCCCCCCCCCCAAAAAAGATCCAAGGGGGTAGACCCCAGCCCCCCGCTACCTTTGCCAACGCTACTGAAAAAATCCTAGGAGAAACACAACTCCTTTTGTTTTTCTTTCATCCTTCAGAGATGTAATGATGAAAAAGATAGCGAAAGAGAAGCTTGGAGACAACCGACCAGAACTGAGAGAATCAAAACTCCCCGAATCTCAACAAACTTTTGCTTAGGGCCCTGAAAGGCTAGAGCCGGCTCTGACTGCATGTGTGGGTATGGATGTGGGTACACAGACCTGTGAGCCACTGCGTTCAGATTTTTTGTGGTCCCCACTCCCGTCAAAGTTGGCCATCCCTGAGTTAGGCTATACAGAAGACTGAGATTGTGGCATGTGGTCAGCAGATGGCCCCTTCCAAAACCAAAAAGCAGGAATTCTGCGTTTTTATGTCTTTATCAGGAGAACACTTTGTTCTTGTAGCAAAACGTGCTACGGTGTAAAACGTTTTGCAACGGTGTGTGACTAATAAAGAAACCCATGGTAAAAGATTCATGATAGCACTGTTAACTCGACTTCTTTCGGTTCCTTTTCTCAAGCTTGCTGTTATTACTACCAGTTGTAGTAATAAAAACACCTATGTGTACCAGGTGTGGAGGCTGGGATACCGGTGTCGTACGGTGTACTCCGAGGATGGCCTGGTTTACCCAGCGGTGCTGGTGTGGTTGAGGGGCGAACGCTGCCGGGTGAAGTTTGAAGGCTACGGGAATGAGGAAGAGCTGGAGCTGAGCAGCCTGCTATCTCCAGTAGAACTGGGAGGCCACAGAGGAAGAGTTGATGCCAAAGTGCAACAAGGGGTAACACTTCACTTGAACATTCATTTTTGGCCTTGTATGACAGATGGAATAAGTGTTACTTGTAGGGTCATCATTTTATAGTATCAAAGTTTAAATTACCACAAACATGTCAGTCAATCCAGGATAAAGCAGTGCGTGGGTCTGTCCATTAAGGCAATTCTCTTGTGCCTAGGCTGTTGATGGGTTCAGCTCCACTAGTAACAACATTGCTGATTGGAAGAGGATGGAAAGAGTTTGGAGGACAGCTCAACAAGAGGGACGAGAGGAGCTGTCCTCACCTCAGCCACCTAAGTTTGCTCCAGTGAGTCTGGGTGCTGTTCCCTCTGTTTCAGGACACCTGGAATTTCATTGTTGACCAATGGCCATGCTTTACTGAGGTCTGATGTTTACTGATAAGGAAGTTTGCATTCAATTATTTAAGACTTGTCACTATGGCATGTGACAATTCTGATATTTGTTGTAAGATTTGTGTGTGTGTGTGATATTTAGGGAAAAGACTATGGCAAAAGCAGCTATGACTTTGGCAAGGAGCATGGGGATAAGAAGAAGCCAAGTGGCCGGCGAGAGGTACCAAACAATCACCCCTTTTCCTTCTTTCCTCCAGTGCCACCGCCCAAGGACTCTCTGGTGAGACTACTGTGTGTGTTCTTACCTACATTTCTATCTTCAACCTGTGTGAGACTGTTGTGTTTATTTATTTACTTATCTATTGTTCACCTAATACCTTTTTTACGCTGTTGGTTAGAGCCTGTAAGTAAGCATTTCACTGTGCTGTTGTATTTGGCGCACGTGACAAATACACTTTTGATTTGATTGGCTACCTCCATGTCGTGGGTGTGCAATAAATAAGAGCTACTCAGCTTGTATTTCATATACGTGCCTTCAGAAAGTATTCAGACCCCTTGACTTTTGCTACATTTTGTTAGGTTACAGCCTTATTCCAAATTGTTTATCCCCCTCATCAATCTACACACAGTACCCCATAATGACGAAGCAAAAATAGGTTTTCAGACATGTTTGCTAATTTATATTTTTAAACCAACTTAAATATCACATTTACTTAAGTATTCAGACCCTTTACTCAGTACTTTGTTGAAGCACCTTTGGCAGTGATTACAGCCTTGATTCTTCTTGGGTATGAAGCTACAAGCTTGGCACACCTGTATTTGGAGAGTTTATCCTATTCTTCTCTGCAGATCCTCTCAAGCTCTGTCAGGTTGGAAGGGGAGTGTTGCTGCACAGCTCTTTTCAAGTCTCTCCAGAGATGTTCGAGCGGGTTCAAGTCCGGGCTCTTGCTGGGCCACTCAAGGATATTGAGACTTGTCCTGAAGCCACTGTGTGCGTAGGGTCGTTGTCCTGTTGGAAGGTTATCCTTTGCCCCAGTCGGAGGTCCAGAGCGCTCTGGATCAGGTTTTCATTAAGGATCTCTCTCTACTTTTCTCTGTTCATCTTTGCCTTGATACTGACTAGTCTCCCAGTCCCTACTGCTGAAAAACATCCCCACAGCATGATGATGCTGCCACCACCATGCTTCACCGTAGGGATGGTTTCCTTCAGATGTGACGCTTTGCATTCAGGCCAAAGAGCTCAATATTGGTTTCATCAGACCAGATAATTTTATTTCTTAATTTCTGGGAGTCTTTAGGTGCCTTTTGGCAAACTCCAAGCGGGCTATCATGTCCCTTTTTACTGAGGAGTGGCTTCCGTCTTCCACTCAACCATGAAGGCCTGGTTGGCGGAGTGCACAGAGGAACTCTAGAGCTCTGTCAGAGTGACCATCGGGTTCTTGGTCTCCTCCCTGACCAATGCCCTTCTCCCCCGATTGCTCAATTTGGACGGGCGGCCAGCTCTAGAAAGAGACACAGTCCTGTTTCGTAGCTCTACGGACAATTCCTTCGACCTCATGGCTTGGTTTTTGCTCTGACATGCACTGTCAACTGTGGGACCTTATATGGACAGGTGTGTGCTTTCCAAATAATTTCCAACCAATTGAATTTACCACAGGTGGACTCCAATCAAGTTGTAGAAACATCTCAAGGATGATCAATGGAAACGGGATGCACCTGAGCTCAATCTCGAGTCTGAATACCTATGTAAAATAAGGTATTTCAGTTTTGTATAAATTTGCAAACATTTCTGAACCTGTTTTCGCTTTGTTATTATGGGGTATTGTGTGTACGTAGATTGCTGACGATTTTTTTGTATTTAATACATTTTAGAATAAGGCTGTAACGTAACAAAATGTGGAAAAAGTCAAAGGGTCTGAATACTTGCCGAATGCACTGTAGGTGTAATAATGGTATCTTCTTCTCCAGGACTTCCTGCCTCCTCCACCTCCACCGTGTGTATGGCCCCCCCGAGCAGTGCTGGCCGATGCTAGCGATGGGCTAGACTCAGCCGTGACAGACATATCCAGCATGCTCCTGTCCTGGTACCTGTGTGGCTACCACACCGGCTGCTACATGGTTAGCAAGAGCCTTTTCCATTTCTAGACCATGCATTCCTATTGACACTGCCATGTGCATTCAGAAAGTATTCAGACCTATTGACCTTTTCCACATTTCGTTACAGCCTTATTCTAAAATTAATAACCCTCCTCAATCTACACACAATACCCCATAATGACAAAGCGAAAGAAAAAAAAATCACATTTATTACAAATAAAAAACGGATACCTTACTTAGCAAAAGGTCTGAATACTTATGTATGAGCCTCGAAATTGAGCCCAGGAGCTTCCTGTTTCCATTGATCCTCCTTGATGTTTCTACAACTTGATTGGAGTTCACCTGTGGTAAATTAAATTGATTGGTCCAACAATTGACGGTGCATGTCCGAGCAAAAACCAAGCCATGAGATCGAAGGAATTGTCCGTAGAGATCTGAGACAGGATTGTGTCGAGGCACAGATCTGGGGAAAGGTACCAGAACATTTATGCAGCATGACGGTTCCCAAGAACCCAGTGGCCACCATCATTCTTAAATGGAAGAAGTTTGCAACCACCAAGACTCTTCTTAGAGCTGGCCGCCTGGCCATACTGAACAATTGGGGGAGAAGGGCCTTGGTCAGGGAGGTGACCAAGAACCCGATGGTCCCTGACAGAGCTCCAGAGTTCCTCTGTGGAGATGGGAGAACCTTCCAGAAGGACAACCATCTCTGCAGCACTCCACCAATTTAGTCTTAATGGTAGAGTGGTAAAGGACTCTCGCACCATGAGAAACAAGATTCTCTGGTCTGACGAAACCAAAATTGAACTCTTTGGGCTGAATACCAAGTGTCACGTCTGGAGGAAACCTGGCACCATCCCTACGGTGAAGCATGGTGGTGGCAGCATCATGCTGTGGGGATGTTTTTCAGGGACTGTCTGGGAGGTGAGTCCAGGATCGAGGGAAAGATGAACGGCGCAAAGTACAGAGCGATCCTTAATAAAAACCTGCTCCAGAGCTCTCAAGACCTCCGACTGGGGCGACGGTTCACCTTCCAACAGGACCACGACCCTAAGCACACAACCAAGACAACACAGGAGTGGCTTCGGGGCATGTCTATGAATGTCCTTGAGTGTGCCTTCAAGAGCCCGGACTTGACCACGATCGAACATCTCTGGAGAGACCTGAAAATATCTGTGCAGTGACGCTCCCCATCCAACCAGCCAGAGCTTGAGAGGATCTGCAGAGAAGAATAGGAGAAACTCTCCAAATACAGGTGTGCCAAGCTTGTAGCGTCATACTCAAGGCTGTAATCACTGCCAAAGGTGTTTCAACAAATTATTGAGTAAAGGGTATCTTTAAAAAATGTGCAAAGTAAAAAATAAAAAAAACGGTGTTTGCTTTGTCATTATGGGGTATTGTGTGTAGATTGATGAGGGGGAAAAAACTATTTAATCCATTTTAGAATAGGGCTGTTAAAGTAGCAAAATGTGGAAAAAGTCAAGGGGTCTGAATACTTTCCGAATGCACTGTAGGTTTCTAGGTAAATGTCAGTACTCCTCATTTAACATTTCAGGGTCTCGTATGGGGTATGACATGAATACTTATTTTTCTTGTCAACCTTAAATTGACCTCTCCTTGATATCCTTCTCCCGGATCGTGATTTTGAGCTGAACAGCTTTGTAGTGATTCCATAATGAAATATAGAACTTAACTTGTTGGTACTTAGGCAATGCAACAGACGAAAACAAGTCGCAGGAGGGCTGATAAAGAGAAACAGGCAGAGGAATAAGGTAAAGTGATCTACCTTCATGCGGTTTCAATTCCAATTCCACTGCTTTATCAAAGGTTATTTTAAATATTTGAATTGGGATGTGGGATGGCACTATCTATCGATTAAAACTGTAGGTTTATTTGAATCTTATAAAAGTAAAGGCCTAAGTTTTGCAGTCACTGAAGATTGCAGGCTGAGTAATTCTCGTATGAGGATATATTAGGACTGAAGATACCACCCTGGGGAATTCCACAGGTAGGCTATGTACTATTAAGCTCTCATAACTGCCTGCCTGTTCCCTTTCTAATGGGTTTTTAATTGTATTTATTTATTTCACCTTTATTTAACCAGGTAGGCAAGTTGAGAACAAGTTCTCATTTACAATGGCGACCTGGCCAAGATAAAGCTAAGCAGTTTGACACATACAACAACACAGTTACACATGGAGTAAAACAAACATACAGTCAATAATACGGTAGGAAAATAAGTCTATATACAATATGAGGAAATGAGGTGAGATAAGGGAGGTAGAGGCAAAAAAAGGCCATGGTGGTGAAGTAAATACAATATAGCAAGTAAAACACTGGAATGGTAGATTTGCAGTGTAAAAATGTGCAAAGTAGAGAGAGAAATAATGGGGTGCAAAGGAGCAATATAAAATAAATAAATACAGTAGGGGGAGAGGTAATTGTTTGGGCTAAATTATAGATGGGCTATGTACAGGTGCAGTAATCTGTGAGCTACTCTGACAGCTGGTGCTTAAAGCTAGTGAGGGAGAAGTGTTTCCAGTGTCAGAGATTTTTATAGTTCGTTCCAGTCATTGGCAGCAGAGAACTGGAAGGAGAGGCGGCCAAAGGAAGAATTGGTTATGGGGGTGACCAGAGAGATATACCTGTTGCAGCGCGTGCTACAGGTGGGTGATGCTATGTTGACCGGCGAGCTGAGATAAGGGGGGACTTTACCTAGCAAGGTCTTGTAGATGACCTGGAGCCAGTGGGTTTGGCGACGAGTATGAAGTGAGGGCCAGCCAACGAGAGCGTACAGGTTGCAGTGGTGGGTATTATATGGGGCTTTGGTGCCAAAATGGATGGCACTGTGATAGACTGCATCCAATTTATTGAGTAGGGTATTGGAAGCTATTTTGTAAATGACATCGCTGAAATTGAGGATCGGTAGGGTGGTCAGTTTTACAAGGTTATGTTTGGCAGCATGAGTGAAGGATGCTTTGTTGCAAAATAGGAAGCCAATTCTAGATTTAACTTTGGATTGGAGATGTTTGATGTGAGTCTGGAAGGAGAGTTTACAGTCTAACCAGACACCGAGGTATTTGTAGTTCTCCACATATTCTAAGTCAGAACCATCCAGAGTAGTGACGTTGGACGGGCAGGCAGGTGCAGGCAGCGATGGAGAGTTGTATGGCATTGAAGCTCATCTGGAGGGTTGTTAGCACAGTGTCCAAAGGGCCAGAAGTATACAGAATGATGTCGTCTGCGTAGAGGTGGATCAGGTTTAAGACCCAAGATTGGGGAAGAAGAGGAAAGAGCTGTCCTGTTGCAACAGGACAAGAGTTCCAAAGACTGAATGATCGTGTACTACACAGAGGTAGTCTAATTTTGGGCTCTGTGGGATGCATCACAGTTTGCAGGTTTTTTTCTTACTGAAAATGTGTGTTTTGACAAGAAGGTGATGTGGATAAGCAGTTAGGGGTATGTTGACCCTAGTTCAATATGGCGTTAACTTTGCTCTTTAAGAGGCTTTTTGGAAAACTATCTTTACTTTTCAGTTTTTGACACTTTTCAGTTTTTTTTATACTGTTGATAAAAGGTTTGCCAAGGATAGTTTTTGGGGGAAAGAGAAAATAATGGGATGCTAGTTTTTGGTCAAGTGGAAACCATTAGAATGAATTGTTGATCCCTCAGCTGTTGTCAGGAAATGTTGGTTTCAGTTCATTTGAGGAATTTATTTTACTGCTGTACATTGCAAATATATTGAACATTGCCGTACTGCCAAATTCTCTAAAACAAGGTTTGAGGCAGCATATGGTAAAATATAAAATTCTCTGGCAACAGCTCTGGTGGACATTCCTGCAGTCAGCATGCCAATTGCAGGCTCCCTCAAAACATTGAGACATCTGTGGCATTGTGTTGTTGTTTTTTAGAGTGGCCTTTCATTGCCCCCAGCACAAGGTGCACCTGTGTAATGATCATGCTCATCAGCTTCTTGATATGCCACACCTGTCAGGTGGATGGATTATCTTGGCAAAGGAGATGCTCACTAACAGGGATGTAAACAAATTTGTGCACATATCAAGAATAAGCTTTTTGTCTGTATGGGACATTTCTTCTGTGATCTTTTATTTCAGCTCATGAAATATGGGACCAATACTTTACATGTTGCGTTTTATATGTTTGTTCAGTATATATTCGGACAATCTGGGTGCTGTTTTCCCTGTTTCAGGACATCTGGAATACATTGTTGACCAATGGTCATGCTTCACTGATGTCTGCTTACTGATAAGGAAGTTTGTGTTCAATTATTTCAGACTTGTCACTTGCTTTTTTTTGTCAAGAGAAAAGGATTACGACCAAGTCACATGCCTTGGAATTTTGTTATGCATGTTTTATTTAGATGCAATTGAATAGTAATTGTTTAAAAGGATAGCAGACATGATAAACAATATAATATCAGACTGGTGGCAATTGGGTCTCTCAAACCACCCAGCATGGTTTACTCATCTCCTCACCTTTATCCCTGAGATTCACCACATAGTTTTCTTCAGGACGTAAGAACTATAGTGTCAATATTATGGCAATTAATTAAACTGTTTCTCAGAAATGTGTGAGCGAGTAGGGACTAGTTAAATTTTTACACTTTTATTAAACACCAATGTAAAAAAAATTGAGAAAAAAAATTGCATATTTTTGCATCAAGTATATGTGCAGCCTAAATGCAGAAAATGTGGTTTAAATCATTATTTGAGTCTTAAATGACACACACCTTCACCAGTCACCACGAAATTGAACTTTTAATAAGT
Source organism: Oncorhynchus kisutch (assembly GCF_002021735.2). NCBI lineage: Eukaryota > Metazoa > Chordata > Actinopteri > Salmoniformes > Salmonidae > Oncorhynchus > Oncorhynchus kisutch. The sequence continues at coordinate 41,801,073 of NC_034186.2, read as the reverse complement.
CAATGATCTGTGTGGATGACGCAGTGTTCCAGATATAACACTGGGGGCCAATTTGGAACGACTCTTAGGTCAAGGATGAGGAGATGGGAAGCAGATGTGGTTTGACGTAGATGGTCAAAAGATCAAATGACCCTTAGACTCTCAAAATAGGATTGATTTAGTATCTATATTGGGAATTTGAATACTGTAGTTAGACAATTTTATGTAAAGAGTTCTTTGCAGAAACGCTGTAAGATTTCTATGGATTTTTGTCTAGGATACACAATAGCTGCCAATATACAGTACCAGTCAAAAGGTTTTTAAAATGTTTTATTTTAGTATTTTCTACATTGTAGAATAACAGTTTGAGTTGAATAAGTTATGTTCCCCTTAGAAAATGGCAAAAGCACATGTATACAACAAAAAAACATAAATCCACACCGTTGCCCTTCTCTCTCCCGTGTCTATGTACTGACATGTGGAACTGATAGATGCTCACACACACACGTTACAATTTACACACATTTCAAAACATTAACATGTAAACTGTTTTTTCCCCCCGTTATGTGTTGGACACCAGTAAGACTTGCTGTCACCATTGGCGTTGGCTAATGGGGATCCTAATAAATCAAATGTATAGGCAATGTGAACACATTTGACTCAACATGTTACCTGTCAAATCTTTCCATCATTTCAGTGTTATGATTATAGTAACAGATGATGTCAATGAAAAGTTGTTCCAGGTGGTCTGCCAGCCGGAATACGAGCCCAGACGTCTAGACCTACTGCTGCGCCTGCCCCGCCCGCGTCTCTTTGCTATCGACCTCCAATCAGGTTCAGTGCATTTCAGCACCATAATCGGCAGCCAGCTCCTCCTCCTCCGCGCTACCTACTCTGTGTTGGTACTGACGACCAGCTCCCACGACTTTCTGGAAAAAGAAAGGCGCTCCCCTGAAGAAGACTCAATCCAGACACCAGATGAAAAAAGATTATTGAAAAGTTCTTTAGTTAATGCTTGCTGGAATAACATGATTATGTTTTATAAAGGGTTTATAGGCCTACCAATAGGGTTCTAACTTCTAAAAAGTACATTGCTCAATGACTTGGACAGATGGTTTTGTGTGCTATCAATTCACACACATTGATTGCACGAATGGACACTAATGCATATAGCTCATAATGGTGAAACTGTTGAAACTGTTAGATTGTCTATGTTTATAAGCTACCATTGCAGACAGAAACATGGACATGCCAAACTAAACTTGTTTCTTCTCTGTAGTAAGCAGACATTGTCCTAGGATTAGAAGTTTGGTTGGGTTCCCATGGTAAGAGGATTGGGTTTAGGATTTACTTTATTGTAATATAATTGTATTGTAGAAACTTGTTTAGAAATGCCAGAGCATCGAAATGTTTGTCATTTGAGTGACCATTATTTTGTGTCTGATATTGTCAAGTAGGTTACAGTGTACTAGAGCAAAAATAAATAAGTTCTCTGTACCCACAGTGTGATGCGGATCAACAATGTGCAGTTGGCAAAGGTGCAAGAATTGGGAAGTTGTGCGAGTGTTCACGGGGAACGAGGGAATCGAGGATGACAGCTACCATCAGATCAATCATCACACTGTATGAGGACAAATTGTGTTTTCTCAAATGTTTCTCTTTTAGATATGTAAATGTTTAAGAATTGAATTAAATTTTTTGAAGACTTCTCTTTAATTAAAGAAGTAAACGTCTTTACTACCTACATCTCTGCATTGAAAATGTTGGGAGATATTACTCTAGAGGGTGCAACAGAGCTGAAATTTCAAGAGGCAAAACATGTCCACGTGTGAAAAGGAAACTACCACCTATTTTTATTAATAATAATACACATATTACAGCATTGTATTATCTGTCATCATTATGCTACCATAATAATCAAAATTGGCCTTAATTGACATGATATTTTAGACTAAATTTATTTGAGACTTTATTTTCAATTTGTCCAGAGAATATAGATTTGTATCAGATTGAAAATGTAGGACAGCAATGACAAAGCAGTGATGATTTATTTATATACAGTGCCTTAACGTATTCACACCCCTTGACTTTCCACGGCTACATTAAGTACTGCAGTGCATCTCCTCCTCATGGACTGCACCAGATTTGCCTGTTCTTGCTGTGAGATTTTACCCTGCTCTTCTACCAAGGCACCTGCAAGTTCCCAGACATTTCTGGGGGGAATGGCCCTAGTCCTCACCCTCCGATCCAACAGGTCCCAGGCGTGCTCAATGGGATTGAGATCCGGGCTCTTCGCTGTCCATGGCAGAACACTGACATTCCTGTCTTGCAGGAAATCATACACAGAACGAGCAGTATGGCTGGTGGCATGGGCATGCTGGAGGGTCATGTCAGGATGAGCCTGCAGGAAGGGTACCACATGAGGGAGGGGGATGTCTTCCCTGTAACGCACAGCGTGGAGATTGCCTGCAATGACAATAAGCTCAGTCCGATGATGCTATGACACACCGCCCCAGACCATGACCGACCCATCCCGCTCCAGAGTACAGGCCTCGGTGTAACGCTCATTCCTTTGACGATAAACGTGAATCCGACCATCACCCCTGGTGAGATAAAACCGCAACTTGTCAGTGAAGAGCACATTTGTCAGTCCTGTCTGGTCCAGCGATGGTGGGTTTGTGCCCATAGGCGACGTTGTTGCCTGTGATGTTTGGTGAGGACCTGCCTTAGAGCAGGCCTACAAGCCCTGTCCAGCCTCTCTCAGACAGTCTGAGCAATGGAGGGATTGTGCGTTCCTGGTGTAACTCGGGCAGTTGTTGTTGCCATCCTGTATCCATCCCGCAGGTGTGATGTTCAGATTTACCAATCCTGTGCAGTTGTTGTTACTCTGCCACTGCGAGAATGTTCAGCTGTCCGTCCTGTCTCCCTGTCTCCCCACAGCCTTAGGTGTCTCACAGTACAGAATTGCAATTTATTGCCCTGGCCATATCTGCAGTCTTATAGTTAGATTAAACTTTGTCATTGAACAAGTACAAGTACACCACAATGAAATGCTGTTAGCATCTAACCAGAAGTGCAAATAAAAGAGTACAAAAAATGTACAAGTGAAACAATTAAGTACAATCTTTGTTATATATATATTTTTTACCCCTTTTTTCTCCCCAATTTCGTAGTGTCCAATTGTTGTAGTAGCTACTATCTTGTCTCATCGCTACAACTCCCGTACGGGCTCGGAGAGACGAAGGTTGAAAGTCATGCGTCCTCCGATACACAACCCAACCCCCACCTTAGCCAAATACATTTAAACTCAGTTTTTCACAATTCCTGACATTTAATCCTAGTAAGAATTATCTGTCTTAGGTCAGTTAGGATCACCACTTTATTTTAGAATGTGAAATGTCAGAATAATAACAAAATAGCATAGTTGGTTGGGAGAATGTAAAACGTAAAACGTCATCTTGCAAAAAAACAGTAGTACTGAGTCCAGTAGTACTGTGAAGAGTGCAAAGAGAGTCGTGCAACAAGGTCCCTAAGAGGCAGTACTAAGAGGTGGGCGGGTGGATATGGCTAGTGCTATGTCACAGAATTCAGCAGGGTTACAATAGCTGGAAAGGATCTGTTCTTGAGCCTGCTAGTTGTGGGAACGTAGAGACATGTACCGTTAGCCTGATGGTAGGAAGGAAAACAATTTGTGGCATGGATGTGAAGTGTCCCTGATGATGCATCACGTCCTACGCCTTTTTTGACCAGGGATGAGGTGTTGATGGTCCAAAAGAGGTCCTCGGAGATGTAGACACCCAGGAATTTGAAGCTGGGCACACGCTCCACCTCAGTGCCATCAATGAGAACTGGGGCGTGGCTGCAGCTTTTAGACATCCTGTAATCCACAATGAGCAAAAAAATTAATAATCCTTGAATACATGTAAGTATTCAACCCCCTGAGGCAATACATGTTAGAATCATCTTTGACAGCAATTATGGCAGAGTATTTCTGGGTAAGTCTCTAAGGGCTTTGCACAACTAGATTGTACAATACTTGCCCATTATTATTTTCATAATTCTTCAAGCTCTGTCGAATTGGTTGTTGATCATTGCTAGAAACCATTTTCAAGTCTTGTCATAGATTTTTAATCAGATTTAAGTCAAAACTGTAACTCTGCAAGAGTAATCACTGTCTTCTTGGTAAGCAACTCCATTGTAGATTTGGCCTTGTGTTTTAGGTTATTGTTCTGCTGAAAGGTGAATTAATATCCCAGTGTCTGATGGAAAGCAGACTGAACCAGGTTTATCTCTAGGATTTTGACTGTGCTTAGCACCATTCCATTTATTTATTTTTATCCTGAAAACCTCCCCAGTACTTAATGTTTACAACCATACCTATAACATGATGCAGCCACCACTATGCTTAAAAATATGGAGAGTGGTATTCAGTAATGTGTTGTATTGGATTTGCCCCAAATGTAACACTTTGTATCCAGAACAAAAAGTTTATTGCTTTGACAATTTTTTTTCAGTATTACTTTAGTGCCTTGTTGCAATCACAGGATACATGTTTTGGAATCATTTTATTCTGTACAAGCTTCCTTCACTCGGTTAATTAGGTTCGTATTGTGGAGAAACTACAATGTTAATCCATCCTCAGTTTTCTCCTATCACAGCCACTCTGAAACTGTTTTAAAGTCACCATTGGCCTCGTGGTGAAATCCCTGAGCGGTTTCCTTCCTCTCCAGTAACTAAATTAGGAAGGACGCCTGTATCTTTGTAGTGACTGAGTGTATTGATACTGTACACCATCCAAAGTGTAATTTATAACTTCACCATGTTAAAAGGGATATTCAATGTCAGATTTTATTTTTTTACACATCAATCAATAGGTGCTCTTCTTTGCGAGGCATTGGAAAACCTCCGTGGTCTTTGTGGTTGAATCTGTGTTTGAAATTCACTGCTTGACTGAGGAACATTACATGTAATTGTATGTGTGGGGTACAGAGATGAGGTGGTCATTCAATTTATTTTTTATATTATTTTATTTAACTAGGCAAGTCAGTTAAGAACAAATTCTTATTTACAATGACGGCCTACCATAGACAAAAGACCTCCTGCGGGGACGGGGGCTGGGATTAAAAATAAATAAATAAATAACATATAAATATAGGACAAAACACACATCCCCAGAAGAGAGACAACACAACACTACATAAAGAGTGACCTAGGACATCAACGTAGCAAGGCAGCAACACATGACAACACAACATGGTAGCAAAACATCATGGTAGCAGCACAAAACATGGTTCAAACATTATTAGGCACAGACAACAGCACAAAGGGCAAGACGGTAGAGACAACAATACATCACGCAATGCTGCCACAACTGACAGTAAGAGTGTCCATGATTGAGTCTTTGAATGAAGAGGTTGAGATAAAACTGTCCAGTTTGAGTGTTTGTTGCAGCTCGTTCCAGTCGCTAGCTGCAGCGAACTGAAAAGACAAGGGATGTGTGACCCAGGGATGTGTGTGCTTTGGGGACCTTTTAACAGAATGTGACTGGCAGAACGGGTGTTGTATGTGGAGGATGAGGGCTGCAGTAGATATCTCAGATAGGGGGAGTGAGGCCCAAGAGAGTTTTATAAATAAGCATCAACCAGTGGGTCTTGCTATGGGTATACAGAGATGACCAGTTTACAGAGAAGTATAGAGTGCAGTGATGTGTCCTATAAGGAGCATTGGTGGCAAATTTTATGGCCGAATGGTAAAGAATGTCTAGCCGCTCGAGAGCACACTTACCTGCTGATCTATAAATTATGTCTCCGTAATCTAGCAAGGGTAGGATGGTCATCTGAATCAGGGTTAGTTTGGCAGCGGGTGAAAGAGGAGCGATTTCAATAGAGGAAACCAAGTCTAGATTTAACCTTAGCCTGCAGCTTTGATATGTGCTGAGAGAAGGACAGTGTACTGTCTAGCCATACTCCCAAGTACTTGTATGAGGTGACTACCTCAAGCTCTAAACCCTCAGAGGTAGTAATCACACCTATGGGGAGAGGGACATTCTTCTTACCAAACCACATGACCTTTGTTATGGAGGTGTTCAGAACAAGGTTAAGGGTAGAGAAAGCTTGTTGGACACTAAAGAAAGCTTTATTGTAGAGCATTTAACACAAATACAAATGGATGAGAGAGCTTCCTACTGCCTGAGCTATGTTGTTGATGTAAATTGAGAAGCACGTGGGGCCTAGGATTGAGCCTTGGGGTACTCCCTTGGTGACAGGCAGTTGCTGAGACAGCAGATTTTCTGACTTTATACATTGCACTCTTTGAGAGAGGTAGTTAGCAAACCAGGGCAAAGACCCCTCAGAGACACCAATACTCCTTAGCCGGCCAACAAGAATGAAATGGTCTACCATATCAAAAGTTCTGGCCACGTCAAAAATCATGTTAAACACTATCATGCAACTTTTTTTGACTTGTTAAGCAAATGTTTACTACTGAACTTATTTAAGCTTGTCATAAAAAGGGTTTGAATGCTTATTGACTCAAGACATTTCATTTTTAATTAATTTGTAAAGAATTTTGAAAAACAATTCCATACCTATTATGGGGTATTCGGTGTAGGTCAATTACAAAAAATAAATGTAAATTGAAACCATTTTAAATTCTGTCTGTAACACAACAAAATGTGGAAAATGTGTCAATGGGTGTGAATACTTTATGAAGGCACTGTATACACTAGATGACTAATAGGCCTCCATCTTTCACAATATGGCCGAGCCTAACCGAAAGGCAAACACTTTCAGCTGATTGCGAGGAAACGCGCTTCGGTCAACTACAGTCGGTTATGTTCGGCTATTGTTTACATATTGTGCATCACATGCAATGCGTCAACATATTAAAAATCAAAGCAACAGAACCTACCCGTGCAACTCTTTCTTGTGGATACCCTATCTCCACATCCTACTGCCAAAATGACCAACAGCATATACAACCGATAACGTGTAAATATAATTTTATTCAGCATTCTGCCTTGTAGAGACCACTGGCTCTTTTGAACAACTTCTTTCAGACTGATATTCATGGAGTAACCATGTTAGTGCCAGGCCTCCCGGGTGGCACAGTGGTCTAAGGCCACCAGAGATTCGGGGTTGCGAGCCCAGGCTCTGTCACAGCTGGCTGCTACCAGGAGGTCCATGGGGTGGCGCACAATTGGCCCAGCGGCGTCCTGGTTAGGGAGGGTTTGGCCGGAAAATATGTCCTTGTCCCATTGCGCATTGGTGACTCCTGTGATGGGTCGGACGCAGTACGCACTGACACGGTCGCCAGCTGTACTGTGTTTCCTCCAACACATTGGTGCAGCTGGCTTCGGAGATAAGTGGGCACTGTGTCTTGCGGCTTGGTTGGGTTGTGTTTCGGAGGACGCACGGCTCTCGACCTTCAACTCTACCGAGTCCGTACGGGAGTTGCAGCGATGAGACAAGACTGTAACTATCAATTGGATACCATGAAACTGGGGAGAAAAAGGGGTAAAAAACTAAAAACTAAAAACAAACAAAATATTTTAAAAATAATTTACTTGTGGGTGATAACCTCTAGTCTTGAACCCAAGACTGTAGAGGTAAAAATACTGCCTGCAGTCCCGAAGGGATCATAAAGTCATTTGGCTGACTGTAAGAATGTGCAGTAATTATAATAAGAAATATTCTGGTGGTTAATGGAGATTCAATAAATCATTGTTATTGCATGATGATTTTAAAAAATGTGATTAAGAATCACATTTCTGTTTACTGGAATGTAGCTACCTTTAATGCAGAATATGGGAAATATTTGGACTTCTGAACTTCTGAAACGTAAAATCCGCTCAGCCTGTATTACTTATGGGAAATGGCTTGCTTTAAGAAGGAGCTGTGAGGTAGCAGAGCTCTCTAGGACAATTGTTGATATCGCAGAGATTGAGCATCTTGATCTTAATGAGAAAGCTAAATTGAATGATTAACAGAATCAACTTGTTACATTTTATGCGGAAAAGGCTAGAGGAGCCTTCATAAGGTCCAGAAAACAATGGCTTGAAAAAGGCGAAAAGAACAGTAGATACTTTTTTTATTTGGAAAAGAGGAGCGGGGAACTCAGCACACTTCGGAAATGTAAGATTAATGGGGTAACCTCTGAGGATAGAGAGTTATTATCAGACTTTGCCACTGACATTTATAAGAATCTTTACTCCTTAGATTTTTTATTTTTTTATTTAACCTTTATTTAACCAGGTAGGCTAGTTGAGAACAAGTTGTCATTTACAACCTTGCCAAGATAATGCATAGCAGTGTGAACAGACAGCAACACAGAGTTACACATGGAGTAAACAATAAACAAGTCAATAACACAGTAGAGAAAAAAAAGAAAAAAGTTAAAAGAAAAAAAAGAGTCTATATACATTGTGTGCAAAAGGCATGAGGAGGTAGACGAATAATTACAATTTAGCAGATTAACACTGGAGTGATAAATGATCAAGTGGTCATGTGCAGGTAGAGATACTGGTGTGCAAAAGAGCAGAAAAGTAAATAAATAAAAACAGTATGGGGATGAGGTAGGTAAATTGGGTGGGCTATTTACCGATGGACTATGTTCAGCGGCAGCGATCGGTTAGCTGCTCAGATAGCAGATGTTTAAAGTTGGTGAGGGAGATAAAAGTCTCCAACTTCAACGATTTTTGCAATTCGTTCCAGTCACAGGCAGCAGAGAACTGGAAGGAAAGGCAGAAAAATGAGGTGTTGGCTTTAGGGATAATCAGTGAGATACACCTGCTGGAGCGCATGCTACGGGTGGGTGTTGCCATCGTGACCAGTGAACTGAGATAAGGCGGAGCTTTACCTAGCATGGACTTGTAGATGACCTGGAGCCAGTGGGTCTGGCGACGAATATGTAGCGAGGGCCAGCCGACTAGAGCATACAGGTTGCAGTGGTGGGTGGTATAAGGTGCTTTAGTAACAAAGCGGATGGCACTGTGATAAACTGCATCCAGTTTGCTGAGTAGAGTATTGGAAGCCATTTTGTAGATGACATCGCCGAAGTCGAGGATCAGTAGGATAGGAGGCTTTGTTGTGAAATAGAAAGCCGATTCTAGATTTGATTTTGGATTGGAGATGTTTGATATGAGTCTGGAAGGAGAGTTTACAGTCTAGCCAGACACCTAGGTACTTATAAATGTCCACATATTCTAGGTCGGAACCATCCAGGGTGGTGATGCTAGTCGGGCGTGCGGGTGCAGGCAGCGAACGGTTGAAAAGCATGCATTTGGTTTTACTAGCGTTTAAGAGCAGTTGGAGGCCACGGAAGGAGTGTTGTATGGCATTGAAGCTCGTTTGGAGGTTAGATAGCACAGATAACAGTTTGAGTGACTCTAAGGATCTCCTTGATTCTATAGAGAACTTGGTTAGTGAAGAATTAAATCAGTCTTTATTTATTTATCAATTATGGACATCCAATATAGGGTTGGTCAATTACGAAATAACAAATCTCCAGCTGGTGATGGATTAACCTCTGAATTTGACAAAACCTTCTCTGAAGAAATAGCAAAATTTTTACTTGAAAACTTTAAGGAGACTATAAAGAAGGGATAACTACCTGCATCTCTGAAGCAAGGGGTTATTACTCTTATACCTAAACCACACAATGATCTATTAAATATTGATAATTGGTGTCCAATCACACTCCTAAATAACGACTACAAAATTATCGCCTCAATCTTTGTGAAGGGTTAAAGTCATGCTTGAATGATCTGATTGATGAATGTCAATCAGGGTTTATGAAAGGGCGCCATATATCTAATAATCTGAGGCTGGTCTATTGGTTGACTTCCCTGTTATCTTATTTTAGGATTTTCAGAAAGCATTTGATACCGTAAGTCACAATTTTATCTTTTATTGTCTTAAGCATTTGAAGTTTGAACCTTTTTTTTGTTGATGCTATTAGAACTCTGTATAATGGTGGCAATAGCTTTATCAAACTCTTTCATGGAACATTCTCAAGGTTTAACATTTACAAAGGAATATGACAAGGTTGTCCAATCTCACCTTTTTATTTTTGTTAGTATCTCAAATCTTATGCTCACTAGTTTATCAAAGTCAATATGAAGGCATTACATTCCAGGCCAGAGAGATCAAGATATGGTGACTGGTGGATGACATCTCAATTTTTTTGAAAAATGTGTCACAAGCTAGATTAGCATTGGATATTGTGAAGCAGTTCTCCAAAATCTCAGGGTTGGTTTTAAATCTTTCCAACTGTGAGATGTTTGTTCTGAAAGGAGCTGTCAATCAGCATCTCTGAAAAAGATACTGTAACATACCTCGGTGTAAAGATCACCAAAAATCTTATCACGTTGAATGTTCTTAATTTGAATCCTGTAACTGGATCTATCAAAAGGTAGAGTACTTTTATCAAAAGCTGAGGGGCTACCTCGTGCATCCTATCTTTTTTTCATCTATTGACTTTCCCAAATCCACTTGCTGTACCTTAGATAGGCTATTGTACAACTACAAAATGTCTTAGACTTCACTCTCTTTAATCAGATATCAAACATAATTTAAAAAATATCATAGTTTCTGGAATATTATATCTCATTTTGTTTTTCAGAAGCTCTGGGGTTAATTTTTTTACTACAATGTCCCTATATTGTGGGTAAACTTCTTGTGAAATTGGTGGATTTTCACAAGCAGGCTTTAACGTCCTGGGCTTTGCTGTATAAAAACAACTTTTCACCTCATAGATGTTTTATATGGAATAATGGGTCGATATTACTTAGAAACAGGATGCTATTTTACCGTAACTGGTTCTCAAAAAACATTGTCCTTGTCAGCCAATTAGTTAATATTAGTGGGAATCTATTTACGCGGAGAGAATTTATGGAAAGATACAACTGTGAGGTTTCAAGATAGGAAAATGACATTGCTTAAAAAGCTATACCTAGTGGGATAAAACTTTACTTCAGAATAATGCATATTTTGGAACATCTCCTATTATAAGCGATATCCAGGTGAATGGCATAGGTTTACCAGATAATAAATTCAACAATTGTTTATTAAGGGATATTTTATACAGGAATTGTTTGTTTGATGTAAACTGGCGCCATGCTTGGCTCACTCCACACAAATGTATGGTGACCAATAAAGTAAAGGATATCTCCTTTATGATTATCCATAGATTCTACCCGTGTAATAGCTTGATTTCTAAATATATACCTAATGTTACCAGTGAACGCAATTTTTCTGAACTAGAAACGGAATCTATCGAACACTTATTCTGTAATTGTTACATTGTTACTACACTGATTCCACAATTGAACGTCAGTATGTCATAAATCTCTTTCTTTTATTAGGAAAATGTTTCAAACAAATCAAAATGTATCTGATTTGGAAAACTATTTTGAATCATTAAAACATATACAAAACAAAATGTAAAACAAAGGATTCGATACATGTCTGTATTTGATTTGATATAATGTGGATTTGTATTATTATTTTTCTCCTAATTATTTCTTTGTGTAATCCCTCTGGCTGTTCTGTTTTTTGTGTTTTGCATGTTACCGTTTAATAAAATATATATATTGTTAAAAAAAATTGGGGGGGGAAAAAATACTCTTTTTTTTTTTTTTTTTTTTTTCTTTCTTTAAAAAAAAAATCCAAAATGAAGATCAACAATTTACATTCTTACATCATACAAAACAGAATGCAGGGATTAATGAGGAAATACTAAAACTGTCACGTTCTGACAGTTCCTTTGTTTTGTCTTTTATTTTAGTATGGTCAGGGCGTGAGTTGGGTGGGTTGTCTGTTAGTTTGTCTATGATTTACTATTTCTGTGTTTAGCCTGGTATGGTTCTCAATCAGAGGCAGCTGTCAATCGTTGTCCCTGATTGAGAACCATATTTAGGTAGCTTGTTTTCCATTGTGTTTTGTGGGTGGTTGTTTCCTGTTTAGTGTTTTTGTTTCACCTTTCAGGACTGTTTGTTTGTCGTGTTTGTAGTTTTGTCTAGTGTTGCATATTTCATGAAATAATATGAACACTTACCACGCTGCACGTTGGTCCTCCTCACCGTCTTCCACCAACGACAAGCGTTACAGAACCACCCACCAAAAAAAGGACCAAGCAGCGTGGTATCGGGCAGCAGCGATCTCAGGACTCCTGGACATGGGAGGACGTTTTGGATGGCAAGGGTTGCTACACATGGGAGGAGATCCTGGCTGGAAGGGATCGCCTCCCATGGGAACAGGTGGAGGCAGCCAGGAGAGCGGAGGCAGCAGGTAATGGGAGCCAGCGCTTCGAGGCAAGACAGCTGGCAAGGAAGCCCGAGAGGCAGCCCCAAAAATATATTGGGGGGGGGCACACGGGAGTGTGGCTAAGTCAGGTAGGAGACCTGAGCCAACTCCCCGTGCTTACCGGAGAGTGAGAGGGACCGGGCAGGCACCGTGTTATGCCGTGAGGCGCAAGGTGTCCCCGGTACTTGTGCATAGCCCGGTGCGGTACATTGCAGCGCCTCGTATCGGCCGGGCTAGAGTGGGCAACGAGCCAGGTGCCATGAAGCCGGCTCAGTGCATCTGGTCTCCAGTGCGTCTCCTCAGGCCGGTGTACATGGCACCAGCCTTACGCATGGTGTCCCCGGTTCACCAGCACAGCCCAGTGCGGGCTATTCCACCTCGCCGCACTGGCCTGGCTATGGGGGCATTCAACCAGGTAAGGTTGGGCAAGCTCGGTGCTCAAGAGCTCCGTGCGCCGTCACGGTCCTGTCTATCCAGTGCCACCTCCACGCACCAGCCCTTCGGTGGCAGCCCACCGCACCAGGCTGTCTCTCCGTTTTCTCCCTACAGGTGCTCCCGCCTGTCCAGCATTGCCAGAGCCTTCCTCCTGCCCAGCGCTGCCAGGTGCTCCCGTCTGTCCTGAGCTGCCAGGTGCTCCCGCCTGTCCAGCGCTGCCAGAGTCTCTCGTCTGTCCTGAGCTGCCAGAGCCGTCAGTCAGCCAGGAGCTGCCAGAGCCGCCTGTCACGCCGGCGATGCCAGAATCGCCCTTCACTCTGGAGCTGTCGGAGTCTCCCGCCTGTCCGGCGCTGCCGGAGTCTCCCGCCTGTCCGGTGCTACCGGAGTCGTCCTTCACTCCGGCGCTGCCGGAATCTCCCGTCCATTCAGGACCCTTGGCTAGGGTCGCTGCTCTTAAGAAGCCACGGAGGCGGTTAAGGAGGCGGAGAAAGACTATGGTGGAGTGGGGTCCACGTCCTGCACCAGAGCCGCCACCGCAGACAGACACCCACCCAGACCCTCCCCTATAGGTTCAGGTTTTGGGGGGGGTCAAGGCGTGAGTTGGGTGGGTTGTCTATGATGTCTATGATTTTCTATTTCTGTGTTTGGCCTGGTATGGTGGTCAATCAGAGGCAGCTGTCAATCGTTGTCCCTGATTGAGAACCATATTTAGGTAGCTTGTTTTCCATTGTGTTTTGTGGGTGGTTGTTTCCTGTTTAGTGTTTTTGTTTCACCTTTCAGGACTGTTTGTTTGTCGTGTTTGTAGTTTTGTCTAGTGTTGCATATTTCATTAAATAATATGAACACTTACCACGCTGCACCTTGGTCCTCCTCACCTTCTTCCACTGACGACAAGCGTTACAAAAACAAACCAAAAATATGAAAAAATAAACAATTCAAGTGTAATTGTAATCTCTCTGAAAACATCTTATTGTAATGATTTAGGAAAATGTTATTCTTGTTATTATGCACTAGGGTTAATGTTTTAATAAAATAGTTAAATTCAATCAAAAAATGTGTAATTTTGGTGTAGAATCTTGGAATTGTTGTTTGTGTATAAAGTATTTGGCAACAAGAATAAAAAAATTCACAATCATTTCAATGGTCTTGTTATTATTGCAATAGTAACATATTATATTTTTCATGTCAAAAACATGGGTAGTCATTCATGTCATGTAACTGCCAATTTCTGATCTCTGTATCAATGTCAAATAAACCAAATCGGATGGACAGTGGACCACTTTGTGATGTTTTTAAGAGTACTTTTTTATGTAACTCTGTCAAATGAGTAATTGATTAAGTATCTGTAGATTGGTGGAAGGACCATCCTTAAAATGACACTTTTAAACAAACACTCAAAAGGTATACATACAGGTAGAGGTCGACCGATTAACCGGAATGGCCGATTAATTAGGGCCGATTTCAAGTTCTCTTAACAATCGGAAATCGGTCATTTTGGACCCCGAGGCAAGTCAGTTAAGAACACATTCTTATTTTCAATGACGGCCTTAGAACGGTGGGTTAACTGCCAAGGGTTTCATAAAAAATTCTGACACAAATTTACATTCAAAGAACAAGTGAGACACATTCTCACATTCTTTTTCACAGAAAACACAGATATCATCAATAGCCACAAATTTGGATATCATAGAATTACATGGATATATCGTATGTAAAATTTAAAAGTGCACTTCCTTAACTTTGTTTGGTATACAATATTTGTAAGGCCTTAACCATGCATTTTTCCAGACAATGTCAGGAATAAGCATGTTCCAGAAAATTTCCTCTCTGTGTAAATTGGTTTTGGGAATGAAGAACTTGTCTTATATATTTATTACAACAAGATTTCTCAAGTAAGCCCAAGCCTTCCAATCTAAGTTCTGGATAAACTTTGTGATCATTACCAAAGCTAAGATGAGTTTTCATTAGTGTAGTTAGACCACTGGGAACGGCTTTGATCACAGAAATAAACTCTTACAATGTTATAAATTGTTCATATGTGAGAATATTACCCTTGTCGAAAACATCAAGAACAAAGTCAATATTCCTCTCATGCCAGCTGGGGTAGAACAGTGACTTATTCCTTACAGTTATGTCTGAATTATTCCACAAAAGAGCTTTATTGTGAAGGAAACATATTTTCCAGGCTATTAACACTTGTTGGTGAAACCTAGCCAGTTTAGCAGGTAATCTTTCAGGAATATAATTACATTTCAGTAAAAATTGAAGACCTCCCAATTTATTAAACACATTATTTGGAATGAAATACCATATTGAATCAGTATTGATCAAACATCTTTCAACCAGTTGATCTTGAAAGTGTTTTCTCATAGATGTTTTGAACGCACTGATGAAGTCTGAAGTCCGAGATTTTTTGAGTTTTAAACGCGGCAGCAATGGCCAATACATCGCATTAGCAGTCCAGGGTTTATATACACCATTGGTTCTTTAATGTATTGTTAACACTGGACACAGGGTTTCGGTTGGTCTTGCGAAGTGTCAATCTACAGATTTTCCGCCCTATAGATAAAGTAGGGGCGTCTCTGTATGACATCATTTGCCAAACTTTTCAACATGGCGACACAACAAACGGAAGCGATCGAAGCAATGGAAAATGCGAACCGAACTTCGCATCCTGGCTTCAGTAACGACAAGTATTCTCTGCTCGTCATTGTCGGTGGACATAGTCGGACTGGATTTGTGGACTACGTGGTGGCAGAGATAAAGAGAGGTAATGTGGCTCAATGTTGATTGATTTATTGCCAGACCGCGCTTCCACCTCCCGATTTGGCTCGAGCTAGCGCCTTCAGTACAGGTGACGTTGCATACTGTATTACTGCGTTTTCAAGTATATTCCGTCAACAAATGGTTCTAATTGCAAATCAACACACACATCAGCAAATTGTCACTGAAATATCCCACTAGGGTCGTGAATGTATGTAAATGTTTTCCACGACGAAATACAACGTTAAAGATGATGCCACATGCAAACCCCGTTTGTAGTAGACATTAAATGGAAAGATAAGGGAGGAAGAAGCCAGTGAGGGATATAATAGCAACAAGGCTGTTGGATCTCCTGGCAGATGGTTAGCAGAGGGCATCTGCATGGTGTTAAGTTAACATAACAAAATGGTCAATATGGTGTGTTTAGTGTAAGTTCATAAAATAAAATGGGCAATATTATTTTACTTCGAATCTGATTTACCAGTTGATCACTAGTTTTGGATGATCTTGCCTGGTAGACCAGCTGTCAATCAGACCATAAACTAGACCGCTAGGTTAGCAACGGAAGTTTAAACTATTTAAAATGATCAGGCAAAAATGTAAAGGTAAGAGACCAATTAATGCAATGGCATGGTGTAGCACTTGCTCTATAATGATTAGTTCGGACATTTAAATCTTAAATACTGTCAATATTTATGAATACATATTTTGTGTAAATTATCATTCATTTATTTAAATTTAACACATTTCAGCACTACATAGTTTTCTTTACACATCATTCTGAGATTCAGGTGTCAGACATGTCCCAAACACTTCCTCCAAACTTTTTTGCTCGCTTTGAGAACAATACAGTGCCACTGACACGGCCCGCTACCAAAACCTTCGGACTCTCCTTCAGTGCAGCCGATGTGAGTAAAACCTTTAAACGTGTTAACCCTCGCAAGGCTGCAGGCCCAGACGGCATCCCCAGCCGCTTCCTCAGAGCATGCGCAGACCAGCTGGCTGGTGTGTTTACGGACATATTCAATCAATCCTTATCCCAGTCTGCTGTTCCCACATGCTTCAAGAGGGCCACCATTGTTCCTGTTCCCAAGAAAGCTAAGGTAACTGAGCTAAACGACTACCGCCCCGTAGCACTCACTTCCGTCATCATGAAGTGCTTTGAGAGACTAGTCAAGGACCATATCACCTCCACCCTACCTGACACCCTAGACCCACTCCAATTTGCTTACCACCCCAATAGGTCCACAGATGACGCAATCACAACCACATTGCCCTAACCCATCTGGACAAGAGAAATACCTATGTGAGAATGCTGTTCATCGACTACAGCTCAGCATTTAACGCCATAGTACCCTCCAAACTCGTCATCAAGCTCGAGACCCTGGGTCTCGACCCCGCCCTGTGCAACTGGGTACTGGACTTCCTGACGGGCCGCCCCCAGGTGGTGAGGGTAGGTAACAACATCTCCACCCCGCTGATCCTCAACACTGGGGCTCCACAAGGCTGCGTTCTCAGCCCTCTCCTGTACTCCCTGTTCACACACGACTGCGTGGCCATGCACGCCTCCAACTCAATCATCAAGTTTGCGGACGACACTACAGTGGTAGGCTTGATTACCAACAACGAGGTGAGGGCCCTCGGAGTGTGGTGTCAGGAAAATAACCTCATACTCAACGTCAACAAAACAAAACAAAGGAGATGATTGTGGACTTCAGGAAACAGCAGAGGGAGCACCCCCCTATCCACATCGACGGGACAGTAGTGGAGAGGGTAGTACGTTTTAAGTTCCTCGGAGTACACATCACGGACAAACTGAATTGGTCCACCCACACAGACAGCGTTGTGACGAAGACGCAGCAGCGCCTCTTCAACCTCAGGAGGTTAAAGAAATTCTGCTTGTCACCAAAAGCACTCACAAACTTCTACAGATGCACAATCGAGAGCATCCTGTCGGGCTGTGTCACCGCCTGGTACGGC
Source organism: Oncorhynchus kisutch (assembly GCF_002021735.2). Lineage (NCBI taxonomy): Eukaryota > Metazoa > Chordata > Actinopteri > Salmoniformes > Salmonidae > Oncorhynchus > Oncorhynchus kisutch. The sequence continues at coordinate 41,783,614 of NC_034186.2, read as the reverse complement.
AACTGCTTCGCCCACAACCTTTAAGGCTCTCCTGAGGGTAGTGAGGTCCGCACAACGCATCACCGGGGGCAAACTACCTGCCCTCCAGGACACCAACACCACCCAATGTCAAAGGAAGGCCATAAAGATCATCAAGGACAACAACCACCCAAGCCCCACTGCCTGTTCACCCCGCTATCATCCAGAAGGCGAGGTCAGTACAGGTTCATCAAAGCAGGGACCGAGAGACTGAAAAACAGCTTCTATCCCAAGGCCATCAGACTGTTAAACAGCCACCACTAACATTGAGTGGCTGCTGCCAACATACTGACTCAACTCCAGCCACTTTAATAATGGAAATTGATTTAAAAATGTTTCACTAGCCACTTTAAACTATGCCATTTTGTTTACATACCCTACATTACTCATATATGTATATACTGTACTCGATACCATCTACTGCATCTTGCCTATGCCGTTCTGTACCATCACTCATTCATATATCTTTATGCACATATTCTTTATCCCCTTACACTTGTGTGTGTGTGTGTAAGGTAGTAGTTGTGGAATTGTTAGGTTAGATTACTCGTTGGTTATTACTGCATTGTCGGAACTAGAAGCACAAGCATTTCACTACACTCGCATTAACATTGGCTAACCATGTGACAAATAAGATTTGATTTGAAAGTACAAGGCTTCATTTTCTGTTACCTTACCTAGAATGACTGTATGATGTGCAGGTGGTCACCAGAGTTCTAATTATTGGCTTGGAGGACCTTGTCATTGAAGCATATTCATAAAAATGTTATATGCTATTTTGTTACCAGTATATAAAGCTTGGGCAGTTAAGCTGCATTTCATTGTCTGTCTGTACACCATATAAGATTGTTCTTGATGACTGCAAGTGCCTCTGAGTGAATTAAGGTAACTGTGCATTTCTATCATGAATCACATTTATTTCAATTCCACGATCACATGACATGATGCAGAGTTGCCTCTGTCTGGTAGTGGCAAGGGCTCCAGTTTGTGTGTGCATTGGAATTTGTTTGGCTCGTAGTGTTGAGAAATCCAATAGCTGTCATTTCCCACTTTGATTAGCTGAGGGAAGCTGTTTTATGCGGAGTTCATCTTTTGCAGACTTGCATTACTAGCCACACTGCAGATCATTCTTTCACCCCATTGCAACAAGCCAATGGAACGGCTCAACATTTGTACCCGCCGCTTTAGCTAAGGAGCCGAATAGCTTTTGCCTCACTTTCCAAGGACATTGCTCCAGAGAAAAGTTGTGGTATGTTTGTTTACTAAACACGGTAGGAAACACATTGAGCAGGCGGAGACATTTTAGATTACATTTAGCCTACGTTGTATCTTCCTCATCCCTTTAAGACTGCTTGACTTGGTGGAAAATGTATCTTGACTTGCATCCATAAAATGCACCGTGTTTAAAGACTCCTGTCTGGTTCCATGATGCCACGGTTTTTCTCACCGTGGAGGGACTTCTCCAGGGTCAAGACAGGGGATCATTGTAAAGGTCTGGCCTCTTGAGACCACTCAAGACATCCAGGGTCCTCTAGTCTCACACGAAATCACGGAATGGGTGGGCTTTTTCCCCAGGCTTGTAAGGGTTTTTGTAAGGGTGCCTCCTTGCTGTTTGTTTTAGTTTAGTTACTGACATACAGCCCTGCGCGTCTGTCAGGGTGTTGCCTTAATAGCTCCGACTTTGTAGAAAGAAACAGTTTGCGGTGAGCTTCGAACACTCCAAGGCTAGTAACATTCACAAAGCTTGTTTGTAACTTGCTTGTAGCTGATTTTTTTCCCCCACTCAAACTTCAATGAATAGCAGGAAATTATATTTCCAAGTAACGTCAACATCCTGATTTGTGTGTCACCCCGTGTAGCGTTAGTTAATGGAAGCATATGCCATTTTTTATTTCTTCCGGCTACTTCGAAAATGAGTAACAAATCAAATGGTGATGAGTGATTCCTCAAACTCAGACAAAAAATAATGATTTTGGGGATATTCACAAAATGTAATCCATAGAATAGAATAGAAAGGATTGTTGACATATACAGTGCATTTTGAAAGTATTCAGACCCCTTCCCTTTTTCCACATTTTGTTACATTACTGGATTGTGTGGAGGCACAGATCTGGGGAAGGGTACATAATGTCTGCAGCATAGAAGATCCCCAAGAACACAGTGGCCTCTTAAACGTCTTCCATTTAAGAATGATGAACTACCAAGACTCTTCCTAGAGCTGGCTGCCTGGCCAAATAGAGCAATAGAGGGAGAAGGGTCTTGGTCAGGGAGGAGACCAAGAACCCAATGGTCACTGACAGAGCTCTAGAAGTTCCTCTGTGGAGATGGGAGAACATTCCAGAAGGACAACCATCTCTGCAACACTTCACCATTCAGGCTTTGATGGTAGAGAGGCCAGATGGAAGCCACTCTTCAGTAAAAGGCACATGACAGCCTGCTTGGAGTCTGCCAAAAGGCACCCGAAGACTCTGACCATGAGAAACAAGATTCTCTGGTCTGATGAAACCAAGATCGAACTCTTTGGCCTGAATACCAAGCATCATGTCTGAAGGAAACCTGGCACCATCCCTACGGTGAAACATGGGGGTGGCAGCATCATGCTGTGGGGATGTTTTTCAGTGGCAGGGACTGGGAGACGAGTCAAGTTTGAGGGAAAGATGAACGGTGCAAAGTACAGATGAAGAGCTCAAGAACCTCAGACTGGGTGCGATGGTTCACCTTCCAACAGGACAACGACCCTAAGCACACAACCAAGACAACGCAGGAGTGGCTTCGGGACAAAAATTCTGAAAGTCCTTCAATGGCCCAGCCAGAGCCTGGACTTGAACATCTCTGGAGAGACCTAAAAATAGCTGTGCAGCAACACTCCCCATCCAACCTGACAGAGCTTGAGAGGATCTGCGGGGAAGAATGGTACCAACTCCCCGAATACAGGTGTGCCAATCTTGTAGCTTCATACCCCCCCCCCCCCCCAACATTATTTTCTATATTTGCAGAAATGTCTAAAATCCTATTTTTGCTTTGTCATTATGGGGTATTGTGTTGATGAAAAAATTTATATTCAATACATTTTAGAATAAGGCTGTAACAAAATATGGAAAAAGTTAATGGGTCTGAATAATTTCTGAATGCACTGTATCTGCCTCCATTACTCCATGCACATTGCAAATATGGTATTGGAACTGAACCTGTGTCTATAGTATGCTTACTTATTGTGTTTGTCATATTCCTTATTTCTCATGTTTTCTTTTCTACGGATTACATTGTTATTGATTATTGCATTGTTGGGTTTTGAATTTGCAAGAAAGGCATTTCACTGTACTTGTGCATGTGACATTAAAACTTGAAACTGAAACTTGAATATTTATGGCCCTAAACCTGCCCACCCTGTGGATATAACCGTGGGGACTGCGTGTTATGAGTCAACCCGTGCATCACTTGTACACCTTTAGTCACTCACCCTTCTAGATATCTTGAAACAGCCTAACCAGTGCTAGCTAACTTCTTTCACCAATTAGCAGGCTGGTGTTCGACCTGTGGCAAAGTTGGTTCGACATTGGATAGTCTTCTTTTGTCTGGGTTACATGAGGAATCACTTTGATTTGATATCTGTGCCCTTTGCATAGGCTTGTAGACTCTGCTGCTACATTTATAGCATGTTCTCTTTCGGATAGTTTCCCCATGCTCACAAACATTACTTGATTCCCATAAATTCATGCAAGTTGGCAACTTGTGTACCATTACAAGGATTGACCGCAAATGTCAATGAATAGTTTTGGTCTCAAAATATGTAATTGTCATGCCTGCGTCAGTGTTCCTTGGCAGCGTTCAGTGTGATGGAATGGTGAAGTCTCTTGAAGAAGCCAGCAGCCCTGAGTGCCCAGCTACGCTGCCGAGCATAAATAATGCAACCTATTTACTTCAGCTTGGCTTCACCAGCGTGGCAGAGAATAGAAGTCTCCGTTGTCAGGACGTACATGTTGGTTCCTCCACTACCCCTTTAGCATTAGCTATTCGGAGTTACCTTATCACCATCCAGACAGACTCCAACGACCGTGCAGTTCAGAGGCGAGGTGTGGATGTACTACCCATAACACCCTGGGTTGCTACGAGAACATTGTGCTTAAAAAGCAGAGGTTGGGTAAGTTGTTAGTGGCATTCGATGTGTCTGAGTGTGAAAATACTGGACTCTGGCTGCATCTTATTGAGAGCTCCATAATGAGACTTGATGTGTAAAGTTCAGTCATTAGCAGTGTTTCCCCTAGGACTTTGTTTTAAAGCAATAGAGAAGTTAGCCGGCTACGGGGGTCTGGGTGAATTCCCCCTGGACGATTTGTTTTGTAGAACGACTGGGAATGTTACTTCTGGTGACTTTAAAAAAAAACATTTCTGCATTTCTGTGTTGTACAGATCAGGGATTCATTACCAGGTGTAAATCCACTTCACTTACTGTAGTTTAATAACCAAAATAGATTTTTCTCAAACTCAAGGTGCCATGTCATAGCTGACATACCATTCTTTCTGCAGACATATTTGAATCTTAATTTGGAGCAGATATTTAAGAGTAGGTTGCATTAAAAACAGATTTTACCGTAATTCCATTACCAAAGTTTGCATCTGCAAAGTTCTTCCACTAAATTTAGGTTTTGTACATTTTTCCATGGAAATTGTTAAAAGTAGTCCTTGTGCATAGAGTTGTATGTTTTGTTAAACTTTTGAAATAAATCCTTTTTGTTTGGTGTACATTTTAATGCTAAAACTGTGTTAAAGCTTAATTCTGTTTAAGTGAAATTGCCCGTCAGTATTTGTGTTGAGGCTATGTGACTGATGTCACAAACACTTCCTCTGTGTGTGTGTGTCTCACACTGCTCACCATATCCTTCCCTTCCTGGTTAGTGATGGATGCAGGCGCTTTGTTAATGATTTTGTTTGGGGAACAAGCCTGAAGAAACGGTCTTGTGTTGAAGATTCTGAGTATAACATGATTAAAAGTATTTGGTGATGACTGTCAATTTTTTATATTTTTTTAATGAATGCAGCCACTGAATACTGTATCCCTCCTACATGGTCAACATGCTTGTGATTGCTGGCAAAGTGCAAATAGAAGAGGGGTTTCCTATTGAAAGAACAACGCTGTGCAGATGGTCTGTCAGTTAGTTGGTTCAGCTGTGCTGGTTCTTATGTGTTGTTGTAATGTGCTGATGGATGGCCTAGAAAAGATAACAGACATTTGGACCTGCTGGGGTTTTCTTTGCTCCAACCCAACAGTGGGTCAAACCAGCCCTAGTCTAGCCCAGACAAGTCTTCTCTTGTCTGAGACTTAGCAGCTGCCTCTGTGTACTCTAGAATCCTCTCAGCCCCATTTCCCATCTGCTACCACCAGTGTCCAGTGTACTCCCTCTTGAGTGCCTCTTGAGTGTCTGTGTTGTATGTGCCACTGGCTTAACACTAGACCCGCTAAAGCGGCCTTTTTGACAGCTCATTAATTTATTTTATTATTCTGCCATTTTTAAAGCCATATCCCCTCCGTCGTTGACTTTTCCTAAATAAGTCTATATAACACACTGCCGTTGTTAGAATTGTTATATCACAAACAGAACTGGAATTAGAACCAGTTTTAGGAGGGCGTGTCATTATTTGAATGGTTTTCCCCGTTGCCACTTCTCCCATCAGTAGTTCCTGCTCCGCTCATTCTCCCGACGTTGGAAAGTGCAGTGGCCAGTTGATAATCACCCCGGTAATTGCCTCAACTGAACCTAAATGAATCATGACCTCTCTGATTATTCTTCTGATTCTATACCTCCGAGGCCTAAGTGCAAAAAAGCCAGAAGTGTGCACTGAGCAGGTCCCCCGCGCCACCACCAAATGAAACGGTGAGAGGAGAAAGGAAGGGAAAGGCACCGTTTTGGAAAAGATCCACATCGGGCAGCAGGTGAGCAAGTGTCGGAGAATGTGGTGATGAGGCTTGTGGAACTTTACATTGGCAAGGGGAGAAATGTCACAGTGGACAATTTCTTCACTTTACTGTCATCGGTGAACAAGTTGCTTGCAAATAAAACAAGCTTAGTCGGCACCATGAACAAAGCAAGACTGGGAGCTTCCTCCCTCAAAATAAGACACCTGCACAGTCGTTTTACTCCCCAACGGTGCTGAAGAATGACAACACTCACACTATACCAATTAAATGCAAGAAAGAACGTTTGTCATGAGCACCATGCATCTGACAGTTGCCATCGACGGGGACACAATAAAGAGAACCGGATACTGTTACGCAGTATAACCAAAGATATGTCAATATTGCATAATACACATTGCCATATATATATACTGAACAAAAATATGAAGGCAACATGTTAAGTATTTGTCCCATGTTTGAGCTGAAGTTAAAGATCCCAGAAACAATCCATACTTTTCAAAATGCTAATTTTGTGTACAAATTAGTTTATCCATATTAGTGAGCATTTCTCCTTGGCCAAGATAATCCATCCACCTGACAAGTGTGGCATATCAAGAAGCTGATTAAATTGAATGATCATTACACAGGTGCACATCGTGCTGGGGACAATAAAAGGCACTCAAAAATGTGCAGTTTTGTCACACAACACAATGCCACAGATGTCTCAAGTTTTGCAGGAGCATGCAATTGGCATGCTGACTGCAGGTATGTCCATCAGAGCTGTTGCCAGATAAATTAACATTACGTTTTCGACCATAAGTTGCCTCCAACTTTGTTTTAGAGTTTTGGCGGTACGTCCAACCGGTCTCAACCGCAGACCATGTGCATGGCGTTGTGTGGGCGAGCGGTTTGCTGAAGTCAACGTTGTGAACAGAGTACCTCATGGTGGCATTGGGGTTATGGTATGAGCAGGCATAAGCTACGGACAACGAACACAATTACGTTTTATTGATGGCAATTTGAGTGCACAGAGAGAGAGAGAGTTCCTGAGGCCCATTGTCATGCCATTCATACCTCGTGTTTCAGAATGATAATGCATGGCCCCATGTCGCAAGGATCTGTACACAATTTTCCGATTGCCACTAGGCATGAAAGGGGGGCAAAAAAATGCCATGCTCTGATCTGGTGATCTACTTATCCCTTGTGCAAAACAGCCAATGGCTGTGTTTGTCTGTACGGCGCTCACTAGCATCTGAATATTTTTATTCAGTGTTTGCTAGCACCAGCTTTGGCTGGACCAAGTTAATACAATAGTTTGATACAATGTTTCAAGTTTCTTGCAAACAGGCCATGCATAGCCAATGTGATTTATAGGATATTTGTTTTATCAGGATCAGGTAGAAAATACCTTTGGGCTTCAATGTGGGACTATCATTTGTTTTTCAACAGGACAATGACCCAACACACCTCCAGGCTGTGTAAGGGCTGTTTTACCAGCCAGCTGATATGTTGATGATGTTGTCGTTCAGCCACGACTCCGTGAAGCATAAGATATTACAGTTTTTAATATCCGGTTGGTCGTTTAATCTTCCTCGTAGGTCGTCGATTTTATTTTCCAATGATTGCATGTTAGCTAGTAGAACGGAAAGCAGTGGGGGTTTATTTGTTCGCCTATGAATTCTCAGAAGCCCGACCACATCCTCTTTTTCTCCTCTTCACGCAAATGACTGGGATTTGGGCCTGTTCCCGGGAAAGCAGTATGTCCTTCACGTTGGACTCGTTAAAGGGGAAAAAATGATACATTAGGTATATCAGATGACCTGGCCTGCACAATCCCCCGACCTCAAGCAAATTGAGATGGTTTCGGATTAGTCGGACCGCAGAGTGAAGGAAAAGCAGCCAACAAGTGCTCAGCATATGTGGGAACTCCTTCAAGACTGTTGTAAAAGCATTCCAGGGGAAGCTGGTTGAGAGAATGCCAAGTGTGCAAAGCTGTCAAGGCAAAGGGTGGCTATTTTTGGTTACTACATGAGTTCATATGTGTTATTTCATAGTTTTGATATCTTCACTATTATTCTACAGTGTAGAAAAGAGTAAAAATCAAGAAAAACCTTTGTGTGTGTAGACCGACCAACCGAGACAGACATACATCTATTTCTCATATTTCGACCTATCAATTGGTCGAAAGAACAGAAGACTCTCGTTCTACCAAATTATTTTTTAGTCTGGGATGGCCCTAGTAAAGAAAGAGGAAGAGGCGAAGCGAGGTTTCAGTCTTGCCAAAATAAGCCCAATGTGTTTCTATGGGCTTATTTTGAACCTCAGCTTGTCGCCTGCCTTCCCTTCTTTGGGACAACGACTCCCATTATTATCAATTGAAATTGGGTGGCCAGTACTCTTCAGGCTGTGCCGGCTGGAGATTATAACAGAATATGGCCAAGATGTTCAAACTTTCATAGATGACCGGCAGTGTCAAATAATAATCACAGTGGTTGTAGAGGGTGCAACAGGTCAGCACCTCAGGAGAAAATGTCAGTTGGCTTTGCATAGCCGATCATTCAGTTAGACAGCAGGTGCGGTGGTGAGAGGGTTGAAAACAGCAGGTCCGGGACAAGGTAGCACGTCTGGTGAACAAGTCAGGGTTCCATAGCCGCAGGCAGAACAGTTGAAACTGGAGCAGCAGCAGCAGCACGACCAGGTGGACTGGGGACAGCAAGGAGTCATCAGGCCAGGTAGTCCTGAGGCATGGTCCTAGGATGATATTATATTAGGATGATCATCTCGTCATTACATACAGATCTCTGGTGTAAATGGGAAGGTGCACACAGCACAGAAGGAGACGAGACCAAAAAGACAACATGAGAACAAGCAGCCATAAACGCTCATAGAAACAAAAGAAACAAAACCTTGATGCTTTGCGATACAGACATTTGGAATATCGTGCAAAAACATTCATTCGACTTAATAAAAATGATCGTCCAGCCCTAGTTTGTGTGTGTGTGTGTGTAAGGTCCAGTGACTGTGCATGGAGCCAGTGCAAGAATGTTAGTGCATTAAAAAAAGGGGCTCAATGCAAATAGTCCGGGTATCCATTTGATTAACTGTTCAGCAGTCTTATGGTTTGGAGGTAGAAGCTGTTCAGGAGCCTTTTGATCCCAGACTTGTCGCTCCACTACTGCTTCCATTGCGGTAACAGAGAGAACAGTCTATTACTTGGTGGCTGGAGTCTTTGACAATTTTTAGGGCTTCGTTACTTGAGTCCTCTCTCACCACTCTTTCTCAATGCCGCTTTCCACACAGACCTTTCACTCAAGGAGCTCATTTGTTGTTCCTCGACCACGAGACACTTGCGTTCAGTCTGCATGGTCAATGCAGCACATGCAACAATGTTGATGACAACGACGCTGTTTTTACTTTGCTTCTTAATATAAATCCACTAACGTAAACTCACCCCATTCCGTACAAATGTGCGCAATCGCAACGTTTAAACGAAGCTACAAAGAAAACTAATGGGACTGTAGGGACTGTGTTGACTTCAAAATCTGGGGTGTGAACTAGGTTTCTATTCAAGAGTTGAGCGACATGGTAATGGCCCTAGAGTATTGGAGTAAAGTTGAGAACTGACCCTCTGTTACATCGTGATATGTCATGGCGTAACGTACAGCACGCATAAAGCAATTATTTCTGTCTTACAATCTCTCTCCACCAGGTGTAGCACTTCTCTCATCGTTTAAAAACAAGAAATGGACAGTGACGGGTAAGGGGGATACCTAGTCATTTTTTGCATCATCATTGCATGCGATCATCATTCTCAAAGCCGCTGTTTACTTCTAAGATCACTTTAGCACCGCCCTAAAAACCCCATTCAAAACCTTCAAATAAGTATGTAATGACACATATCAACTCTTTATAGTGTTTTATTTACATTTTAGAGGCCATAAGGGGATAAGTTGGACAGATCGAGTGAAAAAAAAAAAATCTCCTTCTCACTATCACGCATTAGTTTCCTGTCCCCACCCGCCATTTTTAAAAAGACCCGACAGGGCTCATTGCCTTCTTGAATCATGCAGAAACGGGCAGTGTGGGATTCATGTAATTGATTCTGTTGGAAATGGGAGAAGTTGTGCTTTACAATGGTATTGACATTACAGTTTATCTGGAAGTATTACGTTTTTGGGGCGCTAAAATTAGGTCCATTTTACGGACCAAGGCGATGTACAAAAGTGAGTCAGTTTACGTTAACGTTTTTATAATTACACTTATTAGTTTGTTTTTCTTACATCTGCAAAAAGCTAGTTTCTTAGCAAGTTGTTCCTAAATCTTGTTAGCTGCTGATTGTTAGCTGCTAATGCTAATCGCTAGCTAGCTAGCTAATAAATGTACTGAGTAAGAGCAAACATAATTAGCTATACAGTCTGATAATACTAGTGATGGTTTAGACCTAAATCAGCATGTTTTTGCAACAGTATCTTCTAAATTAAAGAGGAATACACGAAGCAAGAATGTTAGCTACATGAAGTAGCTAAGAGAACGTGGCCCAATTTGTTTTTTTAGGGGGGCCCCCACAGTCGTGCCTTCTGCAAACTTAATGATGGTGTTGGAGTTGTGCCCGGCCACATAGTTGTGGGTGAACAGGGAGTACAGGAGGGGACTAAGCATGCACCCATGTGGTGGATATGCGGCCCATCAGGAAGTCCTGAATCCAGTTGCAGAGGGAGTTGTTTAATCCCTGGGTCCTTAGCTTAGTGATGAGCTTGGAGGGCCCTATGGTGGTGATCACTGAGCTGTAGTCAATGAACAGCATTCTCATGTAGGGGTTCCTTTTGTCCAGGTGGGAAAGGGCAGTATGGAGTGCAATAGCGATTGCGTCATCTATGAATCAGTTGCAGTGGTATGCAGGCTTGAGCAGTAGGTATACCGGGGTATTTGGAAAAAGCCATGGTATGGTTTTTCAATACCATCAAATAGGGCTTGGCGATATGGCCAAAATTTCATATCCCGATATAGGTCATTTCATATCCCGATAACGATACATATTAACAATAGAGCATAATATTAAACAATAGACGTTTTTCTATCGTCACACGATAAATATCGCCCGGCCCTACCGCCAACTATTTTGGGGGGGAAGTTTTTCAATGATTTTGAATATTTGTAGCAACTTTTTAAGTTAATCCCTGCTGTCAACTTGTGCAATACGTTAGGAGATAAAGCAGATTGCGTTCTTCATTTCACATGTCACATTAAATGGCTAGATCTTTTCAATGAAAGTTCCAAATCACTGCCAGACAAAGATGTTTGCCTGTTGAGGTTATACGGAAGTAAAGTAATGCCCAGATCCATGTTCTTCCCTAGCCTGGGTGCTATTCTGAGACATTTGCTTCAGTCTTTTCAGTCTAGAAATGAAACTAGGAATTGTTATACAGTGGGGCAAAAAAGTATTTAGTCAGCCACCAATTGTGCAAGTTCTCCCACTTAAAAAGATGAGGCCTGTAATTTTCCTCATTGGTACACTTCAACTATGACAGACAAAATTAGAAAAATAAATCCAGAAAATCATATTGTAGGATTTTAATGAATTTATTTGCAAATTATGGTGGAAAATAAGTATGTAATTTGCCAAACAGTTCAGCAGTAGCCTAACAATAGTGCCACAGAGTATAATAATGAATTTTATAGATATCGTCCATTTAGTATCTCCAGAATGAGATGAAACAACCTTGAGCTTGGTCCCTAGGCCAGTGGTCTCTCACCTTTTTTTGTTAAAATGTTCATGCCAGGAACTGAGCAATGAATACAATTTGTTGAGGAGATACTGTCCTCTCGGGAGACTAGTGGGCTGCCTTGCCGTGTTTAAAAAAAATCTTCTACTGCTTTTTTTCTGTGTTTTTGGAGAAGTAATAGAAATAACATGTGCCGATGAGGTCGGAGCTAAATTTGTCCCAGCCAGACAGAAGGGGAGGCTGCTTCCTCTTGCTTTGTCATTGTCCCTCTTGATCTTCACTATGGTGAGCGAATTCAAAAGCAGATCTTCTCTCTGTAATGTTTTTTTTAGTGAAGATGTTTCATCATACATATGGTCGTATAGGCAGGGGAATGCATTTTTTAGTCTTTTGCCCTCTGTGTTCAAATAGGCCTGCAGTATGTCTTCATTACAATATTTAGATTATTAAATTAGTCTGTCAATTTGCTCACCAGGGTCTACTTGGCTGTTTAGCATTCATTACTTTTTCTAGTAGAGTTGAATCTGATATTGTCCTCCCACTGTTAGTTTGTTATGTCATCACCACATGCAATGCTTAAGCCCTTAAAATGCCAATCCCTTTACTGCAGTGTAGCTCTCTTGTCATGCGGGGCACGTCATATGGACCATATGAATTCTGTGCCCTCCCATTTTGAATTTGACACTGCACCCGTGTACCACATTAGACATGACAGACATACCCTTTGTATACATTTTTTAGGCAGTATAGGTCCACGTTTTAACCTATGCTATATAGCTTAATTGCAGCAAAATTGTAGATGAAATGTATACATTATATTCTGTCTTATTATCCATTTGTCATACTCTTAGTTCATGTCTTGGTCATTTTATTGGTTTTAGTCTATTTTTACATAATGTTACTGTACTTCTGCTATGTCATTGAGTCTAGGAATTTGAGGCCTCCGTTCACTTATTAGCTGCATGGTATTTATAGCATGTTGACGTTACAAAAAGTACCTCCAACAGTGACAGAGCCATAACCTATTATATTGTTTACTGTATGTGAGTTACTTATTAAAGGTGCAATATGCAGAAATTGCTCCGCCATTTCCTAGTTGCTAAAATTTGAATAGTTTGTGACTAAACAAGCAGTCATTGTGTAGAGAATCATTGTACCACCTAATCCAGCTGTGAAATATATTTTCCATAACCAAAAGTATTGTATTTTCAGCTGTTTGACGCTGGTGTAGCCCAAAAAGTTACATATTGCAGCTTCAACTCAAAATATGTTTGTAATTTGATTACCGGTACACAAGTAGCATTTTCCATGTTGTCTGTGAGTTAGTCTCTCAGCCCATCCCTGAAGTCTTTGCTTCCCCAGTTGTAGTTTCAGTTTGAATCTTTCCCTTTTCTCCTCTAAAAACAATCCCTTAGCCTGAATGACATTAACACAAACCTCAACGATGTAATTCAACTAGGCTGTGTTGTCCAATAATCGGGTTGTAAAATGGCAGAGAGCTATGTTATGTCTGTGTATGTTATTATGAAGCAACTCTGAGCCTGGGCACGTTCTACTTCCAGCTCTGGCTAATTACATGCTGTTGACTTGAGTATTGAGTGTTCTCCTAACCACCCTGGTGTGTGTGTGTGTTTTCACAGGCATCCGCTCATGGGATGTGGACCTGACATTCTGTAACCTGGACGAGCAGCTCAAGCTCTTTGTGTCTCGACACTCTGCCTTCTTCTCGGAAGAAATAAAAGGTAAGGAGCTTTTTTCATCCGTCTATCCTTCTGGGTAAAAACATCAGTGACTGAGCTGTGAAACCCCTCCCTTTTGGCCCTCTGTATTAAAAGTCTCTCGACACAATGGTGATCATGGCAAGGGATATGTTGTCCTTGATCGGCTTGGTTTCGACTGTACGTCTTTATCCGTTTCAACGCAGACAATGACGTCTTAATGGTTCCTGTTGTGGTTGGTATAGTGAGGACCAGCTGCAGTAACTTGCGACAGTCTGTCAGGTCATGCTGGAACAAAAAGCTGAGGAGCTCCCCAGGTGATTTGTGTCATACCATTTGTGAACTGTACTTGGAATATTTTGACAGGCTCTCGTTTGCTGGTGTTGTGAAATAATTTCAGTTTTTTTTGCGGTCCACTGAGCCAAGGCAATTAAGTACACCAAATTGGTCAAACCTGGCTCTCTTCTGAACATAGATATTGTCCAGTATGTTGTCATAGATTCGCCAACCTCTATACTCCGTTTACTATGAGTTTAGCTTTCTGCCAGGCCCAGTTCATTGCATTTCAGCTGGAATCGCTCATAGGAACTAGAAGTCTTGTCGCTGCCGTTCCGGTGCTTTCATTGTGTCACCGATAGGGTGGAAAATTCCATCATAGGTCATGAGCAAAAAGCAAACACGGTGGCGTGTTTCAGCAAAGGCATGTAATAGTTCCACATAGTTGTCCCTGGGCCTGTTTGATGAGCTGCCACTCATCGTTACCGCGAAATGCCAACTCCTGTTGACATAGGTAGAATGATGTAGCATTAATTAGCTAGGTCTTAAAAAATCTCACCATTCTCTTTGACCTTTGCATTGTGCATGCTGATGTTCAATCTCTGTTGTTCATTCAATGCCAGATCTATCTGTGAGCTGCCAAATGTCTGAAGAGCTATTGATCTAAACAATGCCATTATTTATCCTGTCCAAATATTGACCCTTGTACGCCTCCTATTATTTTCATTATGTTGTCTGGCTCCTTATCAAAGTTCATTCAATGAGTTACATTGAATATCTTTGAATGCGGTTTATGACCCACTTTTCAAACTCGACAGCTGTGAAATTGAGCAAAGACACATGATGAAAAGCAAAAAAAAAGCTTTACTAATTTTCTGTGAAACACATTGTTACATCTCATGACAGTCACAGTTCTTAGAGAAGATGCCATAAGCATAAATTAGTCAACCATTCTAAATAGTACAAGAGTTGCTTTGAATATCCATTCTGCCATGCTCCAACAAACTGAGCCATTGGAACCTCTTTACATTACTCTATAGCTTACAATCAATTTCGCATTCTATTATTGACCCCTGTTAGGTGTGTGTGTCTCCCTCCCTGATGTTGGCATGCTGGGTCACAGTGGTTAGCAACACGGCAGTACCCTTGGACTTGGGGTTTGCGTGCGGAGAGGCCGTGGCAGCCGTTAGCTGGGGGCTGCAAGCCGCTTGTGGATTAGAAAGTTTGACTGGCTCGGCTGGTCAGGGTCTGCTCAGTCAGGCAAACACCAGCGAGTTTACACTTGCCCAGCGTCTTCACACTCGAGTGGAGATGGAGCTCGCTTCCCCACGAGATTTTATCTCCTGTGATAACTCCATCTTTTACATCTGGTTGCTCTGCCAGCGTCTTTCAATTCAGCCCCACTGAAAAGCCTCATTTAGGATAGACTGATGAACTTTTCAGATGAGTGGGCAATTTATTTATTTATTTACCATCCAGATAATCGACAATACATCTGGAAAAATTCTAGAATTGACTGAGAAAAGTACTTGTTTTGTCTTCTCCTCAGCCAAACATCTACTTGAGAAATCTAGCAGAGTATCACCAGCCTTGGTCAAGGCAGAAAGCGTGTGCCCTTCTTAGTTATCTGCACATCTGCCGCTAATGATTGACTCATGTCTGTTTTATTTGACTGGCTGGGATGATGTATGCAATGCCATGGGTGGTAACGGGTGCTGTCCACTACCAGTGGCCAGCTGGCTGCCAGCTGGCTGTTTCTTCATGTCAGGTCAGTTGATAATTTAAGCTAAGTGATGTTTTCCAAAGCCCAGATAGCGACCCACCCTAGTTACAGCAGGAGTTGTCTTGCATAGCCAGATGTTTTATTCTCATGTTTGCTCTGTATAGTGATGCCTGGAAATGTCAGCTTTCTCAAGGTGAGAACACTCCTGTGAGATCCAGAGGCCAACAAGCAACCTCCCTTTTTTGTCTGCTTGTAGAATAACTTAAATGCCACGCACACCAGACTATAGCCGTAGAAATATTGCAATTAGACCTGTACTCTGGAGACAATCTTATTGGGCCTCAAGTGTTCTTCCTTTTAGTCCTTCCGACTGTTATTTGTATCTTTGCAGTGTAGTTTGCGTGGAGAGTTGGTGGGGAGGACAGAGGAATGAGACGGGTTGGTTGATGGAAAGCAGAGAGAAATCCCAGGGAGAGTGGGAGGAGGAGAGAGTGTGTGACCTCACAGCTGAAAATAGTTTGCCACAGCTTGCACCATCCTCGCCCTGAAGCCCATCTTCCCTCAGTCACCAGAACATTTGTTTATCCTCGGGACAACTTCCTCCTCGAGTGTCAAGAACTACCTCGCCCTACCTTCAGGCCTCTCCCATTCACAATCTGTGTCTCACACCCCCAGCACCTGCAATACATCCACACTTTCACTTTCATGCTAGCTCAGGCTATCGCAGCTCTGTAAAAGGAATACTATGTTACTGCAGTGCTCCACTATGGAATCTGTGCTGCAGAGCCTCTTCCGGGCAGCAGGCTGACTGACTAATTGCAGGCCAGCTGTTGAGGAATGTGGGGCGTCAGAGCCTGTATGTGTGTGTGTTTACACTAGAGGAGTGCTACTTGGCAGGGGGGGTGCATGACAGTCATCAGGGGGCACATGGTGTGCCACACAGTGCCTTGCCTTGCTCTCATTTCACAGGCCTACAGTATAACCTTATCCAGAATGGGTATAACCTTATCCAGAATGAGCTAATTCATGACAATTACCCAATACAAATAAGTTAGAATATACAGTATATTGGAGGAAAGTTACCAAACAGAGTAATTAGGCTACTCTATAGCTGTAAGCTCATGAATATGATGCTGATAGATATGTTTTGGAAAAGGGGACTTCTACCCTTGAGGCTGACTGTCTCCTGTTAGTGGGCAGGGCTCCCGGCTGACTGTCTCCTGTTAGTGGGCAGGGCTCCCGGCTGACTGTCTCCTGTTAGTGGGCAGGGCTCCCGGCTGACTGTCTCCTGTTACAGTGGGCAGGGCTCCCGGCTGACTGTCTCCTGTTACAGTGGGCAGGGCTCCCGGCTGACTGTCTCCTGTTACAGTGGGCAGGGCTCCCGGCTGACTGTCTCCTGTTACAGTGGGCAGGGCTCCCGGCTGACATTTTCCCCTGGTGGCACCAGTCCATGATTTGGTCGCAAACTCCCCCCCCAAATTAAAAAATAAATAAAAATAAACAGCTAGGGCATTTGGAATTTGAGGTTTCACCAATGTGATTGCTTTGGTGGAAGCAGACAAGTCTAAAATGTTTTACAAAGTATATTGAAAGCAGGTGCTTCAACACATGTGTGGTTCCTGAGTTAATTAAGCAATTAACATCCCATCATGCTTAGTCATGTATAAAAATGCCCCGTTGCCCATTATTCAGCTACCATGGCTAGAACAAGAGATGTCAGTGTCTGAAAGAAGGGTCTCAAAGGAGCATAGGCTGTTTAAGTGGTGTGTGTCTGTGTGTTTGTCACAAGATCTCAATTGAACACTTATGGGAGATTCTTGAGCGGCATCTGGGAGAGCGTTTTCCACCACCATCAACAAAACACCCAATGATGGAATTTCTTGTGGAAGAATGGTGTCGCATCCCTCCAACGGAGTTCCAGACACTTGTCAAATTCATGCCATGGTGCTTTGAAGCTGGTGGCTCGTGGTGCCACAACACCCTATTAAGACACTATGTTGGAGTTTCCTTTATTTGGGCAGTTACTTGTGTTTTCAATGGGATTTTGCATATACATATACATACTGTGAATGCAACTGTTTGGTAGTACAGTATTCCCTTCGTATGAACTCCGAGGACAGTGCCAAAAATGTCCTTATTTGAGTCAGTTCTCTTGGATAATCCAGTCTGAAGCCCAGTATTTTATTGTATATATTCTCCCTGTTAAATGAATTTGACCTTTTTCTTTTAGCAAGATTAAGACTACTACTAATGTCCTTCAAGCAGTCCGCTCTGGATTCTTTGTGATGAAAACAGGGTAATGTATGTCACTGGCATTAAAAGCTGCAATATGTAACTTTCTGGGCCACCTGACCAAATTCACATAGAAAGTTAGTGTGAGTTATAGATCTGTCATTGCAAGCAAGTCAAAGAAGCGGTAGTAGAGCTGTTATAAGTGCACTATTTCTATGCTTTCCATTCTTACGTTTTGTTTTTTTCGTCTTTTACTTTCGGTTTTGTACACCAGCTGAAAATACAATAGTTTTGGTTATGGAAGAGCTATTTCACAGCAGTTCAGATGGTACAATTATTCTCTACACTATATTTGCTTGTTTTGTCATATTAACCGAAACCGTAAACATTTTAGCAACCAGGGAATGTCGGGGTGATTTCTGCCTAGTGCACCTTTTTACATCCGATTGCTTTGGTGAAAGCAGACAATTCTTGTTTTAAATTGGCTTTGAATAATAGCTTTCTATGATGAAATTGCAATTTGAGTTGTGAATTAGACACTTGTTTTGGTTTGATTGTGTATGTCTAATAGGTGTCATGGAAATCAACACTGATTTGACCATTGTGTTTTCAAATATCCCTTAAAATAAGTGCAATTTCTTTTTTGGATCATAAAATCAGAGTACATTATATCAAATAGTTTGTTTTCATGCACTCTTGTCAGATGCTGAATGTTTATATAATGTTTATAAATATGTGTTTTCTGCAACAAAAAATAAATAAATCCCCCCTCCACTTTATCAAACAATTAGCAAAACGTCACCAATGCTGCTGTGGTCATTCTCTGTGGCAATATGTTGTTCAGTGGCTAGAGAGGACACAGTAATGAGATAAATTATATACTACTGGAAAACGTATATGCTGCTGAAAATATTAAGATATAAGCTTATGCATCCTATATGAGGACTCATGAAAGGCGTTTGGCTACGTTTCATTCAGTCGCACTCCATTTAATAAGAGAACAAACGCAGAGCTGACACCTGTCGTCATTCCAATCCTCGCAACTAGACAGTTTAATTCGATCTGATTAAAAGAGAAGAAGTCCAGACAGGCTAGGCCTATATTTTAGGAAACTTTCGGGATGGACATAGAGAATTAGGGAAGTGATACACGCACACCCGCCCACCTAAAATGACCCATCAATCAAAGCCGGCTGCAGCATGTCCCTCTGACACAATCAAATCACATTTAGTCCTTTCCTAAAAACGTATTCGCTTAAAATCCTTTCTGTAGGATAATCAAAAAATTGTCTACGCTGTAGGAGAACGCTAAATCAATGTAGCATGTGATCTACATTGACGAGGGAAGTTAAGGGGGATAGAGACAGCTGTGATAGGCATGAAGATGAAATTGATAACCATTCGAAAATAAAAAAACACACGCACGCGCAACCTGTCCGTAACCTAATGTTCAGCCGTTGATACATTTTTGTGACGCAACGGGTAGTGACGTTGACACTAAACTTTTTTTAAATTGAGTGCTTTATCTGAATCTGTGAAACCACTTATTGATAAGGGTCAACTCCGGGTGATATTCTTTTTTCTGTCTTCACTGTTCCCTTCTTGCGCAACTCACGTAACTCCGCTGGCAACTCGCTGGCCTATCTGGCCTATCGCTTCTCCCCTCTCTCTAGTTTGAATGAGAAGCCAATACACAGTGCATTCAGAAAGTATTCAGACCCCTTGACTTTTTGCACATTTTGTAACGTTACAGCCTTATTCTAAAATGGATTTAAAAAATAATCCTCAGCAATCTACACATTACCCCATAATGACAAATGTGAAAGCAGGTTTTTAGAAATTTTGCAAATGTATTAAAAATGTAAAACAGATATTCCTTATTTACATAATTATTCAGACGCTTTACTATGAGACTCGAAATTGAGCTCCGTTGCATCCTGTTTCCATTGATCATCCTTGAGATATTTCTACAACTTGATTGGAGTCCACCTGTGGTAAATTCAATTGATTTGGAAAGGCACACACCTGTCTATATAAGGTCTCACAGCTGACAGTGCATGTCAGAGCAAAACCCATACAATGAGGTCGAAGGAATTGTCTGTATACCTCCGCAGGTCCCCAAGAACACAGTGGCTTCCATCATTCTTAAATGGAAGAAGTTTGGAACCACCAAATAGCTGGCCGCCCTGCCAAACTGAGCAATCGGGTGAGAAGGGCCCTGGTCAGGGAGGTGACCAAGAACCCGATGGTCACTGACAGAGCTTAAGAGTTCCTCTGGAGATTCTTCAACAAAGTACTGTGTAAAGGGTAGATGTAATATTTCAGTTTAATTAAAAAAAATTGCAACATTTTCAAAAAACCTGTATTAGCTTTGTCATTATGGGGTATTGTATGTAGATTGAGGGTATAAGGCTGTAATCTAAAATGTGGAAAAAGTCAAGGGGTCTGAATACTTTCTGATTGCACTGTATATGAACGCAATGTAGTTTGAAACTTTTTTTGAGCAATTAAAAAAACTGACAGAGGCCTATTCGAGGAGAGAAACATCGATTTGAACTTCTTGCTTGCTGAATAGCTATAAAATAGGCTACAGTGTTGGCAATGAACTGGTGGGGAAGTTTTAATGATGAGAGCGACATGTAACTCTGGTGTGTTGTGATCACATTGGCTAAATTGACATCTTTCACCACTGATGCTTTGCAAATGTAAAAAAACAGGCAGAGAGAAATTAATTAATTGACCCAATGAGCCCACAGACCTCTGTGGCAGTGTCCCAGATAACAATTTCTATTGGTCAACAGCTTATTTTCACATTAAAAAAAAGATTTTAAAAATCTAAACTGCTCCGGATAAATAATTGACGGATTGTGACAGGATGCTATTTTGCAGTTGGTGTGAACAGCATCATAAACAAGAGCAAGGGTCTTTACTGAAAATATGCCTTTTAAAAGGTTAAATCATGACAGCAGCATTTGATTCTTATTAAAGAGATGGTGTCCAGACAAGCTACTTTAGAATCAGCGAACTCATGCACCACCATAAAATGACCTGTCAATCAAATACACCAACGTATGTCAGACACAAGCAAATATTTCTCCTTTCCTTAAAACGTATAAAGAAAACTAGGCCTACCTTAGTGAATTGACAAGGAAAGTATGAAGGGCAGAGAGACAGTTATGCAATCGTATGAAGATGAAATTTACAATATAAGTATAATATAAATATAAGTAAATACACACAACATGTCCATAGCCTATGTATCAGATTCCAAATTGTACCATGCCAGGTTGGAGAGGATTGGCACATTATCCATTTGACAGAACCAGAATTTTTTAAATTTTTATTTCACCTTTATTTAACCAGGTAGGCTAGTTGAGAACAAGTTCTCATTTGCAACTGCGACCTGGCCAAGATAAAGCATAGCAGTGTGAACAGACAACACAGAGTTACACATGGAGTTAACAATTAACAAGTCAATAACACAGTAGAAAAAAAAGGGGAGTCTATATACATTGTGTGCAGAAGGCATGAGGAGGTAGGCGAATAATTACAATTTTGCAGATTAACACTGGAGTGATAAATGATCAGATGGTCATGTACAGGTAGAGATATTGGTGTGCAAAAGAGCAGAAAAGTAAATAAATAAAAACCGTATGGGGATGAGGTAGGTAAAAATGGGTGGGCTATTTACCGATAGACTATGTACAGCTGCAGCGATCGGTTAGCTGCTCAGATAGCAGATGTTTGAAGTTGGTGAGGGAGATAAGTCTCCAGAATAACCTTATTGAATAATTAAATATTATTTTAATGAGTCTTTTTTACAGACCTATTTATTTACTAATAAGCAATGATGGGCTAAATTACTTATATGCTCCGTTGAGGAAAGTAACACTGAAACATGCATGAGAGCATCAGCTGTTCCGGATGACCACGCTCTGCAGCTGATGTAAGACCTTTAAACAGGTCAGCATTCACAAGGCCACAGGGCCAGACAGATTACCAGGATGTGTACTCCAAGCATGTGCTGACCAACTGGCAAGTGTCTTCACTGACATTTTCAACCTTTCCCTGAGTCTGTAATACCAACATGTTTCAAGCAGAGCACCATAGTCCCTCTGCCCAAGAACACCAACATAACCTGCCTAAATGACTACCGACCCATAGCACTCACGTCTGTAGCCATGAAGTGCTTATAATTGGCTGGTCATGGCTCACATCAACACCATTATCCCAGAAACCCTAGACAGATCCACAGATGATGCCATCTCTATTGCACTCCATACTGCCCTTTCCCACCTGGACAAAAGGAACACCTATGTGAGAATGCTGTAGATTGACTACAGCTCAACGTTCAACACCATAGTGCCCTCAAAGCTCATCACTAAGCTAAACACCTTTCTCTGCAACTGGATCCTGGACTACCTGACAGGCTGCCCCCAGGTGGTAAGTATAAGTATAAGTAATAAGTATTTGGTCACCTACAAACAAGCAAGATTTCTGGCTCTCACAGACCTGTAACTTCTTATTTAAGAGGCTCCTCTGTCCTCCACTCGTTACCTGTATTAATGGCACCTGTTTGAACGTTTGACCTCTGTCATTGCCCACAAAGGGTATATAACAAAGTATTGAGAAACTATTGTTATTGACCAAATACTTATTTTCCACCATAATGTGCAAATAAATTCATTAAAAATCCTACAATGTGATTTTCTGGATTTTATTTTCTCATTTTGTCTGTCATAATTGAAGTGTACCTATGATGAAAATTACAGGCCTCATCTTTCTAAGTGGGAGAACTTGCACAATTGGTGGCTGACTAAATACTTTCCCCTCCACTGTAACTGCAGTATGCTGCAAATTTTGCGTCCAAAATAACACTTTTTACTGCAGTAATTTCTTATTTTAACTGCAGTACACTTCAGTTAGGTAGCCTTGTGGTTAGAGCGTTTGGCCAGTAACCGAAAGAAAGGTTGATGGATAAAGTCCCCGAGCTGACAAAGTAAAAATCTGTCGTATGCCCCTGAACAAGGCAGTTAACCCACTGTTCCCCGGTAGCCCGTCATTGTAAACAAGAATTTGTGACTGACTTGCCTAGTTAAAGGTTCAATTTAAGTAAAAAAATATACAATTACAGCGTCACACACAGTCGACTGCTGTTACTGTACTTTTACTGCAGTTTCAAAACTGCAATCATTTTTTGTAAGGGTGGTTTTATTCACCTTTAAAAAAAAGACATTTTGATTGAGACGACCATGTAGAATGTGCAGATTGCACCAGTGTGACCAAAAATGTATTTAATTCGCACAGCCAAGTCAAAGGGTCACAAAGTTCAACTAAATGTTTGCGGTCTGGAGCTGGGGGGGGTTTACTGGCTGCCCTGTTTACCTTCTGCGATTTACAGCTCTATCCAGGGAGCGTGCACTGCAGACACATGGGATGAGGGGGTGGTCTGTGTTTTTTAATTTTTTTTATTTAACTATGCAAGTCAGTTAAGAACAAAGTCTTATTTTCAATGACGGCCTAGGAACAGTGGGTTAACTTCCTGTTCAGGGGCAGAACGGCAGATTTGTACCTTGTCAGCTCGGGGATTTGAACTTGCAACCTTCCGGTTACTAGTTCAACGCTCTAACCACTAGGCTACCCTGCCGTGGTCCGTGTGTGTTTGGATAGACCTGCAAATGGCAAACCTTAAAAAAGAATGACAATTCACCTCAGAAAGAAGCCAGAAGAGAGATATGGCAGAATCTTAAAGATATTTATCTTTCAAAATCCTGATTTCAAATCTGCTCTACCTTTGCTTTGCGTTCTGACTCATCCAGTTGAAGAATAATGGCAGAAACTGGAACCATCCAGCTCTGTTTCCTTTCAGCCATATCGTTGTGAATATTTCAGGCTGCTTTCAGATTTGTCTTTTCCAGCCGCACAGAATGATACATTGCAATGTGTGTATGTACATTAAGAACCTGACAGTAGAAGGATCTGCCCCAAGGGGCAAATGGAGCCAACTCCCAGAGAGCCATCAAAGATGAGATGTCAAAGAGGGCAGGGGAACAGAGCGAGGATTTTGTTGTAGGGTAAGTCCAGCTTAGCTGGTTTTCATTTGCACAATGTCTGTCTCACGTGGTGGGGAGTCGGATGCTGGCCTTTGTGCCGCTCAAGTTTCTCCCTGCAGGGGGCACTTCTCTGATAGGACAGGGCTCAACCAGACACGAGGCACATATGGAGAAAAGGACTGTGGTAGTCCCGAATCTTGGTAGTCATGAAGCCTTTTGTT
This sequence comes from Oncorhynchus kisutch, assembly GCF_002021735.2. Taxonomy (NCBI): domain Eukaryota; kingdom Metazoa; phylum Chordata; class Actinopteri; order Salmoniformes; family Salmonidae; genus Oncorhynchus; species Oncorhynchus kisutch. The sequence continues at coordinate 41,759,755 of NC_034186.2, read as the reverse complement.
TGAATAATTCTAGTTATTCATGGATTCAACTAATATCTGTTCTCTGTGAGATTCACACTGATGGACCATTATATACACGATCTGGTCATGGGCCTTGTTGAATCATTCCAAAATAGAATTAAGATAATTTGTGTCAACTTAATTCTTTGCTTCCTTGTGCTATTGTGTTCTCTGGCTGTGTATAGCCTCTGCAGCTGTTGCCATAGCAACGCCGTAGCTCGACTAGCTGACAGGAAGGAAGTGCTTTCTCATGTTGGGTTTCGTCTCTACACCAGGGTCAAGGTTGGAGCCGAGGCCCTCTCTTTGAGCATGTCTCTTTTCTTCTTTTTTTTACACGTTCTAGTGACTGGAAAGAATGGTTCCTCTTCTTTCAGCACAGCAAATAGGGTTGATGAGGGTAATGACAAGGGTGGGAAGTTGATACGCCAATGACATTGGTTTCTCAATGCTGTCCACAACTACCTTCTGTGCACATCAGTGATGTTCGGGGGACTGGCGATAACCAATGACCAACTTATCTTCATATAAGGACGCACTCATGTACAGTACTCGGGGGGGCGTTACCAGACAGTGGTCAATGATTGGTTCACTGGATAATTGAGTGACTGAGCACTATGATCTCCATGTTCTAATATACCATAGTTACTTCCCTAACGGGGTGGTAATTCAATAAGAGGTTCAATACCTGCTAGCACGTGTGACGACAGCAAGCAAAAATTACTTTCTAAATCTCCCTTCTTGGCTGGCTGGACCATCCACACCAACAACCTGACCTGTGCTGGGTTTCTTGGGTAACTGTCCACTCACTTTTGGATCTACTGAGCTTTTGGTTAATGTGCATTTGAGCTGTTGTTCATGTAGCAGACACTGTAGTAAGTGACGGAACTTTTGCAGTGTAAATGTTCATACGGTTAGAAGGGGAAAAACTCAAAGCAGAACTATCTCACTGGCAGTCCTTTCTCTCGCTCCCACAGACTTTTTAGCCATACAGTGTGTGTTACCTATAGAACCCAGAAATAAACACACAGTTCTTGATTTCTGGTGGCCTTCCATGATTATTTCACCTTTTAGATCATGTAGCTCCACTACCCCAGGCACAAAACAGTCCCCACGCCCACCCACTAATAATGATTGGGATTCGGTGTGGAAAATTGTAGGTTAAATGGGGATGTTCTTGGGTGCAGCACATGAGTGAATGCCACTGTATTCTGTCATGTGATGCAGTAGGATTTTGACTCACAGGTCGTTTATTCAGCCTAGATAGCCTCGTCATGGCATTGCAGCTTTTGAACCCTGCTTATAACTAGAATTCTAAACAAATATAGACTAAAACAAAAAATATGATACAAAAGTGTTGCCTTTTTTTGTTTCTCGAGTTTTATAGCATTATTGTATATATGTATTTTCTTTTACCAAGAACATTCTAACTTCTGGTAAGTCATGTTTTGGTTTTTGCTTCAGCCCTGTCTGGTTTCAGTGCCTTGCCTTGTTTTTAACCTATTCTCTCTTCAGACCTGCACTAAAAGTTAGTCACACTGCAAGCCCAGGGTTTATCTTTGTGCTATGCAAAGCTCTGTACCTCAAACTGTGCACAGGGGTCGACATTCACTTTTGTCATCTTGTCCGGGAAAAGTAAAAAAAAAATAAAAAAAATTGTTTGACAAGAAGAATATAGATTTAAGTTGGACATTTTAATGGACAAGTAAAAAAATATATAAAATCATTATTCTGACCAGAATTGGATCGGAGAGGCCAACATTGGAATAATATTCAAATCTATTTTTTATGTACATAAGTAAAAAAGCCTACATGTCAGTGTAGTAGATATGCATATTGTCCAAACCCATGAGGACATGAGGCGCCAGAAAATGGAGACAAACTTCAATTTTTTTAATGACATAAATATGGGCTAAATGCCAGTCATGTTTGACAAATATAATGAAGGATAATTACCATTAAGGTCTAAAGGCTTTATTCTGTCGACGTGCTCGAGGGACGGTTCATTTAAATGATCACAAGACCTGAGAGTGAAGGACAGTGCCTGTTGCACGTCACCCACCTTGAATCTGAGCGGAGGCGGTCAGCATTTTGAAACTATTTCACCATAAACGTAGTTGTTTAAACCCTGTACGTTTTATGTCTTATGAAGTATGTTTTACCCTGTTTCAAAGTAACCTATCCTAGCCAAAATACGACCATAGAAGTGTTGAATGTATTATTTTATTAGCACTTAAATGCTGGTTTCAATTGCATATTTTCTCATGTTATATTGGTTTTAATTTTTTTATTAATTGTTTTATTGTCCAGCACCCAAAGGCATAATCCTAGTCATATTAGTAACCCATGCTAGTTGATGCATCTTTAGATCTCCCCGCTTTCTTAATTCCAAACAGATATTTTAATCTCTCAAGTGAAACCCAGGCTATATCACATCCGGCCGTGAGTCCCATAGGGCGGCACACAATTGGCCCAGCGTCGTCCGGGTTTGGCCGGGGATAGTCCGTCATTGTAAATAAAAATTTGTTCATGGAGCCGCCCCCTTTTTTTCTTATTTTTTGCCTAAAATGACATACCCAAATCTAACTGCCTGCAACTCATGACCTGAAGCTAGGATATGTGTATTCTTGATAACATTTGAAAGGAAACACTTTGAAGTTTGTAGAAATGTTAAATGAATGTAGGAGAATATATCACATTAGATCTGGTAAAAGATATTACAAAGAAAAAAACATGCCTTTTTTGTACCATCTTTGAAATGCAAGAGAAAGGCCATAATGTATTATGCCAGGCCAGGCGCAATTTAGATTTTGGCCACTAGATGGCAGTGTATGTGCAAAGTTTAAGACTGATCCAATGAACCATTGCATTTCTGTTCAAACTTTTATATCAAGACTGCCCAAATGTGCCTAATTGGTTTATTAATACATTTTCGAGTTCATAACTGTGCACTCTCCTCAAACAATGGCATGGTATTATATCACTGTAATAGCTACTGTAAATAGGACAGTGCAGTTAGATTAACAATAATTTAAGCCTTCTGCCAATATCAGATATGTCTGTGTCCTGGGAAATGTTCTTGTTACTTACAACCTCATGCTGATCACATTAGCCAACGTTAGCTCAACCGTCCCGCGGGGGACCCATCGATCCTGTGGAGGTTTTAATTAACTGATTTGCCTAGTTAAGTAAAGGTTAAACATATATTTAAAAAATAAACGCTTGTGCATATGTTGTGCGGTTTTGAAAAGTGTTTTGCCACTAAATGCATATTGGCACATTAATGCGTGCATTGTTGACCTTTATAATATGACAAAATAAAACTTTATAATTTTAAGCTAAACGGTCTGATCTGTTGCATCAGTCTCATTGATATTTTTTATAAATAATTATTTTATAAAGATTTGGTTGTAAATGTAATGTTGCAATATTTTATAGGCAACCAATGGTGGCCAACCATCCTCCAGGAGAACCTTAAAGGGTGTAGTATTTTGAGACGGGCTTGAATATGCAAAGAAGCCAATAGGCAGAGTGTAGCCTACATTGTCTGATTCTGTATGGTAAAAAAGATGGTAATGAGTTGTGTTTTGTTAGGTGGTTCCTTGCATCATTCAATGGTGAAAAATGGTGATAAGTGGCTAAAGTTCAAATCAAGACCTGGAGCAGCATAGTTTCTCTCGCTTTACAGAGGCATTCAATTCTATTAGACTGGTTGTTTCTAATGCTGACATGGATCTTTTTCTTGCTGTGGTCAAGATTAACTGTGAGCTGGTCAAGACTAACAGACTACACTAGAGATTAAAGGCTTTATAAATACATTTGATTTGATTGATTGAGCTGAAGTGATCTACATCTGCTAATCGGTTTACTGTAAAACAAAAAGAGATTTTGACGTCTGATTTTCCCAACCTTTTTAACCTTTTTGGTGGATGCAGGATCTGTTATTCCCAAACTATCCACATATAGCATAGACTATTGCCCAGTACCCCTTGTTTTTGTCAGGTCTAAAGGAACAGGCTAGGCTCTATTTTAACCCCTACCTCCCTGGAGCCTTTTCCCTCACTCTCAGGTGTCTGACCACTTTCTCCCTCCTTCCCTATAGGCCAGAGGACACTGCAGCACAGTGGAGACGTTCTAGACACCAAGGTGGTGGGGAACCCATCCCATGAGTTGGTCTGCTCAGAGGTGAGACTTAATTAGGCTACATTTCTCACTGTTGAATGTCAGACCTCGGTGTTGAAGTCTTCTTTCGGTTTCAAGGTATATTTTGTGTAGTCCAAATTCATTTTAAAATACTGGAAAATAAACTATGTTCAGAATGACAATAGGATATTTACTAAGGTATGCTCTGATTTGCATAACAATTGCTTTGTCCTGAGATGGAAAGGATCCAATTGCTCAGATGACACCTGCAGTACACACTGCCATCACATTACACGGTTCTTTGCCCTGCCATCTAGCGCTCATTTCATACTGGAAATCCTATCCTGTCGTTGCTGTAATGAAATATAACCTGCCTCACTTGAACCAACAATCTACTTCATTCAGCCTGTGCTTGTCAGCTAATGCTTGTGATGCTTAATTCACCGATATTTCAGAATGCATTCAATATTAGGGGAAATAATCTCTTGCGTTCTCATTCTGTATGAGCATATCTGCGGGTAAATTTGGGAATTATTTCAATGTCATGGCTGAACAACGTTTGCAGTATGTGAACAGTAATTCCTGAAATACTTTCTCTGGGAAAGGATGGGGGGGTGAGGAATTTGAGAAGTTTTGTAACAATAGAATATTGCCATGGAGTTTGAGGGGCTGCCTTTTTTATCATAAATGTTAAAACATGTGATCCTTTTTTATTGATCACTTAATATCATTGTATGTAGGCTATACATTGAAATCAGCATGTGGGTTGATTGTGGCCTAAGGCACCAAAACAAATTGTGTGCAGCCTTTAAAAAAAAGTATCCGATCTGGCTAGTATGCATGTAATTTGGATCAAGATGATCGGTTTGTCTTGCCATGTTCCCTTTTTATCATATTATAGACTGTAAACATTTTTTGTAAACTTGAATGAGGGGCCTTTATCTGTATTTTCAGTGACACTAAGCACAATCTAAACTATTGCCCTATTTGGAATTGTATAGGCTACTAAATGGAGCTTAATTTCATGACTACTTTTCCTTCCATTTCCCTAGGTGCGCCGGCTTATATCTGACGTGTCTCGCCACAAGTTGTTGGTTCTTGCTGGACAATGTGTCGAAGAGGCAGGAGACCTGGTCTTACAAACAGGATGTTTCTCTCTCAGTGACTTCATTCAGATATTTGCTGATGAAGAGGTGAGTTATTTTACTGTAATATACACAGAGTATACCAGACATTTGTCATAGGAATAGCAAATGTTCTTAATGTTTTGTACAATCAGTGTATATTCTAAGTTACAGATTTAATCTAAATTCAAAGCATTATTAATAAGCTGGTCAAGTGATTTTACATCAAACCATTCTATCTTTTTGAATAGATTGGAGAGTTATTGAGCTCGGCAGACCCTACACAAAAAGCTAGCCTCACACTGAGTTGTCCTAACACTGGAGTGTGGAAGAACTCAGTGTTGGAGAAACACAACCTACAAGACTTCATTGACATCAAAACAAACCTGCCATCAGTGCTACCTGAAATGGAAGGTCTGCAAGAGTTCACAGAATACCTCTCCGAGTCCCTGGAGCCACAGTCTTCTTTTGAGCTGCTGGAGCCCCCCAGTACTGTGGGCTTCCTCAAACTCTCTCGCCCCTGCTGTTACGTATTTCCAGGTGGGAGAGGAGACTCTGCCTTCTTTGCTGTTAACGGTTTCAACATCCTGGTCAACGGTGGGTCCGATCCACGCTCCTGTTTCTGGAAACTGGTTAGACATCTGGACAGAGTTGACTGCCTGCTCCTCACCCACATCGGTACTGACAATCTTCCAGGGGTGAACAGTCTTCTCCAAAGGAAAGTGGTAGAACTGGAGGATGAACAATCTGCCGACTCTCAGATCAATGAGGACTGGATGAAAAATCTAATTTCTCCTGATATTGGCATAGTTTTTCTTAATGCTCCAGAGAGATTGAAGTCATTCGAGGGTGATCCCAAAGAACTACGGAGCTGCGATCAGGTGGCACTCACGTTGCAGCACCTTGACAGGCTAACAATCAATCCAGAGCCTCTTAGTCGCTCAAATGGACCCACCATTGAGCCTGTTATACTTTTCCAGAAGATGGGAGTCGGTCGTCTAGAGCTGTATGTTCTTAACCCAGTCAAAGGCAGTAAAGAGCTTGAGGCTTTGATGAAGAACTGGCCCGGCAATGGATCTAACATGAAAGGCTCAGAGATACCCCTGCCTTGCCTTGTCTCCATCTGTGCTCTATTGGTGTGGCATCCTGCCAGTACTCATGAGAAGATCATTCGAGTTCTCTTTCCTGGGTGTACTCCGCAGGCCAGGATTCTTGAAGGACTTGACAAAGTAAAGCATCTAGAATTCCTGAAACACCCCGCCGTGAGCCTTAGGGACCTTGAAGCATCCAAATCAGATAAACAACCAAAACGTGCAGAGAGTCGGGAGAGCCTTAAGTCCCTTCCCAAGGACTCCAGACCTAGCAGTGCCTTGCTGAAGGACAAACTTGGACGTGGGGACCTTAGGAAACAAGACGTGAAGGCCAAGCTCAAAGGCCCAAGTGACATTGCTCCTAAAGAAAAGGAAGGGGATGAGAAGTTGAAATTGAAGGATGTGGATGCTAAACAAAGACTTCCAAAGCCCGAAAAGCTTATGACAAAGAAGGAACCTTTAAAGGATGAGAAAAAAGAAGTCAAAAAGAGGGATGAGAAAGCCTCTGCAGGTGTTGCCAAAAAGGATGAGAATGTGGAGAAAAAGAGAGAACCAATTAAGAAAGAACCTCTTGGTCTAAAACCAAAGAAAGACATCAAACCTGATCCAAAGAAAGAGATCAAGAAGGAAATCAAGCCAGATGAGAAGAAACCAACAAAACCTGTCAGCAAGGATGTCAAAAAGGTGACAGCTGGACCTTCATTAGGAAACGCAGAAGCAAAAAAACCCATAGGCAAGAATGGAACTTTGAAGAAGGATGCAATCCCCAAGAAAGACTCATTGAACAAGGGGGGAAAGTCAAAGACGAGTAAAAAGACAGAGAATAAAAAAGCTTCAGCCTCTGAAGGGGATGCGGATCGTTCTAAGATGTCAACGCCTGAAGACATGACAGCGGAATTCGAGAAGCTCAGAGCAGAAAATGGAGAGTCAGAGAAAAAGACTGCTGTTGTATTGAGCACTATAGCTAACAATGAAGGAATGGCGCAACCTGAAACAGAGAATGGATCAAGAGAAAATGCAGAGAAGGGCGACATCTTGGAAAGTCCAGAAAAGTTCCGCTGCATGGAGACACTCCCAAATCCAGAGAAGGCCCTGGGAACCACTTCACCTCTTGCCAAAACTCCTAAAAGTGACCGCAGTGTGAACTTTGATATTACACCAACTGAATACAGACTTCTTGATGGGGCCCTGCGAAATGGACAAGATGCATGTGCCAGCTCAGATGAGAAGACTTTAGAGTTGGTCTCCCCTGCTGACTCAGCCCCTAATAGCGCTGGGCATACCCCTTTCCACCAATCACCTGAAGAGGATGCTCAGGGCTCTGGTGAGGACAGTAGTCTCGGGGGAAGGGTGCCTAGCCTTGGGTTTGAAGACTGCCATGTCATGGGTTCTTGCAGGAACTCTGAGGTAGGCTCCTTGAAGGGGAACCTAGAGAACTCTACATCGTCCCAGGAGAAGCAATCAAGCCTTTTGACACTGAGTCCCTTCATGCTGCCGGACTCTGTCTCCCCCAATATTACCTCTATGCCTGCTGAAATCGGTTCCCCACACTCGACTGAAGTTGATGAGTCTCTTTCCGTGTCTTTTGAACAGGTGCTCCCATCTATTGATGAGTCACCCAAGGGAGACCATATGGACAGGTCCTACTCTAATGGGCATTTTGCTGATCCTGACCCCAAAATGGGGATGTCCTTACCTTTGAGGACATGTCATAACATGCGTCCGCCAGGGGACGGCTCAGAGGAACGCCTTACTGGATTTCAGGGTCTTCTCCCTGACGTTCCCCATGACGTCGACCTCTGCCTGGTCTCACCTTGTGAATTCAAGCACCCAAAATCCCCAGAGAACCAACAACAGCATCTGTCTCCGGGGCTAGCGACAGGTAGCCCGCGAGAACTATCAGAAAACAGCGACCACTCCCAGGACCTAGCTAAGCCACAAAGCGTCATTCATAGTGATCGACATTCGCCACAAGGTCAGGAGACTCCACCCACATCTGCTAGTGAGTCCCTCAACACAGCCACAGATTCAGACATACCCCCAGGGACTGAAGACTGCCCCTCCATCACTGCAGACATGGACTCTGATGAGGATTCTGGGAGTTTCCCACCCCACCATCCACACGACCATCCCAGCTCTCACTCCTCCAACAGGGGAGCCCAACATTCCTCTCAGGACCCTCCCCCAGCCCCAATGAAGGACCTGCCACCCTTGCCGCCCCAGCCCGGTGCCTGCATGGCTGACCCTGAGGCTGATGCTCCAAGCAAGACCTCAAAGAGCAGTGCCACAAAAACCAAGAAACCAGCTGGGGTCACACACAGGTTAACGTCGGCCACCAGTACGACTCTGAACAGCAAGACCAAGACTGGCAGCACAACTGGTACGTTGAAAATCACCTCAAGTCTTGACACAAGGCCTTCATCCCGCAATATCACTAATGGCTCCAGACCTGGGACTGCAAGGTCAACTTCTTCAGGTAGGCACAGTCAGTGTTTTACACTTAGAACGATGACATTTGATAATCTTTTATTACTTGATTTCTAAAATCAATTTACAAAGCATTATAGGAACACCTTCCAGATATGTGACTCTTTTCAGGAAGCTAGGCGTATGTCGAGCTTCACTACTTCACAGGAGAGTCATTTGAATGTAAACTTTTTAACCTGTCTGGGAACGTAGCGGAACCCCTCGCCAACAGCCAATGAAATTGCAGGGCACCAAATCCAAATCAACAGAAATCTGTAAAGATACAATTATTGTTAATCCAGCCACAGTGTCTGATTTCAAAAATGCTTTACAGCAAAAGCTCCACAAACAATTGTTAGGTCACCACCAAGTCACAGAAAAACCTAGCCATTTTTCCAGCCAAAGAGAGGAGTCACAAAAAGCACAAATAGAGATTAAATTAATCACTAACCTTTGATGATCTTCATCAGATGACACTCATAGGACTTCATGTTACACAATACATGTATGTTTTGTTCGATAAAGTGCACATTTATATCCAAAAATCTCATTTTACATTGGCGTGTTATGTTCAGTAGTTTCAAAACATGCAGTGATTTTGCAGAGAGCCACATCAACTTACAGAAATACTCATTATAAATGTGGATGAAAATACAAGTTTTATGCATGGAACGTTAGATAAACTTCCTTAATGCAACCACTGTGTCAGATTTTTTTTTTTAAATACTGAAAAAGCATACCATGCAATAATCTGAGTACAGAGCTCAGAGCCCAAACCAGCCAAAATAAATATCCACCATGTTGCACAGTCAACATTAGTCAGAAATAGCATTATAAATATTCACTTTCATGATCTTCATCGGCATGCACTCCCAGGAATCCCAGTTCCACAATAAATGTTTGATTTGTTCGATAAAGTGAATCATTTATGTCCATATACCTCCTTGTGTTAGGGCGTTTGGTAAACAAATCGCGTGCAACTTCCAGTGGAAAGGTCGGATGAAAATTCCAAAAAGTTATATTACTGGTCGTAGAAACATATCAAACGATGTATAGAATCAATCTTTAGGATGTTTTTATCATAAATGTTCCAACCGGAGAATTCCATTGTCTGTAGAAAAGCAATCAAACAACGTTCTAAAGACGGTTGACATCTAGTGGAAGCCTTAGGAAGTGCAACATAACAAATATCCCACTGTATCTTCAATAGGGGCTGAGTTGAAAACTACAAACCTCAGATTTCCCACTTCCTGTTTGGATTTTCTCTCAGGTTTTTGCCTGCCATATGAGTTCTGTTATACTCACAGACATCATTCAAACAGTTTTAGAAACTTCAGAGTTTTCTATCCAATACTACTAATAATATGCATAAATTAGCATCTGGGGCTGAGTAGGAGGCAGTTTACTCTGGGCACGCTTTTCATCCAAAAGTGAAAATGCTGCCCCCTATCCCAATGAAGTTAATCAAATTGCTTTTTTGGCAGAAATGCCTTCTAGAACATGTGAACGTTCTTCTGCCTTAAATACGTATAAAATTGGTCAATTACAAACCTAGTTGGTTTAGCCACGGAAAAAATGAGCAACCTTCCTGCTAGCAATAATTGGCTGGAATAATGAGTGGGCTGGACATGCCGAGAGATGAGTTCGGATTGGTCTGCCATGTAGTACACTTCTGTCTATAACATGAGCTGGTCAGTATGTGTAGGTAATCCTTTTTAACGTGTCTTTTTTGGAAGATATCACATAGTAGAACTGCATAAGTGTTGCTCTCCACTTTCTGGAGGACGAGTTTTGAAATGAGTGGAATTTGAGTATAATAGCTAAGGAGATGGAGAAAATTCTGGCGTTTGATTGCAAATATGCAGACATAGTCGAAAAGAGAACACAGAAGGCCGTTGTAATCCAGAGACCGGTGCTTTATACATCTTCAAACTAAGGGCAACCATTGGCTGGCTCGCTAGCTAACAGTAGGTGTATGATTTGTGTAGTAATATTATTCATATCGCAGAGCCATTTGAATTGCTAGTTATATTCTAATGTTAGCTAGATATCATTGAACCTGGCAGGTAGCCCAGAGCATTGGGCCAGTAACTGAAAGGTTGCTGGATCGAATCCCCAAACTGACTAGGTAAAAATCGTGTTGTTCTGCCCCTGAACAAGGCAGTTAACCCACTGTTCCCCGGTAGGCTGTCATTGTAAATAAGAGTTTGTTCTTAACTGACTTGCCTAGTTTAATTTACCAACACACGCGTAGTATAAACCAGGCATTGTTTTGAAGTCTTTGGTTATTTAGTACATGGCCTCACATGTGAATCCTTAAGGAGATAGGTGGTGCTAAAGCTTTAGAGGGTGTGAATGATGCTGAATGGGTGTAGACAAAGAAGAGCTCTCCAGTAGGTGTACCAAAGCATTCAAGGGCCATTTTCTCAAAAGTGAGGTAACAAGTTTATCAACTTTCAATGCAGAATTACTTTTCCATTGTTCCTCAACTGCAGTGTATGATATACCATTTTCTAGCTCTAATTTGTACTTTTATCCATTACAAATGTTGTAACATAAGACAATCAAGCCAGTCGGTCACATATTGAGTTGCACCCCTCACCCTCCTTCTGCCCTCCAAACAGCCTCAATTCGTCTCTACAAGGTGTCGAAAGCGTTCCACAGGGATGCTGGCTCATGATGTCTCCGATGCTTCCCACAGTTGTCAAGTTGGTTGGATGTCCTTTGGGCGGTAGACCATTGTTGATACACAGGAAACTGTTGAGCGTGAAAAACCCAACAGCGTTGCAGTTCGACACAAACCGGTGCTCCTGGCACCATGGACTCTACAAGGTGTCGAAAGCGTTCCACAGGGATGCTGGCTCATGATGTCTCCGATGCTTCCCACAGTTGTCAAGTTGGTTGGATGTCCTTTGGGCGGTAGACCATTGTTGATACACAGGAAACTGTTGAGCGTGAAAAACCCAACAGCGTTGCAGTTCGACACAAACCGGTGCTCCTGGCACCTAGTACTATACCCCATTCAAAGGCGCTTACATCTTTTGTTTTGCCTATTCACCCTCTCAATGGCACACATCCACAATCCATGTCTCTCAAAGCTTAAACATCCTTCTTTAACCGGTCTCCTCCCCTTCATCAAATCAAATTTTATTGGTCACATACACATGGTTAGCATATGTTAATGCAAGTGTATCAAAATGCTTGTGCTTCTCGTTCCGACAGTGCAGTAATATCTAACAAGTAATCAAACAATTCCCCAACAACTGGCCGAGCAGCATAGGCAAGATGCAATAAATGGTATAAATACAGTATATACATATGAGATAAGTAATGTTAGATATGTTATTAAAGTGGCATTGTTTAAAGTGACTAGTGAGTGTCTATGTAGGCAGCAGCCTCTAATGTGCCAGTGATGGCCTTGAGATATAAGCTGTTTTTCAGTCTCTCTGTCCCAGCTTTGATGCACCTGTACTGACCTCGCCTTCTGGATGGCTGCAGGGTGAACAGTTAGTGGCGCCGGTGATTGTTGTCCTTGATGATCTTTTTGTCCTTCCTGTGACATTGGGTGCTGTAGGTGTCCTGGAGGGCAGACAGTTTGCCCCCGGTGATGCATTGTGCAGACCGCACCACCCTCTGGAGAGCCTTGCGGTTGAGGGCGGTGTAGTTGCCGTACTAGGCTGTGATACAGCCTGACAGGATGCTCTCAATTGTGCATCTGTAAAATTTTGTCAGGGTTTTAGGTGGCAAGCTAATTTCTTCAGCCTCCTGAGGTTGAAGAGGCGCTGTTGTGCCTCTTCTTCTTGGAGATGTTGTTTCCTACCTTACCCGCCTGGGGTGGCGGCCCGTCAAAGTCCAGGACCCGATTGCGCAGTGCGGGGTTGAGACCCAGGGCCTCCAGCTTAATGAGGAGCTTGGATGGTACTATGGCGTTGAACGCCTAGCTGTAGTCAATGAAACAGCATTCTTGTCTACACTGATTGAAGTGGATTTAACAAGTGACCTCAATAAGGGATCATAGCTTTCACCTGGTCAGTCTGTCATGGAAAGAGCATGTGTTCCTAATTTTTTTGTACAATCTGTGTATATTGTGTTTTATGCCTAACTCTGCTTTGTGTCCTACAGGTTCTGTGGGCAGCAAGGCAAGTGCAGCTGGAGGGGCACCAGTTTATTTGGACCTGGCTTATCTCCCATCTGGTTGTGCCTCTACCACCATTGACGTGGAGTTCTTCCGACGCCTGCGCTCCTCCTGCTACATCGTCAGTGGCAATGAACACCTGAAGGAGTCTGTCATGAGACCTATTCTTGATGCCCTACTGGACGGGAAGACAGCCTGGCCCGATGTGCAGGTCACCCTCTCCCCCCCTCTCCTCTTATTTCTCATTTTCCCTATTTGTAGTACGTTGTCAAGTCTCTACTTCTATGTACTCATGCTCTCATTTTTATTTACCCATCTACCTTTCTACTCAGGTGACCCTGATCCCCACTTTTGACTCACTGACGATGCATGAGTGGTACCAGGAGACCCACGAGAGGCAGGGGGAGCTGGGCATTACCGTGCTGGGCAGCAACAGCACTGTGGCCATGCAAGAGGAGACCTTCCCTGCGTGTAAAGTGGAGTTCTGAGAGAGAACAAGACGAATCTTCAGATCCCTGCACTCTTATCCACCAAAGTATCTCCCTCACTTTATCTTCTCTTAAATTGTGATAGACTCATTTCCCCCCTCTGAACTGACGATTTCCCACCCTAGCATGCATCACGTATAGCCTGGTGGATTACCAGGATTTTCTCCTCCTTTCAATCTTATTAATATAGAGCGGACTCCAGCATCTTTGCCTGGGTACATCTATACCATGGATATGAAGGCAGAACATGAAGATATCCAAGAGTCTTTGGTCTACCAACATGAAGAAATGTTGTTCATTATGAATGCTAGGTAAGGTGGACTTAGAAGACTGGCAATACTAATCGAAGTTACTCACACTTCTTATCAGCAGCCAGGTAGTTGTGATCCAAATCCGCAACAGCCCAGAGAAAACAAGTCGACAGCTGTAGGAAACCCTCTGCCTCCTTGGGGCTGAACTCCTGAGTTATTCCTTCAACGATGAATCATTTAATCCGTATAGCATTTCATAGGTATATTTAGCCCTGCACCCATTTGCACAGTTATCAATTTCCACAGACAAGGGGACCGCAGTGAGAGAATCAGTGTTACAATAGAATAGGATGTCCATCAAAAACTAAAAATGGCAGAGGGTGTGTGAGAGGTGAAGATGGGACCTTTGTTGTCTCCTGGTGCACATGTAGTCGTGCAGAGACCTCGGCACTTACTGAAGGACGACGACATGTTTCGACATCCCATTTTGAGTTTCATAGACGGTCTATGAACATTAAGGAGATCGCCAATGTCTTGGAAGGTAATGGTATGCATGTGAACAGAAGGATTACTCTGACATTGATAAAACAATGGAAGTCCACGTTTCAAGAAATCATGAAATGTGCAGTATTTTTGTGTAACATTCAGATCAGTCACTTTAACCCTTCATCTAGAGCGCATACTGTGGTATACTCTTTTGACAGTGTGTTTTTAAATGAAATGGCTTGGTAAATACTAGGTAATAATTTGTACTCAAAATAAATACTCGTAAGTAGTTTTAGATGGAAGTCAATAGACAATTGAGTCATTTATGTACCAACTCGCATGACTGAATTACAGTTCTAGTACCGAGTAGTTATTTCATGAAAAAATGCACTTTGAATGAAGTGTTAACAGTACAGTATATTTCCACACTAATAAACCGACTGTATCCAAACCTCTATTTTGAGTCCCTCTTCAAGACCAGAGTTGTTTTTATCATAGAGAAGCTGCATGATGTCACCATCCTTTAATTATAAACTGGGAGGGTTGAGTCCTGACTGCTGTTTTTCTGAAAGCCGAGGTATATCAGACCGAATACCATAGGTATTTCCCCAAAAATATAGCATTAAGGCACCTCTGAGTTTTTTGGTATATGGCCAATATACTACAATATACTACAGCTACTGGCTGTATCCAGGCACTCCGTGTTTCGTCGTGCGTAAGAACAGCCCTTAGCCGTGGTATATTGGCCATATACCAAACCTCCTCGAGCCTTGTTTCTTAAATATGCCATGTCAATGGGACCACTGAATGTCACATGCACCAGAGGTTAAGCTTCACTGGAGAGGGATTCACAAAATGAGAAGTCATTAGCAATACTTTGCAAGACAGTCCATTCCATTTATCACAGAGTGGTTATTATTGTGCCTAAGTGAACTAAAGGAAATGCTTAAACATATGATTTTTAACAAGAACGGAAAACCACCGTTATATCAGCAATCGCTTGTGTATCTGGTTAATTGCAGTAAAATGTAAATGATGATATCTGTGAATGTCGACGCTTTTAGCTCTCTATCAAAGCAGATTGAGTCCAAATGCATGTCAGCACTGCTTGCACATACATGCCCACCACTTTGCTTGCAGACCAAGCACTTATGTTATATTGCTCTTTGTTACAAAGGATATTTTCATTTTATTCAAGGAGAAGGGATATGAAAGGATTTTAAACTTTTTTTTCACTTGGGTTAAATGTTATTCTTGGAGAAATGTACTTTGTTTTTTTGTTTTGTTTTACTTACTCTTGAAATTATATTTTTGGGCCATGCAGAGTTGTACAAGCATGCAGATCTCACAAGTTAAAATCTAATTTGAATTTAATTAAATGCCATGGCTCTTTGAGAGCACCTTGTACATTTGAAAATATGTGAAAAGGGTGTGTTCAGCCAGCCACATGTTGGCGGATCATATCATTCTAATTATTTCATACAGAAAAATGTAGTGTCATCTGTTTTTCTTTTATCAATCCATTAGCAATTCTATTTTTGTGTTTCCTAAATGGAGTTTTCTGTATATCAATAATGTGGTGTGGCTACTTTATCACTTACTATCATTTGATTAGCAACAGGCTACTCGCATGATATCATTAGCCAATGGCCGGACAAAGTAAGTGGAGCCGAGCTCACATTGTCACATGGAAGAGTGTTTAACGGCAACATGTTTTTTGGTATTAGCTATAAGTCTGAGCAAAAAGGATTGAAAGTGGATTGCATGACACTGATCACTTATTTAGATAGCTATTTCACACTACTGGAGTTAAGTAATATATCTCATACTAGTCTTAACGTTTGACAATCCATCATGGCTGTATTTGTGTGCACCATATATCACGACATTCTATATATCAGATTCTGGACTCGATGCATTGGTTTGGATATTGTGTGTCTCTTAACACCTGCTGTTGTTCATAACATTACTTGGCTTTGTTCTCAAAGATGTGTCCCAGAATGTCTACTACCACCTATTGATTCTCCCTCCTTGTCACAATATTCTGAAAGCCATGTTCAGTGGTATATTTGGCTCATTGGAATCAATAGAACAAAATAATAATTCTAAAGAATGGTCCTGTGTTTCTCTGTTTCCATCCCTGCCCCATTATAATAAAAGTAGGTGAATGAGAAACCTCTTGTCGAAATCTGAGGCACTCCTGCGCTTCAGTCACGATTTAAGTGACCGTAGCACTTTGCATGGACATAGGTGTTCATATCTGTAAATCACGCCGCAACATAACTAAGCCCATTGAGATTAATATGTTCTATTGGTCTTTGGCAACCAAATTGAACAGCACATTTTGGGAGATGGTAAATAATTTCTTTAAAGCCTTTATATTTCAGTTTTTGGTGCTATATTTTTTTATACTTGGACACCTCTTTTCCCTTGCACCTATACATGTATGTTTGTCTATTTACATAACCTGTTGGTGGTTCACACATCCCTTGCAAGTGTCTGGAATTCACCCAGGAAATGCTATGAATGTCTGTAAAAATGTCATTAGACTGTTTCAGCATTGTCACGTGAGTGTGGTGGTTAGATTAATAATGACAGGGTGGATTGATTCAGTATTGAAACACTAATTGTAGTTTTTATTTTATTTTGCAGTATATATATACCCCTTTTATAAATGTGTGTGCTTAATTGGTGTTGTTTCCCTGACTTTTCAAGCAGGTAGCCTAGTGGTTAGAGCGTTGGACTTGTAACCAAAAGGTTGCAAGATCAAATCCCTGACCTGACAAGGTAAAAATCTGTTGTTCTGCCCCTGAACAAGGCAGTTAACCCACCCACCCATAGGCTGTCATTGAAAATAAGAATTTTGTTCTTAACTGACTTGCCTAGAAAAATAAAGGTGAAATTTAAAAAACCTGTGACCTTCTGATCCCTATCACAGTCCACTACGTCAGTAGGGGTAGGGCACCACTCCTTTTTTCAGTAGATTAGTTATGTCGGATAACAACCTGTATTGGGATTCGAACTGGCGATCTTATCTGTCATAACCTGTGTTTTAACGCGCTCCATCCACCACCAACCTGCCTTTTTTCTTTTTTTTCTCTCACCTGTAAACTCCACCCACTGACCTGTCGCTCTGTCCACTGAGCTTTCATCCAACCAATCACATTTGTATCTGCCAGTGCCCTGGAGGCGGAGCTGCCATCAGAACACTGTTTCTACAGTTGTGGCTAGATGGAGTACAGCTCCTTCTAGTTGTCGTGTTGGGACAACAAATGTTGATAACTAGTGTTTTAGCTAAGCCTTACCCTTTTCCTAACCTTAACCTAATTCTCCTAACCTGCTACGTTAGTTCTAACATGCTACGTAAAGTCACAACTGTAGAAACCATCAGTCCCAACAAACCAGTATCACCACACTGGGATTCAATTTGAATCTTGGGATATAGGCTTCACTGCTTTTAAAGGCAATGTTCCCGCATTCGCGAGATCACGGTAAACACTGCATTTGTCGCCTCAATCTGAATTGACCTTTTTAAAGGGTCAGTCAGCAGTTGAAACAATAGCAAAGCAGGTGACCCGCCACTGTTTCGGTAAAAAGCTTAGGGATAGGGCTGGAGAATGTCATCATTCTCAACTTCATAGACTGAGCTATGGATGTGAGGACTCACTGTCCACGATTTCAACATCAGATTTAACCATGTTTTGAGGGTATATATCAAGGTAGGCCTGATCACTGACAACGATGAGACACCCTATAGGGAGGAGGTCAGAGACCTGGTGGTGGTGCCAGAACAACCACCTCTCCCTCAATGTGAGCAAGACAAAGGAGCTGATCGTTGACTACAGGAGGGCCAAACAGGCCCCCACTAACATCTACGGGGCTGTAGGGGAGCAGGTCGAGAGTTTCAAGTTCCTTGGTGTCCACATCACCAACAAACTATCATGGTCCAAACCCACCAAAGACGGTCGACTGAAAAGATTTGACAAGTTATACAGCTGGACCATCGAGAGCATCCTGACCGGTTGCATCGCCGCCTGGAATGGCAACTGCTCGGCATCCTACCGTAAGGCACTACAGAAAGTAGTGCGTATGGCCCCATACATCACTGGGGACAAGCTTCCTGCCATCCTCTGACACCGCCTAGTATATAGGTCCTGGAAGGCCCCACAAATCGTAAGACTCCAGTCACCCATAGACTGTTCTCTCTGCTACCGCATGGCAAGTGGTAGTGCCAAGTCTAGGACCAAAAGGCTCCTCAACAATTTCTACCCCCAAGCCACAATATTGCTGAACAATTGATCAAATGGCCACCTGGACTATTTACATTGCCGCTTCTCTCTGTTTTATTATCTATGTATAGTCACGTTACCCCTACCTACATGTACAATTTACCTTGAATAACCTGTACCCCCACACATTGACTTGGTACCTGTACCCCCTGTATATAGCCTCGTTATTGTTATTTTGTTTTACTTTAGTTGATTTAGTAAATATTTTCTTAACTATTTCTTGAACTGCATTGTTGGTTAAGGGCTTGTAAGTAAGCATTTCACGGTAAGGTACACCTGTTGTATTCGTATGTGAAAAATTCGATTTTGATTTAAAACAAGCTTATGCCCTCTATTCAATCCGTATCGCAGAAGTTCAGCTTGACAGCGTGAAATTTAAACATGTAATGCTTCAGCGATACAGATTAATTCGAGCCCTATATTTTTGGTTCTGCTGGGGTACAACAGGTTGACTAAGCTAATGAGGCATTTATGAGTTATATTCTTCAAGAATCAATGGGAACATATTCATTTACAAGTCCAAAAATGTATGTAGCAACTGCTGATTGTCCCTTTTAAAAGCTGCATTGTCGACCATGCAAGATCCGATTGAAACTGTTGTTGGCTGTGTTCGACAGCATCAAAACCATGATGTATCATTATGACTGACTGATGTTGAGTAGTTATTTATGATGCAAGGTGATGACTTACTTTTAAAGTCTGCTGCAATGTCTAACAATTCTAATTCTCCCTCAATTCTTTGTCCTCTCTCCTCACCTCCTTCTCAAACCACATTGGAGGTAAACATCCAAGTGAAAGGGGCTTGGATCTTTTCATCAATTGCTATACATATTAGGAACTTCCTCATTCCTCCGCCTCAGACTTTCCCCCTCCACTAGTCAAGTATCAAACCTGCACA
Organism: Oncorhynchus kisutch; assembly: GCF_002021735.2. Taxonomy (NCBI): domain Eukaryota; kingdom Metazoa; phylum Chordata; class Actinopteri; order Salmoniformes; family Salmonidae; genus Oncorhynchus; species Oncorhynchus kisutch. Next base: position 41,740,387 of record NC_034186.2, on the reverse strand, counting down.
AGTCAAATCTCAACCCTCCACTAGTCAAGCATCGATCCTGCATTGATCAGTTATCACCCCTGATTGAGTCGAGCCTTACTTCTCTTTTTCACCCTTGCACTCTTTTATTCACAATGAGATTTTCCATTAGCCGAAATGCATGCTAAGAGACCGGAACAAATCGTTGTTTTAAAATAAAATAAAAACGTAAGTAAATACATTTAGTATAAAAAAAGAGTTTTATGTAATCACTACCGAACTACAGTAACTGCAGGTAGGCCACTGGGTATGAGCAGCTAGCTAGCTAACTTAACTGTATAGCTAAACTTCTTATTAGCTAACTATCTTGATGTTTATCATTAGAAATTAAAAACAAGCTCCAAATGCATTTTAGATAACAGACATTGAAGGGGTGAAGGACTGCATAGGGTAGGTTATCTTGTGGGAGGACATTATGAAGATATTCTCCAGTTCCAGACCCTAGTCAGGACAACTATTAGACAGAGATAATGGCAGCATACTATTCAGTGCAGTCAAATTTTAGTATAATGAAGCCTGTTTTTTAAAATGTTTTCTGTCTGCAGATTAAGAGGTCCCTATGAATGTCCCAAGAGACTAAGGCTATATACTTGTATGCAACAGGTTATGTGTACATATTTCGCAAATGTTGTATACAATTAAGTCAAACACAATGTACACCTGTATGTATTTATTTGCACAGTGAAGCTAAATTTGTTCATTTGGCTCTACTCCATTTTGGATTTGAGATTAAATGTTTTATGAGGCGACAGTACCGATGTCAAATTTTGTTTGAGGGTATTTTCATATGACTCTATTACCGTTTTATAAATTAATGCATGTATTTAGTCGTCCCCGTCACCCCCATTTTGAAGGTGTCATAAGTATTTGGACATTTTGTAGAAAGTTGAGTGTTTGGTCCCATATTCCTAACACGTGACTCTACAAGACTTGTTGGATGCATTTGCCGTTTGTTTTGGTTTTGTTTCGGATTATGTTGTGCCCAATATAAATTAATTGTTTAAATAATTTGGGTCAATTTGGAGTCCCTTTGTATGGTAAATAATAATAGAATGTTTCTGAAAACTTGTACATTTCATGTGGATGCTACCATAATTACGGAGTATCGTCTTTACTCATTTCAGAGAAAGTCATGCATCCAGAGGTGGAGGTGGAGACCTTGAGGGAGGCTAGCTACCAGAGAAAAACGTTCAAATTAAAGAACTGCTTGGCAGGGAAAAGACACATGAATAATAATACTGTTAAGGTCTTTATTTAATCAGATCTGCTTCAAGCCATGTAAAAGCCCATTTATGCTTGCTCTGGCAATGCGATCCGGAGGCGCCGTATGCAGGTTGTGAAGTCTCTGGAGACTGGCGCAGGCGAAATAAAGATCTACCGCATCGCTGTGCGCCTTCCAAATCTGATAACAATGCGAAGGGCTCCGCATTGCCATAATTGGTTGAACGGTAGGTGGGGCAGTACGTCCTGTATAAACACAAAACTCACTTTTTTGACAACTTCCTTCACAACAGCTCTGCCAAGTGCATGCCCTGACTTCTGCAGAGGTCTGCATCACAGTAAATGTTATTTGGCCAATACAGACGCCAAATATATATATATATATATATATATATATATATGTATATATCGGCCGTATATCGGCTCCTGGCATTATAGGGTAACGTGGGGTACCTAGTCCCCTGGGGTAACTGCTTCCCAGAGGTGTGGACTTGAGTCACAGATTTGATAACTTGATAGAAAATAAAGTGACTTGACTTGGGTGCCTCAAGACTCTGGACTTTGACTTGAGACTGATGACTTGAAATTATCTGGCCAGGTTTTGTAACGTTTTGTGGATTTGGGTCTCTCGGGCCTTCTGATTTGGACCAGCAAACTGAATCAACACATGTCATTTGAGCTAGCAGTGAGAAAGTTTTGGGTGGTTGCAAGTGCGAAACTGAATGGGGGAAACAAGTCATACATATTTTAATAGGCTACATATAGCCTACCGTTTATTTTTTATGTTTATACCATTGCTTAATCGTTCTGGTCACTATGTTTTATCTGTGCTTCAGAACCAAAAAGTTGCAAGTCTTGACTGTTGACCAATGTCCAGTCATCAGCATTGGAACGCAAAAGTGGACCCACATACCCAGATTAGTGACCAGGTAGCGCTTGTTTAAATTTCTCCGGTTTAGCCTGGCAAAAACATAGTAGCCTACCTACGTTCATAATATTCATATAAAGTACCATTTAGCAAACTGCTACGGACGCATCTTCGCCTCTGGGTAAAAGCATCTGCTAAATGACTGTACATGACAGTAAGCTACCTGGTGATTTCATTAATAATGTTCACATTTCAGATAGGCATAGTTTGGGTGGGTTATAAACCTCAGTGGTAGTACTGTTTATGTCTAAAGAGAGCTGTGAAATCGCACTACCTTCATTACATGAAGATGTAACATTCTCGTGAATTGATTACGATATTTGTGAGGAAGAAAGAAAGACTAAAGACTGATCGTGCTTTCCATCTGATCCTGCAACCGCTGCTGGATAGGCCTAAATGTAGGCCGTATGATCCTGCTTGCGCCGGACTGCAGAGAAGTGACATGATATCCCTAGTTGACATTGACTGCTAACAAATCCAGGTGTTAAATGCCAACCTGGTCTGAGCGTGTTGTATTATGTACATTAAGTCGACACTCCATCTAGTATGATACGTTATATTTGGTATGGTTATATAAGACTTGGTTACTTAAGGCAAAAATAAAAGGGTGGGTGGTTGCGAGTTCCAATCTCATCACAGACAACTTTAGTATTTTAGCTAATTAGCAACTTTTCAACTTAGCATGATAGCTAACCCTAACCTTAATCCTTTTAGCTAACCCTTTTGCTCATCCTTACCCTTTAACCTAAACTTAACCCCTAGCCTAGCTAATGTTAGCCACCTAGCAAGAATTTGTAACGTATTCTAGGTTTAGCAAATTCGTAATGTATAATATGAAATGGGTGATGGACATCCACAAATAAATACATACCATACTATCATGTCTCAGATTTACATACAGAATACAAAATGCTCTGATACCAGGTTGGAAGGCATCATTGCAAAGTAACAAACCCCTCTTGACTTCAACCTGTTGCGCAATGGTGTATGGAAATTGTATGTTACCGTTCATTTAGCTGATTGTTGCATCCAAAACATTGACTCAGAGGGCTGTGATATGCCAAATCTTCCAACACAGTAAGATCAGCCATCTCTGTCTTTTATAGTATTTCAAAAATGGTTTTACTTTCAAATGTACCTCTAATTTAACAAATTACTATACGCTACTTTATGTGGATTATTATAACAAATGCAGTGGTGTTGAAGTGATATAGCATGTCAAGATATGTTGTATTTCCATTGTGAATTCATGCATTGAAAAAGTATAAAATTATTGCTTTCACAATATCACATTTTAACATACTGTATATTTTCCCCTTTCAACATTTGACAAACAGTTCCCTTATTCCACCACTTTGCACTGTGTGAATCAGGTGTGTTAGTGCTGGACTGGAACAGAAGCCAGTAGACCTCCAGGAGCAGGGTTGGCCTGCTCCAGTTGTAATAGGCTTATACATTGTGCAATGTTTAACTTTATAAACTGGGTAGTTCGAGCCCTGAATGCTGATTGGTTGAAAGCTGTGGTATATCAGACCGTATACCAAAGGTATGACAAAACATTTATTTTTACTGCTGTAATTATGTTGGTAACCAGTTTATAATAGCAATAAGGCACCTCGAGGGTTTGTGATTATATTGGCCTTATACCACACCCCCTCGGGCCATATTGCTCAAGTATACAACATTTGCTAATAGGTACACACAACCAGTGGTATACAACGATATACCCCTAGTCTCTTGGGACATTCATTGGGACCTCTTCATCTGCGGACAGGCTTTTACAGCTCTCCGTATCTGAAGGCATAAAACATCACAGAATTAGACAGCACTGAATATTATGTTGCTATTGTCTCTCTGTCCTAATAGTTTTCCTTACTAGGGTCTGAAACTGACAGCTGGAGCTTCAGTCCTTTCACCCCCTTCCATGGCTGTTATCTACAAATACATTTGGAGCTTGTGTTTTAAATTTACAATGATGCTATTTGATTTACTTAGCTATACAGTAAAGTTAGCTAGCTAGTTAGCAGCTCATACATGTAGCTGGCTATATAATGTTATAATTTGATAATCTAGCAAGGCAGGCTAGCTAACTCAGGGTTTACCAAACTCAACCCCCACCCGATGCAAATTTAGTTTTTTGCCCTAGTGCTACACAACTGATTTCAAATAACCAACTCATTATTTTAATCACCTGTATAGTGCTAGGGCAAAGAAACTCAAACACAAAACCAGGATCAATGTGGTTAGGGTTAGAATCACATTTTAAGACGAGATTGTAGAAATGGGCGGTCTTCTGACTTTGTTGGTGTGGTAACTAGTGATTATCTAGAAACAGCTTGTCCCAAGTTACTGCCCCGATGACACAGACTGCTTCCTCAACAACAGTTATGTGAAAAGTTGTTTGAAAAAATACCAGGTTTGATAAACTAGTAAATTAATTACCCAGCCAAGCAGATACAAGCAGTAGAGTCATTTTGGTTGTGAAGTGCATTATCAAAAGTCTTTGTCCTTTATAACAAAATGCAATTTACCACTTGGCTGTCAATTGTTTTCACCCTGTCACGGGCCTCTGTCAACACCACATAAAATGAGGAAGCACATTTTTTTTAGGAGGATTGCCTACTGCATTGTTCAAGAGATGTCCAGTTTGCAGCTGAACATGCAACAGAGTTACCAAGAGCTGACATGCCATGCTCATCAATGGGGCGCTGGCAAAGACCTTACTTCCTGCCTCACCTTTTGCCTGCTCACCAACGGTTGGCAATGGGGAGACCAGTATTAGGTAGGTTTAGTCTGCCCTGTTCAAACTTCAACATACTGTAGCATACTGTGCCTTCAGAAAGTATTCACACCCCTTGATTTTTTTCATTTAAAAGTGATTACATTTAGATTTTTTTTGCTAATGGCCTGCCTACACACAGTACCCCATAATGTCAAAGTGGAATTATGTTTTTTGATATTACTTTAAATGGAAATCAAATACCTTAGGTCAATAAGGGTTCAACCCATTTGTTATTGCAAGCCTAAATAAGTTCAGGAGTAAAAATGTGGTTAACAAGTCACATAAGTTGCATGGACTCACTCAGTGTGCAATAATATTGTTTAACATGATTTTTGAATGACTACCTCATCTCTGTATTCCAAACATAGAATTATCTATAAGGTCCCTCAGTCGAGCAGGGAATTTCAAACACAGATTCAACCACAAAGACCAGGGACGTTTTCCAATGCCTTGGAAGAAGGGCATCTATTGGTAGATGGGTAAAATAAAATAAAACAGACATTGAATATCCCTTTGAGCATGGTGAAGTTAATTACACTTTTTGGATGGTGCATCAATACACCCAGTCATTACAAATATACAGGTGTCTTTCTTAACTTAGTTACCGGAGAGAAAGGAAACCTCTGAGTTTTAACCATGAGGCTAAAACAGAGATTAATGGATGTGATAAACTGAGGATCAACAACATTGTAGTTACTGCACAATACGGACCTAATTTAGTTGACAGAGTGAAAGGATTATGTAAATTATGGATTTCTGTATTTTATTTATTTCCAAAAACATTTTCACTTTGTCATTATGGGTTATTGTGTGTAGATGGGTGAGAAAAAATAATTTAATACATTTTGAATTCAGACTGCAACACAACAAAATGTGGAATAAGTCAAGGGGTATGAATACTTTCTGAAGGCACTGTATGTATGTCAGATATTGCCTATACTAACTGCCATTGGTAATAGAACAGTGACTGTGTATGTGTTCACAGATGCATCTATGGAGCCAGCACTTGAAGACTTGCAGACTAACTGACAGGCAGTGGTGGAAAAAGTACTCAATATTCATACATGAGTAGAAGTAAAGATAACTTAATAGAAAAGTCACCCAGTAAAATACTACTTCAGTAAAAGTCTAAAAGTATCTAGTTTTAAATGTACATAAGTAGAGTGGTGGGAAAAGTATTAAATTGTCATACATGGATAAAAGTACAAAGTAAATGCTATACATTAAATTCCTTATAATAAGCTAACCATAAGGCATGCTTTTCTTGTTTTTTAAATTATGGACTGATCGGCACACTTCAACACTCCAACATAATTTACAAACACAGTGTGTTTTGTGAGTCTGCCAGATCAGAGGCAGCAGGGATGACAATGCGTTATATTGATAGGTGTGTGAATCAGACCATATTACTGTCCTGCCTGAGCATTCAAAATGTTAACAGTACTTTTGGGTGTCAGAGAAAATGTATGGGCGTAAAAGGTAAATATTCTGTGTAGGAATGTAGTGGAGAAAAAGTAGTCAAATATAAATAGTAAAGTACAGATAAGTAGTTGTTTTTGGGGTAAGTACTTTACACCACTGCAGATGGGCTTGATACTGAGGTCTCTAAATGGAGAGAGACCTGGCACTCTGAATAACATTTTCAGTAGTTCACTTTTACTTGAATTGTCTTTTATTATTGAATTGAACGGTATCAGTCAATATGGGGTTGAAGAAACCCTGTGTTGTCGGCACCAGGATCAGGAAACTCATGTTGTATACAGGACACCAGAAGCATTTGTGGTCATACGCACATCCTTAAAAACATAGGTGCTGGGAATACTAGAAAATAGCAAGGGCCACACAATGTTGAAGCTCTCAATTCACTGCTCGATTGACAACGTCAGCAATGACACACCCTAGGAACACCCACACCAAACCACACCCCCAAGCCAAATCACATTTGTCTTCTTTCATGGCCACCAGCATTTGTGGAGCAAGCCAAAAAAACAATGCCAAATCAGCAGGTGCAGTTGCCCTTTAAATACACTACATGACCAAAGTATGTAGACACCTGTTCATCGGACATCTCATTCCAAAATCATGGGCATTAATATGGAGTTGGTCCCCCCTTTGCTGCTATAAAAGCCTCCACTCTTCTGGGAAGGCTTTCCACTAGATGTTGGAAAATTGCTGGGGGACTTGCCTCCTTTCAGCCACAAGAGCATTAGTGAGGTCGGGCACTGATGTTGGGTGATTAGGCCTGGCTCGCAGTAGGTGTTCCAATTCATCCCAAAGGTGTTCAATTGGGTTTGAGTTCAGGGCTCTGTGCAAGCCAGTCAAGTTCTTCCACACCGATCTCGAAAAACCATTTCTGTATGGACTTCGCTGTGTACGGTGTCATTGGGCTCCCGAGAAGCGCAGCTGTCTAAGGCACTGCATCTCAGTGCTAGAGGCGTCACTACAGACACTCTGGTTCGAATCCAGGTTGCATCACAACTTGACTAGTTAAATAAAAAAAGGGCCTTCACTCAACTGTTACCACATAGATGGAAGCAAAGAAATGTCTAGAATGTATGATGTAACGTTAAGATTTCCCTTCACTGGAACTAAGGGGCCTAGCCCGAACAATGAAAAACATCCCCAGACCATTATTCCTCCTCCACCAAACTCTACATTTGGCACTATGCATTCTGGCAGGTAGCGTTCTGGCATCCACCAAACCTAGATTTGTCCGTTAGAATACCAGATGGTGAAGTATGATTGATTCGTCACTCCAGAAAACATTTCCACTGCTCCATAGTCCAATTGCGGCGAGCTTTACACCAATCCAGCAGATGCTTGGCATTGCGCACGATGATCTTAGGCTTGTGTGCAGCTGCTTGGCCATTGAAACCCATTTCATGAAGCTCCCGACTAACAGTTATTGTGCGGACATTGCTTCCAGAGGCAGTTTATAACTTGGTAGTGAGTGCTGCAACCGAGGACAGACGATTTTTACTCTATGCACTCGGCGATCCCGTTCTGTGAGCTTGTGTGGCCTACCACTTCACAGCTGAGCCGTTGCTGCTCCTAGATGTTTCCACTTCACAATAACAGCACTTACAGTTGACCGGGGCAGCTCTAGCAGGTCAGAAGTTTTACTAACTGACTTGTCGGAGAGGTGACAATGACCATGCCACGTTGAAAGTCACTAAGCTCATCAGTACGGGCCATTCTGTCTATGGAGATTTCATGGCTGTGTTGTTGATCGTATACACCTGTCAGCAATGGGTGTGGCTGAAACAGCCACTAATTTGAAGGGGTGTCCACATACTTATGGTCATACATTTTTAGTTTCAACGTTACAGTTAACCACTCAAATCCCCTACAATCAGTTCAAGTGTCTGCCCAGGAGATGGCAATGTCTTACTCCATTTTAATCAGTTTGACATTCTCTTATTCATCTACAATGCATCCGATTTGACACCGCTGCTCATTTAAGCAGTATATCCCACCACTACCACCAAATGTAGCAGAGTTGAATCTCATCTACATTCCCTGGGCTATTATCAGCAGGAAGTCATACCATAGTGTTTCCATCAAAACCAGATAGTGTCATGTTGCAAACAGTCCGGTTTAGAGTGTGATTAAACTTGTCATTGAACTTACATAACAATTTAGTAATTTAACAGACCCTCTTATCCAGATCAACTAGGGTTGCCAAGGGCACGTCGCCAGATTCTTTCACCTTGTCTGCTTGAAGATTCAAACCAGCGACCATTCGGTTACTGGCCCAAGGCTCTTAACTGCTAGGCTACATTCATATAACCAGTGGTGGAAAAAGTACCCAATTGTCATACTTGAGTAAAAGGTCAGGATACCTTAATAGAAAATGACAAGTCATCCAGTAAAATCCTATTTGAGTAAAAGTATTTGGTTTTAAATATACTTAAGTATCAAAAGTAAAACTATAAATCATTTCAAATTCCTTATATTAAGCAAACCAGACAGCACCATTTTCTTTCTTTTTTAATTTACGGATAGTTAGGGCACGCTCCAACACTCAGACATAATTTACAAACGAAGCATGTGTTTGGTGAGTCTGCCAGATCAGAGGCAGTAGGGAGGACCAGGGATGTTCTCTTGCTAAGTGTATGAATTAGACCATTTGGCTGTCCTGCTAAGAAAAATGTAACAAGTACTTTTGTGTTTCAAGGAAAATGTATGTAGTAAAAAGTAAATTTTCAGGAAAATAGTAAAAGTTGCCAAAAATATAAAATAGTAAAAGTACAATTACCCCAAAAAACAACTTTAGTAGTACTTAAATATTTTTATAAACACATTACCTAAGAACCTGGCGGGTTCAAGTCTTGCACACATTTCTGCTCTCACAGCACATACAAGTCAATTAAGAACACAAACATACTGGTATCCGCTGTAGCTAACTCTTTATTAGATATTATTTCATATTAAATTAGACAAAAAAGTCAACATTTCCTGAAGACTACTGCAAGTGCTTCATTGGACTGGATATTGGTTTGGAAATGTTTACTTGATTAAATACATAATGGATATCTGATGGTTTCTTGCTTGTTTTTGCTTTGCAAAGCACAACTGACAAGACAAAAATAGCTCCCTCACTCATTTTCTATGCAGCCTTTTGAGGGCGGATGGGCCTAATCAAAGCTACCTAGCAGTGACTGCCAGACTTAAAAATAACTCATACACCTTTTCATCCCAAAACAAGGCAATGCATTCTAAGCAGGCGCAAATTCCACTTCCATTCCATTTTCTGCCTCAGCTAAAAACCTGTCTCATCTATTACATATATTTTTCAGTTCACCTTTCGCTTCTAAATCGTGAAAGGGTACCTGCCCTAGTCAGGGCAATGCTCAGGTGGCAGATGATGGACGGGGGGGGGGGGGGGGGGGGGGGGTGTTTATCACAAAGTTGACCAATCATTAGTTCAGCCAGGTAGTGTGTAGACGGAGTATATTCTTATGTGCTGAGATGGGACAACTTCCCTAAAATGCCTGTTGTTCCATCTCCTCTTCTCCTTTCCATGCTCGCTCACCCTCCAGTGGTGAAGGCTGGTGGACTCATTGGCTGTCCTCTTTGGTGTAGTCGCCAGCCTCCCAGCGCAGTGCCCGCTTGTTTTTGTGCCTGGTGACGCGGGTCGCCTCCAACACCTGCAATGGAAGAAATAGCATCAATATCATATTGGACCTGTGATAAAAGGCCTTCGGAGACAAATGAATCAATGGATATCAGCAGAGAGAAGAGCAACCACTTACTTCATTGTTCACATCGTCAGTAGGCTGAATTCCTGCATACTAGAGGTAACAGAAAAGTCTAATTCAACAACTAGCACACTGTCATTGTAGGATACAAAACCTATGAATTGAGAAGTCTCACAAGATGTACATGGTTTCGCCAACACTATCAGTACTCTTTTGTAGGCATATTGCATTGCTGTATTTCTTTCCAAACTATACCTAAATGTCTTATGTCTATAATGGATTTTCAATGTATGTAGACAGCATCAATAACTACAGTCTTTCCTCACAGCATTCTCTTCCAGCTTCAGTTTGATTCTCCTCTCCTCAAAGTCCTCTAGCAGTGTTTCAGTCAGGCCTTTTTGCGTGGGGATCCCAGGGGAGCCACCCATCTCTACCCACGGGCTAGCAGGCAACAGGGGGGCAACCCTGCTCACCACAGGGGAGCTGGGCCTTGGGGAGCCCCATGGCTGGGCAGTGACTATGGAAAAGGAGGGAAGACGGGCAGTGGGACGAATGGAGGTGGAAAAGCGAGATGCGCTGTCCACTTTATCGGGGGGAGGGGGAGAGAAATAGAGCAACATTGAGTTAACACATACATGCTTGTAATTGTGTCAAGAGTACATTCGAAATGTAAGTTGAAAGCAACATGAAAACTACAGTGCCTTCAGAAAGTACACCCCTTGACTTTTTCTACGTTGTGATACAGCCTGAATTTAAGGTGGATTAAATTGAGATTGTTTTACTGGCCTACACACACACACAACCCCGTAATGTCAAAGTGGAATTGTTATTTTTAATACGGTGCAAATTAATCTCACACTACCAGTCAAAAGTTTGTACACACCTACTCATTCAAGGGTTTTTCTTTATTTTTACTATTTTCTACATTGAAGAATAGTTAAGACATAACTATTAAATAACACATATGGAATCATGTAAAAAAAAAAAGTATATTCTAAATATATTTGAGATTCTTCAAAGTAGCCACCCTTTGCCTTGATGACAGCTTTGCACACTCTTGGCATTCTCTCAACCAGCTTCATGAGGTAGTCACCTGGAATGCATTTCAATTAGCAGGTGTGCCATGTTAAGTTACATTTCTGGAATTTTTTTTCATCTTAATGCATTTGAGCCAATCGTTTGTGTTTTGACAAGGTAGGGGTGGTATACAAGAAGAAACCCCCTATTTGGTAAAAGACCAAGTCCATATTATGGCAAGAACACCTCAAATAAGCAAAGAGAAAAGACAGTCCATCATTACTTTAAGACACGGAATGCATGATGTCAAAGAGGCGCCTGTTGACTAGAGTGTCAGACTTTCATAAAACCCTTTTGATCAGAATGTACAGAATGTATTATTTTGGGAAGAATAGTTTCTAATCTGTTGGCTTTGCAAATTATTTTTAAACTTATTTTTTGACCAGGAGAACGATTAAGGCTTTGTTCATATGCGGAAGGTTATTAGAGCAATACACATGCGCAACCATATTTAACCCATAAGAGTAAGCCCTGTCTAAGCCGGCGGAGGGGTTCTACTAAGCTATATGCACCTATTGGTAGATGGTGAAATCCCTGCTTTTTTTAAACCAAGAGGCTAATGGGGACTTTAAAAACAGACTAATGGCTATGATAGGAGAAAACAGAGGATGAATCAAGGAAGCCTGTACAAATATTCCAAAACATGCATCCTGTTTGCAACAAGTCAGAAAGTAATGAACTTTTATATTCTAAATACAAAAAGTGTTAATATTTGGGGCAAATCCAATACATTACTGAGCACCACTCTCCATGTTTTCATGCATAGTGGTGGCTGCATCATGTTATGGGTATGCTTGTAATTGTTAAGGACTAAGGATTTTTTCAGGATAAAAAAAAGAAACTGAATGGAACTAAGCACAGGCAAAATCCAAAAGGAAAACCTGGTTCAGTCTACATTCCACTAGACACTGGGAGATGAATTCACCTTTCAGCTGGAAAACACCATAAAACACAAGGCCAGATCTACACTGGAGTTGCTTACCAAGAAGACAGTAAATTTTCCTGAGTGGCCGAGTTACAGTTTTGACTTAAATCTACTTGAAAATCTATGGCAAGTCCTGAAAATGGTTTGTCTAGCAACCAATTTGACAGAGCCTGAAAATAATAAACTGGGCCAAGGTTGCACAATCCAGGTGTGGAAGCTCTTACATTTAATCTACTTGGAATTCAGGCTGTAACAACAAAATGTGGAATAAGTCAACAGGTATGAACACTTTCTGAAGGAACTGTACATGAAGATAGCCGAATTGTAGTCATACCATTGTACACACTTGACTATGAAAATGGACATGGGTAGACATCTTGCCGTAACACTAGTTTTAAAAAGGCCCAGTGCAGTCAAAACTATGTTTTTCCTGTGTTTTGTATGATATTGTACATACAAAACACATGAAACTACACTACATGACCAAAAGTATGTGGACCCCTGCTCGTCGAACATCTCATTCCAAAATCACGGGCAATAATATGTAGTTGGTCTCTACTCTTCTGGGAAGGCTTTCCACTACAATTTGGAACATTGCTGCGGGGGCTTTCTTCCAGTCAGCCACAAGAGCATTAGCGAGGTCGGGCACTGATGTTGGGTGATTAGGCCTGGCTCGCAGTCACCGTTCCAATTCATCCCAAAGGTGTTTGATGGGGTTACGGTCAGGGTTCTGTGCAGGCCAGTCAAGTTCTTCCACAACGATCTTGACAAAAACAATTCTGTACGGACCTTGGTTTGCGCAAGGGGTCACTGTCATTCTGAAACAGTAAAGGGCCTTCCCCAAACAGTTGTAAGCACAGAATCGTCTAGAATAAGGGTGGGCAGTTCCAGTCCTCGAGGGCCTGATTGGTATCAGTTTTGCCCCATCTTCAGTTTAGAATGCAATTTGATTAATCCGCTGTTTTTGCTAGGGATGGAGAAGTGTGACACCAATCAGGCCCTCAGGGACTGGAGTTGCCTCCAGTGGTCTAGAATGTCATTGTATGCTGTAGCGTTAAGATTTACCGTCACTGGAACTAAAGGGCCTAGCCCGAACCATGAAAAACAGCCCCAGACCATTATTCCTCCTCCACCAATCTTTACAGTTGGCACTATGCATTCAGGCAGGTAGTGTTCTCCTCTTATCCGTCATACCCAGATTAGTCTGTCGGACTGCCAGGTGGTGAAGCGTGATTCATCACTTCAGAGAACACATTCCACTGCTCCAATGGCAGCGAGCTTTACACCACTCCAGCCGACGCTTGGTATTGTGCATGGTGATCTTAGACTTGCGTGCAGCTAATTGGCCATGTAAACCCATTTCATGAAGCTCTCGACGAACAGTTCTTGTGCTGACGTTGCTTCCAGAGGCAGTTTGGAACTCAGTCGTGAGTGTTGCTTGCAGTCCTAGCTAAATTTTAGCTTGAGAAAGTTTTTGCTAAAATGCTATTTTTGACCAATTTTATGGAAAGCTATTACAGTAAGGTACTGTTTGATATTGAGATAAAAACAGCTGCATTGGCCCTTTAATGTGACTGGAGGTAGAATAATCTTAAGGTCCAGTGCAGCCGTTTAAAAAAAAATCTCAATATCAAATCCTTTCTGGGTAATAAATTAGTACCTTACTGTGATTATTTTCAATTAAAATTGTCAAAAAGAAACAGAAATGGCTTCTTAGCTAAGAACAATCTCAGACAATTTTGCTAGGACTGTCTGAGTGGGGAGGGGAAAGCTGAAACTAGCTCTTACTGGCAGAGCGGTTTGGAGCTCTTTCTTATTGGTCTATTAACTAATTTTCCACCTAGTGATGTCACCAGGCAGGTCAAAACTTCATCCCACTAAAACAGGCAAGAATTTCAGGTGGTCTTTTCAAACATCTCTTACACTAAAAGGGCATTATAATTTTTACAATATTATTCTAACCTCAATGTGGAAATATGTATAGAACACAGGTCAAGCATGTTTTTAACCGCACTGGGCCTTGAACCACAATTTCAGTCCGTCAGGAAAAGCAGAAATGAAAGAATAAATTATTAAACTTTCACTGTTCTGTTTATCTGACTTATTTGAGCCTTTTTGATGCAAAGTAATAGCCTGTGTGTCAATGATTAATCATGGCTGGTAACACAGCATTGGTTCCTCTGCTCATATATGACCAAAGTACAGGATCGAATTAAGTTTGTCATGTCTTCCAGTCTAAGAAAGCCAGCAGTATACAAGACAAACAAATTCCACTAAAAGCTAGAATTGTGAGGACATTTGGTGCATGTAGACATCTGCTTACTAAATCAAGCCAAAAACAAGTATAAGATATTGCCACCACGAATAATTCCTCTGTTAGGTAGTCTTGTAATTGTATAGATTTGTGTATGGATAAATGAATTGAACCATCCTACCTAGCATTGATACTGGAGTGATAGATGAGTAGGACCATCTGGCCAATCTCGTCTGCTCTACTGGAAGTGAAGGGCTCTCAGAGAAGACAGACTCTTCCTGTGCCACAATGACTCTTCGCAGGCTTTGCGATTGACATGCGTCTTTAGCGTCTCGTTCTATACAGTCCAAGCTTCCTTCCATAGAGGCAGACAAGCCACTGGATTCCCGCAGTTCCCGGAGCTCTTGCTCACGTTTCAGATCCTGCTCAATCTCCTTCTGGATAATATCTGGAGCGTTTGGTCTTCGATGTCGCAGGCCGCCAGAATCCAGGTGCGCCCTCCAGGTTGGAACAGGCTTATCACTCGGTTCAGACACCTGCACTGCAAACGCAGTGGGTGTAGGTGAGGAGGATGACAAAGAGGAGGCTTCTTTAGCCGAGGAGCCTCTGGCTGGAACTGGCTTCTTTCTTTCCACTAACCACGATGGGTAATTTACTATTTCACTAGTACTGGTCTTCACCACCACTGTGACTTGAGCGCTTTCTGCCTTACTGGTCTCATTCCCTTTCAACATGACGCTCTCCTCTGGGAAGCTGCTTGGCAGTACTCTATTGAGGTCTTGGGACTCTGAACTCCAGCCTTCGCTGGTGGTATTGACGCTTGGAGTGGCGCTCATGCTGCCGATGTACAACTCGGTCTCTTCGGTGTGCCGGTGAGGGCAGCAAGGGGAAGGGTAGCCTTCCGTATCTGAGCTGCTACTCCTCACAATGACCCTGGGTGATGACCAAGTCCTTTTCATCGTCTCGACCTCGGCTCCAGATTGGTCTCGAAGCTCAAAGATCTTTCTCCGATCCTCCATTTCCTGAGGCGTTCCCTGGTCATACAGACCTGGGACTCTCCCCTGGTGCAGCAAGTCTTCTTCCCTCTGGCTGTCCTTTTTGATCTCACGCTGGATGAAGAAGCTCACCCGGTTCTTCTTATTTGCCTTGACAGGCATCATTGGCGGTGTAGGCTGGGAGAGCAGAGACTTGACCTCCACCATCTCTTGGACGTCGGTGTGCTTGATGCCCCGCAATCGCCGAAGACTCTCTTCTCTCTCCTGAGCGATACGAATCTCCCTCTCTATGGGCGTCTCTCTGTAACCACTTGCCGGTTGGGTGCCCTTGCTTTCTGGCTGAGGGTTGTCATTGGACATGCTTCCGTCACTTGTGTAGCCAACACTGGTGTCACCCGATAGATCCTCAAGTCCAGAGTCAAGGTCATCAAACAGGCTACTCTGCCTCTTGGTTACCCTCTCCTCTGTGCGGTACACCTTTCTGCCAGCAACATTTTCCCCTTTGTCCTGACGTTTCACTGGGGTCAGACTTTGGTTAAACCATTTCGCAGAGTGGTAGTCTTTTTTCTCACTCCTTGGTGACAGCAAGCTGTCTTCTGACTGCCACAGTCTTTGTGGTTTTAGAGAGCGGGGACTCTGCAGGAATGGGTTGAGCCTCGACTGTTCCATCTTTAGGAACTGCTCCCGTGCTGCACTGAAGTTGATCTGTTCGTTGTCGATGGTGCATGGCTCAGCTGCTGGTGTGGACTCAGATTTAGTGCTGCTTGGCCCGTAGCACAAGCTGAACCCTTCGAGCAACTTGCTGGGTGATTTGCTGAGATCCAGGGTTTCAAGTGCACTCCACTGCTCCCTGAATGTGGCAATCTTTTTGGGGGCTTGACTGTGGATGATCTCCTGCCTAAGCTGCTTCTCCTCCTCCTCCGCCTTGAATTGGGCACCGTTGGTGTTCACCTGGTAGCGGGAGTCCTCGTCATCCTCGAACAGACTCCCTGGCTTCTTCCCACCGGTGTATGTCTGCAGTTTGAAACTGCTTTCCTCTTTCAGTGTCGCCAACTTGGCTTGTCTCTCTGGGGACACCATCCAGGCTTCGTTCATCTCCGCCTCGGGGCTCACCGGATCATCCACAAAGGAGTAGAAGCCACGTTGGGAGCCCGTGCTCCCTGCACTGCTAGGGCTACTGGGTTGCCAGTCTTCACTGGTGTTGCCGCAATCTTCCTCTGACACCGCCACCTGCCTGGCCTGCACCACCACATCCCGGGACACCTTCTGCTGGGTGGATACGATAACTGTGGACTGGGTGCGGGTCACGGAGATGCTGTCAAAACTGAAAGCTGAAGAGTTGCCATTTTGGTTGTAGATCCAGCTCTGGTCCAGACTAAAGGGCTCATCGGTGGTGGGGCTGAGCATGGTGCGAAGGTCTACTGCCAGCTCCAGTTTGGGTGACATGGGCTGAAGCACCCATTTTCTGGGTGTGCTTTCCATGGTTCCTTGGAATGTGGTGTCTTCCTGTGTAGATGGTGAGATTTCTGCAGCAGGAAGCTGGTGAGATTGGCCTACTATCTGGTCTCCCTCCTCCTGGGTCAACACATCCTGGTAATCGTCAGGTGCAGCAACTGAGAGCCTCTGCAACCAATTTAAAAAAAAAGTCAAATAGGCCAACACTTAAGCAACATAATAATTAAGAAAGATGAAATGGTCAAGTGGCAACTGGATCATTATAACCAATCAAACAAGCCCTCCACTGTCCAAATAATTCTAACAATTTATCATAATTATTCAATATTTTATTGAAAACACTTTGAGTAGCTACATCTTATCAATGAACCTACCAGGTACAACCCCAAATCAGTAAACACGGGCACCTTCATAGATGTCATCCTAACTAATTCGCCCTCCAAATACACCTCTGCTCTTTTCAATCAAGATCTCAGCGATCACTGTCTGCATCCGTAATGGGTCTGCGACCAAACGACTACCCCTCATCACTGTCAAACACTCCCTGAAACACTTCTGCGAGCAGGCCTTTCTAATCGACCTGGCCGGGGTATCCTGGAATGACATTGACCTCATCCCGTCAGTAGATGATGCCTGGCTATTCTTTAAAAGTGCCTTCCTCACCATCTTAAATAAGCATGCCCCTCAAAAAATGCAGAACTAGGAATAGATATAGTCCTTGGTTCACTCCAGACCGGTCTGCCCTCGACCAGCACAAAAACATCCTGTGGCATTCTGCATTAGCATCGAATAGCCCCTGTGATATGCACATTTTCAGGGAAGTTAGGAACAAATATACACAGGCAGTTTGAAAAAGCTTGCCTTAGCTTTTCTAACAGAAATTTGCATCCTGTAGTACTAACTCACTGGTTACCATAGCAGCACCCACTCGTAGCACGCGCTCCAGCAGGTATATCTCACTAGTCACCCCCAAAGCCAATTCCTCCTTTGGTCGTCTTTCCTTCCAGTTCTCTGCTGCCCATGACTGGAACGAATTGCAAAAATGTCTGAAGCTGGAGACTCACATCTCCCTCACTAGCTTTAAGCACCAGCTGTCAGAGCAGCTTACAGATCACTGCACCTGTACATAGCCCATCTGTACACAGCCCATCCATCTACCTACCTCATCCCCATACTGTTATTTATTAATTTATTTTGCTCCTTTGCACCCCAGTATCTCTACCTGCACATTCATCTTCTGCCGATCTACCATTCCAGTGTTTAATTGCCTATTTATTTCCTTAACTTACCTCATTTGCACTCACTGTATATAGACTGTTTTATTTTGTTCTACTGCATTATTGACTGTATGTTTTGTTTATTCCATGTGTAACTCTGTTGTCGTATGTGTCGAATTGCTACTAGCCTACCTGGTTAAATAAAGGTGATTGCAACTAGCCTACCTGGTTAAATAAAGGTGTTCTCAACTAGCCTACCTGGTTAAATAAAGGTGTTCTCAACTAGCCTACCTGGTTAAATAAAGGTGAAATAAAACATTTAAAAAAAATATTTGCATACAGTGACAATGGCTGTTATTCCCACTTCACAGATATTACAGAACACGGCTTGTGCCACCAAGATGAAATGAGTTGCATAACCCTTCAGGGGTTTTATGGTTTACAGGAATCTGTTTAACAGGGGAAATAAAATAAAAAGTTGTGCAAGACAGGATGCTGAGATTTTCTTTGGAATGCCAATATACAAGTTGCCAATAATATTTACAGCTTAAAATGTAATGCATGAGAACGAGAGACCATGTTTGCAGTGAACCTAGCTGATCAGGAAAGACACGGGAACTCAAACTGGGAAAATGTAGAGGAAACCAATGTGTGAGATGGTCTAAAAAAAAAGATGTTTGCGCTGGTCTAGAAGGCAACTAAGGAATGTTAAGCTGGTATGCAAGGGAATGACACACAAGGTTCAATCATCTCAGTCAGACCTCTATTTATTGCAAACCTTGAAGTTTCTGTATGGAGGATTACCAGATCCATTGCTGTGATACTGTATAAAGGTCTGTATGAAGAGCCATAAACACTGTCTGTTCCCGTCTTAGCCAAGACATTACGATTCATAATATTGTACATGGATTGCTATTTTATTATTATTTTTTTAAATGTAAAAATCGGCACAACTCATACAGTCAAGCTTTTATATACTGAGCAAAAATATAAATGGAACGTGAAACAATTCACGATTTTACTGAGGGACAGTTCATATGAGGATATCAGTCAATTGAAGAATATTCATTAGGCCCTAATCAATGATTTCACATGAGAATACAAGTCTCACAATGGACCTCAGGATTTCGTCACGGTATTTCTGTGCATTCAAATTGCCATCAGTAAAATGGTGTTCGTTGTCCGTAGCTTATTACCGAGTTACAGTTAATATAAGGAAATCAGTCAATTGAAATAAATTCATTAGGCCCTAATCTATGGATTTCGTGACTGGGAATACAGATAGATGCATCTGTTGGTCACAGATTTAAAAAAAAAGGTAGCAGTGTGGATTAGAAAACCAGTCAGTATCTGGTGACCACAATTTGCCTCATGCGGTGTGACACATCTCCTTCACATAGAGCTGATCAGGCTGTTGATTGTGGAATGTTGTCCCACTGCTCTTCAATGGCTGTGCGGGAACTGGAACACGCTGTCGTACACGTGTTGGACATAATGCCAAATTCTCTAAAACAACGTAAGGAGGCAGCTTATGGTAGAGAAAGTAACATTAAATTATCTGGCAACAGCTCTAGTGGACATTCCTGCAGTCAGTATGCCAATTGCACGCTCCTTTAAAATATTTCTACGTTGTGACAAAACTGCACATTTTAGAGTGGCCTTTTATTGTCCCCAGCATAAGGTGCACCTGTGTAATGATCGTGCCAATTGATCGGCTTCTTGATATGCCAAACTTCTCAGGGAGATGGATTATCTTGGCAAAGGGGAAATGCTCACTAACAGGGATGTAAACACATTTGTGCACCAAATTTGAGAGAAATACACTGTGTGTATGGACCATTTATTTCAGTGTATGGACCATTTATTTCAGCTCATGAAACATGGTACCAAAACTTTACATTGTTGCGTTTATATTTTTGTTCAGTGTAGTTATTATCAACCATTATCAATTTATTCAAGCAATGGATTAATCTTAAACCTGCAGACATGTACCTAGAGCAGGGCTCTCCAACCCTGCTGCTGGAGACCTACCATCCTGTAGTTTTAGGGCATCGGTTTCTAATAATTAGCTGGTTGACAAAATGATTCAGCTTGGTTACAACTGGGGTTGGAGAAGCCTGACCTGGAGTGAGACCTAGAGTGTGCAGCTACAATTCCTTTTCAAAGTGCCTAGTTGTCAGAAGATGTATAAAGAACCATAATGAGGGAGAGAGAGGAATGTGTTCACTCCTTTCTCACACAACTCATCTGGAGGTGGGAGTACTGACACTCGAGCAGGATATTAGATACTCTTGGCCAATGAAAACAGATAAGTTCCTCTTCACTCGACTGATGTAGAACTAACTACACTGGAGGCTGGGTGCAATGGCGGGTTGACTTGTCAATCAATTTTTATATGCCACACAAAGGATTAAAAGGAAAATATTTAATGGCAACTAGCAGTATCACTTAGAATCTCTATAGCACTTTTGGCATAACAGCATATACTCTAGCATAACATGCTCACTGCTATTCGAGCATGTTGGCTATTGAGTAAAACCTAGAGCCTCTGGAAGCTTCCACTCCATTCAACATTGTAATTTCAATTGAAAAAACAATCTTGCATTTCACAATTGTCATTGTAACCCTGCTGACACAGAATTATTAAACTAATCATGACAGATACACAACACTAGACAAATGGACCGGAGTTTACCCAGTCCTAACCTTCCCGGAGATGCCAAGACGTTTGGCTGACCTCAGAATAAGCGCTTCAGCAAATGTACATACATTTTGGATTAAAAAGTAACGCACTATCCCAAGAGTTCTAAGGCAGCCTGCAGTGTGTGTATGCGCGCATGTGACCACTTGTGTGACAGTGGACTGTGTACCCCTGATAAGCTCTTTTCAGCGCCACTTTCTGGAATCGGCTCCTCTGCCCTTTGCTCATTGGCTGAGAGAGAAGAGGAGTGATCGGTGGGGGACAGGAGATACACAAGTGTCCTTGCCTCCACTAATTTATTACCTCACACTGGTGTGTGTGTGTGTGTGTGTGTGTACACACCACACTAGTTTCTGTCAGTAAAGTGCCTATTGTGGCATGGATCAACTAAGGCCAAGTTGCATGTAGCACACAAGATACAACAAATTACGCAATAAAGATTTTGCCACAGATAAGTCGTCCCCATCAAAATCTTCAGACTTATTCAAGGCTAATATATATATATACACATACACACTCATCGACTGTCTGAAATAAATGCCCAAATACATGTTGTCATACCCTACAGCTTATGTCTGTCGACCATACAGATTTCCAACTAGTTTTCATGTCTTGGAAGGACAACCATGCCAACTGCTCATTAAAGCTCTACTAATCAACAAAAAAAGAGAAGAGAGAGAGAGAACATTTAGCAAATTAACAATGTGATGGTGTTCCCATGGGTATAGGTTGTGTAGTTACAGAGACCAGGGTATACAAGGTCCTCCTCAAATAGGGTAGGCTGTAGCATTTGGAGAAACATGGAGAACAGCCATTACTTGATACACACAAAAGAAGTGTATAGGGAAATAGACTTACATTAGGCTTACTTCCCTCAGTCAATGCACAAGGGTTTAATTTGACATCAACTTTTGAAAATAAGTAGAGGTCATTATTCAGTAATGTAGACAGTGTGACAAGATGGAAAATCCAACCAGTGTCTTCTAAGCTAATGCACCTGATCACCAAACTACCACTTAACTGAAGTGCTTACAATTCATAGATAATGTAAGTATCGATAATGCCATTGAAATGCATTTGGATCAAAAGTACAGTTAATTTGGGAAAATCAAGTAATGAACCCTACCTTAATTAGTATACCGCAAACAAGACAAGTTTGTTGTCTTGTGTCTCCCGCTCTCGGTCTTTTGAGCACCCTCGAGCACAGGCAAAGTTCAGTCAATATCATGTCAGTTATTGAAGCCACACCCTCTTACCGAACAGCGAGAAGTGCACAAGACTGACAAACCGCTATAACAAAAGGTAGGGAGAGAAGAGAAACCCATTCACGTCACCAAGGCAAATCAAACAAGACGACCCAGATGAAAAATGACCTGTGGTCCAAACTGAAGTCCGTAATTAGTTGATTATTTGTCAGAGAGTCAGAGAACCCTGGCCTAAGGGAATGAGTTGGCCAATTTCCTGGTGATCATTTTGTGTCTCAGTACAGAAGCTTCCTTCATGACATGACTTGACAAACTTATGGAAACATATCCATTCCCTTTACCTACCATTGGTCTCATAAGGAAACAAAAACACAAAAGAACACAAAAGTACTGAGACATCAAAAGTACTGAGACATCAAAAGTACTGAGACATCCTCAGTATGTTGCCTGTGGACTGTTAAAGAATAATCTTCCTTTGGGTTTGAAGTTCACCTGAGAGGATGTCACTGCTACAGCTAGTCCAGTGGAAGAGCTTGAGTCATCATTGGCCAAAATGTTCATTACTTAGAAATGCAGAAAAAATACATTTTTTTACATCAAATAATGATTATGGCTCTAGATGCCAGGAAAAAGTTGTTTCAGGTGTCTTTCACCCCCCAGCCATGCTCACATACTTTGCGTCCCCTCAGACTTTTAGGGTGCATTTCACCCCTGATAGAGGGCATTCCATATAAAAGGGCATTCGCTCTGAGAAATGGGAAGGTTCACACTGAACATAGCTTTGCTGCGCTCTAGTGGCTACCTTGTACATTTACACCAGAGTATTTCAATCAACTTTGTCACTCTGAATAAAAATTTGAAGGGGTCATGACAAACATAATATGGATCTCAGTTTAGCTTACTAATGCAAAGGAATGTTTGTGATTGTGATCTACTTCACACCACTATGGTCTTACATCTAGGAATCAAATGCATGACAGATGAAACAGACATTAAAAATGGGTACTATTGAGATGTATTTGTCCAAAATGACATTTAAAATCAATGAACGCCATAGTTAAAAACATTTCCCAATATCATGGAAACCATGGGAAGAATCTAGGCTGCAACAGCTGTGGTACAAACATTAACAATGCAGATCCAACTGTGTGGGATGTTGATTGTTGGTAAATGGGGTGGGGGGGTGGGGGTTGGAGAATGTCAAAGCAAAACAAATTGTTAGCCTGCAATCAGGATCCCTTTAACATTGTTGTAACTACCCCTGTCATTGTGTGTTTGCGGTAAGGGTTGTCTTACCTTGGTCTCATGCTCCATGCTGTTACACAGCACCTGCCAAGGAGGAGTGTACTTGAACATCCTGCAGTGTGAGTGTATGTCTATCTGTGTAAGAGAGCACTTGTGTGTGTTACAGCGTGTTGGTGAACGTGTTCAGGTAGCTCTCTGTGTGACAGGATTCAAGGCTAGGTGCAGGGGGGCAATCAAGATCAACTCAGGCCAGGTGTGCTCATTCTGAGACGAGAGAGGGAGGGAGGTAGAACACTCAACAATGGGAAAGACAGTACATTGAATTTGAATTCAAAGTTTTGGGGTAAGACAGAACATGATAAAACAAAACATTGATTAAACTAACATTTTGGTGAACCTTCCAGTTGCTTTTTTGGTTGATTAATCCTTACGTTTTTTTTCATCTGGCAATTAAAAATGACTGTACACATTTCATAAATGTCCATATTTGAGTACACAAGGAATACGATTTTTTTGGTCAGTAGCTTAATCAAAGACCCCCACCCCCCCTCGCCCCATTCCTTAACTCACCTCTCGGTTCTAGACTTGCCCTCCTAGACGTCTGGGTTCTCCAGCAGGTGTTCTGTCGTCTGGATCTGCACCCCCCTCGTATCCCCTACTGTGTTAAGCCTAACAGCTGGGTCTCCGCTGGTGTTTTGGTCTGTGGTTTGGCCCTGACTGGACCCCTCCCTGTTACCCCCCACGCCTCCCCCAACGGTATCTGTCACCCCCCCCCCCCCCAGACAAGGGAGTGAGAGGGTAAGGGGGGGGTTCCAGAACACAAAGCGTTGGGTGGCGTGACTGCTCCCATGTCTGTTGCTGAGGACAGGGGAATTGCAATGGAATGCTGCTGACCATCACAAAGTGCCCGGACAAAAGAGGAGCCATCTGTGCACACGCGCGCACACACAGTCCCGCATCTACCAACAGTGACTGTGTAGCCAGGTGACTGTGTCGATGACAATGGCCGTGACAATGGTGCAGCAGGTCTTAGATTAGCAGTGTAAAAACATTGCATTGTGGTGCATAAGTGGGCAGGACCTTCGTTCATTGGAAAGGACTGTGAGGATTTCACAATGCAGGCCTTCGTGATCGATGCAAGCCTCAAGGGGGATTTCAACTTAGTCTAAGAACCAAGGCTAAAGACACACACACACACACACACTCACATGCACCCGCACACACTTTCACAAATTTGTACTGACTGAGGTGAAAACTATTTTCAAGTTGGAGGGAGGGAACACAAAAACAAAACAGAGACCGGGAGACCTTTGAAGCACATCACATTTTTATTTGTCTTTTCAAACACTTTCCTCTACAGCACTTTCCAATTTGTAAGAAAGCAGACCTTCACAACTAACAAAGCAATACGAAAGCAGCAGTTTGTGGACACTCACTCTATCTACCTGGGCCCTCCACTGACTGACTGCCATGAGCGCAGAGTCACTGGGGAAGGGACAGGGATCTATGAGTCTACACTAGAGGATGAGAGAGCGACAGACATTTTGTTTTGCACAAAGACATTTATATGTAGATATTTATATATGCATTTACAAAAAATATGCCTGGCCGGGGGCCAGACTACAAGGCATTGGGGGTGTGTAGAGAGAGAGAAAGCCAGAACTGGAATGTAAATATTGATAAGAACCAACAGGGGGTGCTGCTGCAGAGTCATCAATCAATCAAATGTATTTATAAAGCCCTTTTTACATCAGCCGATGTCACAAAGTGCTATACAGAAACCCAGCCTGAAACCCCAAACAGCAAGCAATGCACCACGGTGCAGGCAGTGCAGAGTGGGAGGAGCTGGGGTTGCCAGGGGCGACAAGCCTCACTGCCGCTGCACCAAGCTCACCAAGAGGGAGGGGCCAAAGAAGGAAGGGTATTGGGTATTCAACAGGAGCTCGAGGTAAAAGTTACCCTTCACCACAGATCTAGGATCAGATTACCCTATACCCCTATCCTAACCTTAGACATTAGGGATAGAAAAATATTTGACCCTGCATTTGACTCCCGCTACTGCTCAGTGAGGGCACTTCGAGTGGAGGTGTCCATGCGTTACCCCTGATAAGAATGGCATTGGCATTCATTACCCTTCATAAGAACGACATTGACATTTGTTTACCTTGAAGCTCAAAGTTGATGAAGCAAAATGTGCTGCACCAATAGAGCAAATACGATTAACATTGTCATCTTGTTTCCGAGAGTGGCAAGTAATTCTTTCCTCTATCGTCATATTAGGAAGGTATCATGCATGCCTTCTTCAACTTAAGTGTCACCATATTTCACTGTGAAGAAGATGGACAAATTTGATTTCGTTAAAGTCACCAATGTTCTCTCTGACTCTAATAGTACGGGCGAATAGTTAGACCAGGAGCGTCATTCGTTTCAGTTCGATCAACCTAAGTGCATTTGTACGGTTCATGTTTTTCCATTTTGAGATGAATGTTGCAAATGTTTTCTTCAAAGAAAAAAACATTTAAAACAGCACAGTTTCTGCTTCTTGTTGAGGTGTCTAGCAAAATGACTCTTGCTACTGTTTCCTATTGCAAATAGAAATATCTGTGATTTTCTTAAAACACAAGTTGCAGAAAATAATATCTAATCTTCTGCAGTCACATATGACAGTATCAATGATTTAGCACCACAGAAACACACCACCCACATTTAGCCATCCCAGCATGTCATGTGCAGCCAAGTTGGCAGTGCCAACATATGAAATCCTTTACCCCACCTTTAATATTGATATGGACCAACCTAACCTATGCCAACCAACAGCCACTGAGCCACATGTACTGTATATGTAGTGAGCTGTTAGCTAGACAGTATTTCAGAAATAAAAAGGCATAATCATATAATACAAAGGAAGGGATGGGCCATTGTTCAATGCTTGGCCCTTTAGATAATTGTTTTGTGTAATATACTGATGACCTTAAAGCCTCTTATCCAGTCCTATATGCTATACCTAGATGGTGATTCGTTAGCATGGCAGTTCTTGCATAGGTTTGGATCCAGCAGTGTGGGAATGTGACTTGACGAGGACTGGTCTTCAGTGATGCCTGAACAGATCGAAGGCAGTGTTTTTGTCGGGACACCTTCTAGACCAACACCCCATGCTGACAGTCCTATAGAGTAATGCACATGTCTGTGCCCTCGTCGTGACCAGCGCCCACTCACAGAGACAAAGAGCTGTCTAGAGAGTCAGGCCATGTCACGGTGTACACTGACCGTACACTGACTGTACATTGACTGTACATTGACTGTACACCGAGTCTGCTTTTTCTGCTCCTTCCTCCTTGCTGGATGCTGAGCGGCATATTGGAGAAGGTGTCGGCATATCAATGATTGCCCTGCCCATTTGAACGCGCAGGAGGAGGTGGGATTGAAGGGGATTGGCAAAATACATTTGTTTCATGATATATTTTACACAATGAAATGAATAGATGTTCCATTTGGGTTTTTTCTACAATGTACTGGATTTACCAGCATTATTCTGACAAGGCTTATCAGACCTTGTTATCAGATGTTTATTTGATTTTATCTATGTCCATCCTGTTCTTGATTTGAACCCTCACAAATACATTTGTGTATTTAACCTTTCTTTTAACTAGGCAAGTCAGTTAAGAACAAAATTCTCATTTACAATGAAGGCCTATCCCGGGGACGCTGGGCCAATTGTGCGCCGTCCTATTGGACTCTCAATCACAGCCGGATGTGATACAGCCCGGATTCGAACCAGGGACTGTAGAGATGCCCTCTTGCACAGAGATGCAGTGCCTTGGACCGCTGCCCCACTCGGGAGCCCAATGACATACACCGTTAAAATAACCTATAGAGCTCTATAAATATCAATGGATAGGTACAAATGCACATGGAACAATATTAAACGAGGGTTAGGCAAACATCACCCAAGGTCGGTCAACCTCTTACTGGAGAGAGCTCACACCTTTGACTCACTTCAAGATAACGCAGACGATCCACTATTTAGCCATCTTTGAAAACAAAATGTTTTATTCCGCATGCAAATACTACATGGACCACGTTTACATGGTCCACGTGTCAGTGCGTCGGTTGAAAAGATCTGGCTCCTAGCTTGACCAATTCAACTCAACTGACTCAACTCACCACTGGAAAAATACACTGGACAATAATAACATGACCCTCAGCTCAGCTGGAAATTTGGCTCCAAGAAGTCAGCTCGCTGGTGCAAAAATAAGTAAGAAGTAAGATATTCTATAACTACAGGCACCCATAATGCAGCAAAAACGCACACAAAAGTAAAATACAGCTGTTCAATTTGAGCTACACCGCAAAAAAAAATATCTGTGAGGAAAATAAAAATATTATTGCAACATTGATTTTGGAGCGAAATTTGCCACTCCCTGTGGAAAAGGATTCTGTCAACTTCTAGGACTGTAAAAATGTTGAAATTCCATGCTTTTTACCTCAGATCTAGCATGTTGATAGATAGATACACTGAATGAAAAGTAGGCCTACTTCAACTTTTGTTTGGTTTTGTTTCCCTTAAATGACAAAACTAGGGCCTAACAGTAGAGTTCAAACAGGAAAACAGGAAACCAAATACTCTTAAAGTGAAGCTCCTCCCACACCAACTCTGAGGGCGACATACAATATGACCCCCAACCCCCTCCAAATGGCACTCCTCCTAAAAGTCTGAATGGAGCAACTTCTTACAGTATTTGCAACAGTTTAGTATATGCGCTGCTGTGCCAAGGTTGAAAACAACAGACTATGCTCTATGCACCAATTCCACAGTAGTTGATATCCAACTGAAAATCTTTGGGATGTTGGAAGGGCCTGTCCAGGCCGACCATCATATCAAAACACAGTTGTTGGTAGGTCATCACATCAGGAGCCAGAGCTTGGATTATGTCATTGAGTTAAAGGAAAAATAGTTAATACTGTTATCACAAAGGCATTATTTATTTTAAAGGGGTAGTTGTATTCTTGGTAATGTAGTTAAGTGGAGGTGAACCACACAAACGTCAAGGCTTACACAGGGACATTCATTTCATCAGTCTCAAGCTTCGGTATGAAAGACCTTCACACATTCAATTCATTACTAGTGTTGTCGAACTAGTGTAGTTGATTTGGGCGCAGGAAAATGACCAAAAAGAATAAGCGAGTATTGTTTTTTCTTCCAGAAAGAAAAGAGGTGATGGGGATTGTGGGTAGTGTAGTGTAGGATGATATAAGGACCAATGAGGCCATTGTAATCCAACACACACACATTCAAACACACATCCATACATGCTCATACACCCACGCACACAGTACAACGATGTCATCAATATCACGTCTCATTGCATGTCACTTCCAAATAGCAGTGTGGTTGGTGTCAGTCTCAGAAATTCCAAAGTCCCTTTTCTTTTCTTTTTCTTTCTGGAAAACAAAATCCAAGAGAATTCTCTAACAGCTTTATCAGTCATAAATATTTCCCCATGTTTTTATCTAAAATGCACTAGCAGAGGACAGAAAGCACAATGTATAACATGCTTCTGTCAGGCCTTTTTCAAAAACAAAAAAAAGTCTAATAAATATATCTTTAAAATAAAGAATTTATATATTTAGATATATAGAGACATATATCTGTCCTTCATACAGAAAGTTAAGATTACAAAACTCATGACGGTGTATTAGAGATGTCATTAAAAAAAAAAGCTTGTTGGACAATGCTGGGTGTGTGAACGAACCAGTTCCTCTGTCTTTCTCTCCCTCTATCTTTCCTTTTCTATCTCCTCTCTCCCTCAGAAACCTCAAAGTGTGAAAACGCAGGGATGGCTCGCCTTTGGCACCATCCGTTTTAATCACAACCCAAAATCATACAAAAGTTAAAAGAATGAAAGGAGAAAAATGAAATATATAAAACAAGAGATGAAAATGAAGTTGGGAAACAACAGCCGGCTATCAAAAGATACAGAACATTTATGCCTTTTTTTGTCGGGAGGGGGGCTAACGGGAAAGGGGTGATTTATTTTTTATTTTTTCACGCTATGGTTGTTGTTGGTTTGTCATTTCTCCTTGAAAAGTCAAGTCCCGGGGGGAATGCGGCCACACAACAGTGGCTCACATGATGGTGCAGCACTTGCAGGGCTGCTTTTCCTTATTGTTGAGCTCAGTGGCGCCCCCCTCTGGCTCGCCCCCCTTCTCCCCCACGGGGGCCTTCTCCTGGGGGGTCTTAACTGGGTCGGCGGCACTGCCGTTGGGCGGGGGCGACTGCTCTTCCTTGGTGCCTCCCTCGGTGACGGTCACAGTGGCGGAGTTGGGCCCCACCGTCACATTCTTGCCCTCGCCGTCCTCGATGACCACCAGCTGGGCCTTGACGGTGCCCTCCAGGCCCAGCACCTTGTTGGTTTCCGCCTCATCCTCCACGCTTTGGTAGCCCATGAACACCATGGTGACGGGGTTCTCGGCACTGGCCTCTACCTCGCCTCCACCTGGCTGGGGACTGGCGCCGCCCGCCTTGGCCTCCATGCCAGTGATCTCCTTCTGTGGTGTCGTCTGCTGCTCCGCGGCTAACTCAGCATCGGTGGGGACGACGGGGGCAGTGGAGGTGGCACCAGCGGTGGTGGCGTCGCTCATCATGGACTCGTCGGCTTTGTGGATGAGCTCGTCCACCTCATTGGCGCTGAGCTGGTGGACCCCGTTCTCCCCGTTCACCTCGTGTACCACTACGAGAGAGACAGAGACAGAGAGAGAGCGAGAGAGACAGATGTGTCATTGACAGAAGATAACCAGAGCCTTCCTCATGAGAGCATGGAGAACTAGGCCCTGTTCAAATTCTTTACAAAATGCATCCTTCCTTGAAGCAATCATGAATGATCTGATACAATCAAAGCAATGTCATGGACCTATGGCTTCCACCTGGCTCCTATACAATTGTTTAAGATCCTTCGAGAAACAGGGAGAGGGAGGCTATTTAACGCGATGCCTTTTTCCCCACAAACCTCCACTCATAGAACAATGACGTGCTCTGTAGCTGACCAGTGATGACAGTCACAGTCAAGTCGCAGGGAAGGAAGCAGGTGAGCGAGGAAAGCAGACAAGGAGAGGAGTGGAGAGCAGCTGAAAGAGAGCAGGGGGGGAAACAAAGCGAATGCCACAGCTGCTGCATCAGGAGCCCAGTGCTTGTTGTCTGTGTCAGGGAGCAAAACAGGTGCTACAGGGACACCAAAAGTGCAATTTCAAATGAGTTCTGAATGTACTGACTGTGTTTTGCGCCAATACATAATAGCCCAAGTTCACGTTCACAAATTGAACTATTGAAGTAGAATTATTGGTTTAAAACCAGGTCTATAAATAGGGTTGGATGTATTGGTTACCCTGCAACACTGTGTCATGCTATGCTTAATTATTCATTTTACTTTAGGAGAAGTGGTAATATCAAGGTAATAATATCTAGCGTCAATAAGTGGATTCAAGGCAATCATTATATGAGCTTATATATGCCAGTGAAAATGCATTGTCAAGTTTATTGAACCACATGATGTTTGTCTTTCAGTGGCCATGATCAGACAAGCTATGTCTGTAATAACTATTATTTTAGGTAGACTTGTCTCAGGTCATATATTACAATGTAATTTTTTCTTCTTCTGATATTACAATGCCTTCCAAAAGTATTCATGCCCCTTAACTTATTCCACACTTTGTTGTGTTGTGGCCTGATTTCAAAATGGATGACAGTTTCTCTCTCACCCATTTACACACAATACCCCATAATGACTAAGTGAAAACATGTTTTCAGAAATGTTTGCAAATATATTTAAAATATAATGAAATACAGAAATATCTCATTTACAAAAGTATCCACACCCCTGAGTCAATACTTTGTAGCAGCACCTTTGGCAGCAATTACAGCTGTGAGTATTTCTGGGTAAGTCACTAAGTGCCTTCCAAACCTGCATTGTGCAGCATTTACCAATTATTATTTTAAAAATTCTTCAAGCTCTGTCAAATTTGTTATTCATCATTGCTAGGCAACCATTTGCAGGTCTTTCCATAGATTTCCAAATAGAATGAATCTCCCAGGGTCTGTTGGAAAGCAGACTGAATCAGGTTTTTCTCTAGGATTTTGCCTGTACTTAGCTCCATTCCATTTATTTTTATACTGAAAACTCGCCAGTCCTTAATGATTACAAGCATACCCATAACATGATCCAGCACAATTATGCTTGATAATATGGAGAGTGGTACTCAGTAATGTGTTGTATTGGATTTGCCCCAAACATAACACTTTGTATTCCAGACAAAAAGTTCACCTCTACGGGATCGGTGTCCCTAAACCGGGAAAGTTGTTGCGATAATGTGATTAGAATGACATTGTAAACAACATAGACATGTCTTATACGGGCAGAAAGCTTCAATTCTTGTTATTCTAACTGCCGTGTCTAATTTACAGTAGCTATTACATTAAAAAAAGACCATGCTATTGTTTGAGGATAGTGCACAACAACAAAACACTTGTATCATGGCAACTGGTTTGATACATTCACCTCTGAAGGTAAATAATGTACTTACATTCAGTAATGTTGCTCTGATTTGTCATCCTGAGGGCCCCAGAGATAAAATGTAGCATAGTTTTGTTTGATAAAATCAATTTTTATATTCAAATGTAGGAACTGGGTTCTACAGTTAGACCCCTCTGCTGTCTTTGGCTCCACACCCACCCCCCTGGCCATCTAGATGTGAAGGTTAGTGTATTTTCTGTAGGGAAGCTAATGATCCATCATGTATAACATTCCTGGGAGTCATTGTAAATAAGAATTTGTTCTTAACTGACTTGCCTAATTAAATAAAGGTTAAATAAAAAAAATCAAATGTACTTGAAAATGTATCAATTGACCAATTCGGCACATTTGGGCAAACTCCTGGCAGACAAGATATTGTGTAGGGATGTAATTCTTCACTGGATCAGTCTGAAACTGTTCACACAAACTGCTGCCATCTTGTGGACAGCATCTAAATTACACCTAGAATCATATCTCAATGTATGGCTATTCTCTTGCATTTCAAAGAGAAAACGCATTATATTTGACCAAATCTAATGTGTTATATTATCATAGATTAATTTCAAATTTCCATAAACTGCAAAGTGTTTCCTTTCAAATGGTATCAAGAATATGAATATCCTTGCATCAGGTCCTGAGCTACAGGCAGTTAGATTTGGGTATGTCATTTTAGGTGAAAAAAACGTTCCGATCCTTTGCCACATTTTTTGCAGTTAATGCTTTTTTAGTGCCTTGTTGCAAACAGGATGCATGTATTCTGTACAGACTTCCTTCATTTCACTCCGTCAGTTAGGTTAGTACATTTCAGCTTTTCAATTGGATTAATTTGTAAAAAAAATTAAAAAACACGACGTTATGGGGTAATTTTTGTAGGCCAGTGACAATTTAATCCATTTTGAATTCTGTCTGTAACACAACAAAATGTGGGAAAAGTCCATGGGTGTGAATAGTTTCTGAAGACACTGTAGATGTATTCATGTTAATAAAACCATAACACACATCTTAGCTCTCATCATAATTGTTAACACTTCTCATAACGCATGTTTTAGCCAAGTGTTTCGTTTTGCTGTTGAAATCATGTTGGGAAATCACCTTTCTGGTAATCCTCATACACCTTGACCCCTTGCCCAGTGAGGTTAATGGGCAGTAGGGTGTTGGTGGACAACACCTTAGTCTCGCCTGTGACATTGTCCCTCTCAACGGTGATCTCTACTGAGTACATTGCTGGGTGCATGGGGTGTCAACAAGAGGAGATGTTAGGAGCCTGCAGAGGTGTCCTCTCTCTCTCTCTCTCTTTCTCTGTCATACCACACATCCATGGAACACAGGAATTCTCTCACTTTCCCTCTTTCGCACCACAAACTCCCTTTCACACCCCATATTATCTCTCGCTCAACAAGACTAGAGACATACCAGTTCCACTCCACCATATTTCACAATTATAAATAACTATGTAGTCTCTCCACAATACACATGTATAACAATACCAGCCAAAACCAGACAACCACTCTAAACAACCATATTCCACCAACAAATACAGCACTTGGTTACAGCCCATGTAACACACACGACTATACGCAAACTCAATCTTATGAAGAAGACGGTCAACTTTGATTCATGACATTCCTTTGACTGCATATCTGGGCAAGTTGAACGACCGTGTGGCCGTTAAGGAAGCACGTCTTTGGAGAACGGTCAATAACTTGGCTACATACACTATAAGTAAGGTAAACTCGAACATTTGCCATCGGCAGGCCTACACTATGCGAGTATAACGCTGCCGTGTTGACGGATAGAGAAATTGTACTCTTTAGCCGGAGCTGCGTTGCCTTGGCAACGTCGCATCGTCTGATGAAGACTATATATAGTGTATCCCCACACAACAGATGTACTGTGAGAACGGGACACTCAGTATATCATCCTGGCTAACTCTATACAAACATACCACTCTTCTTGTTTTAACACCTTTTAGCCACAAACCACAGTGAATATCCACAAGAGTGAAAGTCCACAAGAGCAGACCAATACGCAGACGGACGGACGGACGGACAGACAGACTCACATCAACTCATTCAAACACATTCCCATACAGATAGGCAGACACACGGAGGCAGACAGTTGATAGCTGTGTAGTTTAGGACAGAAGACAAATGTTAGGGGGAAAACACAGTACGGAAAACACAACACAATGTTAGCGACAACAAAATAGAGGACATGAAACACACCACGGCACTTCAGAGAGCGCGACGTGTTCAATGGCATTTACATTGCTTTTGTGTTCTCCTAAAAGGTGTCACGAAAGCATGGTACATAGCAATGATGAAATACCCGAGTGGTCCGTCATTAAAATAGTTCCTCCCACATGACTCAACATTGTTTTACCTTCCCACCCACACATTCAAATAGTGCGTCAAACAACACTCGCACCAGTAAAACAGGAAGTGCACTACATCCTACTACACAGAATGGAACTGGTAGATGTATACGCCACATAAACGTCCCCTTCTATTCATCCTCCATAACAGTCCCTCTCTATTCTATTGTGTCCTATCAACTTATCTAGCTTCTAGATATCTATTGTGCATCTATAACTTGTTTATGCACAGGGTATAGTAACCCTACTGTGTTACTTTCTTAGTTTCTAGTTACTTAGCTCCTATCCAATGGTGATATTACACCAACATGTTACCAAAAACGATCATATCCAGGAAAGAGTTGGCAATGAAAATTTTGGGTCTCGATGAAACCAAACATGAAGTATTCGCTCTGCTCAGCAAGGGTCCTCTAGATAAGACGTATGAGGACCGGAGCTCAAGAGGTAAAACTAATTAGTCACTCGCCCCATCTCCTTCTCCCCCTTTTGCTATATCTCAATCGCTGTGGAGA
The DNA here is from genome assembly GCF_002021735.2 of Oncorhynchus kisutch. NCBI lineage: Eukaryota > Metazoa > Chordata > Actinopteri > Salmoniformes > Salmonidae > Oncorhynchus > Oncorhynchus kisutch. The sequence continues at coordinate 41,705,710 of NC_034186.2, read as the reverse complement.
AGAGCCCTTCAGTGGAGTCCCTCACTCTCCTTCCAGAGCTGTGAGGCTGATGAAAGCACATGTTTGATTAAAAGGGACAGAGGCCCACGTGTGAGGAGGAGGAAGGTTGAGACCCCTTGATATGGCTGAAAAGACCCCTTGCTGAGGAGATGAAGTCGTCCCCAGATGTTTCTAACTGCTCGTGTTTACAACACGCTGAGCTACACTGAGGTGTTGTATATGACAGTGGGGTAAATGACCAACTATTTAGGTATCCTTTAGCTGTCATTCAATCAACGCTCCATTCAAATGAAGATTTCGATAATGTGTTAGATTAGACATTGTGACACGGCTGACAACACGCTTGAGGAGCTACTGCCGAGCCAATCAAACTGGTTGTGTTTACATAATGAGTTCCACTGAGGAGTTACATATTGAATTTATACATTTTTACATTTATTATGTGTCTAATCCAGTTACCCAGGATGCTAATGCCAGTAGCTGATGCCAGAGTGGGTGAACAGGATACAACAAAAATTACGATTTTGGGTAGGGGATAATATTAGATTTTCTTACACTGTAATACCTATTAATACCTATTGAATATGTAATGAAGTAATGAATAACCAAGTGTTATATATTTGAAAAATGATACAAGTAAGTAAATGATATCAAATGAACTAACATCAGATATAGTACTCAGCCGTCTATGTAAAGAGGCAAGCAGAGACCAAGTTTATGAGTGAAAAAATACAAATAAAAAGAGGCAAAGAGTAGAATTAGTCTCGCTACAGTGTGTCTCAGTCTGTGAGCTACAGGGTTCCCGAGACTCACCTGCTCTCGTCATATCTGAGGCACCTCCGGACATGTCCAGACGAGGGCTGTTGGGCACTTTGAGCACTTCCTTGACCTCTACAAGCAGTCAAGGAAGTGGGGTGAGAATGACAGAGAGAGAGAGAGAGAGAGAGAAAGAGACAAACACAGAGGAGGTGGCCAGGTTTCGGCAAAGACAGATGGCGATAGAAGACTCCAAGAGAATCTTATTGACACTTCTTCCATTTTGGACAAACTTGGTCTTTTTTATATATAGACTCAGCAAAAAAAGAAACGTCCTCTCACTGTCAACTCCGTTCATTTTCAGCAAACATAACATGTGTAACTATTTGTATGAACATAACAAGATTCAACAACTGAGACATGAACTGAGTTCCACAGACATGTGACTAACAGAAATTGAATAATGTGTCCCTGAACAAAGGGGGGGGGGGTCAAAATCAAAAGTAACAGTCAGTATCTGGTGTGGCCACCAGCTGCATTAAGTACTGCAGTGCATCTCCTCCTCATGGACTGCACCAGATTTGCCCGTTCTTGCTGTGAGATGTTACCCCATTCTTCCACCAAGGCACCTGCAAGTTCCCAGACATTTCTGGGGGGAATGGCCCTAGCCCTCACCCTCCGATCCAACAAGTCCCAGGCGTGCTCAATGGGATTGAGATCCGGGCTCTTCGCTGGCCATGGCAGAACACGGACATTCCTGTCTTGCAGGAAATCACGCACAGAACGAGCAGTATGGCTGGTGGCATTGTCATGCTGGAGGGTCATGTCAGGATGAGCCTGCAGGAAGGGTACCACATGAGGGAGGAGGATGTCTTCCCTGTAACACAGCGTTGAGATTGCCTGCAATGACAACAAGCTCAGTCCGACACACCGCCCCAGACCATGACGGACCCTCCACCTCCAAATCGATCCCGCTCCAGAGTACGGGCCTCGGTGCAACGCGCATTCCTTCGACGATAAACGCGAATCTGACCATCACCCCTGTTGAGACAGAACTGCGACTCGTCAGTGAAGAGCACTTTTTGCCAGTCCTGTCTGGTCCAGCGACGGTGGGTTTGTGCCCATAGGCAACGTTGTTGCCAGTGATATCTGGTGAGGACCTGCCTTACAAGAGGCCTACAAGCCCTCAGTCCAGCCTCTCTCAGCCTATTGCGGAGAGTCTGAGCACTGATGGAGAGATTGTGCGTTCCTGTTGTAACTCGGGCAGTTGTTGTTGCCATCCTGTACCTGTCCCGCAGGTGTGATGTTCGGATGTACCGATCTTGTGCAGGTGTTGTTACATGTGGTCTGCCACTGCGAGGATGATCAGCTGTCCGTCCTGCCTCCCTGTAGCGCTGCCTTGGGCGTCTCACAGTACGGACATTGTAATTTATTGCCCTGGCCTCATCTGCAGTCCTCATGCCTCCTTGCAGCACATTCACCCAGATGAGCAGGGACCCTGGGCATCTTTCTTTTGGTGTTTTTCAGAATCAGTAGAAAGGACTCTTTAGTGTCCTAAGTTTTCATAACTGTGACCATAATTGCCTACCGTCTGTAAGCTGTTAGTGTCTTAACGACCGTTCCACAGGTGCATGTTCATTCATTGTTTATGGTTCTTTGAACAAGCATGGGAAACAGTATTTAACCCCTTTACAATGAAGATCTGTGAAGTTATTTGGATTTTTACAAATTATCTTTGAAAGACAGGGTCCTGAAAAAGGGACGTTTCTTTTTCATATATAATTTTTATTTTTACTTTAACCCCTTTTTCGTAATATCCAATTGGTAGTTACAGTCTTGTCCCATCGCTGCAATTCCCCTATGGACTTGGGAGAAGCGAAGGTCGAGAGCCATGCGTCCTCCAAAACACGACCCTGCCAAGCTGCACTGCTTCTTGACACACTGCTTGCTTAACCCGGAAGCCAGCCGCACCAATGTGTCGGCGGAAACACCGTCCAGCTGACGGCCAAAGTCTGCTTGCAGGCGCCCAGCCCGCCACAAGGAGTCGCTAGAGCGCTGATGGGACAAGGAAATCCCAGCCGGCCAAACCCTCCCCTAACCCGGACAATTGGGCGCTGCCTCATGTGACACAGCCTGTGATCAAACCCGGGTCTGTAGTGACGCCTTAGACTGCTGCGCCACTCGGGAGACTCTATACTCTATTGCATGTCTAATTGTACAGATGCAACTTACATGATTCCTTATAATCAGTCAATAATGTATCAATTGCCTATCAATCAATTACTATATTCCTGAATGAAACAGGAGTGGGTACATTGAATACCTACATTTGTTTTACAATGAGAGGAATAACACCACTTTAATATGTTTAGCATGACAGACTCTAAGTGGAAAAAATGGAGGCAAAACATTTGTCTAAGATGTCTCTCTACAGGGTACCGAGACTCACCTGCTCTCATCCTATCTGAGGCACCTCCAGACATTTCCAGATGAGGGCTGGTGTGCACATTGACTACTTCCTTGACCTCTGTAACTCCCTTGACCTCTATAAGCGGTCAAGGAAGTGGGGTGAGAAAGAGAGAGGGAGGGAGAGAGAAAGAGCGACAAACACAGAACACATGTAAAAGAGGAGAAAGAAGAGAGGGATGAGGAAGAATATCTGACTGAAGATGTATTACCGTGCACAGTGCCTGCCAGAGCCTGTGAGAGAGGGAAAGAGAGAAAACAGTATTTTAACCCAGTGGTGGAAAAAGTATCTAACTGTCATACTTGAGTAAAAGTAAAGATACCTTAAATAGAAAATTACAAAATAAAAAGTGAAAGTCACTGAGTAAAATTGTACTTTAGTAAAAGTATTTGGTTTAAAATGTACTTAAGTATCAAAACTATAATACAATTTAATTATATTAAGCAAACCAGATGGCACACTTTTCTTGTGTTTTTTAAGTTATGGATAGCAAGGGACACTACAACACTCAGTCAACATTTACAAACAAAGCATGTGTGTTTAGTGAGTCCGCCAGATCAGAGGCAGTAGGGATGACCAGGGATGTTTGGTTGATAAGTGTGTGAATTTGACTATTTTCTTGTCCCGCTAAGCATTCAAAATATAACAAGTACTTTTGGGTGTACTACTTAAGTAGTACTTTAAAGTATTTTTACTTAAGTACTTTACACCACTGTTTTAACCCATGTATCATACAGCATTAAACTCAGAAAATTCAGTGTCAAACCCATCAAATACATTACCAGAGGGGTGGTAAAGAGGTGGGTCTATTTCTGTGATATGAATCATTGGGATTATTGTATCAATGCAGCCGCACAGTCGAACAGCATCCATTTCTAAAAATACTTTAACAGATTGAATGACACGGTTCTACTGTCAACCCACAGCTTTGAGGTAATAGATTTGTTTCCTGAAGAGACACTCTTATTCAAAAGCATGGCTACATAATGAATGAGCATTATGTCACATACAGTATTTAACATATTTAATTGAAAACCTAGTTTGAGGGAAGGAACATACAATATTTATTTTTATGCCACAAAAAACATGGATGACAAGGAAGTAAGAAAAATTATTGGGGTAGAAAGAGACGCCACATTAAATAAGCACTTTCCCTTTTAATAAAGAGGTGCCAGGCTGGACAGGTTGAGGAAGTGGATATTAACTTGTGGAGGAAAGAGCAAAAAGGGCCAACAAGTTCAAGAGGGAAAAACGAAGAGACAGAGCATCTTTTCTAGACGTTGCTAGGAAACCCGCATGTTAAAAGCTGCCCAGTGTGTGCTGTCAATATGAACTTCCCCTTTGGACAAGAGCCTCCCTCCTGTCAACAACTGTTCCCCATACACTGCTTGTCAGACCCAGTGTCTGACTCTCCGGGCCCATCCGGACCGTCACTAATGATATCACTGATGGCATAATATTGAGATGTCATTTGCTCAAGTGGAGATGCCACTGTCAGTTTATCACAAGGGCAGTTACTGTACACACAAATTTCTATACAGCACTTTGAGATATCAGCTGATGTAAGAAGGGCTATATAAATACATTTGATTTGATTTGACAGGGCTTTTTCACTTTCCGATGTGCCCCAAGGCTTGCGTCGGCCTCCTAAACCTCTCCCCTCCCTTCTGATTCCTCCATCTCCTACTCCCCCTACTTCAAGCGTTCCCCCTCAACACACACGCACACACACTCCCCACTCCTGTCTCTAACAGTGTGTGTGTGTGTGTCCGGTGGACCTGCTGTGTCCAGCTGCCCTCGGAGGGGTAGGAGGCGAGGGAGACTCACTTTGTTGTCTGCTGTCTTGGCTTCCTCCTTCGTTGCTGCGTCTGTCAGGCTCTCTTTGGTAGAGGTCGCCGACACGCCCGTCTCCAGCACCTCCAGTTCCTGCTCCATTCTGCAGAACAGAGAGAGAGATGTTATCAGTCACACACAGAGACATGGTCAATGACACACAAACAGTGTGAGAATGCTTGGCAAGTCATGCACATCATGCATTCACGAGCCGTAGCGTTCCAAAGCAGTTTTGGATTTCTGTCTTGTCTATTTAAATGTTTGTTATTTTTGGCAACAGTGCTCATCCATTGGGAAAATGATTTTACAGATTTTACAGATGCACTTGTTCTTGGTCTAAAATAAATGAGCTGAGTGCATAAGGAGTTGTTCAAAATCAAAGAAAAATATTAGCGACCCCCCCCCCCCTTAAACCGTGAACTATTTCTTTAAGTGGCCTGGTATTGTTCAATACCAAAACAACCTCCCTGTCCTTCCTCACTATGGCCTATCTAACAGAATTAAGAGCCTATTTCGGAAATGGACAAAAGCTTCTCCTTAGCTTTCTCTAATTCCGCATTTTCCCTAGCTCCGGCAATTGTACGCCTGCGTTGCTCATTGGGTGCTGTGCCAGTTTAGTGCCAATGTTGCCCCAGTCTGAGCCCCAATAGCCAGCCAGCACTACAGCAGCCAGGGGGAATTTAATTAGCGAATTGGATTGCCAGGGGAAGAAGACTGATGACACTGTTTTGCTATGAGTGAGAAAGAAAATGGTTGGAGCGAGGAGGGAGGGGTGGTGGTGGAAGGCTGGTCTGTTCTTGGCTACTGGGTCTCCTTTCTGTACCCGAGCCGACAAGGTGAAAAATCTGTCAATGTGTCCCATGGTTGCTGTGATCACGCTCTCTGAGGGTGTTTCAGGGAGAGTGGGTATGCAAAAAACACATTTCCAGTATTACTACACACGTGTGAAATAGGAAAAATAAACAGGAAAAGCAGGAAAATAATCCTGCAGCAACAGGAAATGTGAATATTATGTGTATTATAATTAATGGATTTTTTTTGCATCGGGTTGATACATTTAAACTTCGAATACACTACAAGTTTGCATTTCCTGCTGTGCAGGAAAATTGTCATCAACAACATAGTGATCAAATTAAAATCCTACATCTGTACTCCTTTCTTGCTAAGAGTTAAACTTATTAAAGTATAGCCTAGATCAGCTAGATGCAGACAAGAGTGTGCAAGGCGGTATTGAATGTGTCACTGTCTGTCCCCTTGATTACTCATTTATTGACCTGTGCACTTACACTACCGGTCAAAAGTTTTAGAACACCTAACTCATTCAAGGGTTTTTCTTTATTTGTACTATTTTCTACATTGTAGAATAATAGTGAAGACATCAAAACTATGAAATAACACATATGGAATCATTTCGTCACCAAAAAAAGTGTTAAACAAATCCAAATAAATGTTATTTTATTATTTTAAGCTATGTGTTATTTCATAGTTTGATGTCTTCACTATTATTCTACAATGTAGGTTGTAGCATGTAGTAGCCCAAACCTATCAATGTTACATTGAGCCGGGTGAATGGAATATGAATGAAAGTCATCCAATATGCTATAATAGAAACAAGGCCATGTGCTCATAAAAAAAAATATATAATCCTCATCTTAAACATCACAGAGAGCAACTGGTAGGTACCCCAGTGTTCCAGGGTTGTAGACGTACCTAATGATGTTCTCCTCCATACCCTTGAGCTTGGCCTCGTCCTCCGCAAGCTGTTTCTTGGCCTCGTCCTGCTCCGAGCCAGCAGCTCCATCCAGCAGCCATCTTTCCCTCAGGGACTTTTGCTGGACAGGACAGAAGAACACAGGAACATCAATCACTGATTATTCACCCCTCTTTGATTTCATCACATTTTGTTGATTGACAAAGTGGGATTGAAATGGATTTAGTTGCGATAAATTTGATTGATCTACACTAAATACTACATAATGTCAAAGTGAAAAGAAAATTCTACAAATGTTAACACATTTATCAAAATTAAATAACTCAAATAGTTGCTGCAAAAGTATTCACACCTTTTGTTAGGTCAAGCCTAAATTAGTTCAGGGGTAACATTTGACTTGACAAATCACATAATAAGTTTCATGGACTTATAATAGGGGTTGACATGATTTTTGAATTACTACCCCTTCCTCTGTCCTCCATACATACAACTTGTGTATGGCCACTCAGTCAAGCTGCATCATGGTATGGGTGTGCTTGACAAAGACAGAGCTTGAAGAATTTTGAAAAGAATAATGGGCAAATATTGCACAATCCAGGTGTGCAAAGCCCTTTAGACTTACCCAAGAAGACCCACAACTGTAATCACTCACAAATGTGTTTCTAACATGTATTGACTCAGGTGGGTGATTACTTATCTAATCAAAGTATATATATATTTTTCTTTCTATTTTTGTTATAGAATTTTTTCCCACTTTGACATTACAGAGTAAAGAAAATCACAATTATATTCATTTCAATCCCACTTTGTAATGCAGATGTAAAATAATGAAACAAAAAGGTCATCATTTTTCGATAAAACTATACTAAATATATTTTACGTCACCAAATACCTGATAAAAACATTGTTTTGCAATGAAGATCTATAGTAATCTCAACATTGCCCTCTAGGGTAGCGCCATGGTGTAGCCGGAGGACAGGTACATTGACTTCAATACAAAACCTTGGAGGCGAGTGATCCTCACCCCTTCCATAGACCGACATGGCAATTATGACATCTTCCGGAGGACGTCCTCCAACCAACAAAAGCTTTTGCAGTATTTAAATGTTTTATTTTTTATTTCATCTTTATTTAACCAGGTAGGCTAGTTGAGAACAAGTTCTCATTTGCAACTGCTACCTGGCCAAGATAAAACATAGCAATTCGACACATACAACAACACAGAGTTACACATGGAATAAACAAAACATAGTCAATAATACAGTAGAACAAAATAAAATAAAAAGTCTATATACAGTGAGTGCAAATGAGGTAAGATAAGGGAGTTAAGGCAATAAATAGGCCATGGTGGCGAAGTAATTAAAAAATAGAAATTAAACACTGGAATGGTAGAGGTGCAGAAGATGAATGTGCAAGTAGAAATACTGGGGTGCAAAGGAGCAAGATAAATAAATAAATACTGTATGGGGATGAGGTAGGTAGATAGATAGGTGGGCTGTTTACAGATGGGCTATGTACAGGTGCAGTGATGTGAGCTGCTCTGACAGCTGATGCTTAAAGCTAGTGAGGGGGATATGAGTCTCCAACTTCAGAGATTTTTGCAGTTCATTCCAGTCATTGGCAGCAGAGAACTGGAAGGAAAGACGGCCAAAGGAGGAATTGGCTTTGGGGGTGACCAGTGAGATACACCTGCTGGAGCGCATGCTACGAGTGGGTGCTGCTATGGTGACCAGTGAGCTGAGATAAGGCGGGGCTTTACCTAGCAGAGACTTGTAGATAACCTGTAGCCCGTGGGTTTGCCGACGAGTATGAAGCGAGGGCCAACCAACGAGAGCATACAGGTCGCAATGGTGGGTAGTGTATGGGGCTTTGGTGAGGATCGGTAGGATGAGCACTTTTACGAGGGTATGTTTGGCAGCATGAGTGAAGGATGTTTTGTTGGAATAAAGCTAATTCTAGATTTAATTTTGGATTGGAGATGCTTAATGTGAGTCTGGAAGGAGAGTTTACAGTCTAACCAGAGACCTAGGTATTTGTAGTTGTCCACGTATTCTAAGTCAGAGCCGTCCAGAGTAGTGCTGCTGGACGGGCGAGCAGGTGCGGGCAGTGATCGGTTGAATAGCATGCATTTCGTTTTCCCTGCATTTAAAAGCAGTTGGAGGCCACGGAAGGAGAGTTGTAATGGCATTGAAGCTCGTCTGGAGGTTAGTTAACATAGTGTCCAAAGAAGAGCCAGATGTATACAGAGTGGTATAGTCTACGTAGTGGTGTACCAGAGAATTACCCGCAGCAAGAGCAACATCATTGATGTATACAGAGAAGAGAGTCGGCCCGAGGATTGAACCCTGTGGCACCCCCATAGAGACTGCCAGAGGTCCGGACAACAGGCCCTCCGATTTGACACACTGAACTCTATCAGAGAAGTAGTTGGTAAACCAGTCGAGGCAATCATTTGAGAAACCAAGGCTGTCGAGTCTGCCAATAAGAATGTGGTGATTGAATTGACATGTTGTCCATCCAATCAAAGGAGCAGAGAATTAACCTAATACTACGCATGTGTGATTTAGTAGATTGGTGAGTTGGTGACATTGTTGGATACATTGAGATTGAGATAGTGAATAATGACAGTTGGGCATTTTGTTGTGTCGTTCTCTGGTGGCTAGCTAGCTAGCTAAAATTGGCCTTTTCCTAAATTAGCCATGGATGGAGGGATTTGGACTTGTTGTTTTACCTAACTTCTGTGCTGGCCAATGATTATAACGGCGATTCTGATTCAACCATAAATTTGTATATTGTGCCTCTGGCCTGAGAGGATGGAAGTTCAATATGTAGCTAGATGTAGTAGGCTAATGTTAACTAGCTGGCTCATAGTTGCCCATGAAAGGAAGTTAGGCAAGCGAGCAAGCTTTTTAGCCAGGTAGCCTAGGACAACAAAAACTAAAAATGTGAAATGTATGAGAGAGTCATAATCAGTCAATTGAAATGAATTCATTAGGCCCTAATCTATGGATTTCACATGACACTGTGCAGGGGTGCAGCCATGGGTACGCCTGGGAGGGCATAGATAGGTCCACCCACATGGCAGCTAGGCCCACCCACTGGGGAGCCAGGCCCAGCCAATCAGAATGCGTTTTCCCCCACAAAAAGGCTTTATTACAGATAGAAATACAGACAGGATACACCCTGTCTGTCTGTCTGTCTGTCTGTCTGACTTGCTCTCTTTTTCTCTTGCTCAAAGCCATACTGTAACTCCACACCTCTACGTGAACACACCCACATGCAGGCATGCACACGCTCACACACACACAGTCTTGTATAACTAACCTTGTGGGGACACAATTCAGTCCCATTCAAAATCCTATTTTCCCTAACCTCTAATCCTAACAGGTACCCTAACCCTAATCCTAACCTTAACCTCAAAACCTAACCTTAACCCTATACCTAACCATAGATCCTAACATGAACCCCCTAGAAAAAGCATTTGACCTTGTGGGGACTAACAAAATGTCCCCACAAGTATAGTTAAACACACACACACACACACACACACACACACACACACACACACACACACACACACACACACACACACACACACTTATTCAAACTGTAGACGGGATTCATATCATGCATTAATACTCTGTATGTTAATTTCCAACTTATTTCAAATGTAACGTGAATGTAAATCCCTTGCCATGAATAGCATCCACTTAGGAATGGGCTGAAATCAGCTCAATGCAGAATGATGGATTTGCATAATTTCCCCTTGGCCGATGGGTTAATTTAGGGGACTGGTTCATAGGAACCCAATCTCTTTCAAAAGCAGGAAAATGTGGGTAAAGGTTATTTTTGTAGCAATGAAAGAGCCTCATGCCACGCCAGTGTATCCAGCATAGAATAATATCACTATTCATGAATTCAACCCCAGGCAGGAAAAATCCATCTAACCCAACTATCTCATGACCCAACCATCTTACTCTTATCAATAAGCTGGTTTGTCTCTCTCTCTCTCTCTTTCTCTCTTTCTCTCTCTCTCTCTCTCTCTCTCCCTTTCTCTGAGAAAAAAACATGATGTATTTACAGTACCAGTCAAAGGTTTGGACACACCTTCTCATTCCAGGGTTTTTCATTTATTTTTTACTATTTTCTACATTGGAGAATAATAGTGAAGACATCAAAACTATGATGAACTATGAACTAACTACTGACCCCTCCTGTCTCAGCCTCCAGTATTTATGCTGCAGTAGTTTATGTGTCAGGGGGCTAGGGTCAGTTTGTTATATCTGGAGTACTTCTCCTGTCCTATTCGGTGTCCTATGTGAATCTAAGTGTGCGTTCTCTAATTCTCTCCTTCTCTCTCTCGGAGGACCTGAGCCCTAGGACCATGCCCCAGGATTACCTGACATGATGACTCCTTGCTGTCCCCAGTCCACCTGGCCGTGCTGCTGCTCCAGTTTCAACTGTTCTGCCTTCTTATTATTCGAACATGCTGATCATTTATGAACATTTGAACATCTTGGCCATGTTCTGTTTTAATCTCCACCCGGCACAGCCAGAAGAGGACTGGCCACCCCACATATGCTCTCTCTAATTCTCACTTTTTTTCTCTCTCTCTCGGAGGACCTGAGCCCTAGGACCATGCCCCAGGACTACCTGACATGATGACTCCTTGCTGTCCCCAGTCCATCTGACTGTGCTGCTGCTCCAGTTTCAACTGTTCTGCCTTATTATTATACGACCATGCTGGTCATTTATGAACATTTGAACATCTTGGCCATGTTCTGTTATAATCTCCACCCGGCACAGCCAGAAGAGGACTGGCCACCCCACATAGCCTGGTTCCTCTCTAGGTTTCTTCCTAGGTTTTGGCCTTTCTAGGGAGTTTTTCCTAGCCACCGTGCTTCTACACCTGCATTGCTTGCTGTTTGGTGTTTTAGGCTGGGTTTCTGTACAGCACTTTGAGATATCAGCTGATGTACGAAGGGCTATATAAATACATTTGATTTGATGAAATAACACATATGGAATCATGAAGTAGCCAAAGAAGTGGTAAACAAATCCAAATATATTTTATATTTGAGATTTTTCAAAGTAGCCACCCTTTGCCTTGATGAAAGCTTTGCACACTCTTGGCATTCGCTCAACCAGCTCGTGAGGTAGTCACCTGGAATGCATTTCAATTAACAGGTGTGCCTTGTTAAAAGTTCATTTGTGGAATTTCTTTCCTTCTTAATGTGTTTGAGCCAATCAGTTGTGTTATGACAAGGTAGGGGTGGTATACAGAAGATAACCCTATTTGGTAAAAGACCAAGTCCATATTATGACAAGAACAGCTCAAATAAGCAAAGAGAAATAACAGTCCATCATTACTTTAAGTCAATCAGGAACATTTCAAGAACTTTGAAAGTTTCTTTAAGTGCAGTCGCAAAAATCATCAAGAGCTATGATGATTTGTCTTTCACCAGGACAATGACCCAACACACCTCCAGGCTATGTAAGGGCTATTTGACAAGAAGGAGAGTGATGGAGTGCTGCATCAATGACCTGGCCTCCACAATCACCCGACCTCAAACCAACTGAGATGGTTTGGGATGAGTTGGACCGCAGAGTGAAGGAAAAGCAGACAACAAGTGCTCAGCATATGTGCAAACTCCTTCAAGAATGTTGGGAAAAGCATACCAGGTGAAGCTGGTTGAGATAATTGCAAAGCTGTCATCAAGGCAAAGGGTGGCTACTTTGAAGAATCTAAAATTGAAAATATATTTTGATTTGTTTAACACTTTTTTGGTTACTACATGACTACAAGGCGATCTGTTTCACAATCCTCTCTACTCTACCGCTCTCCCCCCCTCTCACCTTCCCTCCTCTCTCCTCTCCCTTTCACTCTCTCTCTTATCCAGCTCTCCTGCGTATGCTCTCCCTGCCTCTCCCCTGGTGGGCTCTATGATTGGGTGACATCATCACCTGTTCACGCCCTTCCACACACATGCACACACACCGTCGCCCCGTCGGAAGCAAGAGGACAAAGCCACAGCAGCTCCCACACATGTACCCTGTGTTTGATCCATTGTTCTGGGGGAGCACAATGCCCCGTGAATAAACATACACGTATATGTGCATAAGCGTAAACACACACACACACACACACACACACACACACACACACACACACACACACACACACACACACACACACACACACACACACACACACACACACACACACACACACACACACACACACACACACACACACACACACACACACACACATATACACACACACACACACAGAGAGAGATGTGCACACACGACATGCATACTGACAGGCACACACACACATACGGTACACACACTCTCACACCAACTGGGCATTTCACTCATTTTTAAAAGATCAGGTGCACAGAACTAGCCACCAGCAGTTAGCTTCACCTTATTATATTTTACTGCAAATGAAACATGATCAGACAAGCAATGTTGTATAATAATAGCTACTCAATATCCTTTTCATATTTCCAAATGGACTCTACTGGGAAATATAATAAAGCAGCTGTTGTACTGAAACTACATTTGCAGAATAATTATAACAATAACAGACAAGCTGCATATTGCGGTTCTGAGTCCCAAACTGACATCCTTTACGGTTCTACTACCTCCTGTGACCATCATACACTCGTAGAAAAAAAGGGTTCCAAAATGGTTCTTCGGCTGTCCCCGTAGGAGCACCCTTTTTGGTTCCAGGTAAAAACCCTTTTTTGGTTCCAGGTAGAACCATTTTGGGTTCCATGTAGAACCCTCTGTGTAAATAACCCTCTGTGTAAACATGGAACCAAAAAGGGTTCTACAGGTTTCTCTTATGGGGACAGCCGGAGAACCCTTTTAGGTTCTAGACAGCACCTTTTTTTTCTAAGAGGGTAGCGGGGGCCATTTCTATTTTGATTACTCAATTCAGGAAATGTACTGAAATTCAATTAAGAAATCTAAATAACCTTTATAGACAATAACAGCACAATACCAATTGACGAGTTGGATTGCAGTACATTTCCTGGATTGATTGGGTTGGGAGGGCACTAACCTATTGCAGCCCTGTTGTCCACCCCAAGGACCAATAGCCTATAATATCACCATACCTGAACCAATCAAAAATAAACAGAAATAAAACAACAATGTCTGCTGAGTGACAGTGAGGTGAAAAAGCTGAATGCAACTGGTCTGTATTCACCCACCATTCAGCTTCCTGCCTCTCCCTCGCTCTCTCCCCTCTTGTTTCTACTTCTACATTTGTGTCTCTCTCTCTCTCTCTCTCATCTCTGTTTCTCTTTCTCTCTCTTTCTATCCCCTACCCATTCTCTCCCTCTCATCTCTCTCCCCCTCTTTTTCTCTTGTTATATCACCTGCCCCCATCTCTTTCTCTCTCTACCTCCCGCTCTCTTTCCCTCTTTCTCCCTCTTTCTCTCTCTCTCTGTCCAGTGTGTCTGCTGACTGGACAGTTGAGCTCCATGGAAACTGCTAATGAGTCCAGTTTTTGGATCTTATCTCCCTCTGGCTGGCCGGCTCTCTCTCTGCTTGCATTGGGCTAGCTGTATTAGCCGCCTTACCGATAACTATGGATGTGTCCCAAAAGGCACCCTATTCCCTATAAAGTGCACTACTTTTGACCAGAGCGCTACTGTATGTGCCCGGGTCAAAAGTAGTGCACTATATGTAGGGAATAGGTTGCCATTTGGGGCACATCCTATGTGGAGACTTGATCACTATCTATTGATCCTCAATCCATCCATGGACCAACAGAGGAAATAGAAGAGTAACAGAATCCAATATGGAGTTTGCACTTATGAAATTTTTATTATATTTACTAGCCATTTTAGTCTTGTTGTTTTCCAAAAGGTGAGTCATAATTGAAGTGAAGGGTAATTGAAAATCGATTAAAGCTTGTTTTAGAGGCCACAAGTATTCGAAACGGAATAAAAGCCAAAAGCCATGCAACCAAAAACAACAACGCCAAATTCACTTTCCACAATACAAGAATGCAGCTAGCTGAAAGTAAATCAGGGAAAGACAATGCACTGCATACTTAGCAGGGGAAGTGTGTTTTTTTTCTTGCCCCAAAACAGGATGTCTTTCAAAGCCAAACTTTTGGGGGTTTTTTTCCAGAGGGATTCTTCTTCTTTTGCTGTCTGAGCATAGGGCCTCCTCTGTCCAGCCATGTGCTTTCAGGACCCTTGAACACACACACACGCATGCACACGCACATGCGCACACACACGCACACATTAACACACACACACATCCTTTACTGATGTCCAGCGCAGGAGTTCAATTCTACCAGCCCCAGCCAAGTCCTTCTAGGTCCCTGCTGTGCTCATTCCATAGAGAGGGCCCCTCTACTCCTCTAGACTTCAGGAGTTGGTGCCCAGTTCCTTGCACAACCACTGCCAAGCCTCACTGGCACGGTTAAGTACCCCCCTAAAAACTGATTTGTCAATGCAGCACTCATAAATAAACATTATATTAAAAGGAAAGGGTGTAGGAAACCATCATACTCAAGCCACCGTACCACTCCTTGGAAATTGTGGGAAGGTACGATTTTGGTTTCTCATTGGTTCTGGGAACGAAGCCATCATTTTCCTGTCCGGTTAAACTGAATGTTTTTTTAAACGTTCTGAGAACGGAAGTGAACATTTTGCCTGTTCTGGGAACTTTTTTTAGGTTGCATGGAGGTTCTGAGAATGTTTTTACTATGTTTCCCTGAAAGTTTTCCTGGGAGGTTTTATTAACGTTATGAGAACTGACATTTTACGTTATTTGAAGGTAATTAAAATGGCAAAATAACGTTCTGAAAACATTCTCTAAATGCTGTAAATGTTTTGAATGAAATGTAAAGGTTATTTGGAGTTTCTTTTATTATAACTTCCTGAAAACTTTTTCTGAATGTTTTAATAACACTGCTAGCTTAGTTTAACTGTTAACACCAAGCACAGATAGGACACATGGAAATTCATTTACTTAGACATTAATCATGCGAACACATGTATTTTTGATTGTGGCACAGCGTCAGTGGTCTTCTGTTCTCTATCCATGGAAGTTGTCCACTCATACAATGCTGTTTAATTTAGACTATTCAAACAGACTCCAATTTTTTTTATTTGTCTCGCGTTGTTGGTTGTAGGTGCGCTTGACTCAGCAGCCCGAGCAAAGTGTACCAATGTTGAACCATTTAATGTGTCTGAAGGTAGAACTCTACCTACCCGGTAGGCCCAGAGTGCAAATGATCTATTACCGGCGTAATCATATACCTATTTTTATATATATATAATTTCTAAACGGTCTGAGAATAACAACACTGGCAGGGCAATTCAAGCATAGCCAATATGCAGCGATAATGTATTGGGCCTATAGCCTACTGCACAAGCCTCATTGCTACATAACTGTTTTTAATGTTAAATGTTGCATAGGCTTATGTTTTTTAAGTTGTGGTAGATCTCGGCTTGCATTTTGACTCAGAAAGTCATCTTGACTCAGAAAAGGTTGGTGACCACTGAGATAAAGGATAGAGCGAGTTTTTTGGACAATGAGAATGGAATGTATTTGTTTTTAAATTACATTCTTAGAACTTTCTTTGAATGTTACTCATTTTTTCTTGTGTTTCTTTTTGGGAAAGTTTTCTTAATGTTCTGAGAACATGACTTTAAATAGAATCATGAAGAAACCTGTAGGAAACGTTATGCTGAAGGACTGAAATTCGCACAGAAGAATGTTGTTTCTTAACATTCTCTGAACTATTTGAGAACATTCCCAATGTCAAACCAGTTGAAGAACGTAACCATGTAACCATGTTTGAACTTTTAGGAAACGTTCCGTTAA
The DNA here is from genome assembly GCF_002021735.2 of Oncorhynchus kisutch. Lineage (NCBI taxonomy): Eukaryota > Metazoa > Chordata > Actinopteri > Salmoniformes > Salmonidae > Oncorhynchus > Oncorhynchus kisutch. Next base: position 41,689,079 of record NC_034186.2, on the reverse strand, counting down.
AGTAATGAAATACCAAGAAAATAACTTTTTTTTGTCAAGTTCCTTAAATGTGCTCAGAATGTTCCAAAACTATCCTGCACCATTCTCTGATAGTTGTGGGAAGATTGTATGCAAAACAACCATAGGACAACCACACACAAATGTCTGAGATGAAAGTGATATAAGAGATAGCGATTCGGACGGCTAAGACATTTTCCAAATTCTCTGAGGGGTTGCCGTGACAACGTTGGCACTACTGCACTCTTCAAAGTGAAAAATATTTGTACTTTCCAACACTCCTGCACCCAATACTGTTGTACTGTGAAACCAAAATAACTGTACCCAACAGCTGGATGCTCAGTGTCCCATCCACCCCTCAGTGTTCCCCCAGTGCCCCATCCTGTCCTCCTTCTTACCTTGAGGTGAGAGAGCTGTCTCCTGTCATCTTCCAGCTGCCTCTTCTTATTCTCAATCTCTGTCTGCCTCTTCCTCTTCTCCTGTAGAAGTATAGGAAAAACACAGTCTGTATGTGAGGAGAAGACAATAAATGCAAACCCACAGTAAATAGTACGAATGGATGGATTATGGAACCCTGAAGGTTCCTAAGTAAGTTGTAGCAAAGTGCTAGCAACAACATGATGGTGAGTTTGATTCCTGCATGGGCCAAATATACAGAGATAAGCTTTACCAGGCCATTTCCCCCTACTAAGTACAGAGGAAACAATATACACTCTCCTCCTAAAGAGGTCTTAACTGCAACAATTACAGACTTTGGCATGTGCTATGTCATTGACTATTAAGCTTGGGGCCCTGAGTCTGAACCCCGCCCTGTGCAACTGGGTCCTGGACTTCCTGAGGGGAATTCCCTGGTGGTGAAGTTAGGAAACAACACCTCCACTTCGCTGATCCTCAACACAGGGAACCCACAAGGGTACGTGCTCAGCCCCCTCCGGTACTACCTGTTCACCCATGACTGCATGGCCACGCACGCCTCGAATTCAATCATCAAGTTTGCTGACGACACAACAGTGGTAGGCCTGATTACCAACAATGACGAGACAGCCTACAAGGAGGAGGGTGAGGGCCCTGGCGGAGTGGTGCCAGGAAAATAACCTCCCCCTCAACGTCAACAAAACAAAGGAGCTGATCGTGGACTTTAGGAAACAGCAGAGGGAGCACGCCCCTATCCACATGGATGGGACCGCAGCGGAGAAAGTGAAAAGCTTCAAGTTCCCTCAGCGTAGACATCACTGACAGTGATGAGCCCCTCCTTTAGGCTTGTCATTTGGATATGAGTTGTACGAAAGGACATTCTAGGCCGAACTTCGTATTGCGCTAATAAGATGTCTAATCTAAATCAACGTGTGCTCTATGTTGAGAATAGAGAAGGTTTTATAGAAATTGTTGATTTGAGGTTATAGGAACACATGGCATGACTTTAACTTTAACCTCTCTTATGCCCTTAACACGACTTGTACTTCATATTCAACCTCCCAAAAATGGATGCACGCACATGAACACATGCATGCAAACACACACACAGACACAATGGGCCGTGCATTTCTCATTGTGACAGGGTATTATGTTTAAAAGGTCTGGCCATACTGGGCATGACTTCCTCTCTGTCCTGCCTCTCAGAGACGCCAGCTCCACAGAAACACAATACACAACCCTGCCAACTAGAGTCCAATCCGAGAGAATCCACTCGCCCCTAAAACCAGGCCTTTGTCGGGGCATAGTGGTAGAGGCTAGGGGTTGATTTGGGATTGTTCTCTTTCTATGCTGTAAATAGCAATCACCCTAGTCGGCTGAGGGCATGCCACATCCCTCTGTTTATCAAGGAAAAAGGTTCACTTCACTATCTGTGGCCCTATGAGAAGACCTGCAGATCACACACACACACACACACACACTGTCGCCTGGCTCCAACATGGTACATGGGAGAGAGAGTATATCTGCCACATCAGCAAAAGCTTCATCTGAAAGCAGTGGACTGTGGTGAAGAAGAGAGAATGATATGACCTGTCCCAACAATAGAAGGGGAAACCAAGGGCACAAGGAAGATGGCTGGCCCAGTGGCGCAGTTGGTTAAAGCACATAGCTCACAACACTACAGCTGTGGGTTTGATTCCCATGTGGGAAGAATAACTGTATTAAGTTGCTTTAGACTTTATCATTATTATGGAAGGGAGTGATGGGAAATGTATTGGAAGTGAGTGTTATTAGCGTTGACACTTGTGTTATTTACAGTGTCCATTTAAACTGTGCAGTCTGCAGCACTGGCCTTGGCTAAGTCTTTCTGTAAGTTTTGCCCATGCAGCATTATTGAAAAGGGATAGAATTAAATTGAAAGACTGAGAGGAGAGACAAATTGAGGGAGATGGAGAAATAGAGAGGTACGGCAGAGAAAAGAAATGAAGCAAAATCTTTAAAGATCGATTAGAGTGTGTGTGTGTGTGTGTGTGTGTGTGTGTGTGTGTGTGTGTGTGTGTGTGCAGATCGATTGGTGCATTAGAGACTGCATTACCCCTCTCTGTGGCTTACTAAAACCAAAAGACCAAAGAACAAAATGGAGGGAAGTTTGAGTGTATGTGTGGTAGGATGTGTGTGTATGTGTGAGAGGGTCGTGTGTGTGTATGTGTGATTGGGTGTGTGTGTGTGATAGGGTGTGTGTGTGTGTGTGTGTGTGTGTGTGTGTGTGTGTGTGTGTGTGTGTGTGTGTGTGTGTGTGTGTGTGTGTGTGTGTGTGTGTGTGTGTGTGTGTGTGATAGGGTGTGTGTGTGTGTGTGTGTGCGTGTGTGTGTGTGTGTGTGTGTGTGTGTGTGTGTGTGTGTGTGTGTGTGTGTGTGTGTGTGTGTGCGTGCAATAAAGATATAGAAAGAGAGGAAGGAGAGAGTAGAGAGAGGGGAGAGAGAGAGTAGAGAGAGGGGAGAGAGAGAGTAGAGAGAGGGGAGAGAGAGAGTAGAGAGAGGGGAGAGAGAGAGTAGAGAGAGGGGAGTGAGAGAGGAGAGAGGGGAGAGAGAGAGTAGAGAGAGGGGAGAGAGAGAGAGCAGAGAGAGGGGAGAGAGAGAGTAGAGAGAGGGGAGAGAGAGAGTAGAGAGAGGGGAGAGAGAGAGTAGAGAGAGGGGAGAGAGAGAGTAGAGAGAGGGGAGAGAGAGAGCAGAGAGAGGGGAGAGAGAGAGTCGAGAGAGGGGAGTGAGAGAGGAGAGACGGGAGAGAGAGAGTAGAGAGAGGGGAGAGCGAGAGAGTAGAGAGATGGGAGAGCGAGAGAGTAGAGAGAGGGGAGAGAGAGAGTCGAGAGAGGGGAGAGAGAGAGGAGAGAGAGAGATGAGAGAGGGGAGAGAGAGAGTTGAGAGAGGGGAGAGAGAGTAGAGAGAGAGGAGAGAGAGTAGAGAGAGAGGAGAGAGAGAGGAGAGAGAGATGAGAGAGGGGAGAGAGAGAGTTGAGAGAGGGGAGAGAGAGAGAGCAGAGAGAGGGGAGAGAGGGGAGAGAGAGAGAGCAGAGAGAGGGGAGAGAGAGAGTAGAGAGAGGGGAGAGAGAGAGTCGAGAGAGGGGAGAGAGAGAGTAGAGAGAGGGGAGAGAGAGAGAGAGTAGAGAGAGGGAGAGAGAGTAGAGAGAGGGGAGAGAGAGAGGAGAGAGAGGAGAGAGTAGAGAGAGGGGAGAGAGAGAGAGAGTAGAGAGAGGGGAGAGAGAGAGGAGAGAGAGGAGAGAGGAGAGAGAGGAGAGAGATAGAGTAGAGAGAGGGGAGAGAGAGAGAGAGTAGAGAGAGGGGAGAGAGAGAGAGAGTAGAGAGAGGGGAGAGAGAGAGGAGAGAGAGGAGAGAGTAGAGAGAGGGGAGAGAGAGAGTTGGGGGTGTCTTCAGAGGAAGACGCTGAAAGCCATGGGCTTTGGGATCAAAAGGTTTTATTTCTCCTTCCCCGTCGGTTGGCATTAATGATTAAAGCCACTAAAAAGGATACGCTCGTGGAACGCTTCGAGACGGAAATTAAAGTGGAGCAGGAAATCTCCCGTCAAACCCATCAAACCAAAACCAGTCCATCTACTACTGTATATAAACATATTAATTGCAATCGTTTCGCTGCTCGGTAATGTCGGAGTGCGCTGTGTACATTATACTGTATAGTAAGTGTTTTGGCCATGAGAGTGTAACGGTTGTGAACCACATATGGCAGGAGGATCTCATCACTTACCGCTATAGCCTGGAGTCTCTCCTGCTGTGACAGCCCCTCAGACATCCTGCCAGAGAGAGAGGGGGGGGGGGAGAAAGGGAGGGAGGGGAGGAGAGAGAGTGAGAGAGAGCTAGTTAACTTGTTTAACAAAAAACCCAAAAGACAATTGGCCGTGAAGACATCATTCTAAGAAATAGCCAGCCTTACAGGTTTGTGGTCTTGGATACCATGGGTCTCTTTGCATTTAAAACATAATGAGATGTATGGGAAAGGCCAGGTTGCATTCCTTAAACCCCTGGTTACCTTAATTACAAACTATTAACTTAATTTCACAAACAGGCATGAACGAACATCGCCCACCCTCTCCTTCTCTCTCCGTCGGATTCAAACACACAGAGGTAACCCAATGTTGCTTCTACACCTGCATTGCTTGCTGTTTGGGGTTTTAGGCTGGGTTTCTGTACAGCACTTTGAGATATCAGCTGTTGTACGAAGGGCTATATAAATAAATTTGATTTGATTTGAATGTTGCAAAAGCATTCGTTCAAATGAATACCAGACAGTAAAGTAAGACCTAATAAATCGAAAGAAGAACGACATCATGATACACACACTGCAGAAAGGATAGGGAGGAGGTATTTGGGATATATTCATTTTTTCACTGCATGTGACAAATAAAATGTGAAACTTGAAACGCGTGCACACACACATACACAGAGAGAGCGAGCGAGAGAGAGAAATCTGGATTTCATCCTCCCGTCCCATTGACAGTTGTAATATCTAATTCCTGCCTGTCAAGCATTTTACTAGAGAGGAAACATATGTATGCGTCGATGCTTTCATACCTGAGGAATTCAGAGCATGTGCAGATCAGCTTTCATACAAACATTCTTTCCTGGATAGACTCCTAGTCATACTGTATATGCAATACTGTATGTGTATGGTTCATTGCTGGACTATAGCTGAATTAGGTCCGTTCAAATAGTTCACATCACTGACCCCCCGAATAAAAAGCAAATACTATAGCAAAGAAAGTAACAGCTCGTGCATAGGACTCAATAGGTGGAATGAAGCCCAGAAAATGGCGACCACACAAATCGCTGATTCATTGGCAACAGCACGACTTATCACAACCCACACAAGTTCTTTGACTTAAGAAAAAGCATAAAAATACATATGACCAACACCTTATAGGAAGTATTGACTTATAAAATAGATACCACGGATAATTCTGTAGAACGCCCCCCTCACACGTTCTCATTTTGATATCTTTGTGGGGGAATAAGGATGCGCATGAACAGTCACCAATCACCACACGAGGTAATTCCATTTATCTCATGAAACAGGAAGAAAGAAATTGGAACAAGGGTCATTGAACAAAGAAAATACTGATGTCGGGCGATAATATGCTGCAGGCCTATTGTTGACAATGTTTCTCAAGCGCCTGCTTGGCTAATTGATTCCAGATATTCAGGCCACAAAAATGTGCGGCCACATATTCACACAGTCAAACACAATAAAACACATTAACACACAGTGAATGTCATATGGTCCCACTTTACATGAAGTGCCCCAAAAAAACCTACGTACAGTATTTACCTGGTACTGTAGCTACATATGTAGATAGGTATAGTGTATTTACAGTGTAAGTAGGCTACAACTGTTGTCCAGTTTGCAGTTTGTGTTATTAGACACATTTGAACCCTTTATGAGCATTATATTTGTAACTAAACTCAAATGAACGGTGGCCAAGTCTACCCTTACATCAGAACAATTGTTAAAGACTGCCAAACCACACAGTGTTTACATCACACCAGGGCTATTTCATCAGAGCTAGTCAGGATTGGTCCTCTCTCTGGCCAGTTTGAGATTGGCCCTGGATTCATTTGTCTCCTCCAGGCTCCAGAGGATTGATCTGCCATGCATACCGTGCAGCAGCACTTGTCTCTACGCTCCAGTTGAGAGCTCTGTGTAAGAATGCCAGAAGGACAGCCTCTCCTTGACCTTTCAACCCCAGAGAACGTAGAACAAAAGGACAATCTAGCCTCAAGCAGCGACGGCCAGTAGCTTAGTGGTAGCTTAGTGGAATAGGCAAGGACCAAGTTGAGTGAGTGCACTACTCAAGAGCCCTCATCTAAAAGAGCGATCGACATCCGTAGCAATGCATTGTCACTCGTGGGTTTCGTAGCCAAGATGACCGACACCAGAATGACATAATTAGATAAATAACAGTAAGACAAGTTGAGCGTGAAATAGGCCGAGACAAGCTGAGGCTCAATAACATCTTTTTTCACGCTAGTTTTCTTTTGAGGGGGAGGGTGAAAATGATGGAATTCTTTCCTGGAGGAGACTGCAGGGGAACAGTGTCAAGAGAGAGAGAGAGCATCCAGCGAGAACGCAGGAGACTGCAGGGGAACAGTATCAAGAGAGAGAGAGAGTATCCAGCGAGAACGCAGGAGACTGCAGGGGAACAGTGTCAAGAGAGAGAGAGAGAGCATCCAGCGAGAACGCAGGAGACTGCAGGGGATTAGTGTCAAGAGAGAGAGAGAGAGAGAGCATCCAACGAGAACGCAGGAGACTGCAGGGGAACAGTGTCAAGAGAGAGAGAGAGCATCCAGCGAGAACGCAGGAGACTGCAGGGGAACAGTGTCAAGAGAGAGAGAGAGAGAGAGCATCCAGCGAGAACGCAGGAGACTGCAGGGGAACAGTGTCAAGAGAGAGAGAGAGAGCATCCAGCAAGAACGCAGGAGACTGCAGGGGAACAGTGTCAAGAGAGAGAGAGAGAGAGCATCCAGCGAGAACGCAGGAGACTGCAGGGGAACAGTGTCAAGAGAGAGAGAGAGCATCCAGCGAGAACGCAGGAGACTGCAGGGGAACAGTGTCAAGAGAGAGAGAGAGAGCATCCAGCGAGAACGCAGGAGACTGCAGGGGAACAGTGTCAAGAGAGAGAGAGAGAGCATCCAGCGAGAACGCAGGAGACTGCAGGGGAACAGTGTCGAGAGAGAGAGAGCATCCAGCAAGAACGCAGGAGACTGCAGGGGAACAGTGTCAAGAGAGAGAGAGAGCATCCAGCGAGAACGCAGGAGACTGCAGGGGAACAGTGTCAAGAAAGAGAGAGAGAGCGTCCAGCGAGAACGCAGGAGACTGCGGGGGAACAGTGTCAAGAGAGAGAGAGAGCATCCAGAATGCAGGAGACTGCAGGGGAACAGTGTCAAGAGAGAGAGAGAGAGACCATCCAGCGAGAACGCAGGAGACTGCAGGGGAACAGTGTCAAGAGAGAGAGAGAGAGAGCATCCAGCGAGAATGCAGGAGACTGCAGGGGAACAGGGTCAAGAGAGAGAGCATCCAGCGAGAACGCAGGAGACTGCAGGGGAACAGTGTCAAGAGAGAGAGAGAGAGAGCATCCAGCGAGAACGCAGGAGACTGCAGGGGAACAGTGTCAAGAGAGAGAGAGAGAGAGCATCCAGCGAGAACGCAGGAGACTGCAGGGGAACAGTGTCAAGAGAGAGAGAGAGAGCATCCAGCGAGAATGCAGGAGACTGCAGGGGAACAGTGTCAAGAGAGAGAGAGAGCATCCAGCGAGAACGCAGGAGACTGCAGGGGATTAGTGTCAAGAGAGAGAGAGAGAGAGAGCATCCAGCGAGAACGCAGGAGACTGCAGGGGAACAGTGTCAAGAGAGAGAGAGAGCATCCAGCGAGAACGCAGGAGACTGCAGGGGAACAGTGTCAAGAGAGAGAGAGAGCATCCAGCGAGAACGCAGGAGGCTGCAGGGGAACAGTGTCAAGAGAGAGAGAGAGAGCATCCAGCGAGAACGCAGGAGACTGCAGGGGAACAGTGTCAAGAGAGAGAGAGAGAGCATCCAGCGAGAACGCAGGAGACTGCAGGGGAACAGTGTCAAGAGAGAGAGAGTGCATCCAGCGAGAACGCAGGAGACTGCAGGGGAACAGTGTCAAGAGAGAGAGAGAGAGCATCCAGCGAGAACGCAGGAGACTGCAGGGGAACAGTGTCAAGAGAGAGAGAGAGAGCATCCAGCGAGAACGCAGGAGACTGCAGGGGAACAGTGTCAAGAGAGAGAGAGAGAACATCCAGCGAGAACGCAGGAGACTGCAGGGGAACAGTGTCAAGAGAGAGAGAGAGCATCCAGCAAGAACGCAGGAGACTGCAGGGGAACAGTGTCAAGAGAGAGAGAGAGCATCCAGCGAGAACGCAGGAGACTGCAGGGGAACAGTGTCAAGAGAGAGAGAGAGAGAGCATCCAGCGAGAACGCAGGAGACTGCAGGGGAAACAGTGTCAAGAGAGAGAGAGAGAGCATCCAGCGAGAATGCAGGAGACTGCAGGGGAACAGTGTCAAGAGAGAGAGAGAGCATCCAGCGAGAACGCAGGAGACTGCAGGGGATTAGTGTCAAGAGAGAGAGAGAGAGAGAGCATCCAGCGAGAACGCAGGAGACTGCAGGGGAACAGTGTCAAGAGAGAGAGAGAGCATCCAGCGAGAACGCAGGAGACTGCAGGGGAACAGTGTCAAGAGAGAGAGAGAGCATCCAGCGAGAACGCAGGAGACTGCAGGGGAACAGTGTCAAGAGAGAGAGAGAGAGCATCCAGCGAGAACGCAGGAGACTGCAGGGGAACAGTGTCAAGAGAGAGAGAGAGAGCATCCAGCGAGAACGCAGGAGACTGCAGGGGAACAGTGTCAAGAGAGAGAGAGTGCATCCAGCGAGAACGCAGGAGACTGCAGGGGAACAGTGTCAAGAGAGAGAGAGAGAGCATCCAGCGAGAACGCAGGAGACTGCAGGGGAACAGTGTCAAGAGAGAGAGAGAGAGCATCCAGCGAGAACGCAGGAGACTGCAGGGGAACAGTGTCAAGAGAGAGAGAGAGAACATCCAGCGAGAACGCAGGAGACTGCAGGGGAACAGTGTCAAGAGAGAGAGAGAGCATCCAGCAAGAACGCAGGAGACTGCAGGGGAACAGTGTCAAGAGAGAGAGAGAGCATCCAGCGAGAACGCAGGAGACTGCAGGGGAACAGTGTCAAGAGAGAGAGAGAGAGAGCATCCAGCGAGAACGCAGGAGACTGCGGGGGAACAGTGTCAAGAGAGAGAGAGAGCATCCAGCGAGAATGCAGGAGACTGCAGGGGAGAGAGAGAGAGCATCCAGCGAGAACGCAGGAGACTGCAGGGGAACAGTGTCAAGAGAGAGAGAGAGCATCTAGCGAGAACGCAGGAGACTGCAGGGGAACAGTGTCAAGAGAGAGAGAGTGCATCCAGCGAGAACGCAGGAGACTGCAGGGGAACAGTGTCAAGAGAGAGAGAGAGAGCATCCAGCGAGAACGCAGGAGACTGCAGGGGAACAGTGTCAAGAGAGAGAGAGAGAGCATCCAGCGAGAACGCAGGAGACTGCAGGGGAACAGTGTCAAGAGAGAGAGAGAGAACATCCAGCGAGAATGCAGGAGACTGCAGGGGAACAGGGTCAAGAGAGAGAGCATCCAGCGAGAACGCAGGAGACTGCAGGGGAACAGTGTCAAGAGAGAGAGAGAGAGAGCATCCAGCGAGAACGCAGGAGACTGCAGGGGAACAGTGTCAAGAGAGAGAGAGAGAGAGAGCATCCAGCGAGAATGCAGGAGACTGCAGGGGAACAGTGTCAAGAGAGAGAGAGAGAGCATCCTGCGAGAACGCAGGAGACTGCAGGGGAACAGTGTCAAGAGAGAGAGAGAGCATCCAGCGAGAACGCAGGAGACTGCAGGGGAACAGTGTCAAGAGAGAGAGAGAGAGAGCATCCAGCGAGAATGCAGGAGACTGCAGGGGAACAGTGTCAAGAGAGAGAGAGAGAGCATCCTGCGAGAACGCAGGAGACTGCAGGGGAACAGTGTCAAGAGAGAGAGAGAGCATCCAGCGAGAACGCAGGAGACTGCGGGGGAACAGTGTCAAGAGAGAGAGAGAGCATCCAGCGAGAATGCAGGAGACTGCAGGGGAACAGTGTCAAGAGAGAGAGAGAGAGACCATCCAGCGAGAACGCAGGAGACTGCAGGGGAACAGTGTCAAGAGAGAGAGAGAGAGAGCATCCAGCGAGAATGCAGGAGACTGCAGGGGAACAGGGTCAAGAGAGAGAGCATCCAGCGAGAACGCAGGAGACTGCAGGGGAACAGTGTCAAGAGAGAGAGAGAGAGAGCATCCAGCGAGAACGCAGGAGACTGCAGAGGAACAGTGTCAAGAGACAGAGAGAGAGCATCCAGCGAGAACGCAGGAGACTGCAGGGGAACAGTGTCAAGAGAGAGAGAGAGAGAGAATGTTTCAATGTTTCCCCTCGCTTTCTCCACAGGCAGGTTGCAAAATCCCCCCGAAAAACTGCTAGACTTCCAATACCAAAATATGACATCAAGACATAATTTGTTATGAAGTCACGGTAGGGGAAACCTCAAGCTGCACACAGTGTCTCTCTCTCTCTCTCTACAACAGGGACAGTGACTCTTCATGTGCACTTACAATGCCTCACACGGTGTAATGACTGACCGCACGTCTCCTGGAAGGTCACAAGACAGACAGCCCGTCTGAGAAGCCTCAGAGCTCTGTATCAGAGCATGCTCCGATGGGAGAAGAGAGGGAGAGGAGAGGTATGCATCCCACCCAGACACCACCACCACTACCAGCACCCCTAGTACCATTCCATCCCAGACTGGGAGTGTGCTGGTCGGGAACGGCCCCCCTCTGATAGCCCTGTTTGAAAGATGAGACACACGGCATGCCATGAGGGAACGCAGGAATGCCTGGCCTGCGCTACAGCCCTACCCCGCCGGCCCCAACAACCCCTGCCACCCCAACATGTGTTTCCCATCCCCCAGGACCACCCCCTATATAACACACACCACCTGTAAAAATACCATGCGTTTTTTTGGGGCTACTAAGTGAAATATATTTGGCTGCTTGGCTTACAGTGGAGAATGGTGTGAGAAGCTGAAGGGGTAAGCAGATAAAGTGGAGAGCGGGTGGTTATAATTCACAACTAGGGTCTCAAGGTGAAACAGCAGAACTCAGCCTAGGACCATATCTACCAGACATTTTCATTCGCGTAGACACTATGTCCCGGGGGCAGAATGCTATTAACGTGGCTCATCTTCAATGCTTACGCTAGGCTAATGCTAATGCTATGTGTGGCTGTGACTGCTGGGTCCGAGTATGCAGAATTCAGCAGAGCTGCATCATGTATGGGCTATTGTCTGGGGGAAATGCCTGCTTGCTGCTGTGTGCCCAGTCAGCAGCTTTGGGCTGACAGGTCGGAGAGAGAGGGAGAGGACAGGACAAAGCCATGTGCTGGCCACCATCGCTGCTGACTAATCTGATTGCTACCTATAGCACCCTCTAGGACACTGCATAAACGATGCTAGCATACACAGCGACACGTGCTTTATGCCTCAGCCCCAGCCACAGCTAGGCCAAATCCAAATCTGTATAAGTAAAGGCTACCTACCAATAAGTAAAGGCTATCCACCAATAAGTAAATGCTATCTAAATGGCGCCGGAGCAGAATGCAGACGTTTTATGTGTCCCCAACCGATTGTGTTTTTTTGTTTGTTTATCTGCATTGTTCGTAAGTTATTTTTTTACTAATTTTGTACATGATGTTGCTGCTACCGTTTCTTATGACCGAAAATAACTTCTAGACATCAGGACTGCAATTATTCACCAAGGACTAGCAGAATCCTTTTTCTTCTTTCACGACTCTGACGAGCCGGAGGCAGAGGATATAGGGCTCCTTCGGGAACAGGCCCCGAGCCCCGTGATCTGAGTGAAGAGGAGGATGGAGAAAGAGAGGCCGGAGAGCGGGCTGCCTGCTGAGAATTCAAAGGCGATCTAATAAACCCCCACTTCCCTCAATTCTGCTAGCAAATGTGCAATCTTTGGACAATAAAATCGACGAGTTACGAAAAGATTAAACTACCAATGGGACATTAAAAACTGTAACATCTTCTGCTTATGGCTGAAGGACGACAACATCAACATAAAGCTGGCTGGTTATACGATGTACCGGCAGGATAGGACAGTGGGACAGGACAGGACATTTTTTTTATTTTTGTAAACAACAGCTGGTGCACGATATCTAAGGAAGTCTCAAGCTATTGCTCGCCTGAGGTAGAGTTTCTCATGATAAGCTGTAGACCACACTACCTACCGAGAGAGTTTTCATCTGTATTCTTTGTAGCTGTTTACATAACACCACAGTCAGAGGCTGGCACTAAGACAGCATTGAATGAGCTGTATTCCGCCATAAGCAAACAAGAAAACACTCACCCAGAGGCCTAGTAGCCGGGGACTGTAATGCAGCGAAACTTAAATCAGTTTTAGCAAATTTCTATCAGCATGTTAAATGCGCAACCAGAGGGAAAATAACTCTGGACCACCTATACTCCATACACAGAGACTCATACAAAGCTCTCCCTCGCCCTCCATTTGGCAAATCTGACCATAATGCCATCCTCCTGATTCCTGCTTACAAGCAAAAATTAAAGCAGGAAACACCAGGTACTAGATCAATAAAAAAGTGGTCAGATGAAGCAGATGCTAAGCTACAGGACTGTTTTGCTAGCACAGACTGGAATATGTTCCAGGATTCCTCCAATGGCATTGAGGAGTACACCACATCTGTCATTGGCTTCATCAATAAGTGCATAGATGATGTCATCCCCACAGTGACCGTATGTACATACCCCAACCAGAAGCCATGGATTACAGACAGCATCCATTTTCAAGGAGTGGGACTCTAAACCCGGAAGCTTATAAGAAATCGCGCTATGCCCTCCGACGAACCATCAAACAGAGAAAGCATCAATACAGGACTAAGATCGAGTCGTACTACACCGGCTCTGACGCTCGTCAGATGTGGCAGGGCTTGCAAACCATTACAGACCACAAAAGGAAGCACAGCCGAGAGCTGCCCAGTGACACGAGCCTGCCAGATGAGCTAAACTACTTCTATGCTCGCAGCTGTACCGGAAGACTGTGTGATCACTGACATTTTCAACGTCTCCCTGTCCGAGTCTGTAATACCAACATGTTTCAAACAGTGCCTGTGCCCAATAACACTGAGGTAACCTGCCTAAATGACTATCGACCCGTAGCACTCATGTCTGCAGCCATGAAGTGTTTTGAAAGACTGGTCATGGCTCACATCAACACCATCATCCCAGAAACCCTAGATCCACACCAATTTCTACACCACCCAAACAGATCTACAGATGATGCAGTCTCTATTGCACTCCACACTGCCCTTTCCCACCTGGACAAAAGGAACACCTATGTGAGAATGCTATTCATTGACTACAGCTCAGTGTTCAACATCATAGTGCCCTCAAGGCTCATCACTAAGCTAAGGACCCTGGGACTAAACACCTCCCTCTGCAACTGGATCCTGGAATTCCTGACTAGCCGCCTCCAGGTGGTAAGGGAAGGTAACAACATATCTGCCACACTGATCCTCAACACAGGGGCCCCTCAGGGGTGCGTGCTTAGTCCCCTCCTGTACTCCCTGTTCACTCATGACTGCATGGCAAGGCACGACTCCAACACCATCATTAAATTTGCCGATGACATAACAGTGGTAGGCCTGATCACCGACAACAACGAGACAGCATATAGGGAGGAGGCCAGAGACCTGGCCGGGTGGTGCCAGGACAACAACCTCTCCCTCAACGTGATCAAGACAAAGGAGATGATTGTGGACCACAGGAAAAGGAGGACTGAGCAGTCCCCCATTCTCATCGACGGGGCTGCAGTGGAGCAGGTTGAGAGCTTCAAGTTCCTTGGTGTCCACATCACCAACAAACTAACATGATCCAAGCACACTAAGATAGTCGTGAAGCGGGCACGACAAAACCTGTTCCCTCTCAGGAGACTGAAAATATTTGGCATGGGTCCTCAGATCCTCAAAAGGTTCTACAGCTGCACCATCGAGAGCATCCTGACTGGTTGCATCACTGTCTGATTTGGCAACTGCTCGGACTCTGACCACAAGGCACTACAGAGGGTAGTGTGAACTGCCCAGTACATCACTGGGGCCAAGCTTCCTGCCATCCAGGACCTCTATACCAGGCGGTGTCAGGAAGGCCATAAAAATTATCAAAGACTCCAGCCACCCTAGTCATAGACTGTTCTCTCATGCTACTGCACGGCAAGCGGTACCGGAGCGCCAAGTCTTGGTCCAAGAGGCTTCTAAACAGCTTCTACCTCCAAGCCATAAGACTCCTGAACATCTAGTCAAATGGCTACCCAGACTATTTGCATTGCCCCCCCACCCCCCTTAACTCTACCTACATGTACATACTACCTCAAATAACCGCTGCCAATGTACATTGACTCTGTACCGGCACCCCCCTGTATATATTGTTATTTTTTTACTGCGGCTCTTTAACTACTTGTTAATTTTATCTCTTATTCTTATCTGTATTTCTTTGAAACTGCACTGTTGGTTAGGGGCTCGTAAGTAATCATTTCACTATTGTATTTGGCGCATTTGATTTGATTTGATATCCACCAATAAGTAAAGGCTATTCACCAATAAGAAAGCCTATTCACCAATAAGTAAAGGCTATCCACCAATAAGTAAAGCCTATTCACCAATAAGTAAAGGCTATCCACCAATAAGTAAAGGCTATTCACCAATAAGTAAAGGCTATCCAACAATAAGTAAAGGTTTTTTACCAATAAGTAAATGCTATCTACCAATAAGTAAAGGCTATCTACCAATAAGTAATGGCTATCTACCAATAAGTAAAGGCTATCTACCAATAAGTATAAGCTATCCACCAATCTGTACAGGCTAAGCTCAGAGGTTTGATGGAGGCTGTTTGAGTGGCAAAACCAGGAGATGAACTAATCAATCTGTGCAGAAACATTCAGAGGGTTACTAGTGGGTCAAAGAGCAGTAGTGAATCTATTCTGCAAATTAACAATCTAGCCAGGATTTTGTTTTGTTTTTCAGCTGCAGTACTGAGTCAGTGCATGCTTTGAATGTTCGGAATTCTCCAAAATGAAGATCATACGTCTCGGAGTATTCACAAGCTAATTCTCTCACTGTCACGTGTGCATTTTAATGAAGCACAAACAACGGCAGGAGGGTTTGGTCAGGCCTCAAAGAAGAGATTGTTCCCCTTTCACAGAAACTGCTTCGTTTTCATGAAAAATGTCCCCTTCTAAATATTATGCGTAAATTGTTGCGTTGCATAATATTAGCCCTTGAAGCTTTTTGTCATTAGAGATAGGATGATAAATGTATCAATATGGGGCCAGACAAAATGGCCGTGGTAAAGCATCAACACATTGGGCTCTAATGCCTGGGGGTATTGCAGAGTACTGGCCCACTTCACTCATGAATACTGACCATAAAGTGGCACACCATGCCCTTTTTATTACACATTTGTATTTCATGTCAATGTTTATCTTTTTTTAGTTGAACATTTCATTGGAAGTGAATCTGTGGTGTGCTGTGACCTGGTGGTCAGAGAGGACTCTGAGGGTTTGAACAGTGAGCTGGGTGATCAAATGGGTCTTGGCCAACACACAGCCACACAGCTCTGGTATAAGATAGGAGGTGGTGGGTGTTTCTGTGTGTGTGTGTGTGTGTGTGTGTGTGTGTGTGTGTGTGTGTGTGTGTGTGTGTGTGTGTGTGTGTGAGTGAGTGAGTGAGTGAGTGAGTGAGTGAGTGAGTGAGTGAGTGAGTGAGTAATGTACATGTTTTACACACAGATCTCATATTACTGTGTTGATTCATTTTTGTAATTTATTTTTTAAATATGGATGTCACAAATGTATCATTTGTACAGTGCTTTATAATATATATATATATATATTACATTTTTACACTTGGCAGTGTAAAACCGAGCAGTACTACTTCGTTGGGGCAGGGACTCTACAAGTTGTCAAAAGCGTTTCACAGGAATGCTGGCCAATGTTGACTCCAATGCTTCCCACAGTTGTGTCAAGTTATCTGCATGACCTTTGGATGGTAGACCATTGATATACACAAGAAACTGTTGAGGGTGAAAAACCCAGCAGCGTTGCAGTTCTTGACACACTCGCCCTGCACCTACTACCATACCCCGTTCAAAGGCACTTAAATATTTTGTCTTGCCCAATCACCCTCTGAATGGCACACATACACAATCCATGTCTCATTTGTCTCAGGGCTTAAAAATCCTTCTTTAAATCTGTCTCCTCCCCTTCATCTACACTGACTGAAGTGGATTTAACAGGTAACATCAATAAGGTATCATAGCTTTCACCTGGATTCACCTGGTCAGTCGATGTCATAGAAAGAGCAGGTGTTCCTAATGTTTTGTTCACTCAGTGTATATTCCACGGGTATTTTACAAACTACTCTGATTACACATATTGTGAAATTCTATGTGGTTTTAGATCTTAGTTTTACTTCAGTTGGAGGTGCGGTAGTGTTGCCTGTGTGTTGTTGTATCATTATTGTTTATGCTTAGGCCAATGCCATCATCCTCCATGCCATCTCCTCTCTGGCCCCTGGAAGTTTGGCATTCCAGGATGCATTGCACATCCAGGAAATCTACTCCTTGGGAAAACTGCAGGCTTTTCAAGGATTCCAATTTCTCTCGGAATCAGTGATGCCATACTAAGTAGGATATACTCGAGTCAAGTCTTGGTGATGGCAAGGACAATGACACAGTTCTGAGTGCGGGAAACTAAAAAAAGTATGTGAAATATGTCAGCTCAGCTTGATTAGATTAGGCAGGTAAAAAATTCAAAGGAAATGGGGAAATTAGTGAGCGCAGGTGCCAAGTCACTTCAAATACTGAGAGATGTGTTCCGCATTGCTGATGTGGTCAGGGGATTTGGAGTGAGCTTGGTGCTTATTCTGAGTGCGTCATAATAACCATTCGGAAACCAACGCATAAACCAAACAGTTTCCTCGACAAGATATTTAGCAAAATATGACAGAAAGATGAAGTAAATGTTAGAGTAAATGTAGAATTAGTGCAGCGGAACCCAGGCTCAATAGCAATGCAATAATACACAGTGATCTAGCCATGAAGCCTGCTACTATTTTCCACTTTTATCTGAATTCAGAGATGGAATAACTATAATTATTTTTCCTTTTGACATTTCCTTTGTCGATTTTGAATTGAGCCCATTTCACACTGATCACCATTCCTCTGTGTCACGTCCTGACCTTAGTTCCTTTTGTATGTCTCTATTTTAGGTTGGTCAGGGCGTGAGTTGGGGTGGGCATTCTATGTTTTGTTCTATGTTAGTATTTCTATGTGTTTGGCCTGGTATGATTCCAAATCAGAGGCAGCTGTCAATCGTTGTCTCTGATTGAGAACCATACTTAGGCAGCCTGTTTTCAACCCTTGAGTTGTGGGTAGTTGTTTTCTGTTTTGTGTGTATCACTTGACAGAACTGGTTTGTTCTCGTTATTCCTCGTTGTTATTTTGTTTAGTGTTCAGTTTTGATTAAATTGACAACATGAACACTTACCACGCTGCACCTTGGTCCTCTCCTTCTTCCACCTACGAAAACCGTTACACTCTGACACAATATATCTTTACTTATAAAAAAAAAAACAGCTCATTGAGAATATGGAATCTATCTATCTATTCTGTATTCCCCAAAAAATGACATCAGACACACAAATGAACTGCAGCAGATGTTTTTCCTCTCAAGCGGAGAGAATGTCTAGATGGGCCAGCTTATTTTACTCTCCTGTTACCACTGTTACAGATGTAGGATCTTAATTTGAGGCAGTTTGCTACAGCAGGAAAACAATCCTGCAGCAACAGGTCATATATATTATTATGTGGATTATAATTAATGGACATCATTGTAGGGATTGAAAGAAATAAAAACAACAGGGAAAATCAAGCCTTTTTAAACCTCAAATACACTACATGTTTTACATTTCCTGCATAAGATCCTACATCTGTAGGTAATTTCATGCCCTTCACTTCTAGGCCATACACTCTTAGAAAAAAGGGTTCCAAAAGGCTTCTTTGGGGAGGGATAGGGTTCTACCAAGAACCATTTTCATTGAAGGGTTCTTTGTAAGACAAATGGTTCTACCTAGAACCTTAACTGTCCAAATAACCTTTTTTGGAAGAAAAGGTTATTTGACGATTCTTTGGAAGGTAAGAAGGATTCTTTGGAATCGTTTGCTGCTGTCGCTTGTTTGCCTGCTACTAAGACCACACAGCACCTTGCACTTGATATAAAGATGCCCCCCCCCCCAAAATGTTTACACTACAAGACCATAGTGCTTGCCTACGAAAAAGCAAAGGGAACTGAACGGCCACTCCCTACCTTCAGGCTATGCTCAAACCCTACAACCCAACCCGAGCACTCGGTTCTGCCACTTCTGGTCTCTTGGCCGTCCCACCCCTATGGGAGATTAGCTCCTGCTTAGCCCAGTCAAAATTCTTCTCTGTCCTGGCACCATGAAAACGTCGAAAAACCCTACCTCAAAAATAAGAGATCTCAGCTCCCACCTCCCCTTATTGTTGTACTATAGTAATGTACTATGACTGTGATATGTGGTTGTCTCACCTAGCTATCTTAAGATGAACGCGCTAACTGTAAGTCGCTCTGGATAAGGGGGTTTGCTAAATGGCTAAAATGTAAATGATAAATCAAATGTCTTGGACATTTGCTAGTACTGTAGCAAGCTATCAATGTGCATGATATCTAACAAGCAGAGCGAGGGTAGGGGGGGGGGGAAACAAACATGAAACGCCGATGCGCATTCTGACTGAGTGACAGCAAACTTGTCTCTGCCCGCTGCAAGTTGAGCACACGTAGACACAGACCCCTCCTCACACCGCTCCTAATCTGCAGATTGTTTGTCTAAAAACACACAGGAAGATAGGTCTTTTTCCAACATCTATGAAGGCATATTAAAACCCTTTTGGGTTTTCCAATCACGAGTATCATCCGATCCGATCCAACTATCAACTGTCAATTTACGGATACGATTAGTAATACGAGTATGGCCAGGTTGGCACACCCCCTGAGCACGTCCATCACTATCCTGATACAAATATTTTTCAATATCTGTGTTTTTGCATGTACATTGATTGGTTCATTAATCTTATGCTACACAAAGATAAAAAAAATGTAAAATGATTTATTTTACCTTTATTTAACTAGGCAAGTCAGTTAAGAACAAATTCTTATTTTCAATGAAGGCCTAGGAACAGTGGGTTAACTGCCTGTTCAGGGGTAGAACGACAGATTTGTACCTTGTCAGCTCGGGGATTTGAACTTGCAACCTTTTGGTTACTAGTCCAACTCTCTAACCACCAGGCTACCCAAACCTTTTTCTAAACTAATCCAATCTGTTCGATTTATTGCACCCATTACTGAGATGGTTGTTCCAATCTAGATTATCCTCATTCATCAATCATCACTACCCTGGCATGCATTCTGATGGCAGTTTGCTGGTGATTAAAAGTTCCAATTGTTAGATATCCTCACTCTGGCTGGATTCCAATAGGAATTACACATCAGTGAGCATAATGTGACTTGCAGGCCTGATGTGGCCTGTAAACCAAGAGTTTCGTATCACCAATGTGTTATGTTATAACTAGGCCCTCAAAGAAAGGCCTGATGATATACACTGTATATACAAAACCCTGTATATACAAAACCCCAGACCCGTTGCTGACAGGTGTATAAACTCGACTACACAGCCATGGAATCGCCATAGAGAAACAGTGGAAGTCGAATGACCTTACTGAAGAGCTCAGAGACTTTCAACGTCGCACCATCATAGGAGGCAACCTTTCCAACAAGTCAGTACGTCAAATGTATGCCCTGCTAGAGCTGCCCCGGTCAACTGTAAGGGCTGTTATTGTGAAGTGGAAACGTTTAGGAGCAACAACGGCTCGGCCGCGAAGTGGTAGGCCAAACAAGCTCACAGAAAGGGACAGCTGAGTGCTGAAGCGCATAGCGTGTAAAAATCCTCTGTCCTCGGTTGCAACACTCACTACCATGTTTGTCTGAACTTAAACGACTTAAACCAGGTAGAAAGTGTGTAAGAAATTATAATGAACATTTATATTTTTAGAACTTAATCTCAGAGAAAAATATAGAGCTATTAGCAGGCCTATTTTGGTTGATTTTGTCGTCTCAAAACAGTGAGGTATTAACACTTTTCGTCAAGAATATGGGCAAAATGTTCTTATTGACAATGAAAATGGTCTTATTCCCTTGTCATATAATTGCTACATTTAATATGAATACAGCATTAAAAATCGTTTTCAAGATTGTATTTTGCCGATTATTTTTCGGGAGGCGAATATTTGGTCGCGACTGAGACAACCTGGTTCAATTTGGGTCCCAAGCCAAAACCAGTTGAGAAGCACTGCTTTAGAGGTTTTAGGCAGAACCCTTCATAGAGGGTTCTAGGTAGAACAAACCAAAGAAGTCTATATGGTAGTACTTAGCACATAGGCCAGACGTTCTGTTGTCAAAGCAGGGCTGAATATGTCTTACCGATGATGTCAAGCCCAAAAAGCAAAACAAAACATGTAGATGACAAAGAACAGCTTTAAGGCTTCATGTTCGACACCACTGTCCCCCGCAATGACAGGAATGATTCTGCAGAGTCGGCAAAGGGCAGCTCTAAAGAGCCTGATTCGTCCAGAGTGCTAGTCTGCAGTGTAATGCGATCGAGGCCAACGGGCATCCTGTCCCTCATCGAATGGAGTGTGGGACACAGACACAGTGACAGACAGGGTGGGGTCACATCATGCAGACCGACAACGAACCAATAGAAAAGAAGAGCTTGGGTTTTTTTCTATCCCCAAACACAACACTGGGGCACTTCCTCCAACACCCTCCTCAAGCAGCAAAAAAAGGGAGGGGCATGGAGTCAGACCACCACTAGTCTCAAGACATTTCCTGCCCTGCTGAGAATAGGGTGGGGTACTTGCACAGAATACTCATAAATCTACTCTTTATTTGGGTTGGTAATTTTGCCCAATTTAGTGTCTTTTTTACTTATTACAGCTTATCTGGTCCTACACAATCATAGTTCAGCTATTGGAAATATGGTAAGCCATTATGGTGCCCTTGCTGATTTCAGCAACAACGATGAAAGAAGAGAAACCGAGACAGACGGTGATGTAACACCATTTACTAGACTCATGGGGAAGGTGTGTCACGGTGTTGTGGCTGCCACTGTCTGTGCACTCGGTACCCTACACTTGGAAAAAAAGGTGCTGTCTAGAACATAAAAGGGTTCTTCGACTGTCCCCATAGGGGAACTCTTTTGGGTTCCATGTAGGACCCTTTCCACAGAGGGTTCTATATGGAACCCAAAAGGGTTCTCTCTGGAACCAAAAAGGGGACAGACAAAAAACCCGATTGGAATCTTTTTTTCTGAGAGTGTAGGCTAGGCTTGCAAAATTCTTGAAACTTCCAAGGTTTTTCATAAAATCCCAGTTCAAGGATTCCGAAAATCAGGAGTGAATGAACATGAAAATAATACTTAAACTGGTAATCATTCAGCTTGGATTTCTCCAAAAACAGGGAACTTTGGGAAAGTATCCAGAATTCTGCAACCCTGCTGGCCTGCCTTCCTCCCCTAGCCCGACCACCACTGTCTCCCCTGGACAATGGAGGCTCCAACTCTGACTCAAACCCTCACAAGGCTAATGGGGCGTGCCCTGATAAGGTCCACACAGATCAATAATCCCAGTGCAATTAAAACCATGAGGAAATGTCACTGCTGACAAGTTCAGGGCTCAGAGATGATTATCTTAACCTTTTAGCATAAAGACCCAGGAGGGGAAAATACAGTTAAAATATCTCAAAACTTTTGCTGATGGATGAATCTGCAGCCTGGCTATGAGCAGATTACAGGGTGCCTTTTGTAAACAGAAAGGAATGCTTTGAAATTCCTACACTCCCAAATCAGTCCCGGTTGTCACAATATTTGATGTTTTACTTTTGTGAATTTCTAAATCAAATTCTTACCATTCCAAAATGCTCTTGAATGCTTTTGTCTAGAAAATGGTTTGCTTAGGAAGAGTTTCTCTTCTGCTTGTTGTTTAATCTCAAAGTTTGGCGATCGATGAATCCGTACTTATGTGTGGGTTTCCTTGGTCTCCATCCTGTTTGGACAACAGGATGGGGTGAGACACTGTGAGCCATTAGAGTAGGCACTAAAAGTCCATTTGCAGCCACATACATTAGTGAGAAACACACAGGAAACAGCCTTCTGAGTGTGACAATACATTGAAATGTCATGTGCATGAATGAATATAACAAAAATATAATACTCCAACGTGTACCGTATGATAAAATTGATGAACATATGACAGATATAGCAACAATAAGGGCACAAATCCACACTACATACTAAACACATGCATATCAACCATCATCATACTGTCACATAAATAGCACATAGACATCCTCAGATTAATTATGCATATTGTTGTAATCATAATCTGACAAAGCAATGAAAATACCACCACATGACATTCATATAATTTGGGAATTGACACAAAATGTGTCTATATGTAGACATTTTCAGTAGGCTATGAAGTATTAATAGACAATGACTTCACAGTAAGACACTAATACAGTAGACATACAAAATGGACCGAATCTTAACTTAAAATGTGCACAACGAATGCAATCATGTATTTCCTCAAGACTTGGGTTAAACTAACCAAGGCTATGGTTCGTCATTCCACTTTGCCTAACTAGGCTGCGTTGTACATTTCCATGGAAGTAATGTCCAATGTCTTAAGACACACATCTCTTGTCATGAATATTGCTCAGTCTTTGCGCCCCAGAGGAACAGCTCATATGACACTTTTCACTGCTGTTTGTCCCTCGGAGAACGTTTTCCTTTAACAGGAATGCAAGACGACTGAATACAGTCCCCCGTGATCTTTCACGGAGCAACAAGGGCTGGAAGTGAATAGACCTTTCATCACGTCCACCATTCTATTTGTATCACTGTTGTCATCTTAACACTAAACGTACCCGAGGAGGCTGCCCCAACATTTCGTACGGGTTGAATGAAATGGTGCTTAAAACGACATGACAAAGGCCATTACGCGTCCGTTTTCAGTCTGCTCAGTTGACCGTGCGACGAGCAAACAATGAGAAACTATATATCTACCACTAATCTCATGGGCTTTGGTATTTAAGTCTAGCGCTGAGGCCTTTACATGGGGCACGGCCCACTATCTCCCTTAGTCATGATTTAGAAGAGCATTCAGAGGGGTGTGAGCCGCAAAGAAGCAATGTGACCTTGCATGCAGGAGTTCCAATGGGAGTCTGTGGCTCCTGCCGTGCCATTACGTTACCCTGGCGCAAAGCAGCCCTGGCTAGGAGTGGAAGTAAGAATGGGAGTATAACAGATTTAATAAGATAAATTGCGTTTGGTTAACAGTGAACCCCCTGATTGGGAGACCACAGGGGCACTAAGGCAATCATGCCCTTCACAAAGCACCGTACACTCAAAGTGACATGAATGAACAGAAAGCAGGAGTGACAAAGATGCTTCCTCAAAACAGGCC
This sequence comes from Oncorhynchus kisutch, assembly GCF_002021735.2. Lineage (NCBI taxonomy): Eukaryota > Metazoa > Chordata > Actinopteri > Salmoniformes > Salmonidae > Oncorhynchus > Oncorhynchus kisutch. The sequence goes on along the minus strand of NC_034186.2, from coordinate 41,665,392 downwards.
AATGATCATGTCAGACTGTCACAATAGGCAAACTGTTTTTAGCGACCAGACAAAAAAACACTCAAATCACCCTCACTTTCAAATCGCCCTTGCAAGTGTTCAATGAGAGAGATACTGTTACTCATATAATTTATAGAACACTTACTTCTATCTGAAGTCTCATGAGAGAAATGGAGTCTCAAAGATCTCCAAGTCAAACTGACATAAGTGATATTCCAGTCAGACCAATTCTTGAACTTGGGTATTATTGTTGCTTCGGCACCAAATGTGTAAGTACATCTCATTAGCATCATATTGTATAATGTTCAAGTAAAGATGGCTCAGGTTTTTTCCAATCATGATAAAAGCTGAACCATCCCTTCAAACGTTGGATAATGACATTTATGGTGGAGACAAACAAGAAATAACCAATAGCTGCACTTCAGTTGAATCACTGAACGTAGATATAAATGTATCAAAGCCTTGTTCGTTGACACAGTCTATCTCTGTTTTCAGAGGCCATACCTTCCTCCAGAGGTGTCGGCCACATAAAGCACTAGCTGAGATCAACATCTCTTTGTTGTATGTTTCTGTAACGCTGTAATTCAAAGGACTCTAAACAAAACTGTCCAGCCAACTGAAAGAATGCATGGTTTCTATGGAGACCTCCCCTGCGAAAAAAAAATATCTGGGGGGGGGGGGGGGACTAGTTGCTGTGCTGGGAAAACACAAACAGCAACACAAAATCATCCAAACCCTTGGAGTTGTTACCAGTGAAAACCAGTGGAAGCAAAAGTACAAAGGGCCCGTTGCACAGTATGTTGAAACATGTTTACCACTATTTGTTAAAAATCATAATGAAAAGTCTAGTGAGGCCTGTTTAGTAGCTTTGTACGGCTACTCTACATGTATTACAGCCATTTATCTATGATCTATCTATGTACCAGATATGCAGATATGTATCTATTCTCTATCTATGTACCAGATATGCAGCTATGTATCTATTATCTATCTATGTACCGGATATGCAGATATGTATCTATTCTCTATCTATGTACCAGATATGCAGCTATGTATCTATTATATATCTATGTACCAGATATGCAGCTATGTATCTATTATCTATTTATGTACCGGATATGCAGCTATGTATCTATGATCTATCTATGTACCAGATATGCAGATATGTATCTATGATCTGTCTATGTACCAGATATGCAGCTATGTATCTATGATCTATCTATGTACCAGATATGCAGCTATGTATCTATTATCTATCTATGTACCAGATATGCAGCTATGTATCTATGATCTATCTATGTACCAGATATGCAGCTATGTATCTATGATCTATCTATGTACCAGATATGCAGCTATGTATCTATGATCTATCTATGTACCAGATATGCAGCTATGTATCTATTATCTATCTATGTACCAGATATGCAGCTATGTATCTATGATCTATCTATGTACCAGATATGCAGCTATGTATCTATGATCTATCTATGTACCAGATATGCAGCTATGGCTAGCTGCCCTGGGCTGTGTAAGCTAGCCTGCTCATTAGCCTCAAATGTGTCTGTGCGCTAACCCTCGACGACATGACCCACACCACACTGCCACACTCCCCTCTGCTGCACGAGGTCTGCCCCAAAAGCTACGTTTGAATGTGTGTCACTGTGATTGAAAAATGACAGAGGGGGACTGGGACACCACTGGCTGGCATGACTGGCTTGATGATTACCCTTGTGAGCTGACTGGGATGAGACAACTTCTATTGTCCTTTTAAGAGTGTTGGAATATTGTTTAATACTGTAAGTGTTATACTATATATACTGTATCTAATCATATGTTTATACGATTGGAATACGCCAAATGGATGTTGAGAAGAAGAAAAGGAGGACCCAGAGAACCAGAGAAGAGAGGATAGGGAGGATGAAAAAGGAGGAGTGGAGAGAAGGCAGGGAGCGGATCAGTCTTCATGACTGGAATGTGAGAGAGGTAGAGGGCTGAGGCATGAGAGAGGCTGAATAAAATAAGAGCACGATCTCAGCCTATCTGCTCTCCCAAGAGCTTCTCCATGGAATCTCAATACTTGGAAGGTCCGGCACATATTGAATGGCACATGGTTGGCCATTAGCAGTGGGAAGAACAGTCTGTGTATCTGTCAGCTTACGACTTAGAAGGGAAATGAAGAAGGATTTGTGTTGGTTAGTTTTGTACGTTTATCATGGTCTGGTAAAGAAAATATTCGACTAGATGTCGAATAATTGCAAACAAATAATTAATAGACAAAATGAGGGATGTGCATGTTATTCGAATATTGAATTATTCAAAAACATGAACGTATGAGTAGTCATTTGTGACATTAATACATACAAGTATGTACCATGACATACCACAAACTCAATGTAGTTTTTATGACGTGCACAGTGCGCTCCCCATAAAAAGGCGGTAGCCTCCAAGTATTGTTTATGTTGGCCAATCAAAGCGGCAAAGAGGCTCAATGTGTAGCAAGCGGAGTGAGAGTTCACTAATGCAATGCAAGATGGAATAACATTACGGAATGAAAAGTTAGCTAAATGAGTAGGCTACAACCAGCAACCAACAGTTAGGTTGTTGTTTTATCTGAATGGGGTTGGGGAGAATGCACAGCATGTGGCCTCAATTAGCCTAGCTAACTATAGTACTAGCTTCTCTAGGCTGCACCAGTCAAGACAGGCACCAGTCAAGACAGCCACCATGTAAATAACATGGTGGCTGCTACAAGTTAGCTAGCCTTGGCTGTAGCCGAGTTGCCATGGTGCCCTCTCTCCCTCCGTCTGCTTGCTCCCATCTCAAACACACCAACGCGAGTGATTCATGCCAGAATCAAGCCCTGTGAAGCTACTGATGCCTCTCAGCATGTCACCTAACGTCTCCCTAGCGCCATAAAACACCGCCATGAATTAACATAGACAGTCAATGGAGACAAAAAAAAAGTATAGGTGTCAACCTGCCTACACGTTCCCGTCACGTTCATGTCACGTGACATGCTCACGTCATGTAGACAGTGGTCTCATCGTGTACACGTTACACTTACATGTACGTTTACATGTACGTTTTTATTAAAGATCTCACCATGAACGCATTACAAACGTCTTCATGATGTCTGCATTAAAATCATTTTTAATCGGCAGTGTAATCTAATCAATTTAAATTTTGTCTGCAAAATAGGCCTATCCCCTCTATACAAAAATATATTAGGCTAGTTGATTTGCAGCCAGCCACCATTACTGCGTACAAAGCCTATAGGTGATATAGGCCTATTTCTCAAATGAATATGGACAGGATGGCTTCGTCTGAGCCCTATTCAGAAATAGGAGGTAGGTTTACCTGTTTGACAGATGCAATCACTGTCACCATCCATTCCTTAGGCTGTATGCTATCAATTTCTGTGGAGGGCTTTATGTGTTATGGTTAAAAGTAGGGCTTGAATTGAAGGGGGTATGCAAGGACATACCCTAACTCGTGTTATAGAGAAGGGAAAAAAGCAAGGCTACCTCTTGTTGGTTTATAAAAAATAAAAAAAACTTCCAGATTATATAAAGTGTGATCTATAGGTTATAACAACAATTAACTCCACAATGCTTTCTGCATAGTCCACGAGCCTATCGAAGGCCATGCTCAGCCTCAACATGGGTTCATGGTGGGCCTATAGGCCTATCAAAACATTTAATTTTAAATATAAAGCAAGTATCGTTATCCCACAACAACAAAAAACTGTGGTTGTTTTAAATGCTCTGGAATTTAGAATATTAGTGGTAGGCTATGCTTACAGCAAACAGCCCAAAAAATAGAAGCGGTATGGGTCTATGTGTCTATAGACCAAAAAGCTTAAAAGATAAACCCCAAAACAATTCAGGAGAGGGGAATCTCATTGAATCAGGTTATTTGTTTCAGTGCAGTTGCGTTCTTACACATAACCTATAACCTGAACGGAACCCGAAAACCTCCCGCCTATTTTGATCACAGATCATGACAAAGCCTGAACATTTCGGATATATTTATCCTTGATTTAGCCCACTATCACCTATACAGTTGAGGTTGGAAGTTTACATACACCTTTACATTTAAACCCAGTTTCACAATTCCTGACATTTAATCCTAGTAAAAATTCCCTGTCTTAGGTCAGTTAGGATCACTACTTAACTTTAAGAATGTGAAATGTCAGAATGATAGCAGAGAGAATTATTAATTTCAGCTTTTATTTCTTTCATCACATTCCCAGTGGGTCAGAGGTGTACATACACTCAATTAGTATTTGTTAGCATTGCCTTTAAATTGTTTAACTAGGGTCAAACATTTTGGATAGCCTTCCACAAGCTTCCCACAATAAGTTGGGTGAATTTTGGCGCATTCCTCCTGACAGAGCTGGTGTAACTGAGTCAGGTTTGTAGGCCTCCATGCTCGCACACACTTTTTCAGTTCTGCCCACAAATTTTCAAAAGGATTGAGGTCAGGGCTTTGTGATGACCACTCCAATACCTTGACTTTGTTGTCCTTAAGCCATTTTGCCACAACTTTGGAAGTATGCTTGTGGTCATTGTCATTTGGAAGACCCATTTGTGACCAAGCTTTAACTTCCTGACTGATGTCTTGAGATGTTGCTTCAATATATCCACATCATTTTCCTACCTCATGATACCATCTATTTTGTGAAGTGCACCAGTCCCTCCTGCAGCAAATCCCCCCCACAACATGATGCTGCCACCCCTGTGCTTCACGGTTGGGATGGTGATCTTCAGGCTTGCAAGCCTCCCCCTTTTTCCTACAAACATAAAGATGGTCATTATGGCCAAACAGTTCCATTTTTGTTTCATCAGATCAGAGGACATTTCTCCAAAAAGTACCATCTTTGTTCCCATTTGTTCCCATTGCAAACCGTAGTCTGGCTTTTTAATGGCGGTTTTGGAGCATTGGCTTCTTACTTGCTGAGCGGCCTTTCAGGTTCTGTTAATATAGGACTCGTTTTACTGTGGATATAGATACTTTTTTACCTGTTTCCTCCAGCATCTTCACAGGGTCCTTTGCTGTTGTTCTGGGATTGATTTGCACTTTTCGCACCAAAGTACGTTCATCTCTAGGAGACAGAACGCATCTCCTTCCTGAGCGGAATGACGGCTGCGTGGACCCATGGTGTCTATACTTGCATTCTATTGTTTGTACAGATGAATGTGGTACATTCAGGCGTTTGGAAATTGCTACCAAGATTTGTGGAGGTATATACTTTTTTTCTGAGGTCTTCCTTTGATTTTCCCATGATGTCAAGCAAAGAGGTACTGAGTTTGAAGGTAGGCCTTGAAATACATCCACAGGTACACCTCCAAATGACTCAAATTATGTCAATTAGCCTATCAGAAGCTTCTAAAGCCATGACATAATTTTCTGGAATTTTACAAGCTGTTTAAAGGCATAGTCAACTTAGTGCATGTAAACTTCTGACCCACTGGAATTGTGATACAGTGAATTATAAGTGAAATAATCTGTCTGTAAACAATTGTTGGAAAAATCACTTGAGTCATGCACAAAGTAGATGTCCTAACTGACTTGCCAAAACTATATTTGTTAATAAAAAATGTGTGTAGTGGTTGATAAACGAGTTTTAATGACTCCAACCTAAGTGTATGTAAACTTCCAACTTTAACTGGATTTAATCTGGATTTGACAAACAATAGCCTGACTTCTAGGATCCTTTGACCTCTCCCCGCACCTTCAAATAGACTAAATGTAGTCCTATGAATAAGGTCTAAATGTTTTCCTATTCATTTGCATAGGCTAACCATTGTGATTAATAATATTTACTATCTTCTGGTTTTAATGGAAGAACAGGCATCTGTAAAAAATAATAATTGTTTTAGATATGCTCCGCATGGCCCCTGCGAAAAAATGAGTGAAATGGTATTATTTTCAAATATTCATTGATTTTCAATAAATTACTACTACTTAGCACCTCACGTGTTTGAAAGTAGGCCTATTCCTTTTAAAGATTATGTGTAGGCTATTGAGTATAAAGGCTACTGAGTAAAATGAAAAAATGTCTAGACAAGAAAGAGGGGATGCATGTTTGGATAAGACGCGTAGGCCTATAGGGGTGTACAAGTTCCATCTTCCTCCCGACAATATTCGTGCGCAGTCTGATGTTTCATTGTGTGAATCGTTTTTTCAGCTACCCTCCCTTGTTAATGTATTCATTCCCCGTTACATAGCCTGATCAGTTACAGTACCAGTCAAAAGTTTGGACACACCTACTCATTCAAGGGCTTTTCTTTATTTTTACTATTTTCTACATTGTAGAATAATAGTGAAGACATCAAAACTATGAAATAACATGTATGGAATCATGTAGTAACCAAGAAGTGTTAAATAACCACGGGCACTCTGTTCACAACGTTGACATCAGTAAACTGCTCTCTCCACACCACGCCAACGTCTGCCATCTGCCCGGGACAGTTGAAACCAGGATTCATCCGTGAAGAGCACACTTATCCAGCGTGCCTGTGGCCATCAAAGGTGAGCATTTGCCCACTGAATTCAAGACCCTGGTGAAGACGACGAGCAAGCAGATGAGCTTCCCTGAGAGTTTGTGCAGAAATTCTTCCGTTGTGGTCTCCTGAGTGGCACCACATTCTAAGGCACTGCATCGCAGTGCTTCAGGAATCACTACAGATCCGGGTTCGATCCCGGGCTGTGTCGCAGCCGCCCGCGACGGGGAGACCCATGAGGCGGTGCACAATTGGCCCAGCATCGTCCAGGTTAGGGGAGGGTTTGACCGGCTGGGATGTCCTTGTCCCATCGCACTTTAGCGACTCCTATGGTGGGACGGGCGCATGCTGAATTCAGTCACCAGTTGTACGGTGTTTCCTCCGACACATTGGTGCGGTGGGCTTACGGGTTAAGCGAGCAGTGTGTCAAGAAGCAGTGCGGCTTTGCAGGCTTGTGTTTCGGAGGACGCATGACTCTCGACCTTCGCCTCTCTCTCTCGAGGCCGTACGGGAGTTGCAGCGATGGGACAAGACTGTAACTACCAATTGGGGAGAAAAAGTGGTAAGAAGTTTAAAAAAGCAAGATAAAAAAATATTCCGTTGTGCAAACCCACAATTACATAAGCTGTCCAGGTGGCTGGTCTCAGACAATCCCGCAGGTGAAGAAGGCGGATGTGGAGGTCCTGGGTTGGCGTGGTTACACTTGGTCTGCGGTTGTGAAGTCAATTGGACACACTACCAAATTATCTAAAATTATGTTGGAGGAGGCATGTGGTGGAGAACTGAACAGTAAATTATCTGGCAATAGCTCTGGCATGCCAATTGCACACTCCCTCAAAACTTGAGACATCTGAAGCATTTTAGAGTGGCCTTTATTATCCCCAGCACAAGATGCACCTGTGTAATGATCATGCTGTTTAATCAGCTTCTTGATATGTCAGACCTGTCATGTTGATGGATTATCTTGTCAAAGGAGAAATGTTCACAACCAGGAACGTAAACAAATCTGTGCACACAATTTGAAAGAAATAAGCTTTTTGTGGGTATGGCAAATTTCTGGTATTTTTTTTTTTTTCAGCTCATGAAACATGGCACCAACACTTTACATGTTGCGTTTATATTTTAGTTCAGTGTATATCGCTGTTCATTGTCTATTTAAGAGCAAGAGAGAGGATGAAGAGATAGGCGAGTTGCCAGCAGATTTGCGTGAATTTCACAGATTTAGATAAAGCACTCATATTAAAATGTAGGCCTAGTGTAAACATAACCATTCATTGCTTCACTAAAATGAATCAACGGCTGAAAGGCTATGGATGTGTTTCTATTTTCTAACGGTTGTCAATTTCATCTTCATATATATATATATATATATATATATTCATATATCACAGCTGTCTCTATATCTTCCCCTTAATTGATATGATAGGCTACATTGATTTAGCATTATCCTATAATGTAAACTCATTTCTGATATGCGACAGAAAGGATTTGAAGCTAAGACTTGGTGTTTTTTGGGGAGGAAAGGAGAAATGTGATTTGCTTATGTCTGAGAGAGATGGCTGCAGACGGCTTTGATTGATGGTCCTTTTAGGTGGGTGGGTGTGAGTGTACGAGTTTGCTAATTCTCTCAATGTCCATTCAGAAAGTTTCCTAAAATAGGCCTAACCTATCTGGACTTAAATCTCTTTAATCAAAACTCTAAACTTGTGGGGGTCCAGAGAAACTGTACATGCCAGTGATGCTTATCATTAAATAAACAACGTTCTAGTATGCCTAATAGCCTGGCTATAACCACTTGATCAAGGCTATAACCACTTGATCAAGGCTATAACCACTTGATCAAGGCTTTAACCACTTGATCAAAAGTTGGAATTTCAGTCACATAATAATGAAGATGTTGACTTGAGGAGAGAAAGAGATAGCAACTATATATAGGCTAGATATAGTGGGGCAAAAAAGTATTTAGTCAGCCACCAATTGTGCAAGTTCTCCCACTTAGAAAGATGAGAGAGGCCTGTATTTTTCATCATAGGTACACTTCAACTATGACAGACAAAATGAGAAAAAAAATCCAGAAAATCACATTGTAGGATTTTTTATGAATATATTTGCAAATTATGGTGGAAAATAAGTATTTGGTCAATAACAAAAGTTTATCTCAATACTTTGTTATATACCCTTTGTTGGCAATGACAGAGGTCAAACGTTTTCTGTAAGTCTTCACAAGGTTTTCACACACTGTTGCTGGTATTTTGGCCCATTCCTCCATGCAGATCTCCTCTAGAGCAGTGATGTTTTGGGGCTGTTGCTGGGCAACACGGACTTTCAACTCCCTCCAAAGATTTTCTATGGGGTTGAGATCTGGAGACTGGCTAGGCCACTCCAGGACCTTGAAATGCTTCTTACGAAGCCACTCCTTCGTTGCCCGGGCTGTGTGTTTGGGATCATTGTCATGCTGAAAGACCCAGCCACGTTTCATCTTCAATGCCACTGCTGATGGAAGGAGGTTTTCAGTCAAAATCTCACGATACATGGCCCCATTCATTCTTTCCTTTACAGGGATGGGTCGTCCTGGTCCCTTTGCAGAAAAACAGCCCCAAAGCATGATGTTTCCACCACCATGCTACACAGTAGGTATGGTGTTCTTTGGATGCAACTCAGCATTCTTTGTCCTCCAAACACGACAAGTTGAGTTTTTACCAAAAAGTTATATTTTGGTTTCATCTGACCATATGACATTCTCCCAATCTACCAATCTAGCAAAGTGGAGGACAGAGGAGCCTCTTAAAGGTCTGTGAGAGCCAGAAATCTTGCTTGTTTGTAGGTGACCAAATACTTATTTTCCACCATAATTTGCAAATAAATTCATTAAAAATCCTACAATGTGATTTTCTGGATTTCTTTTCTCATTTTGTCTGTCATAGTTGAAGTGTACCTATGATGAAAATTACAGGCCTCTCTCATCTTTTTAAGTGGGAGAACTTGCACAATTGGTGGCTGACTAAATACTTTTTTTGCCCCACTGTATATTATAGATAGGGCTACAGTGGATTGATGCATGATTACCACTGGAGTGCTTAGTTGCCATGGTGTTAACATCAAATTTCCCCCCCAAAACTAAACGGAATAGGCAGTTGCCAGCAGTAGGCCTACCATGTAAAAGGAAGACAGCTTTGTTTGAAACTAAAATATTTTTTCAAAAGTAGAATAGAAATTCTGAGTAGACCCTCCGGCAGTTGAGAGGCTTACAGAATTATAATAGCCTGCCGATGAACAATATAGCTCAATACTATTTTTAACCTAAAATAGACCAGAGCCTATCATGGGCAGAACAAGCAAGGTGGGCAAAGCCAAGCACGAGCTAGCGAGATCCTATTGGCACATTCTAGCATTTATTTGCATATGTACGTAGGGGAACGCCTAATCTGGGAAGTGAGTGTGGGCAATAACTAAATTCGCCCTTGCACTCCTTCTAAACTATGCCATTTTTTTCTTTTGGCAAAGGGTAAAGTCTGCAAAACATAGTCTACTCTGTTTGTTACAGATTCTAGTTGAGATCAAATGTTTAATCAAGGAGAAAATTTGCAGAATGTCGGCCAAAATCAATCTCGCCCCATCTTCCCCCACTGCCGGCCACTGGGATTCCTTTCATTACCATATTTAGTAGTGAGTGGAAACGCCAACCGGATGCTTCACATTTATACAACCGGTGAAATATCTATCTCATTGTTCTATCTGTGGGTGTAATGTTTGTAACGCAAGATGGAGGAGAGGCTGTCTCTTGTCAGAGATCACATTTATTTGGGGAGATTGTAAAATATTACATTTTCATTCAAGACAGGATAAATATTTTGTTTCAGGTGATAATAAAACATGTTTTGTTGAGTTACTTCTTCCTCAACTTGTTTCTCCAACTTTATAGCAAGTCAAGCTAGCTTGGACAGCAGAGCAGCTAGCTAGCTAAAAGCTAGGCTATCTTGAAGATACCACTAGTAGCTAGCGACCTCCACCTAATAAAAATCTTTTTTTTTTAAGTCCTTACCATCACAATAAACTTAAATAGGAGGCAACAGTCATATAATCTAATTGACTTAAAAGCCAATGTGTATTATTTAACATGACTATTAAAATAGTACTAACTTATAGGAATCGGTAATTGTTTGCAAGATGCTAGCTATCCCATAAAGCCATCGCCAAAAACCAAATGTTTCTCTTCTTCTGTGGTTTGGTAACTTCCTGTTCTTCCACGGACTCTGGCTGGACTGAAGACGACGCAATGTTTGGAAAATGTCAAAGTATCCGTCTGGCAACAAAGTCTTCAACCACAAGGGGGCATTGCGATTCCACTGCGTTGTGGACATCCCTATTGAAATAGATGACATCCGGTGCAACGTAACTGAGTGCTTATGAGTAATGTGACACCTCGTGTCAACCAGATGCATCAAACTCTTTGCGTTCCGGCGGAAGTCATTCATTGTCAACGCAGCAGTCCGTAATGCTACGTTGGGGATGCTACACCAGGCTGCTGCGCTGTGTTCTATGTTCCTGCATGCATTCAATCTTTTAAACTGTGTGTTGCTTTACCGTGAGGTGGTACAATCGGAAGTACACACACATACTCCAACTGGCTAGCTTTTAGCTAGTTGAAAAGCGAAGCACACGTGCATCAAGTACGAAAAATGCAGGCTAGACATCCAGCAAAACAAAACGCATATGCATCTGGTGGACATCAGGCGTGAACGAGGCTTCCGATGTTCAATGGTAGGCAACAGCATAAGACACAGGGGTCACGCAGACGTTAGCCAGGTGGTCGTAGTATCGCGACAAGTCAGTCAGACATTCAATGGTAGGCGACAGTAGCTCATTCGGCTCTTTTCACCCACAATACTCACCGCCCCCTCTGCAGCAGCAAAAGGGTGCCAGCCTCTCTCCCTTGCTCAGCAGTACTTTAAAAAACACATGTATTTCGAATATCCGGACATCCAAACAAAAATGTAAGATACTATTCGAATAGTGAAACTCCCATCCCTAGACAAAATCAACTCAAATTGGATTTAAACGGAGATGTTTCTCAAGTCCATGGCTCCATGATGGATATCAAACATGCACTCTGTATGGTACGTGTATGTTGCACTATATTCTCTTATAACACAGTTTTACTCACTTCCTCTTTCATAGGAGCCTACTGCGTAATTTCAACTTAAATTCATACACTTGTGCTCTACTTTACTACTGGCACCTTCAGAACGTGGAACAATAAACACAAATCTTAATATCAATCAATAAAATAGGTCTACTGTGTTAAACATGACAAATTGGTATGTATAAACAATAGCATTCTTGAGGATGTTGAAGTATGTCAGCTGAAACGAAGGTGATGGATAGTCAGATGGAAGCAATGTGGGCTATGAAAAAGAAGAAGAATCATTGTAACAATGCTGCAACATCACTGTAACATTGTAATATTAGTGGGCTCTTAGGCCTGCAACAATGGAAGATGGTCATGGTCCCCTATTGCCCATTGTGTTTTCATGTATACTTTTTATATTTAGTTCATCTCACTGTAAGTCAGTCATGGATACTTAAGGATATATGGAAATGTACAGAATGGTTACATGGAGGAAAGTGTAGGAGATCGTGCTTTTTCAATTTCAGTCAAGGGGAGGGTTTAGTATTATTTTTTTTAAATCTAGTCCAGGGGAGGGTCATGTAATTTGTAATTGATGAAATTTCAATATTTCTCAGTGTTTTAGAATTAGTTGCTTGTCAGGCTAAATATCCATGTGTGCCAGATGCCGCCCCTCATCTCTGATTCTCCACTGGGCACGCAATATCAAGTGCGCCTATAGGCTATTTAGTGTGATCTCAATCAAATGATCCATAGCCTATAGGCTATGAAGTGCATGCTCAGAGACACAAAGAGCAAAGTTACATTTCTAAGATAGCTGCTGGTAGGGTGTAAATACAACTAGGCTGTATTACACACTCTAATGGATATTCCAACCCTGAGCCCCTGCCTGCTCTGCTCTTGCTGATCAAAAACGGCCTCACCAATGTCTGTGCTGTGTAGGGCTACGGTGGCAGTTCAGGAAGAGAGTCAAAAGCTTCTTCCGAAAATAATACTTTATTAGGCCTAGTCCAAAAAAATGCACTTGCTCGTGGACTAGCCTATCCCCTACATGTATGTCATGTTCAGTTTGAGGAGAGCGCAGAGATGAGAAGGAGCACCTGAGGTCAACTTTGATAGCTTGCTACTCCTATAATTATTTTTTATTAAAAACAACATGTGTCTTGCCCATGATGGTTGAAATGAATTATGCCTACTCGAATGAATTTGCCTACTTTCAGCACCATGAGCTGTCCATTTACAATTGATTGTGCCACAGCTGCTGCTTCAAGTTTCTGGAATCTGGTTTATTGTGAGGCCATCAAATCTGATAAACACATCTTCATTTTAATTAGACTTTACAAACAATGAGAGGGCTTTGTGTTGGAGCCTATTTTTTCCTATTTAAGAAAAAAGTACTTGTTTGACAGACAAAATTAGGCAATAGGCTGCTATATCCAGGTAGGCCAAATTTTCATGCTCAGATCCCGAATGACTTCTCAGATTGAATTACTTGCAAACAGGGTCAGCTTCGTTACAAACAAGTCACACTTACTTGGCATTGGCGAAATATGATAAGATGAACACAGGCCTATCTTTCTGTCCATTAGCCTATTAAAAAAGATTCAGCTAATGCGTAAAACGACGTAGCATTGCATGAAATGTTTATTAAAAGGCTATTTTTTCTCGGACCTGCAAATAAAATCATAGATTCGTGCAATGCTTTTACTATAAAGGAGACCTTTCCATCCTTATTCTTGTCCACGGTGGTCTGCGAACCCACAACCTTCTGTCCCGCAGTCTTGTGTGCTAGCAAAATTCCTGCACTGCCATGTAATGCTTACAGGATGAAGAACAGTTTCTAAAACTGCATTTCTAAGGCTCTGGTCTGTCCAAGAATTGAGGGTAACGGTAGATATGTTCTCTACTAACCACTTACTTTGTATAGAAGGTGTCACTTGTTTTTTGTTTTTTTCAAGCGTTCGGGAACGGATTAGATTATATACATTTGCTGAAGGGAGAGCCATCCATTTTCATTTCAGAGAGGTCCGATTTTCTCCATGTAACCCTTATTGTAAATAACGTTCACTCCCGTAGTCAGCCATAATGACAAAGTAATGACATGTTTCCTATAACACCTTTCTGTATCTATGTAGGCTACACTAAAGCAGCCGCATCAGCTCACTCAGCCATGTTGGAACAGCCCATTTCTGTCAACACCGGAGAAAATGAAAACACGGCTCCTACACATGCACGCCCCGGTTCATACACATGCATGCGCACCCACCACTCACACAATTAAGAGCAGGCACGGCTGGCTGGTACCGTTGTCTGGCGCTCCCTCCTATTTCCAAATAGCACGACATTCACACCACTGGACTATGACATTCAGGATCCCCCATATGCGGCGCGCTATTCAGGAACATGCGCAGCATGCATCACACGTTCCCCATATTGATCCCCCAAAAGACAAACTGAGCCTAAATCGATAGGTCATTTTACAAATAGTTGTTATGGTTGACCATTAAAATCCACGGTAGGCTAATTACACGTGCAAATATAGCCGGGAGTAGTTATTCTGGACACATGTTTTATTTCACATAAATCCCCAGCTGTTGTTAAGAGGATATTCCTTACATAGACTGCCGATTGACCATGCGGCTTTGCCCTGTCTAGATATAGGTCCAGGATTTTACAGCATAGGCGCAAATTTTTAAAAAGCCTTGATGTCTTGCCCAACACTGAGCACTGAAGAGAGGACAAATAAATGCGATGCAAGTTGAAGTCAATAACATGACATTATCTTTTGTCTGCATATTGGCGATGTTTTAAGGTTGACTATTATCAAAATATTAACTTCGGCTATTAAACATCCTTTCTTCACTGTTTCGAAAAAATCAATACCTCATTTCATCCCCCCAAAAGACCTACATTGCAATTAGCTCGCCTACATATTCTTTCCCTTTTGCAGGTGTGGCAATCGGGGCGAAATCGTTCAAATTGAGCCAGAACATTCATTGTCAGTGCATAAAATACCCTAGTCTATACAATAATAATAGGCTACATGCAGTTAAATCAAAAGTCTACTTACTCCATGTTTCACCACCGTCCCGTTTCACCAACTCTGCTGTGTTCGACTGAAATGTGTATTTTGCCTTTAATATCAAGAGGAGTCGTCTTCCTCAGTAGCCCACTACCATCAATTTCGGTCTACGGACCCCCTCCCCTTCATTCAGAGCTGCAAAGTCGAGAAATCGGCAGTCCCTCCCCTGTAGCTGGCTTTGGTGGGGAGCAACGCGCTTACAGCAAATTTGCCAAAAGACTACCCTTTAAATCAGGGCCCAAATAATGATTTGCCTTTGCTAATGGGTTCAAAATAACTTCTATACTTTCCACATCCGTGCTCCCACCATTCCCTGTTTTAGGATGATTTCTTTTGTTCCATTTCTGAGCTCATACCGCGCAATGCTGTATCATCTGTTCGCAGCTAGCGCGAGTTAGGTGAGGCGTTACGCCCCCACATGGATAGAAAATAAGAAAATAGTGTAGGCATAGAATCGATTTAGCTCTGCTAGAATTCTCACACTGGACAGGACACGTCAATGAATGTATTATTTAGGAGACTCGTGTTATTTAATGAGACTAATAGGATCTCAACTTCTATGAGCAATATGTTCATGCTCACTGCAGATACCTAAGTCTGGGTATCAGTCTTTTTAGCTATTCCACTCCTTGAATGTAATAGTTGAACTGAGATGGCAACCAGGCTAGCAGACACCTTTCCCATAGCCTAATATTGGCTTCATGACAACTGTTAAACATACATTATGCAACCCACTGTATGATGTGTATCCTAGGCTGTATACCTGTTAGCCTAAAGCATTTAAAGTAGGCCCTAACAGAAAACTAAGGAATTGTACCATCATTGAGTGGGCTATTAAGAGCTTTTCTCCCTTAGTTTAAAATGCACTCAAAATAACATTTGATTTGAGTCAATTGTGCATTATAGAGAGTTATGTGTGCCGCCTTAAGCCACAACTAACAGTACCAGTCAAAAGTTTGGACAAATCTACTCATTCAAAGTTTTCTATATTTATTTTATTTTATTTTTTACAATTTTCTACATTGTAGAATAATAGTGAAGACATCAAAACTATGAAATAACACATATGGAATCATGTTGTAACCAAAAAAGTGTTAAACAAATCAAAATACAGTGTCAAGAAAAGGTATGTGAACCCTTTGGAATGATCTGGACTTCTGCATAAATTGGTCATAAAATGTGATCTGATCTTCATCTAAGTCACAACAATAGACAAACACAGTCTGCTTAAATTAATAACACACAAACAATTATACGTTTTCATGTCTTTATTGAACACACTGTTTAAACATTCACAGAGAAGGGTGGAAAAGTATGTGAACCCTTGGATTTAATAACTGGTTGACCCACATTTGGCAGCAATAAACTCCAAACTCCTATAACCAAACGTTTTCTGTATTTGCGGATTAGACCTGCACAACGGTCAGGAGAAATTTTGTACCATTCCTCTTTACAAAACTGTTTCAGTTCAGCAATATTATTGGGATGTCTGGTGTGAACCGCTTTCTTGAGGTCATGCCACAGCATCTCAATCGGGTTGAGGTCAGGACTCTGACTGGGCCACTCCAGAAGGTGTATTTTCTTCTGTTGAAGCCATTCTGTTGTTTGTTTACTTCTGTGTTTTGGGTTGTTGTCCTATTGCATCACCCAACTTCTGTTGAGCTTCAATTGGCGGTCAGATAGCCTTACTTTCTCCTGCAAAATGTCTGGATAAACTTGGAAATGGATTTTTCCATCAATGATAGCGGAGATGTTTCCATCGATGATAGTCCATTGAGAATAAGAGCACCTTCTCCCAGCTGCCCACTGCACTGAGGCTAGGAAACACTGTCACCACTGATAAATCCACGATAATCAAGAATTTCAATAAGCATTTCTCTATGGCTGGCCTTGCATTCCACCTGGCTACCCCTACCCAGGTCAACAGCTCTGCACCCCCCACAGCAACTTGCACAAGCCTCCCCCATTTCTTCTTCACCCAAATCCAGATAGCTGATGTTCTGAAAGAGCTGCGAAATCTGGACCCCTACAAATCAGCTGGGCTAAACAATCTGGACCCTCTCTTTCTAAAATTATCTGCAGAGGGTCTCACGGGTGGCACAGTGGTCCAAGACACTGCATTGCAGGGCTAGCTGTACCACCAGAGATTCGAGCCAAGGCTCTGTCGCAGCCGGCCGCAACCGGGAGGTCCATGGGGCGACGCACAATTGGCCTAGCGTCATCTGGGTTAGGGAGGGTTTGGCCTGTAGGGATATCCTTGTCTCATTGCGCGCTAGCGACTCCTGTGGCGGGCTGGGCGCAGTGCACGCTGACCAGGTCTCTAGGTGTACAGTGTTTCCTCCGACACATTGGTGCAGCTGGCTTCCGGATTGGATGCTCGCTGTGTTAAGAAGCAGTTTGGTTGGGTTGTGTTTCGGAGGACGCATTACTCTCGACCTTCGTCTCTCCCGAGCCCGTACGGGAGTTGTAGCGATGATAAAAGACAGTAACTACTAACAATTGGATACCACAAAATTGGGGGGGAAAAATATATATATACATATATATTTATTTTATTTTATTATCTGCCGCAATTGTTGCAACCCCTATTACTAGCCTGTTCAACCTCTCTTTGGTATCGTATGAGATCCCCAAAGATTGGAAAGCTGCCGCGGTCATACCCCTCTTCAAAGGAGGAGACACTCTAGACCCAAACTGTTACAGACGTATATCTATCCTACCCTGCCTTTCTAAGGTCTTCAAAAGACCTTAGAAGACCATTTCGAATCCCACCATACCTTCTTCGCTATGCAATCTGGTTTTCGAGCTGGTCATGGGTGCACCTCAGCCACGCTCAAGGTCCAAAATTATATCATAATCATCATCGACAAAAGACAATACTGTGCAGCCGTATTCATCGACCTGGCCAAGGCTTTTGACTCTGTCAATCACAACATTCTTATTGGCAGACTCAACAGCCTTGGTTTCTCAAATGACTGCCTCGCCTGGTTCACCAACTACTTCGCAGATAGTGTTTAGTGTGTCAAATCGGAGGGCCTGTTGTCCGGACCTCTGGCAGTCTCTATGGGGCTGCCACAGGGTTCAATTCTCGGGCCGACTCTTTTCTCTGCGTACATCAATGATGTCACTCTTACGGCTGGTGATTCTCTGATCCATCTCTATGCAGATGACACCATTCTGTATACTTCTGGCCCTTCTTTGGACACTGTTAACTAACCTGCAGACAAGCTTCAATGCCATACAACGCTCCTTCCGTGGCCTCCAACTGCTCATAAATGCAAGTAAAACTAAATGCATGCTCTTCAACCGATCGCTGCCCGCACCTGCCCGACAGCCTAGCATCACTACACTGGATGGTTCTGACTTAGAATATGTGGACAACTACAAATACCTAGGTGTCTGGTTAGACTGTAAACTCTCCTTCCAGACTCATATTAATCTCCATATTAATCTCCAATCCAAAATTAAATCTAGAATTGGCTTCCTATTTTGCAACAATGCATCCTTCACTCATGCTGCCAAACATACCCTCATAAAACTGACTATCCTACCGATCCTTGACTTCGGCGATGTCATTTACAAAATAACACTCTACTCAGCAAATTGGATGCAGTATAGCACAGTGCCATCCATTTCATCACCAAAGCCCCATATACTACCTACCACTGCGACCTGTATGCTCTCGTTGGCTGGCCCTCGCTTCATATTCGTCACCAAACCCACTGTCTCCATGTCATCTATAAGTCCTTTCTAGGTAAAGCCCCGCCTTATCTCAGCGCACTGGTCACCATAGCAGCACCCACCCATAGCAAGCACTCCAGCAGGTATATTTCACTGGTCACCCCCAAAGCCAATTCCTCCTTTGGCAGCCTTTCCTTCCTGTTTTCTGCTGCCAATGACTGGAACGAATTGCAAAAATCTCTGAAGCTGGAGACTCATATCTCCCTCACTAACTTTAAGCATCAGCTATCAGAGCAGCTCACAGATCATTGCACCTGTACATAGCCCATCTGTAAATAGCCCATCCAACTACTTCATCCCCATATTATTATTTATATCTTAACATTTTTTTGCTCCTTTGCACCCCAGTATACTTGTTGTCGTGCACTTGAGTGAGGACCCAAAAGCAATTTAACAAAAACAGAGTCCTTTAATGTAAAAACACAGGGAAGACATAGATCCTCTTCAGATGTAGAAAATGGCAAAATAGACAACCCTCAGAGAGGGCGACAAATGAAACAGAAAGTCCTTCTGATATTTACAAAAGAGTCCCCTTCTTAGCAGCAGAGGAGAATAGCTGGGTTGCGGCGACAGACTGCTGGTCTCTCTGGGTAGGCGCGGGTCGTAGCGGACAGAGGTACCTGATCACACGTAGCATCAGAAGAACAGGCAGATTCCGACAGGATGGGACAAGGGTGAAGCAAACAAGACGATAGTTTGGTTCTGGCATGAGAAACTCAAACGAGAATCTGACAAAGAAAGAAGCAGGAACAGAGAGAGAAATAGAGACCTAATCAGAGGGAAAAAGGGAACAGGTGGGAAAAGGGTGAACGAGGTAGTTAGAGGAGATGAGGAACAGCTGGAGGAGGAGAGAAAGAGAAGGTAGCCTAATACGACCAGCAGAGGGAGACAGAGTGAAGAGAAAGAACAGGAACAAGACATAATATGACAAGACATGACACTTGCACATTCATCTTCTGCACATCTATCACTCCAGTGTTTATTTGCGAAATTGCAATTATTTTGCCACTTCAGCCTATTTATTGCCTTACCTCCCTAATCTTATTTCATTTGCACACACTGCATATAGACTTTTCTATTGTGTTCTTGACTGTACGTTTGTTTATTCCATGTGTAATTCTGTGTTCTCAACTCTATTTTCATCTGTCCACTGAATATTTTGACAGTAACGCTGTAGAACATCCAGATGCTCTTTTGTGAACTTGAGACGGGCAGCAATGTTTTTTTGGGCAGCAGTGGCTTTTATTTTTTTATTTGATTTCACCTTTATTTAACCAGGTAGGCTAGTTGAGAACAAGTTCTCATTTACAACTGCGAACTGGCCAAGATAAAGCAAATCAGTGCGACACAAATAACAACACAGAATTACACATGCAATAAACAAACATACAGTCAATAAAACAATAGAAAAAAGTCTATATACAGTGTGTGCAAATGAGGTAAGATAAGTGAGGTAAGGCAATAAATTGGCCATAGTGGCGAAATAATTACAATTAGATGTGCAGAAGATGAATGTGCAAGTAGAGACACTGGGGTGCAGAGGAGAAGGAACAAAACATGGCTTCTTCCGTGGTGTCCTCCCATGAACACCATTCTTGTTTAGTGTTTTACGTATCATAGACTCTTCAACAGAGATGTTAGCATGTTCCAGAGATGTCTGTAAATCTTTAGCTGACACTCTAGGATTCTTCTTAACCTCATTGAGCATTCTGCGCTGTGCTCTTGCAGTCATCTTTGCAGGAATGTCACTCCTAGGGAGAGTAGCAAACAGTGATGAACTTTCTCAATTTATAGACAATTTGTCTTACCGTGGACTGATGGACATCAAGGCTTTTAGAGATACTTTTGTAACCCTTTCCAGCTTTATGCAAGTCAACAATTCTTGATCTCGAGATCTCTTTTTTGTTCGAGGCATGGTTCACATCAGGCAATGCTGCTTGTGAATAGCAAACTCACATTTTGTGCGTGTTTTTTATAGGGCAGGGCAGCTCTAACCAACATCTCCAATCTCGTCTCAAAGATTGTACTCCAGGTTAGCTGACTCCTGACTCCAATTAGCTTTTGGAGAAATCATTAGCCTAGGGGTTCACATACTTTTTCCAACCTACACTGTGAACGTTTAAATGATGTATTCAATATAGACAAGAAAAATACAATAATTTGTGTGTTATTAATTTAAGCACACTGTGTTTGTCTGTTGTTGTGACTTAGATGAAGCTAAGATGTGCAAACCTGGTCAAGAACTACAGGAAACGTATGATCTCTGTAATTGCAAACAAAGGTTTCTGTACCAAATATTAAGATCTGCTTTTCTGATGTATCAAATCCTTATGTCATGCAATAAAATGCAAATGAATTAGTTAAAAATCATACAATGTGATTTTCTGGATTTTTTAGATTCCGTCTCTCACAGTTGAAGTGTACCTATGATAAAAAAAATTACAGACCTCTACATGCTTTGTAAGTAGGAAAACCTGCAAAATCGGCAGTGTATCAAATACTTGTTCTCCCCACTGTAGTCTCCTCTGAACAGTTGATGTTGAGATGTGTCTATTACTTGAACTCTGTGAAGCATTTATTTGGGCTGCAATTTCTGAGGCTGGTAACTCTAATGAACTTATCCTCTGCAGCAGAGGTAACTCTGGGTCTTCCTTTCCTGTGGCGGTCCTCATGAGAGCCAGTTTCATCATAGTGCTTGATCGTTATTTGCGACTGCACCTGAAGAAACTTTAAAAGTTCTTGAAATGTTCCTGATTGACTGACCTTCATGTCTTAAAGTAATGATGTACTGTCATTTCTCTTTGCTTATTTGAGCTGTTCTTGCCACAATATGGCCTTGGTCTTTTAGCAAATAGGGCTATCTTCTGTATGCCACCCGTACCTTGTCACAACACAACTGATTGGCTCAAACACATTAAGATGACTGAAGCTGGTTGAGAGAATGCCAAGAGTGTGCAAAGCTGTCATCAAGGTAAAGGGTGGCCATTTTTAAGAATCTCAAATATGAAATATATTTTGATTTGTTTAATACTTTTTTGGTTACTACATGATTTCATGTTTTATTTCATAGTTTTGATGTCTACATTTTTTTTTTTTTAAATAAAGAAAAACCATTGAATGAGTAGGTGTGTCCAAGCTTTTGGCTTGCACTGTACATTAAAATGTGGCCTTGGTCTACATGCACTGCTAAAAGATGATTGTATCCATAACCGCAAATGAGTTGCCACAATGAGAACATTCAAGTTTTTGTTCTCTAATCTAATAATCATGGGGAACCACCATGAATACCCGTCAAATTGTTGCTGTGGTAAAACAGATACATTACAAACTTCCTGAAGGACTTTGGACATAGACATCGTTAGCTCCAGACAAGAGGTTTCCAAACATTGTTCCATCTACTTCCACAGACCAACGGTGATCTGCAAGGTACAGGGGTCTAAGTCTGTGTAACCGCTTTCAATGACTTTCATCGCAATTAAATTAGTTAGTGTCCGTGTCGATCATTAAAACTAAAGTCTCTAAATACGACCATTGCTGTCTTATGACAGTGCCCACTTTTGGCCAACCATTGCTATTGTTTATGGTGCAACATTTTGTGACACTGATTTCAGCGATTAAAGAATCAATAACTGGACTCCAGCATACTATGTGTCCAGTAGCAGAAATAGGTCACTTTTTTCATACCTTTTTCAATGGTCACACACGTGGAATGATTGCTCGGCTAAATCAATGTGGGGTGGAATTGGTTTGAAGCCATTAAGGAGGTCAGTGTTGTTTTAGGTCATTATTTACAATAGCACCCACTATTAAAGGGATAGTTCACTCAAACTGTATTTGAGTATTTTGTTCATTGGCCCACTGTTATTAGATATTTTAGTTGTTTTTGAGTAAACTATCCCTTTAATAGAGGTTTCTCTCAAATTGTCAATAAAGAGATATTTGGAGGGGCAGAATTAAGAATCACAAATTCTTATTATCTGGTGTAATATGGTTTTTTAATGTTGAAACGTGATGTTAAATGTAGGCCTATTAGTAATTCAATATTTACTAGTCAATTACCTGAAAAGTCAGCTAATGATAAATGGTTGTCTTTTTTACATGTAGATGCATAACCACAAACAAACAAAGATATCCTTTGAAACAATGAAATCAATTAAATATATTTACTCCAGTTAAATTATGACTGCATCATCCACTACATTTCATTGGAAATACTTGTGAAATAAGGAAAATAAACACAAACTCTGATTTCACTCAGCTTCATTCAATTTCCCAAATTCCATATTTTCAGACATGTGCATCATGTCACACACTGAGGTTACACTGGTTCTTACAGGCTCTCACGGGATTGGACATTATATCCTCTCTTCTCTACTGCAATACTGTACTGACTGTACTGCATTGACCATCAATCAACCAAGACATTCCATTTAGTGGAGGAATCTGCCACCTACTGTAGACTTGTAGCACCAGCTAAATTTCTTTCTCCTGTAGAGTCATATACACTGAGGAGAAAAATCATTAGGAACACCTTCCTAATACTGAGCTGCCCACACTTTTCCCCTCAGAAAGAGCTTCAATTTGTAAGGGCATGGATGTCGAAAGTGTTCTACAGGGGTGTTGGCGCCCATGTTGACTCCAATGCTTCCAACAGTTGTGTCAATTTGTCTGGATGTCCTTTGGGTGGTGGACCATTCTTGACACACACGGGAAACTGTTGAGCAAGAAAAACCCAGCAGCGTTGCAGTCCTTGACACAAACCAGTGTGCCTGGCACCTACTACCATACCCCGTTCAAAGGCACTTCAATATTTTGTCTTGCCCATTCACCCTCTGAATGGCACACATACACAATCCATGTATTAATTGTCTCAAGGCTTACAAATCCTTCTTTATCCTGACTCCTCCCCTTCATCCTCACTGATTGAAGTGGATTTAACAAGTGACATCAATAAAGGATCATAGCTTTCACCTGGATTCACCTATGTCACGGATAGAGCAGGTGTTCTTAATGTTTTGGACACTCAGCGTACAGTATATGGTTTGCACATTTTTGTACCAGCCCAACTCTAACACACCCAGTTCTATTAATTAGCTGCTTCCAAGGACCTTGATTAGCTGAATTAGGTGTGTTAGTGCAGGGCTGGAACAAACGCCTTTTCAGGAGTAGGGTTGGCGTAATGATATTTTGATATTCAGTTAGTACATTAACTTCACCTACTGTGCCTCCAGGTGGCGTAAGAGCCCAACTCCTGCTGTGTGGAAACATCTTACTGTAATACAGACTTGCACACAGACACTGTCTTAAAATGATTGTTACCCAAGCATGAACCACAAACAGGAGCATGCTCTCGCTTTAGAGGTAGAAATGATCCTTAAACTTCAAATTGAAGGAGTATGTCAGATAGTTAGTGGTAAAATCCTTCAAAGACAATACATACACTATCTATAGAATCTGTGAGTTCGCAGATCCTTTTCAGCCAGCCCTGTTGTAAAGCACTAATAGCCATGTTACTAATAAATCACCAGTGCTCGTTTTGTTTAGTCTCCCAAAATATATACACCAATGAACACTGGTATGGTATCCATTCGTCCAGCAGCTTCATCTGTTGTTGTAATGCAGCTCTGTGCTGTGAGGATAGCCCTGTCTTTAATAGTCTACTGCAGTGGTTCTCAATCCTGGTCCTGGGGGAGCACATTTTTGTTTTTTGCACTAGCACTACACACCTGATTCAAATCATCAAATCCTGATGAGTTGATGATTTGAATCAGGTGTATAGTGCTAGTGCAAACAAACAAAAATGTGCTCCCCCAGGACCAGGATTGAGAACCACTGGTCTACTTCAGTGGTAAGCTACTGCCTGCTACATGCTGCATCCGCCAAACACCGCAACACCAATGATCCCATCAAAGGATGGGACAGAAAGCGGCTTTACATGCTGTTGTGACTATCTGGCTGGTCACTGGGGCCAGCACATACAGAGGATCAGACACAGGGCTGGCCCTAGACATAAGCGTCATAGGAGACCGCTTAGGGACAATTTTCTTCTCTACTTCCTGTTGAGAGTTATAAATAGTAAAATACACAAGGCGCAATTTTGAAATGAACAACCAGGAGTTTTTCTCTTGTTATGTCAGTCACTGATGGTCACTCAATTAACCCATGTCATCTGAATATGTTTACACTGAAAAAAAATATAAACGCAACATCCATATTCCAGAATGGGGTCATAATATACTGAACTAAAATATAAATGCAACTTGTAAAATGTTCATGCCATTTTTCACGAGCTGAAATAAAATATCCCAGAGATGTTCCATACACACAAAACACTAATTTCTGTGCACAAATTTGCTTACATCCCTGTTAGTGAGCATTTCTCCTTTGCCAAGATAATTTATCCACCTGACAGGTGTGTCATATCAAGAAGCTGACTAAACAGCATAATCATTACACAGGTGCACCTTGTGCTGTGGACAATAAAAGGCCACTGTAAAATTTGCAGTTCTCACACAACACAATGCCACAAACGTCTCAAGTTTTGAGGGAGTGTGCAATTGGCATGCTGACTGCAGGAATGTCCACCAGAGCTGTTGCCAGATAATTGAATGTCATTTTCTCTGCCATACTGTATGCCGCCTCCAATGTGGTTTTAGAGAATTTGGCTGTACTGTACGTCCATCCGGCCTCACAACCGCAGACCACGTTTATGGCATTGTGTGGGTGAGCGGTTTTTCTGATGTCAACATTGTGAACAGAGTGCCCTGTGGTTGCAATGGGGTCATGGTATGGACAGTCATAAGCTATGGACAACAAACACAATTGCATTTTATCGATGGCAATTTTAATGCACAGAGATTCTGTGACGAGATCCTCAGGCCCATTGTCGTGCCATTCATCTGCCGCCATCACCTCATGTTTCAACATGATAATGCAGTGCCGCATGTTGCAAGGATCTGTACACAATTCTTGGAAGCTGAATGTGTCCCAGTTCTTCCATGGCCTGCATACTCACCAGACATGTCACCAAGAGGCAAATGGTTGTCACACCAGATACTGAATGGTTTTCTGATGGTAAAATTGCAGGAAACTAGCTTCAAAACCCCCCAAAATGCTCTCTACCCTATGGCAAAACATGTAGAATTGGAGGAAATTACCTGTAAAATGGCACATTTCTCTCTCCACCCCATGGCAAAATGAGTAGAATTGCATGAAATTAGTCAAACTAAGCTAAATATTTTTCTCCACCCCATGGCAAAATGTGTAGAATTTCAGCAAGCTTGTTAAGAAACAGCAACATTTTTTCTATGCCCCATGGCAAAATGTGTAGAATTGCAGGAAATTCTCTCCGCCATCAAGAGCGCTCTCTCTCTCTCTCTCCCTCTCCCTCTCCCTCTCCCTCTCCCTCTCCCTCTCCCTCTCCCTCTCCCTCCCTCCCTCCCTCCCTCCCTCCATTGGCCCCTGCCCGTCAACCTGACTCACAGATTCTCCAACAGCTTGCGCGCACCCCCTGAGTCGGCATGGTAGTTACCGTGGTAACTCGACAAGTCTCCATTTGCTCTGATCAATGGGACGGTTTTCGCAAAAGCCCCTGGAAGCCCCTCAGCTCCAAGGGAATGGAGAAGGAGCGGTGTGTGTGAGTGTGTCTGCGTGCCTGTCTGCGTCCATGTGTATAAGCATGTGTGCATTTGTTTGTGCGTGTGTGTGGTTTTGTGCTAAACTGAGAAGATGCCAAAAGGCCAAAAAGAGGAGGGTGTGTGTGTGTTGGGGGGGTTGCTCCACGGCCCAGGAGATGCACGAAGGGTTCGGCCTTCTCTCCTGCTCAATTTTGACACTTCAATTCTCTTTGCAAGGCAGGGATTTCATTGTTGCGCATAGGAATCAATGAGGGATTTCATTCTTGCCCAGTGCAATCAATGACTATCGGTAGTTGCTATTTAATGGGTTCACATTGAGCGTGAAGAGGCACCACAAGCACACTGCAATATGCAGTATGGAAAGGTAGGGATGCAGGATTCCAAACACAAAGTATAAAATAAAATGTAAATGTCATTCTATTGTATAGGATATTTGCTTTATATGTTGAGACTAAATGGCCTACATAAACGTAAATAAACAAGACAGAGGGAGAGGGAAATTCTGCAGTGTCAAACTGGCGTCTACCACATGAGGTTTCGGACAGACAGCGTGTGTCCTCTTATCTGACTGAAAGAGTAGAAAGAGAGTAAGTGGGAGGAAGAGGTTTAAGGGAGAGGGAGAGAATTCATCAGGGAAGAATCGTCAAATAGACATTGGAGACCCGAGAGGCAAAGTGTGGGAAGTAATTGACGTCAACTGTAAATAGAAGATACTGCAGAGTAGCAGTAATGAAAGACGACTCCTAGCAGGTCCAATGAGAGGCAGGGAGAGGAAGAGAGAGGAAGAGAGAGGGAGAGAGAGGGAGAGAGAGGGAGATTGGAAACCAACCAAGCAAAGACTATCCCGGGAAGAAAAAAACCAGTAGAGAAGGAGAAAGCTTTGGCAGAACAAGCAAAAGGCAGGGAAACTTCTTGAATTCCCCTTGAATGCACACAATATTAACGAAGGTAGGAAAAACATAACAAGATTGAAGATACAGAAATGAACAGAAATTATGGTGACACTTTACTTGACACCCAGCGTTATAACACATTGGTCATAACAGCTGACATAACTTGTCATAACCTGTCATATTAAAGTCATAACAGTGTCATGACACAAAGATTTAAGCCTGTTGTAACATATATTGCATTATTTTATTCCTGGTTATGACACCTACATGAGTGTATTTTTTTTTATTTTTTATAATCCCTGCCGAGAAGATTCCTTTTATTTGAAAGTTAGGTTCTTAAGAAATTTTAAATCTGAATTTCTGTGAGTTAAGACACTTTTACATAGGTGTCATAACCAGCCATAACATAACACAGTATATGTCACAACAACAGGTCTAAATATATGTGTCAGTGTTATGAACATATTATGACAGGTTATGACAAGTTAGCTGTTATGACATGTCTATGTCCGTGTCATTGCGTCAAATGATGCTGGGGTGTCAAGTGTTACCAAAAGGGTTGTATGACAAGTCAATGTTTAACCACATAGGATTTGGAACAAGAGCTGTGTCTATGGTTCATAGTTGTTTACTTAGCACACAGCCAGGAACTCATTAAGTCAGTTGGGTGAACTATCCCTTTAAGCCACACAATATGAATCCTCTTTTTGTCTGTGTTGCCGGTGGTGAATATTATAATGATCTATCAAAGGGTATACTGCAAGCCAGGTTAAGCCGTGCTGCTGCAAATTTAGAGCCCTGGCCATTTTGCTGAGTGGGTATTTTTATGAGCAGGGCAAGATAAATGTTTCCTCCCAATGTCTTTTCCTTGTCACCCACAAGCCATTAAATCCTTACGATAATACCCATAGCCATTGAATCCATACGATACTACCCACAGACATTGAATCCATACGATAATACCCACAGCCATTGAATCCTTACGATAATACCCACAGCCATTGAATCCTTATGATAATACCCACAGCCATTGAATCCTTATGATGATACCCACAGACATTGAATCATTACGATAATACCCAGCAGCCGTTGAATCCTTATGATAATACCGACAGCCATTGAATCATTACGATAATACCGACAGCCATTGAATCCTTATGATAATACCGACAGCCATTGAATCATTACGATAATACCCAGCAGCCGTTGAATCCTTATGATAATACCGACAGCCATTGAATCCTTACGATAATACCCACAGCCATTGAATCATTACGATAATATACAGCAGCCGTTGAATCCTTACGATAACACCCAGCAGCCATTGAATCCTTATGATAATACCCAGCAGCAATTACTGTAAATCCTTGCGATAATACCCAGCAGCCGTTGAATCATTACGATAACACCCACAGCCATTGAATCCTTACGATAATACCCACAGCCATTGAATCCTTATGATAATACCCACAGCCATTGAATACTTATGATGATACCCACAGCCATTGAATCATTACGATAATACCCAGCAGCCGTTGAATCCTTATGATAATACCCACAGCCATTGAATCCTTACGATAATACCCACATCAATTGAATCTTTACGATAATACCCAGCAGCCATTGAAACCTTATGATAATACCCAGCAGCCATTGAATCTTTACAATAATACCCAGCAGCCATTGAATCCTTATGATAATACCCACAGCAATTACTGTAAATCCTTACGATAATACCCAGCAGCCATTGAATCATTACGATAATACACAGCAGCCATTAAATCATTACGATAACACCCACATCAATTGAATCCTTACGATATTACCCACAGCCGTTAAATCCTTATGATAACACCCACATCAATTGAATCTTTACGATAATACCCAGCAGCCATTGAATCCTTATAATAATACCCAGCAGCCATTGAATCTTTACAATAATACCCAGCAGCCATTGAATCTTTATGATAATACCCAGCAGCCATTGAATCTTTACGATAATACCCACAGCCATTGAATCCTTATGATGATACCCACAGCCATTGAATCATTACGATAATACCCCGCAGCCGTTGAATCCTTATGATAATACAGACAGCCATTGAATCATTACGATAATACCCACAGTCATTGAATCCTTATGATAATACCCACAGCAATTACTGTAAATCCTTACGATAATACCCACAGTCATTGAATCCTTATGATAATACCCACAGCAATTACTGTAAATCCTTACGATAATAACCACAGCCATTGAATCCTTACGATAATACCCACAGCCATTGAATCCTTATGATAATACCCACAGCCATTGCATCCTTATGATAATACCCACAGCAATCACTGTAAATCCTTACGATAATAACCAAAGCCATTGAATCCATACGATAATACCCACAGCCATTGAATCCTTACGATAATACCCACAGCCATTGAATCCTTACGATAATACCCACAGCCATTGAATCCTTACGATAATACCCACAGCCATTGAATCCTTACGATAAAACCCACATCAATTGAATCCTTACGATAATACCCAGCAGCCGTTGAATCCTTCCAATAATACCCAGCAACCATTGAATCTTTACGATAATACCCAGCAGCTATTGAATCCTTATAATAATACCCACAGCCATTGAATCCTTATGATAATACTCACAGCAATAACTGTAAATTCTTATGATAATACCCACAGCCATTGAATCCTTAAGATAATAACCACAGCCATTGAATC
This sequence comes from Oncorhynchus kisutch, assembly GCF_002021735.2. NCBI lineage: Eukaryota > Metazoa > Chordata > Actinopteri > Salmoniformes > Salmonidae > Oncorhynchus > Oncorhynchus kisutch. The sequence continues at coordinate 41,635,665 of NC_034186.2, read as the reverse complement.
CTTACTATAATACCCACAGCCATTGAATACTTACAATAATACCCACAGCCATTGAATCCTTACAATAATACCCACAGCAATTGAATCGTTACAATAATACCCAGCAGCCATTAAATCCTCATGATAATACCCATAGCCATTGAATCCTTACGATAATACCCACAGCCACTGAATCATTATGATAATACCCACAGCAATTACTGTAAATTCATACGATAATAACAAGCAGCCATTGAATCCTTACGATAATACCCACAGCCTTTGAATCCTTACGATAATACCCACAGCCATTGAATCCTTAAGATAATACCCACAGCCTTTGAATCCTTATGATAATACCCACACCATTGAATCCTTACGATAATACCCACAGCAATTCCTGTAAATCCTTACAATAACAACCACAGCCATTGAGTCCTTATGATAATACCCACAGCCACTGAATCCTTATGATAATACCCACAGCCACTGAATCCTTACGATAATACCCAGCAGCCATAGAATATTCACGATAATACCCAGCAGCCATTGAATCCTTATGATAACACCCAGCAGCCATTGAATCTTTACGATAATACTCAGCAGCCATTGAATCCTTACGATAATACCCACAGCCATTGAATCCTTACAATAATACCCAGCAACCATTGAATCTTTACGATAATACCCAGCAGCTATTGAATCCTTATAATAATACCCACAGCCATTGAATCCTTATGATAATACCCACAGCAATAACTGTCAATTCTTATGATAATACCAACAGCCATTGAATCCTTAAGATAATAACCACAGCCATTGAATCCTTACTATAATACCCACAGCCATTGAATACTTACAATAATACCCACAGCCATTGAATCCTTACAATAATACCCACAGCAATTGAATCGTTACGATAACACCCAGCAGCCATTGAATCTTTACGATAATACTCAGCAGCTATTGAATCTTTACGATAATACTCAGCAGCCATTGAAACCTTACGATAATACCCAGCAGCCATTGAATCTTTACCATAATACCCAGCAGCCATTGAATCTTTGGCTTTTAAGATTCAAGTAAATTCCCACGCATTCATATTTTATTCCACTATTCACATTGTATAGATTGTTTTCTTTGCAATTAATGAAAGCAAGTACTCTTAGGTGCCATTTTGTATTTAATTCTGCCCAGAGTGGCACAAGATCAGAGGAATGGTCATGAATGGTCATCCCACTGTAGTACACCATAGGGGGCAGAAACACCACTGACATGCGAGCACACAGCTGCTGCATGTAGGCTGCACTGACACACAGACACAGGCAGAACATGCAAGCACTCCCAAGGGCCTTCTCTTTCCCTCTCGCTCGCTCTCTTGCACAAACGCACGCACGCACGGGCACACTCAGAGTGAGTGCTGTTATCTTGTCTGGTGCAGAGACAGAGATGGGGATTGGTGGGGGAAATGAAAGGAAAGGACCAGAGGGAGAAAAGCCTATTGCAGCACAAATGACCAGGAAACTGAGCGGTGTTACAGTAGGGGAGAACATTGAGAATATGATATGTGTGGGGTTTGGAAATGGTTGACCTGGTTTATAAGATGGAGTCAGTGTTTAGAGTCAAAAATCTAGTTGAAAAGGGTACATTCAGCCACAAACTTGGTACTATAAGACTTGTGTAATAACCTGGTATAGGCCAAGGTGAAACATGTATAACCGGCTAAATCTTCTACCAGTTCAGTTGTTGGCTTAGCTTAGTTGCCTGTTTTGAAATGGTAAGACATGGCAACAACTGTACTTTGAATTGGTGTTTCATTATTCCTTTTACGAAGTGTTGGAGTTTGGAGTGACATGTTGGTCATCCTCATTCAGGAGCTTTGAACATATCCGCTTGCGTTGGGTCGGAGAAAATGCTTGACACAGCCAGTGAGGCTTTCGCACCTGCGGATCAAACACACCCAATTAAAGCTCCTGAAATTTTAATCGTGGTGAATGAACTGCCACTGTGTAGGAGAAAAAAAAGAGAGAAGGTGCAGAAAACGAGGTAACCTAATGATCGCATCGTGCCCTCGAGAGGCAATTTGCTCTCGCTGCGATTTGCGGCACCCCGCATCACAATCACAAGGTTCATTTAGGCCACACAAACAACTGTGAAGGGTGGCACTAAGTTTGTTAATTGCTGATATTGTCCCAACCTAGTTATGGCTGTCTATTTGACAGCCATTCCGGAGGGAATGTCAGCTGAAGTGCAGTGGTTATAGCCTTGTCAGTAGGCATACAAACATTGCGTTAACAGTTTCCACGGGGTGCCGTTCTGAGGGCAAACGTGTCATTGCTCTAGCTATCTGTGCAGTGCATAGCAGCACCACCATAACACCATACTGACAGACACAGTTTAGGGACAGAGTGACAGAGGACAGCTAAGATACTGATTGAACTGGATATGTGTTTGCCATTTCTAATCATGACTTAATGAAGGGTTGTGACAGGAAACATAAGCCCTGTCCAGAAACAAGGCCTAACTGCTACCTCCTAGGGCAGTTGGATCTGGAAGGGAGGATATTAACAAGATGGCAAAAATTCAACCAAGTGTATTAGAGTGTAAGTGGAGATACTGTCCTAATTCTTTCTAATCTACCCAAGTGTCTAGGCTTAGGTGGGTTAGAGGTTGTTTCTGGACAGGGCCATAGTTTTAATCAATCGGGATAGAGGGCTACAGGAAAATGCTTTTAGGAGGTTCACACTCAGTAAACACAAGAAACATTTGGGAGACAGACCATGAACAGCATTTACAAGGGGAAACTAGTTGGGGTGAGTGGGCTAAAGTGTGGTACCTGACAGTACTGCCCTCAGTCTCCGAAAGGTCTTTTGTTGCATATGATTGAAGCTGACATCCACACTTCAACTACCTTCACCACTGAGTCAGAGAGCTGTAGAGGAGTCGTGATCTTGTAGAGTAACTCATGCCAACAAGCAGATAGGCACACCAAAGCTCTTTCAGGCTAAAGTGATGATATCTGAGTAGGAGGTAAAAAGGGAAAATGGATAGTTGAAACCAAAAAGAAGACAGAGGATCAATGCAAAAAATGTACTCACTAAGCACTGGTAAACAAAATGAATGGAATGATTTTAGGTTGAAAATCTGTAATCGCTTTCTCCGTTGATAGGTGGGTCAAGAACCAGTGAGGATAGCGATAATTGCATGTCAAAGTCATCAATCATGGATGCGGGTTGGAGACAGAGAAAAGGCCAGCCAGGGAGAAAAAATACTGTGTTTAATGTTTTATTGTTTGATTAAAAGTCGTGACAGGTTTCCCCGTTTTAAAAACATTTAGATACTGTATGTACAAATCTTTTTATAGCATCTACATACAGGTAATTGCCAAAATGATAGAAACACCAACATACATTGTCTTAGTAGGGCGTTGGGCCACCACGAGCTGCCAGAACAGCTTCGATGCACCTTGGCATAGATTCTACAAGTGTCTGGAACTCTATTGGAGGGATGTAACTTAATTCTTCCATGATAAATTCCATAATTTGGTGTTTTGTTGATGCTGGTGGAAAACACTTTCTCAGGCACCTTTGCAGAATATTCCATAAGTGTTCAGTTGGGTTGAGATCTGGTGACTGAGACACACACACACAAACCCTTTAACCCCAACATTGCTCCTTTGAGACCCCTCTATCAAATTAACTGAGATCTCTTCAAAACCACGGTAGCAAAAAATAATGGGCAATTGCGCATTTTTATACGTGATCTAAGCATGATGGGATGTTAATTGCTTAATTAACTCAGGAACCACACCTGTGTGGAAGCAGCAGCTTTCAATATCTGTTGTATGCCTCATTTCCTCAAGTGTTTATTTGATCAGTTACCAATATCTTACGCTACAGCTGAATAGCCATACTCCTGTGGGTATTGCGATGTTCCCACACAAGAAAACAATGGGAGGTAATGACGGAAATAAATAGACCAAAATAGAAAAACTACCACACAATTTAAAAAACAATGCCATAGTATAATTTCCTCTGTGGTATAGTCTGTTCAATGAGGAATAGTTTGCTCCTAGTATTTTTAAATGAGATATTCACATTCCATTAATTCACACATTCTTCACATTGAATAGCAAAGGGAAGGAGAAATCTGGAAGGAGAAAGTTCTTTCCATTGGGTTTACTGCACCTCCTCTCATGCACACAGCAGTTAATTGCCTTGTGATCAGGGGGATATTGAAAAGATCAAAACAGAGTTTCAGTGGTAAAGAATTTACATTCCAGTTGTACAAAACTTTGCCTCTAGAGTTTAGACCTACCCAGCCTCCAGTATGAAGCAATTTCAGTGCCAACAGAAATTGCATTTGAATTCCATAATATTGAATATTTGAATTAGGATATTGAATTTGTAATGCACAAATTGAATCCATAAATTGTATTTCATGATTTGAAACTGAAATGAGTGAATATTGCATTCAGTTTAAAATAAAAAAAATGGAATATTAAAATGGAATATTTATATTTTTGGTTTCAAAATGGTAGATATTGCATTCATTGTTTGTGTATCAAGCTTACAAACTGTCATTTCAAGTTGATCAAGGTTTCATATACTCAACTTCTCAGATGCATTCAGATTCAGTTTCCAAAAACCAGAGAACCAGAGAAAACATCCTGGTACTTTGCCAGCAAGGAAAAGTAGATGAGAACAGATAGAATTAAACAGCACTGTGGTAAATAGATGTTTCTAGATATTCCTCCTATGAATTTCACTCTAGTGTTTTAACTTTTTCAGCTATAAACTACCCTAAACAAAAATAGAAATGCAACAATTACAGTTCATAGAAGAAAATAAATTCATTAGGCCCTAAATCTATGGATTTCATATGACTGGTAAGGGGCGCAGACTAGGAGGCCCACCCACTGGGGAGCCAGGTCCAGCCAATCAGAATGAGTTTTTCCCCACTGTTACACTGTTCGTAATAATGATCAGACCAAGGCGCAGCGTGAGAATAGTTCCACATCTTTTAATGAATAAGTGAAACTGAAAACAAAATAACGAAACTTACAAAGATCCGTGACTATGTAGTGCTTGTTACACACGCCTCTATGAAGAGGGAACGCAACACCCTGCTACAACTAAACTCTCTGTGAAGAGAAAAAGTTATGGACTGTAAGGTGCAAGAAAGAATGACAACACGCAGAATGTGGTACCGTTTACAAGGACTTTATTCCTTTACACGGTAATATGGAGAAAAGGGGCTGGACGGAACCAAAGCAAAGAAAGTACATCTCAAAGCCCCCCCCCCTCCCATCTTACCTGCCTACCCACTACTTACCTAATTTAGCACCACCTGGTGCCCTAACCAAAATACAGGGGGTGGTCCGCCCAGGTCTTACCTAGTGTGCCTAGACAGTGAATATACTACAGGTATATGTATGCCCGCGGGCCTCTTGCCTAAGCACTCCCAAAGGTGCCTTCCCCTTCTCCCCTGGGAACAAATGAAACAGAATATTAAACAATTTCACAAACAAAGGACATCAAATATGCTCTATCTTAGCAACAAACTCACAAAACATACCAACTCTCAGCAATGAACTCCCAGCAGAAATCAACCTCTATTAAAATCTCTAGCAATGACCTCCCAGCAAATCTCTAGCAATGACCTCCCAGCAAATCTCTAGCAATGACCTCCCAGCAAATCTCTAGCAATGACCTCACAGCAAATCTCTAGCAATGACCTCACAGCAAATCTCTAGCAATGACCTCACAGCAAATCTCTAGCAATGACCTCACAGCAAATCTCTAGCAATGACCTCACAGCAAATCTCTAGCAATGACCTCACAGCAAATCTCTAGCAATGACCTCACAGCAAATCTCTAGCAATGACCTCACAGCAAATCTCTAGCAATGACCTCACAGCAAATCTCTAGCAATGACCTCACAGCAAATCTCTAGCAATGACCTCACAGCAAATCTCTAGCAATGACCTCACAGCAAATCTCTAGCAATGACCTCACAGCAAATCTCTAGCAATGACCTCACAGCAAATCTCTCTCCAAAAAGATCTCCCCCTCCTGAACAGAACACTGGCTTTTATATAGCTTCTGAAGGAATGGGTAATTGGAGACAGCTGTGTCTTGACGAGGGGGCGGGGTCAGCTCTCCAATTAACCATGGAGTCGACCAATCAGCTGCTTGAGGGATTTCAGGAAGCCATTTCCTGAAATAAACACATGCAAATACAAACTACAACACATAAACTGGGGAACGTAACAGTGCTCAAACACACTATACATAAACAATATCCCATAACCCACAGGTGGAAAAAATGCAACTTAAGTATGATCCCCAATTAGAGACAACGATTACTAGCTGCCTCTAATTGGGAATCATACACAAACACCAACATAGAAAAATAAACCTAGAACCCTACATAGAAATAATAATCTAGACTAAACACCCCAAGTCACACCCTGACCTACTTTACCATAGAAAATACAGGCTTTCTATGGTCAGGACTTGACACCCACAAAATAACTAGTTTACAAACAGCTTCCTTTGTGCAAGGGCAACTCATTAACCCCATTACTGTACACCTCAGGTGTGGTGAGTGTGGCTAAGGTCCCTAATTAACACATTAATTTACACAATGCGACAAAAGGGGTTAACGAATTGAAAGGAAAGGAAGTCACTCAAATAAGTAAATAAGAAGTAAACCAAAACACAGCACACACTAGGAATAAATACAAATTAAAGCACTTCTAAGTAAATCTATTAAAAATAAAGCACGAGGTAAATGGAAAAATGACTTAATAGAACCATAGGCACATGGGACATTAGTTTGAGTGATGGAGTTCTGACCCGGGTCTCCTGTGTGCCAGACAATGCAAGTTTTCAGGTCTCAGACAGGTCACTCATCACATGAGCATGGTCACCGAGCCACCTGTGTTATATTTCACCCCCCTTTGAGCTCCTTCTTGAAGAGACCCATTCAAGTCACAGGACCAATGCCTAGGCTTTAGCTCAACCCAGTCAGTTACATGTTAACCTTAACATGACTACCCTTGCCGGAAACTTGAAACTAACACGTCTAACACAAACCATTTACAATTTCAACCTCAATGGGGTAGGGACATCCCAAGGATCGCGGATAGCATGGACCCTTCTGTTTACCACAGTGATTGTTTGATTCTATCAGTTCTCATCTACCTTTCCTGGCTGGCAAAGTACCAGGATGTTGTCTCTGGTTTCAAATCAAATCAAATTGTATTAGTCACATGCGACGAATACTTACGAGCCCCGAACCAACAATGCAGTAAAAAAATAAAATACGAATAAGAACAAGAAATAAAAGTAACAAGTAATTAAAGAACTGCAGTAAAATAACAATAGCGAGATTATATACAGGGGGTTACTGTTACTGAGTCAATGTGCGGGGGCACCGGTTAATCAAGGTAATTGAGGTAATATGTACATGTAAGTAGAGTTATTTAAGTGACTATGCATAGATGATAACAACAGAGAGTAGCAGCAGTGTAAAAGTGGGGGGGGGCAATGCAAATAATCTGGGTAGCCATTTGATTAGATGTTCAGGAGTCTTATGGCTTGGGGGTAGAAGTTGTTTAGAAGTCTCTTGGACCTAGACTTGGTGCTCCGGTATCGCTTCCCGTGTGGTAGCAGAGAGAACATTCTATGACTAAGGTGGCTGGAGTCTTTGACAACTTTTAGGGCTTTTCTCTGACACCGCCTGGTATAGAAATCCTGGATGGCAGGAAGCTTGACCCCAGTGATGTACTGGGCCATACGCCAGTACTACCCTCTGTAGTGCCTTGCGATCGGAGGCCGAGCAGTTGCCATACATTGCAGTGATGCTACCAATGGTGCAGCTGTAGAACCTTTTGAGGACCTATGCCAAATCTTTTCAGTCTCCTGATGGGTTTTGTCATGCCCTCTTCACGACTGTCTTGATGTGCTTGGACCATGTTAGTTTGTTGGTGATGTGGACAACAAGGAACCTGAAGCTCTCAACATTCTCCACTGCAGCCCCCATCGATGAGAATGGGGGAGTGCCCGGTCCTCCTTTTCCTGTGGTCCACAATCATCTCCTTTGTCTTGATCACATTGAGGGAGAGGTTTTTGTCCTGGCACCACACGGCCAGGTCTCTGACCTCCTCTTTATAGGCTGTCTAGTCGTTGTCGGTGATCAGGCCTACCGCTGTTGTGTCATCAGCAAACTTAATGATGGTGTTGGAGTCGTGCCTGGCCGTGCAGTCATGAGTGAACAGGGAGTACAGGAGGGGACTGAGCTCGCACCCCTGAGGGGCCCTCGTGTTGAGGATCAGTGTGGCGGATGTGTTGTTGTTTTTTCTCCCCAATTTCGTGGTATCCAATTGGTAGTAGTTACAGTCTTGTCTCATCGCTGCAACTCCCGTACGGACTCGGGAGAGGCGAAGGTCGAGAGCCATGCGTCCTCCGAAACACAACCCAATCTAGCCACACTGCTTCTTGACACAATGCACATCCAACCCGGAAGCCAGCCGCACCAATGTGTTGGAGGAAACACTGTACACCTGGCGACCTGGTTAGCATGCACTGCGCCCGGCCAACCACATGAGTTGCTAGTGCGCGATAAGACCTGCCGGCCAACCCTCCCTAACCCGGACGACGCTGGGCCAATTGTGCGTCGCCCCATGGACATCCCAGTCGCGGCCGGCTACGACAGAGCCTGGGCTCGAACCCAGAATCTCTGGTGGTACAGCTAGCACTGCGATGCGGATGTGTTGTTACCTACCCTTACCACGTGGGGCGGCCCGCCAGGAAGTCCAGGATCCAGTTGCAGAGGGAGGTGTTTAGTCCCAAGGTCCTTAGCTTATTGATTAGCTTGCGTTCAACACTATGGTGTTGAACGTTGCGCTCTAGTCAATGGATAGCATCCTCACATAGGTGTTCCTTTTGTGCAGGTGGGAAAGGGTAGTGTGGAGTGCAATAGAGATTCCATCATCTGTGGATCTGTTGGGGCGGTATGCAAATTGGATTGGGTCTAGGGTTTCTGGGATAATGATGCTGATGTGAGCCATGACCAGCCTTTCAAACCACTTCATGGCTACAGACGTGAGTGCTATGGGTCTGTAGTCATTTAGTCATTTAGGTTACCTTAGTGTTCTTGGGCACAGGAACTATTGTGGTCTGCTTAAAACATGTTGGTATTACAGAGTTTTTTCCCCCTCTGGTTGCACATTTAACATGCTGATAGTGTTGTTAGTGCCAGCATTAGTCTGTGGTGGTATGTAGACAGCTACGAAAATACAGATGAAAACTCTAGGTACATAGTGTGGTCTACAGCTTATCATGAGATACTCCACCTCAGGAAGGTAAAACCTTGAGATTTCCTTAGATATCATGCACCAGCTGTTATTTACAAAAATACATTGTCCGCCGCCCCTCGTCTTACCAGACACCGCTGTTCTATCCTGCCGACACAGCGTATAACCAGCCAGCTGTATGTTGATAATGTCGTCATTCAGCCACGACTCCGTGAAGCATAAGATATTACAGTTTTTAATGTCCCGTTGGTAGTTTAATCTTCTGTGTAGGTCATCAATTTTATTTTCCAAAAATTGCATGTTTGCGAGCAGAACGGAAGGCAGTGGGGGTTTATTCGATTGCCTAAGAATTCTCAGAAGGCAGCTCGACCTCTGGACCCTTTTCTCCGCCTTCTCTTCACGTAAATGACGGGGATCTGGGCCTGTTCCCGGAAAAGCAGTATGTCATTCAGGTCGGGCTCGTCGGACTCATTAAAGGAAAAAAAGGATTCTGCAGTTCGTGGTGAGTAATCACTGTTCTGATGTCCAGAAGTTATTTTCAGTCATAAGAGACGGTAGCAGCAACATTATGTACAAAATAAGTCAACAAATAAGTTAGAAACAACGCAAAGACAAAAAAAGAAAAATACAATTGGTTAGGAACAGCCTTCTTATCATTGAATCTGAATGCATCTTTGAATCTTATCTTTGAATCTGAATTTAGAGAACTTAATTTGAAAACTGAATCTGAATGCATCTGAGAAGTTGAATATATGCAACTGAAAACTTGAAATTATATTTTGTAAACTTGATGCAGACAATGAATGCAATATCTATCATATTGAAACTGAATACATAAATATTCAATTTGAATATTCAATTTAATTTAATTAAAACATTTCAATTTAATTTAAAAATGGAATGCAATAGTCACTCAATTTAGTCTAAAATCATGAAATACAAGTTCAATTTATGAATTAAATTATTCAATTTGTGCATTACATATTCAAAAACATTACATTCAAATTCAATATCCTGACACAAATGAAAAATTATGGAACTCTTGGCACTGAAATCGCTCCATTCTCCTGCGCTGCCTCACTTTCTTCCTGCCTTCCCTGTAGTCCTGTCCTGCCTCTAGTCCTGTCCTGCACTGTTTGTTTGTTTGTTTGCACATTTACCAAACATATTATTGCCAAAGGTACTGTATCACAGATATTTGGCTCTCAGCTCAGATTACATAAATTCTCACCTTATTGATGTGCAAACTACTCAAAGCGTGTAATGTTATGCTTGAAATAAGGCCTGTCAGTGTATTCAGAAGCACAGACAAGAAAATGGTAAGAGATTCATCCAAATGCATTCTTTCATGAAATGCCAGAAAAATCAAATGAATTGAATGCCTGTCTCATATGCACCTTTTGACCCATCCTCTGCTGCTCCCGCCCTCTCTCTCTCACTCACACACAAACACTCACAGTACACACACACTCCTCATTAAAATGATAAATTGATTCACACTCCAAGCGCACATTGCAGAGCCCCTGTCGCCATAGCAACAGCCTGGGCTGTGCTCGCCTCCAGGAAATAAAGAAACAAATGTATATCACAGGGTGCTGACCGCCGTCTCTGCCCCTTGCGGCGTGTGTGTGGGTGTGTAGGTGGGGTGTTGAAACTACCAAAAGTTCAATGCAAACCAGCCAAGGAAAAGTTTCCATTAGGCACTGTATGTAGAGGCTGAAAGCAAGTCGCTTTTTGTGTCTGAGTCTGGTTGTTAAAGAGATACTGAGACCAAAAACACCTCCCCTTAACAGATGGCTGATATTACTCACATTTTTCATCATCCTCAGGCTTCGGCTGTTGACTCTTAGATTGAATAAATCATCATTGCTTGCTACTTTCTTCATGTTAATAACTTGGATTAAATTACACTGTACCAGGTCTCTTCCACAATCGTGTCATCACAATGCCTTTGCAATGACATATTTTAATAGTGCGTGTCTATCTGATCTGGCTTTTAATCAGAACGGCATAGGAAGCCTCTGTTTGATCAGATATTGCTGGATGAAATCGTTAGAGATAAGTGTTTTTGTATCAGACGATCTGAAAAATTCAAGCACTGAGGATATGAATTTTCATTGAAGCTCAAAGCTGGAATTTATCTATCCTAGAGAAAAAGCTTAAAAATGCAAGCCTGAATTCGGGTTACATTGCAGTGTACAGAAGAAAATCTACTTTGCACTCCAAATCTACAGCAAGTTCCTATCTGTCTGGCAGCAAAATCAAATCAAACGGTCGTCACCAAGTGGATGCTGATCCCAGGTGTACATTAATGCAGAATTATGCTGATCTGAAATTGACTGGTAGTAAGCCTGTCTCCAGTCTCCTATGTGTGTGTGTGTGTGTGTGTGTGCATGCGTGTGATGAAAGATAGAGGGAGAAGAATAGAGAGATAAAGAGAAGGAGAGTAGGAGGAAGAAGGGAGGGGGGGAGTGTGTTTCTCCTACACGTTGCCCTGGTAACTGCATAATGAGGCCCCAGGTGTGGGACACAAGGTTCCGTGTGCATCGTCAAGGATACCATTGGGGCATTGACGCTCTTTAACCATCCGATAGGGCAACTATTCTGCCCACTTCTATCCTTGCATTATTCATCTTTCCACGACAACAAAGACAATTCACAATAAGCAAGAAAACAGTTAACTCCCATCCTCAATCAATTGAGCATGTATTATTAACACAATCAATTAAAGGGCCTCTGCGGGTTGAGATAACCTGTTTTGGTGGAGCATGTGTTAAATAGGCAGGGCTTCAGATGGTGGATGGCAGACCATTTCTGGGGGGGTTGAGAACTCCACCCTTGAGACTATCTAGGATTCTGCAGTTCATGTTTGGCAACATCTTTTCATATCTCTGGCTCCCTTTAATCTCCCTTTAATTGGCGAGTTTAACCAGTCACCTCATGGGGCATGCAGATCTCTATTCCGGCACCTCAATTTAAGAGCATCGTTTCAACTCCGCACGAGAGAAGAAGTTAACAGACTAAAAGAGACGGATTAGGGAAAGTAATGATTTGGAGACTACACAATTTGCCCTGAGAATTGACTCATTAAAATGCCTGCAAAACATAGTTTAGCTTCATTTATTAAACAGAGAAGATGCAACGCTGTGTTTCGCAATGATCCCATTTGGTTAATGAAGTGAATTCCTGTAGTACTGTATGTAGCTATGCATGTGTGCCTTTGTGAGTGGAGACATTCATGTGAACACGTGTGTGTGTGTGTGTGTGAGCGTACATGCCTGTGTGTCTGTTTAGCATATTCCTCAGTAATAAATCATAGTCAGTGTATACCCGCAGGCGTTTTGGTGCTAATTTAGACCCCCAGTGGCTGTGGACATCATCCACAGCAATCTGCTTGGTGCCCGGGGCTGCCTTCTCTCTCTCCATCTCCCTGACACCAGCCTGATCGCCTAGCTAGTGAACCCCAACTCGCACGGTAATCCAGCAAATGAGTGCCTCTCCAATGGTTGTGTGGTCTGTTGTGCATTTGAGTGTGTTTAGGATAAACTACTTTAATTAAACAAATGGGAGAGAACACATTGTGCTGTTCCCAGACAAACCAATGTGTCTACTTTCTAGACATAATAGTGGTCTATTTGGTCTTTAATTAACTACTTATGGTAGCCTATAGTGTAATGAGGATCGATGTGTATCATGGTGGCTGAGAGTGTTAGAATGAGGAAAATAGACAGCCTTTAAAGAGCTTAATACCCCACAAAGCCAATACTCTTTCTGACTTTTGGAAGAAGATTCATGCATGATTCATGAGTACAGGTAGGCCAACTCTAGGAAGACAGACTGTGTGACCTAATAATTCTAGTCTAAGATATTGTTGTATTTTTAGGGGACAACTTAGGGTGCTACTCAAACCAGGGACTCGGGGTATCTCTAGTGCCACTAGAGATTCTGAGTTTGAGTCCAGGCTCTGTCTCAGCCGGCCGCGACCGGGAGACCCATGGGGCGGCGCACAATTGGCCCATGTCGTCCGGGTTAGGGGAGGGTTTGGCCAGCAGGCATGTCCTTGTCCCATCGCGCACTAGCGACTCCTGTGGCGGGCCGGGCGCAGTGCACGTTGACACGGTCGCCAGGTGTACAGTGTTTCCTCCGACACATTGGTGCGGCTGGCTTCTGGGTTAAGTGGGTATTGTGCCAAGAAGCAGTGCTGCTTGGTTGGGTCGTGTTTCGGAGGAAGCACAGCTCTCGATCTTCGCCTCTCCCGAGTCTGTACGGGAGTTGCAGCAATGAGACAAGACTGTAACTACCAATTGGATACCACGAAATTGGGGAGGAAAAGGGCAAAAAAATTAAAACAAACAAAAAAGGAATGGGTGTGTTTGGGTCATAATTTGCTGAATGAAATGATATAGTCAACACACTAAGGCCAGGATTCAACCCGATATGCATTGACAACAAATGCATTGCACTTGTTTAGGCGTGTGTCGAATTTACGTTTGAGCTGCAGCATTTACCATGAATGCGATCTCCTTAACAATGGGTAAATTCCCTTTAAAAAGGCACACGGCTGGAGTTTCGTGCGCAGCACTAGAACGCGCTTTGAAAGAAGCCAAAATACAGCATATTCTAAAGCTGTTGTGAGGAATTGACACATCTTCTGATTGTAAGTTGAAGGGCTTTGGTGGAGAATAAAGTCTCAGATATGCAACATTTGCCACACTGGTACCTCACAGTTCAGTTACTAACGACAACTTTTAATTTCTTTTTTTGTTGTTCTTGTTTACTGACAAAGTAGTATTTCCAACCTGACAGCCACATACATGCAGTAGTCCACCCGCAGGAGTATGCTGATTTGTATACATGTTCACTTTCAACGATCAGCAAAAAGAAACATTCAAAATAACCCATTCTATTTTACACATACTGCCTCTATTGCATTGATCAAATGACTGATGTCACTTTTCCTATTGTGGTTTCTCTTATACCGTGTCCAGCCAAAAAATACACACGGTTAATGCTTTAAGTCAAGGGGTACTCCCGCCGCTGTCTCAAAAGTAACATCCCATATGGAAATGTTGAAATTGAAAAGCACTCCTTTGCACGATTTACAGCCATTCAGTCCTCGTGGTATTCTCCACTAAAAGAAGGAAGTTCATGTTACATTTTGTTGTTGTTCTTCATTTTGAAGTTAAGATCAAGGTCTGAACTTTGTCGAGAATGGGCACCATCAGGGGCCCTCCGAACATTCTGCCGCAGAATAACATCTTTTTTTTTTGAAAGCACACTGCTTCTTCAACACATATCCACACACCCATACATACAAGCACCTGACCCACTGACCCAAACACACAAAAACACCCAGACATACATGCTCAGAATCTACACACTAGCAATCAAGCACTAACACCGGAGAGAACACAACATACAGTAGATGCCATTCCAACACTAGACAATCAGCCCATCGAGTGGTCATAACAGGGGAAACATTGAAAGGAAGATGGAGTCAATAAAGAAATGTAACAAAACTGCCTGGTTCAGCTCAGTAGACGGAGCTTTAATACATTGTCCTTTTTTTTGGTTTGTGTTGCGTGGTGGTGTGCTTCTGATTTGAACCTTTGAAAAACGTCTATGTGCTCCTGAAAATACTACAGGGTCCCACAGCAACTCGAGATGTTTCCCTCCATCTAGCATACATCATAGTAGCCTACAACAGTTTTGCACAGCTCCTTTGATAACACACAAAGTCCGAGAGATGCGTAATAGCAGAGCCCAGCTTGTCAGTCCAGGTTTTGTGCTCTTTTGTGGTTTGACTGTAAGGCTTATCAGCTAGTTAGTGACTAATCCTTATACCTACGGCCACCCTGTATTTTTTTATAGTAGTTCTCCTGCTCACTTTTGTTTTGAAATTGAATGTCCCTCTCCAGGAGGACTAGCGCAGTCTTGCGTCGTAAAGTGGACTCCCGGCTTCTGCCGTCGTGGGGGACCTCCGCGTGGGGGAGGGGCAGAGGGGGAAGCATCTCTGGGTCTCCGTCGCCGGTGGAGGAGCACGGCGAGATGGTCTGGTGTGGCCGGAAACTGCCCGTGCTGCCGCGAGCACCAACGCTGTCGCCGCGGTTCAGGTCGTTGAGCTCGTAGGAGTCTCGAGGGTCGCTGCCGTTGGACGCGCCCCTCCACTCCCAGGGGTTCCCGTTGCCCGAGCAGGGGGGCGGGCCACCGTGCACCACCGGGTGGTGGGGGGCGTGGGCGTCTACGGTGATGATGGCCGAATCACGCTGGGCCTCTGAGGGCGGGCGGTAGTGGGGCGAATCGGCACTGGCCGTAGAGGAGGTGCAGGAGGAGGTGGAGGTGGTCTCGGAGGACTTGGGCGTGCCCCCTGAGGAGGAGGAAGGGAGGAGACCCTGCTGCTTGGACATGGCGATCACCTGCATGATGCGCGGCTGGTTGGGTGCCCCGCGAATCGACCCGCCACCACCGCTCTTCTCTGTGATGGACAGCCACTTGGCGCGGGTTAGTGCGCTTTTGGGCGACACTGGCGGGGGACCCGCCTCTGGGATGTGGGGGGGTCTAGGAGTTGCCACCACCCTGGCACTACCTGGAGGCCCCACACTAACGGGGATTGGACCGGCAGAAGCTCCCCTGTTGGACTGCACCATAGATGGATAGAGCGAGGCCTGTGGCCCCCCGTCCTCGGACCCTTCCTCCCCCCCTTCGGAGCCCTCCTCACTGGCATCTCGCTCGGCTTCATCCCTAAGGCTCAGACCCCGCATCTCCATGGACTTCTGCTTCCACTCCGTCACCAACTGCTGTGAGCGCATGGGGTCCATGGGCACTTGCACAGCCTTGAGCCTCCTTTGTACGGGTTGAGTAGGCATCATGGACTCCTCTGGTCCCCCGTTAGCGCCCAGGCCCCCGTTAGCGTTCATGCTAGATCTGGGCAGCGTGTTGCTAAAGGTCACCATGGTCTGCTGGCCCATGGGGCTGCGGGGCGCCAGGAGCTCCACGTCCACACTGGCCCTTTTCAAGCTCCCGATAGAGGCTTTCTCGCGCTGTAGCGGCCGCCCCATGCCCTCCAGCCGGTCCAGCGAGGGCGGCGCGGCGATCTCGTCGGCGCTCTCCGATGCTGAGGCGACACCTTTGTTGTAGACCGAGTCGTGGCCCCGTTGGGTCAGCGCTCGCAGGGCGTCCTCCTTCTGGGGGGGCGGAGCTGGCTTGATGATGATGTCGTCGCAGGACCTGAAGTTGCCAACGGCATGGAAAGCCTGGAAGAGAAGAAGAGAAGGCATTGGTCGCCTGAAATCCCTCCACAGCTACTCGGCATAATAGTCCTGTGGAAAGTCATTATCATTCACTATCATTCGTCTGCCTGGTTTATTGCCCTGCGCTTTACACTCCAGAGGAAGCCGACTTAAACAGAACTGACGAGCTAGCTCTAACCACAGCTCACTATCTCCGATAAGAATGAGAGAACATAGGGACCAAGAGGAAATGAGAGAAGGGAAGAGATATGAGACAGAAAAGAGCTATGAGAAAAAATGACATACGAATGAGAGAGCATGATAAGACAAATGGGTATGTAGAGTAGGCCCCACCATAGACAGACAGAACGTCATAGAAAGACAATTCCAGAATATGTTCAGACGAAGGATGGAAAGAGAGTGTCTAAAATGGAGAGAGAGGGAAATATATATATATATATATATATATATATATATATACATATAAGAGAGAGAGAGAGAGAGAGAGAGAGAGAGAGAGAGAGAGAGAGAGAGAGGGGGAATGAAATGATGGGCATGAAAGTGAACTCCATCCCTCCCTGAGGACAGATAGTCGTGTGAAAGCGGAAAGCAAATGAGAGAGGGAGGAGTGTGAAAAACTTCAATAAGAGCAGCAATCTGGAGATATCAAAGAGCCTAGCACTAAACTGCAGGTAAGCCGTTTAAGTGGGGGAGGGAGAGATGGTATGCAGTGCAGTTTGATCAGCTGAAATTCTACATCACTGTCTAGTGAATAACACTTTCCTCTCCAGTGCTCGCCTGAAATCAAATTGCAGAATGGTTTTGGCTACTACAGGAAGTAGTCGGTACACTCCCTTCGCATATACATCAAATATTTGATTAACATTTTTTTGGTTACTACATGATTTCATATAAGTTATTTCATAGTTTTGATGTCTTCACTATTATTCTACAATGTAGAAAATAGTACAAATAAAGAAAAACCCTTGAATGAGTTATGTGTCCAAACTTTTGACTGGTACTGTCCCTTTCAGAAATGTATGCGCGCACGAATAGCCCTTTTTAAACCAGCTTTGACAGAATCCTTAAATGTCATGTTCCTAAATGTTTTAACCACCTGTCAATCCTGCAGATAGAAAAGAAATAAAGATTAAAAAGGCATCATCACTGTCAAATTAATGTCACAAGTCAAGATAGATGTCATTGGAAGTTAGGTCTTACCAGGTAAGCAGCGATGCCGGCCCCTATGAGGAAGCCCACGTAGACGTCAATGGGGTGGCTGCGGTACTGGGTGATCTGGGTGAGGCCGGTTAGCGCCGCCACGATGGCAAACGCAAACACCAACACTGGCTTCAGCAGCTTGGTGCTGTCTGAGATGGTTGAGTTGAAGTACATCTGCAAGTAGAGAGAAATTGAGAAAATACACGGTGAGATATTATAACATTCCATTCTTCTATGTATATGATACGTTTTATTCCTGCTCAGAAACGGGTTCTAAACCATTAAATTCATGAGCTATTTATTAACCAAAAATGCCTTGTACATGTTTTACCTTAATTCAATCCACATATTTTAAGCTTGATGATAATATTTTAAACGGTTTGAGGCAAACATTTCAATTTAAGCTATCAAATATATATATGGGGGAAAGGCCAGCATGGCACAATACAATAAGCTCTTACTTAAAATAAATAGTCGGGACAGATTTGCGCAAGGGATTTGTACATTGAGAATCTGGTGTGAATACTTTGGTTACAATTCCACTTTATTCTCAAACAATATTAGCACACAATTCCCTAATTTGTGGCTAATCAATCTGCTATTGTACTTGGCCAGCCACTGAGCAACACAAAAAAAGCCAAAATCTGGGGGGGATCCTTCCTTATCACGACAGCATTTTAGGCATGTTTAATCAATAAAACTAGCCAATCATGTTTAGTCACAGTTTTTGTTTATAAATTGACTTAAAGCGACAGGCACTTTTTCATTTGAGTCTTAGGGGCCTATGAGAAATACTACCACATAAAATTTCACCTGGCCCTAGCAATACACTCTAACCGTGCTATGAACGCTTTTGTTTACATGAATGTCAATGCTGCCTCTTTAATTGGTGTGTCCACTGTAACATGTAATATGGTCCCTAACCAGGTTTAGTACAAACTTTCCAAAATTTAGACAAAAACCAAATACGCTCGACAATGTGGGATCTTTTTGTGTCTGTAAAATGTATTATGGCGTTGGAAGCCTTCCACAGGGATGCTGGCCCATGTTGACTCCAATGCTTCCCAAAGTTGTGTCAGGTTGGCTGGATTTGAAAAACCCAGCACCGTTCCAGTGAGCGCCTGGCACCTACTAGCATACCTCGTTTGTTTTACTCACCGTTTTAGCACACTCCGCGAACCCTGATGTCCTTGCATTGTCTGGATCCTGGTTTAGGAAGGCCACCAAAAATTCTGAGATTTCCATACCTAACTACAACATTTTCCGTCAAGATAGAACTGCCAAAGGGGGAGGAGTTGCAATCTACTGCAGAGATAGCTTGCAAAGTTCTGTCATACTATGCCCAAACAGTTCGAGCTTCTCATTTAAAAAAATAATCTCTCCAGAAATAAGTCTCTCACTGTTGCCGCCTGTTATAGACCCCCCCCCCCCCCCCCTCCACTCCCAGCTGTGCCCTGGACACCATATGTGAATAGATTGCCCCCCATCTATCTTCAGAGTTTGTTCTGTTAGGTGGCCTAAACTGGGATATGCTTAACACCCCAGCAGTCATACAATCTAAACTAGATGCCCTCAATCTCACACAAATTATCAAGGAACCCACCCGGTACAACCCTAAATCCGTAAACATGGGCACCCTCATAGATATTATCCTGACCAACTTGCCCTCCAAATACACCTCTGCTGTTTTCAATCAGGATCTCAGTGATCACTGCCTCATTGCCTGCATCCGCTACGGTCCGTGGTCAAACGACCACCCCTCATCACCGTCAACCGCTCCCTAAAACACTTCTGCGGGCAGGCCTTTCTAATCGACCTGGCCCAGGTATCCTGGAAGAATATTGACCTCATCCCGTCAGTCAAGGATGCCTGGTCGTTCTTTAAAAGTAATTTCCTCACCATCTTAAATAAGCATGCCCCCACCACCATTGTTGCAACCCCTATTACCAGTCTGTTCAACCTCTCTTTCGTTTCGTCCAAGATCCCTAAAGATTGGAGAGCTGACGCGGTCATCCCCCTCTTCAAAGGGGGTGACACTCTAGACCCTAACTGTTACAGACCTATATCCATCCTGCCCTGCCTTTCTAAAGTCTTTGAAAGCCAAGTTAATAAACAGATCACTGACCATTTTGAATCCCACCGTACCTTCTCCGCTGTGCAATCCGGTTTCCGAGCTGTCACGGGTGCACTTCAGCCATGCTCAAGGTACTAAACGATATCATAAACACCATCGATAAAAGACAGTACTGTGCAGCCGTCGTTATCGACCTGGCCAAGGCTTTCAACTCTGTCAATCACCGCATTCTTATCGGCAGACTCAATAGTCTTGGTTTCACAAATGACTGCCTCACCTGGTTCACCAACTACTTAGTAGACAGAGGTCAGTGTGTAAAATCGAAGGGCCTGTTGTCCGGACCTCTGGCAGTCTCTATGGGGGTACCACAGGGTTCAATTCTCGGGCCGACTCTTTTCTCTGTATATATCAACGATGTCGCTCTTGCAGCTGGTGATTCCCTGATCCACCTCTACCCAGACGACACCGTTCTGTATACATCTGGCCCTTCTTTGGACACTGTGTTAACTGACCTCCAAACAAGCTTCAATGCCATACAACACTCCTTCTGTGGCCTCCAACTGCTCTTAAACGCTAGCAAAACCAAATGCATGCTTTTCAACCGTTCGCTGCCCGCACCCGCCCGCCCGACTAGCATCACTACTCTGGACGGTTCGGAACTAGAATATGTGGACAACTACAAAACCTAGGTGTCTGGCTAGACAGTAAACTCTCCTTCCAGACTCATATTAAACATCTCCAATCCAAAATCAAATCTAGAATCGTCTTTCTATTCCGCAACAAAGCCTCCTTCACTCAAGCCGCCAAACTTACCCTAGTAAAACTGACTATCCTACCGATCCTCAGCGATGTCATCTACAAAATAGCTTCCAATACACTACTCAGCAAATTGGATGTAGTCTATCACAGTGTCATCCGTTTTGTTACCAAAGCGCCTTATACCACCCACCACTGCGACCTGTATGCTCTAGTCGGCTGGCCCTTGCTACATATTTGTCGCCAGACCCACTGGCTTATCTCAGCTTACTGGTCATGATAACAACACCCACCCGTAGCTCGCGCTCCAGCAGGTATATCTCACTGGTCATCCCCAAAGCCAACACCTCCTTTGGCCGCCTTTCCTTCCAGTTCTCTGCTGCCAGTGACTGGAACAAATTGCAAAAATCGCTGAAGCTGGAGACTAACTTTAAACATCAGCTATCTGAGCAGCTAACCGATTGCTGCAGCTGTACATAGTCCATCTGTAAATAGTCCACCCAATCTACCTACCTCATCCCCATATTATTGTTTTTTATTTACCTTGCTGCTCTTTTGCTCACCAGTATCACTACTTACACACCATCATCTACTCATCTATCACTCCAGTGTTAATCTGCTAAATTGTAATTACTTTGCTACTATGGCCTATTTATTGCCTTACCTCCTTGTCGTTTGCACACACTGTATATAGAATTTCTTTTTTCTCTATTGTGTTATTGACTGTACACTTGTTTATTCCATGTATAACTCTGTGTTGTTGTTTCTGTCGCACTGCTTTGCTTTATCTTGGCCAGGTCGCAGTTGTAAATGAGAACTTGTTCTCAACAAGCTTACCTGGTTAAATAAAGGTGAAATTTAAAACATGATTTAAAAAAATAGTTGGGTGTGCCTAATCAACTTGCTACTGAGTGTACGTAATAACCATCATATCAAAGTAAACTTGGAGTCACGCGATGATATGTTCTGTGGTCCTCCCACTACAACTCGAGAAAGAATGCAGTTTATTAGGCTACAGATATTTTTTAAATGATGATGAACTTCACAGGGTTGTGAAAGTGCAAAGTGATGATCTTGATGCTCCTTTCCAATAAATACCGAGGGTCTTATTCTGGTGACATGATGATAGAAGCTTGGCTGCCGTTTGACAAATACAAACGATCTTGCTATTTTGTCCATAATAATGTCATCATGTACTGTCGGTAACCTACTCAGAGTGCCCACACTGTATCTGTGAGCTGTTTGGCTTGAGTGCATGTGCCAAGACCAGAGTGGGCACACTCGCTATATAGCGCAAAACATTTCTGTGACAAAACCATCAGTACATTTGAAAATGCGCTGGAAACCCACTTAGGTTGTTGTTGTTTAAAAAAAAATTGATACATGGGAACTTACAGTAACTGCAAAATCAATGTTTATGTGCACAACGTCATCACGGACATCCTTTTATCCGCAACAAGTCAATTTGATGGAAACCCATATCTGGTGGGAAAATGCATCGTTTTTGTGCAGAGTTTGATTACTGGCTTGAAAATATGTTGCCAATGGATGGAAACCTATCCAGTGACACATACAGTGCATTTGTTGCAGGAGGTGTACTTACTGATATGTACACAGCAGCAAAGGCAGACAGGGTTGCGTGCTGGGAGGGAAAGGTTTTCCTGACGAGAAAGAGAAAATGTGTTTGTGGCGAGATGAAATGCAAGAGCAGCAGACAGACAGACAGACACCATATGTCCCACAGCTTTGATCACAATGTGAAAGGGGAGAAAACAGTGCTAGTGTGAAATAAAGATCACACCTACACATTGCTACAATGCGTGTTGTTGTTGTTGTGGTGATGTTCTCAAGGTGTGCTGTATCTGTCTAAGTGTACACTGTCGAAACATCCTTGTTTATCTGTCTATGACTGATCTGTGAATCTGTGTTGAAACACCCCAAAATGGCTTCCTTACTAACACCAATTCCTGATCACTTAGTATATCTAAGACTGGATGAGATGGATTATCTGGAAGCAAAATGGAGGAACAGAAAACTTGTCTTGGATTTCACCTAGCCAGTTGGTTCAGATCAGTGGTCCAGAGAGGAAGAAAACAAGAAAAGTAGGTATTGAGACTCATCCTCTGCCAGAGGATATACAATGTTCTGTCCAAGGCTGCATTCCAATACTTAGTGCATAATTTCCTTGAAAACCCATTAAATTCATATCTCTCATTCATTTTTTCCAATGCATTTTTTCCCCCTTTACAGTGTTTATATTGCCTCAGTGAGAGCCTTTGAACCACTCTGTCTTTTTGATCGGGACTTCCGGCATTAGTGATACACAGAGACGAGGACACACAAAAGCTATGTTCCATTATCCAGACGAGCATACTACTAACAATGAATGCCAAAAACAATTGCTTAATTCAAACTGGTATTCTAGTATGGATACTGTAACAGAACCTTAATCCTTCCTGGGTCAGGTGGTTATGTTATGTCATGTCATGTAGCTACCTGGCAGAGACGATGGCGTGCTGGTCGTGACCGGAGCAGATGTCCTTGGTGATGTAGGGGTTTTTATCACAGGCCACCCCTGGCTGTGTGTAGTTGGGCTTGCACACAGTCAGGAAGAAGGGAGTGTGATAACCTGTGGCCAACTGAATCACATCAGTCATTAGAGCCGTGGCACACAACCCAAACACATGGACACCTGGAGAGACAGAGGGCAGGAGAGAAAAAGGGGAGTGAAAAGAGAGGACGGTGAATGAGAGGAAAAGAGAGGGAGGAAGAGGGAGAGCGGAAATACAGAGAGAGTGGTGTGTGGTGGTGTGAAGAGAAATACGGGGAGATTGAGAGAAAGAGGCGGGAGCGGAGGAGTGACGGGAGTTGAAAGAGAGAGTAGTGAAAACAAGAAAGAACGAGCGAGAGGGAGTCATTGTCACACTGGAGATATCCCTGAACAAGCGGCATTCCTCCACAGTGTGGGACCATACCTACGAAGCGCACCGTTCGCCGAAGGAAGGAGTTGAAGTTGCACCCGCCGGCATTGATGCTGCCCTCCACCCCGGGGCGGATCTTAAGGCGTGACTGCATGAAGTAGACCAGGCCCTCGCCCATCATGATCTGACCAGACAACAAGATCACACAATCAGAGATACGGCAGCACTAATCAATACATTTGGACTTGCTCATTGTGTTGGACATCAGCTCAGAGACTGGGCTATTTGAGTATTAGATTGTTGTATGTGGTATGTGTGAACTTGGTCCCATGTTATATGGTCTGATTTGAATGTAAGCCTATATATTTGACAACTATACTTTGTCTGAATGTTTTTCACCATATAGTTTGAGTGTATATAATGGCTTAATTATACATAGTGTTTCACATAGGCCATGTGTGAGAGTGTTTAGATGGGTACTTATGCAGGCAGAGCAGCATTGTGTGTTTGTGTGTGTGTGTGTGTGTGTCTCTGCACGAGTGCAAGTGTGTTCAGAGGGGTGTACTCACCGAAGCGGCGGGGCCAGCGAAGGCCAGGCTGAGCAGCATGAGTAGAGGGATGAGCTCATCTCCACCGTCAACGTAGGGCATGCTCAGCATGCGGTCATGGCAACGGAAGCCTACCTGGGCAGGCTGGAGCAGGTCCGTCAGCTCCAGGAAGTAGAGCGACACCATAGAAGAAGCCACAATGGGCAGCTGGGAAACAGGAAACAGGAAACAGGAAGTGCAAGTGTAGCTGAAAGGTTGCTGTCAGACTTGTCACTATACTTACTACCACTAACTCTGACCTGAAAGATAACTATATAGATGTTTCGCGTCTTGAACCAGAAGGTTTCCCCTAAATAGACTAACTAGATACTTGAATAGATGAGGTTCAGATCGTTTAGAATAATGACATGTGACCGGAAAAGATAGGAAAGCAGTTCATCCTCAGCTTCAGCGTATTGACCCAAATGTATCCGCCCATGATAATGACAAACCAGAAGACACAGAGAGGGAGAGAAACGCAGAGCACCAGACAAATATATTCTGATGGAGTTAATCAATATGTGTTTGTTAGTTGGTTCATTCATTTGTCTCTTCGTTCATTCGTTCAGTCAATCAATCAATCAGATACAACCAAAGATGATCATGATAACATGTCGTAACATGTCGAATTTCCCCGTTTCTTTTGTATCATAACGCTGATCTTTCTACCCACCTCCACAAAATAGAAGCATGGCAACAGAGTCAAGCTGTCTTTCGGCGGTTTCTTCTTGGGCTTTGAGTCTCTTGGAGTCATCATTGTGACGTCTGATGTGGACAAACCTGAAAGAACAGAGTTGAAGTTTAACAACAACAACAACAAAAATGATAGTACTGAATGAGCTCAGGGTCGTTTCTTAGCTATTTTAATTGACTATATTAAAATGGATTCAATTTAAATAATTAATGCATTTATTCCATTAAAATTGATAAGAGCTCTGAATGCCATGTAGTCAAATTCAATGGTAAAACACATAGCTGTCCATGATAATGAATGACATTTTAAAACTCCTGGGGAGCACAACTCAGGCCCTCATGTTCTGCAGTATTGCTGTTTTTTGTTTCTCTTTGGCATTTAATTGATAAATTAATGTTACTGGTTTCCTGGAGAGAGCACACACCTTGTTCCAGGTAGAAATCAGTCACAGGTTAAAAGCCAAAAACCAGCAGGACAACCAGCGGCCTTCGAGGACCCGAACTGCACCCGAACCTAGACACTAATCTATTTTCCTGATTCCATTGCTTTAGCATATGGTTTACAGGCATGGTAGGCCAACTCGTGTAAGCCAAATTTGCCAGTGAGTGGACACACATTGAAAGTGGTTCCTTCATTATTATAGCCCACACATACAAAACCTTGATAGGCCTATTCTGGCACAGAATTGTTATTTTTTTAATTATAAAAAAAAAAAACTTTATTTAACTAGGCAAGTCAATTATGAACACATTTTTATTTACAATGATGGCCTACTCTGGCCAAACCCGGAAGACGCTGGGCCAATTGTGTGCCGCCCTATGGGACTCCCAATCACGGCCGGATGTGATACAGCCTGGATTCGAACCAGGTACTATAGTGACACCTCTTGCACTGCAATGCAATGCCTTAGACCGCTGCGCTACTCGGGAGGCCAACTAGTGCTGAAAACCCATACCTACAGAGAGGATGATGCCAAAGTAACTAACTAGTGCTGACTTTGGCCAACCACACACACAGCCAGTCTCGCTAGCATTCCGAGCATACAGGTGAGAAGCCAAGCCTGGAACAGACTCTCTCCATGGGTACAGTGGTACTAACTGTTAGCCTTCTCTGCTAGCAGCTAATTATTCTAACCAGCAGGCGATGAGATCTTCTGGAAAGGTATTGCTAGCCGTCTTAATGTAGGTACTGAAGAATAGCAAAAATGTGACAGTGAGGTTCTCATTTTCTTATTTTCTTTTGCCAAGAGAATGTTCACAAAAAAATGTGCCATACATTCTAATACAGTGATAATTGGTACCAATATCGAAATGTGTCGGAGGTTTTCATACCTCAACAGCAGTGCAATGTGGGGATAAGTCCATGTCCCACACCATCTGTTGTGTAGATTGATACATATGATATATATAGGTGCATCTCATCTTGACATTAGACCCCTGTTGAGGTCTGACGGATTTTGATATTTAGGAATCAGAATATGTACAATATATAAAACAAAAGACAAAATAAATAAGTCTCTCTCTCTCTCTCGATATATATATATATATATATATATATATATAAGACATTGATGACTGATTTATAACACCATGCACTGTACAAACATTTACAACTGCTTATGTCAGCTTACATCAACATCTACAGGTTGAAATAGGGTATGCGGTGATACCAACTTGCAATTGACATAGTGTAGCAGTAATGCAGCTGTTATGTGTGGTGCATAAATGTGTTATGTAATCCCTCAAAAAGAAAGTGCTTCCCTGAGCATATAGATGCTTGCTGTTTGTGTAGGGAAAATACAAGTGCCAAGATACTTGACAAGACAACCCTAGAGTGAGGGAGGTAAAACAGAGTGCTCGTCTTTCATTGGGGAAAAGACATGTTTATCTAGAGGAGCCAGATTTTCCTTAAAAGAGGGAGAGAGCGAGAGAGCGAGAGGTGTGTGTGTGTGTGTGTGTGTGTGTGTGTGTGTGTGTGTGTGTGTGTGTGTGTGTGTGTGTGTGTGTGTGTGTGTGTGTGTGTGTGTGTGTGTGTGTGTGTGTGTGTGTGTGTGTGTGTGCGTGCGTGCGTGCGTGCGTGGAGAGGAGAGGAAGGGGGTGTAGACAGTGCCTCAAACAAACTGAGGTCTGTGTATGTCTGTGGTCAGAAAACCTGCTTGACAGTCAGCGAGAGGGTTTGAATGGGGAGTCTTTCAATTAAACAAGACGGATTAGAAAATGGCAGATCACAGCTGTCCTCCCTGGGGCTATTGTTGCTCTCAAGTGGGAGTCAAAATGGTCCCTCAGTCTAAGACAAAAAGCTTTTTTTTTTTTTTACACAATTCCTTCACATTGTTTGTGTGGAGTGTTGTGGGCAATGCTGTCCTTGCTCCAGAGCAAAACAACACTATTCTATACAAAGTTGGAGACTCCTTTAGGAGGAGGCCGAAATCAGGGGTTCCAACATCTTATTAAAAGCAAGCAGGAAAACATTTGAACGATGTTCGATGTTTATGTATTGCTAAAAGAATATGTTTTGGAGACAGTTCCACCCACCTACAACATAACAGTTGGTTGAGGTACCCTGTAACTGACCAATTATAATCCCAACAAACCAGAGACATTCTGAGGACATTCAACCACGTTTCCATCAGGTCCCTTAAGGGTTTCGGTGCAACGTTATCCCTCTGACGTTCTGAGAACATTCTAAGAACATCGCATGACGATCCCAAGGGAACGTTCTCCTTGGGACCTTTGTCTAGTTCCCTTTAAGCTCCTAGGACATCACTGAGGACCATGTCAGGATCATTTTAGGTTGTTCTCAGGACGTTCATTTTACTATTCCTTAGGACATCATGTGATGGTCCCAAGGGAATATTCTCTGGGGGACCTTTGTCTAGTTCCCTGTAAGCTCCCAGGACGTCACTGAGGACCATGTCAGGACCTTTTTAGGACGTTCTCAGGATGTTCATTTTACTAGTCTTTAGGACGTCGCGTGATGGTCCCAAGGGGGATTTTTTTCTAGTTTCCAGTTTGTCTCGAGGATTTCCCCGAAGACGTTTTCAGGATGTTCTTGGGACGTTGTGTCATGGTCCCCTGGAGGTTTTGTCTAAATCAGTCACTGATACAGACATGGTGGAGAAGCAGGATTATCGGAATGCTATGAACCAAGAGATTTTGAGTTCAAATCCCAGTTGAGGACAAGTTCAATCTTAAAACTGTATGAATAAAAATACACAATGCTGCTGTTTATGAGACCATCAGGTGACGTCCCCAGGACAAACACGGTAACTAGACAAAAACCTCCAGAGGACCAAGACACAATGTCCTCGGGACGCCCCGGGACAAGACAAAACCTCCAGGATACTCCGACACAACATCCCAAGAACATCCTCGGGACAAACTGGGAACAAGACAAAACCTCTAGGAGACTATGACACAACGTCCAAAGAACGTCCTCGGGACAAACCAGGAACTAGATTAAACCTCCAGGGGACCATGACACAATGTCACAAGAATGTCCTAAAAAAACGTCCCGGGACAAACTGGGAACTAGACAAAAAAACAGGGGACCATGACACAAGACCTGACGACTTTAGGCAACCATTTCAGGATATCCCCAGGACCTCCTAACAACTTATTATTGATTGCAGGGATAAGAGTGGCAGTGTATAACTAAGGCAGGATCAGACTGATGAAGAGGATTCAATTCCAAAACAAACAAATAACGCTTCTACAGTAATGCAACTTAATTAACTTAGCTATACAACTATGGTAGGTATGTACTGTAAGTAGGTAGATACAGACAGACAGACACACAGGCAGACATGAGCATAGTTGGTGCAACAATAAAACAAATTCCAAGCATTAGCTCCTAGGTGTAGGGCTGCCATACAACGTGCGGTGCTTATCAATTGACAGAAATCCAGAGATAAAAACCGCTGCATTGATTAGTATCTTTTAATGTATGCTAAGCGTCAGGACACCAACAATTAACGGCGGTTACATAGGCACAACGACAAAAACCGTGCTGTCTGGTGAGTGAGGCAATAGCATATACCTCAAATCCATATGGGAATCACATTTTATATGAATCACTAGGGCAGGCTACCTATATGACTATATAGCACATGGCTGAAAATATCATGATCTTTTATGATGGTTGCTTTACATGCACACAGTGAAAGAGCTATAATTAATTCGATCAATTAGCCTAGTCTATGCATATCAGACATCAAGTTTAAAAAACACACACATTTAAAGCATACAATCCTTGTAAGAGAATAATAAACACCAAAACTCACCTAGGCTCTACGTAGCCTAAATACAAATAATGAATTGAAAATCAGCTAAAGTTAATTGATTAGATATAGCACGAGGAATAGATGTGATGGTTAAGACTAGGCTGCTACTGCCGCTGTTCCCCCTTTACGCACCGCAAGTGGAAATACTGTCAACGTTTCTCACAGCCACTCAGTTCCATTTCACTTTCTTTTTTTCTGCTCGCGTTTCACACGGAGCGATCCCGAAGAAAGCGTGTAGTGGGTGCAGCTCTGGTGGAGTGCAAATGCACGATTCCCCCGGCCTCAGGGGGGTTTTGACTTGGGCAACACTGGCGATTCAGCGAGAAATGCCTTGCACCGCTCCTGGTTCAAAAGGTTGCCTCGGATACTGTGGTCTCGCTCCTGACCTTGGCTAGATAGATGACAGATAATAATTGATAACCTGTCTATTTACAGCCCTAGTATTCCGTCATGGGGGAACGGGGGGCTGTCAATGATGCATCATAGGCTACTGCAAAAAGAATATGAGAGCAGAAGAAGCGGGGAGGGGTGTGAGTGTGTAGCCTTTTGTGAAGTGCGTAGCCTTTTGTGTAGTTCGTGTGCGTGTGTGTGTGTTACAGTCAATGTGAGAGAAAGACGGCTTCTTCCCCCACCATCATTTTAGGGACACATGGTGTCAGTCTGCCCTCATGCATACTCTCTCTCCCTCATGTTCTTTTGATTGTTCCGCGCTGTAGTTTTACACCAGAATAACTTCAAGGAGTCTTTGTTTGGGACCACGACCATGCATCTGTGCAGCACGTCCATTTTTAGAGATTCTCCCACCAATCAGGTAATTGCAGCAGACACGCACTCACTGCCTTTCAACGAAAAACGATCCTCCTAATCTGCACCACATGCATGCCACACAGCATTGTCCACGGGAGAGTCGGCGGTGCTTGCCTTAGCCCTACACCTCTTGCCTCTGTCTTGCAGGATTTTCTGCGGGTTTTATTTGGGGACAATATGATATACCAGCATTGCAGCCTAGACACTGCCTGTGCCTGCAACACATCCCCCATAGTCCTTATCGTAGGCTACAGCTATTATGAAATGGATCAGTAGGCTATACCCTTTGAGCACACCTATCTATCTTTAAGAACATAATTTATGTGCACGTTTGACCCTGGCAAGCTTAGCGTTACAACAGGAGGGAGCCGATGGAGTCTCACGGGCATAATTGACTAATAATATACATGTCCGGAAACTCAGCATAACGCAGTGCTACACGAGCATGTATTTCCACCGAGCAGTAATGGCACCACATTGTAAAGCAACTGTGTGAGCAGGACCCGGAAATTGATCCAAAATGTCACGGCGGGTGGTGTGAGCCAATGCGTCGCTCCACTCTGCCTGCCAGTGTGAAAAGCCTCATATCTGCACTGACACCCACGCTCAATGCAGACAGGGAAATGTGCAACAGTGAGTGGGGAATGGCGGCGGTTGTTTAAGTGTCATCATTCCAAGCCAGAGGATCTCGTCTCACTTAATGAAGGGGATTTTTAATTGACATCGGTCACCGGTTGTTCGTCGTGGACCCCCAAGGGAAACCTCTTGCAGTCGGATTCACAACATACATACAGTTCATGCACCCATGAACACACACACCAGGGCCAGTATCCACGCACACACACACACACACACACACACACACACACACACACACACACACACACACACACACACACCAGGGCCACCTGCGAGGCAGACAGCTAATGAATGAGCTCCATCCAGCCGTTTAGTCTCATCCAACCAAACACTGGGCCATTAACTACTGCTGCTAGGCTGGGCAAGCCCTCTTACTCTCCACACCAGATACATTCCTCTTTGGACCAATAGTCTATTTATTATTTAGAACTTTGCAAGAGCACTACACAGAGCCTACCAGCAGTCGTTGGGTTAAGCATTTATGTTTAAATATAGGTAGGAAAGGTGCAATGAATAGTTTATGAATGTGTTGTGTCATCCTTATTTCGGGCAGCGGTACTGAAGTGTTACCCAGAATACATCACTGGAGGGTAGTTAGAAGGAGAGAGGGAGACTGTATAAAGTGCTACACTTTATATGGAAAAGGAAAGAAAAATTGAAAAGTGTTTTGGTATTGTCCTCCCCATTCCACCCAGGTGAAAGGTGTCACAGGCTGACGTCCATGAAGGCCTTTGTTACTACAATATACTGTACATTGTTTTTAATAAGGGACTGCTGGGACACCGGCCAGGAAAACCTAGTGGGAATTCGTCCACGACCTATGGCACACTGTTACTGTATGCATGTATGCTGCTGTTTTGACCTTCCTTGAAGGAAAAAAAAAGGGTTTCAGAACCTCAATGGATTTCATCCTCAATTCCGACTCTGAATCTCAACCGAAATGAATAGACTAGATGAAAATACAGTCTTCCACCTGGCATACGAAGGCAGCTCAATTCAACATAACACTCTCTGTTTAATTGAGAATACGGCAAATAAAGCCTAATATTCCCTGCCGAGGCATCCCCTGCCTCAACCCTTTTTCTTTAGTTATCAGTTGTACACAAATGCGTGTTTTCTTTTCAGTACAGCACATTGCCAATTTCTACCCTTTGTATTCCCACATGACTGTAGAAGGAAGAACCCCCAAAGGATCTATCCGTCTCTTGAGCTGATAAAAAAAAAGCCGATAACGCGGTGGAAATGCACTCCCGTTCGCCCTCCCTCTCAGTGTTTATGGTCCTGCATTGACTGATCGCATTGTGATTGATTTTTCCCTCTCCTCCCTCCTTCTCTTCCCTCGTTGTTCCCTGGGCTCGCTCGCTGCAGAGTCGTTGCGCGGATGCCTCGACAGAGGGCGAGAAGAAACAGCTGCCTCGCATGAACTTACCCTCGACGACTCACCAGCCGCCACTGCCTGTGCCATCGGCTGCTCTGCTCAGTCAGTGTGGAATCAGTCTGTTCGGTTGGTCTCTCCTCTCCACTGAGCTTTCAGAGGACTCCTGGCACTGGGAGACCAACAGGAGGCATGACTACATCCCAAGATGTCCCCTTGTTTCCTTGTCTCCTGATATGAAAGGACTTGGTAGAGAAGAGGAATGGAGGGTTTGAAAGAGAGAGAAAAATAGAAAGAGAAGAATGTCAGGGTTTTCAATTTCTATTCAATTTCTATGTTGTGCACAAAAATTCAGTCCTTTGCCTGAGTGCATGTTTGCAAAGAAAAGGAGACAAGGAAAGGAAGTGATCTAAGAGTTTTGGGATAAAACAGCCTGAATGTTAGGCCTAATCTCCACCCTCAGAAGGGCTAGTTAAGAGCCTTCCCACCCAGAGCCTATAAGTGCTCTCAAGTCTCGCCAGCATTCACTTCAATCAAGCCTAATTCAATCACACGTCTATTATGCAACCAACATTTACAGCACTTCAAGACTGGCGTTTCAAAACTCTGATTTTAAAGGGCACTTGAAACAGGTTGCCCGGTGTGCGACGTGGGCGGGATATACGCTTAAGGGAAAATGGAATGTCTCCAAAAATGCACACCAGGCGAGCTAAATCCCATATTGAGAAAGCGTCATTGTGGCAACCAGATTGTCCTGGCGTGACGGGGACGTAGCAATTGTGGGGGAAAAAACTCTAATAGTCAGTGATGAGAGACTAAACTCTCCCCTACTGTTCTGTATACTGTAAAACAAGATCATGAGGCAACCATAAAACACACTACAGCCTTGGTGTGTGGGCCTAGGAGTCCAAGAAGATGATTCTAAATCTGTTCAGTTTAACCTATCTTCCCTACACTGTCCCCAGGAAACTGCCTGACGATATTAGTATCAGTATCTGCTACAACATGAAAGATACTGCTTCTCTCGATTTAATGCTCTTTGACAGTATCTTTTGGTAACCTTATTGCAGAAGCTGAGAGTAACTGTCAAATGGGATGTGTGGATCCCCTGAGGCTCATGGAATAGAAGTCAAAGCCCTTCTGTGTTGGGTCTTTTGAGTACGGTGAGCAGGGTAGTAGTCCTAAAGGGTATTACCTCAAAGTTCAGGCTGATGCACACCTGTAGGGAGAGGCTGTTCCTCCGGTTGTGAGATCGAGAACCATGTGTCGATACCTCTTTGAATACAGACGTCCATTTAACCCCGAAAAATCTGCCCTGTGCAAGAGATGTATTCAAATGTTCCCGAATGTTGCGGATGAAAATATTGTGAATTGAGATGAGCCAATGTTCCTACTTCACGACATGAAAGCATTATATATGTTCTACAGAATACATACGGTATCTCACTGAACATTCTGTCATGTTATACCCTGCTGTAGGGCCACGATACTAATATAACCCTGAACATCGGATGGATACTATCTACTGTAGATACACACTTCTTTATACCACACACCCAGTTAATTAGCTTCACTAAGTCACTCAGGTCATTCATTTCTCTAAGAGATATATTAACAGAACTGAATACAACTTTATTGTCCAACAGGAGATAGACAGGATAAATTGGCCTTTGGCTTCATCTCAGAAAGGTGCCCCCATCAAGGTGACCTGATTGTGTGGAGACCTCATGAGGCGAGGGCAAGCAGCCAACCACAACGGAGCGAAAGACAGAAGGAGGGCACAGAGTTCACCTGAAGGGGTTTGGTTGAGGTGAGCAGTGTGCCAATGGTAGAAGGAGGTGCTATTTTGGTGGTTGAATATAGAGTGGAGTTCGTCTGATATATTCTTTTGTTTTATGGGGTGAACCAAGCGGTTCTTCTGATAGTATGTAAAGCAGTGATACATAGGAAGTATTAATTTGAGTGCAAATTGCTTTGACTTTATACTATTGGGAAATAGACAGGCAGTTCTCTTTTGTAAAATTGATTCAGAGACATTCCCTGGTTAAATCAATCTTATTTCACTTGGACCTGGACAAAATTGTGTTTGAAAATGATATAGATGAAAGTACATTTTAAATCATGCTTTGAAATGTTTAAATCTTCTGGTCAATTTAAATAAAAACCGACACTCTTTACCCTGAATTGGCTAGACAAGATCTTTCAAAGTTGGCCAGACTAGACAGTCAATTTCATTCCAGCTATTTCAGGGACTGAGATATGACTTCAAAGAAAATAATTTGTGTTTGAAAAATCTCTAGTCCTTTTTTATTAAACAGAACCTCTTCTGGGAGTGGGAAGTAAAACCCTTCATTTTGATATAAAACCATCTTCAGTTAATTCCACTCATTATTAGTTTCTTCATCTAATCCCTGGTGCACATGACAGGACTAAAACCAGATTAGGTTCTATACACACACACACACACACACACACACGAGATGTCTAGTGCCCCCATGTGGCACAAATTTCCAACTACATCTGACACACAAACCACCAAGGACCAAATCCTAATTATTGTGCAAATCTCCCATTGACATCAATGCACAATGTACATGAAAATATGTGCAAAAGCATCCAAATAGGATTGAAAGTAAAATGTCACACCTCTCACCCGTAAGGTCCTCAAGAAGCTTTATTTTCTTGACACGCGTTTGCATATAAAAAGGGACATGAAAAACGTGGTTCCTATTTACAGGTAGGAAACAATGATGGCACGATCCCAGCCTTTCCAAATGGCCATATGTGCAATACAACTGCATTGATATACTTCATCATATTGGATATGGAATCTGTCCTTCGTGACATCTGCTAGGAAGCAGCAGCGCTGTGCAATCTACTGTCCAAACTCCAAAGGCTGATCTAGAGTCGGGGTTTGCGGTGGCCATGGGCTTGTCAGAGTCAATAGTTGTCCGTTGACTGATCTCAGGACAGTGTGGAGGGAATCCTTCTCCAGAGGCCTCCGCACAGGCAGTTCTTGTTCCAGCGTTGCTCCCACTGCTTCATTGCGTTGGTCTTGTTGGGCGAGCGGAGCATGGTCACACAGCCACACCTGAGATGGAGAGAGAGAGGAAGAAAGAGAGAGAGAGAGAGAGTGAATAAACATTGAAAAAGCAGGGTCGGGGAAAAGACAATCTTCAAATTTTTGCTTGCTTTGGACCAACAAAAAGGTTCTTAAAGTGTAACGTTACATGTAGAGGGATATGCTGACGTTATGATATAATGTTAAGGTAGAAATAAGGGAAAGATGCGAGTGCTAGGGAGTGGGTGAAAGAGCAAGTTGGTGTCTGACCGGGTGCAGGCTTTGCTCTCCTCTGTGGGGCAGATTCCCACGTGGAGACAACGTAGGTTATCCATCCTCTGGGCCCCTGGGCTCCTGGAAACACAAATTTTTAGCAAATGGGCTGTTACTTTTTCAACTTTACAGCAGGCTGAGCTTCATCTGACCCCAAATGGTGAGCCAATGACAACCGTGTTTTGAATTTTTGCGTCAACATAGTACAGGGCTACTGCCTTGGTCACTTGAGCACTATCCCCAATTGAAACCCCCCAAAAATCTACCAGGTACCCTAAAAAAAAAACTTTTCTAAATGCCAGCTAGCCTGCTCCTGTGGGTCTCACCTAGAGAAGATCTCCACCTGGGCGGTGGAGTTGAGACCCGGAAGGCTGTAGGGCTTGTTAAACTGCATCCGCAGAGGTTGCTTGCCCTGCAGCTTGCAGATGATGCCGTCATTGACGGGCAGCCAGTCCATGCTGGGCACCAGCAGCTGGCTGGGCAGCAGGCAGCACTCGTCTATCAGCGGCTCATCAGGCTCCTGGGGGTGGCCCTCGTCCCGAGCTGGAGACATACATGGGTGAAGGCCAGGCCCACATACAGTGAGGTCCAAAAGTATTTGGACAGCAACACGTTTCGTTTTGGCTCTGTACTCCAGCACTTTGGATTTGAAATGACACAATGACTATGAGGTTAACGTGCAGAAGGTTAGCTTTCATTTGAGGGCATTGTTATCTATATCGTATGAACCATTTTAGAAATCACAGCACCTTTTGAACATAGTCCCCCCATTTTAGGGAACCACAAGTATTGGGTCTAATTTACTTACAGTATGTGTATTAAAGTAGTGAGTAGTATTTGGTCCCATATTCCTAGCACGCAATGACTACATCAAGCTTGTGACGAGTGAGTGAGAAATGATGATGAGTGAGAAAGTTAGAGGCACAAAGATCATATGCTAACATCTCACCATTAACAATAACAGGGGAGGTTAGCATTTCTTTGGGAGGTAGGTATGATATTTATAACTTTCTCACTCATCATTATTCACAATTCATTCATGATTATCTGTAATCCACATTCATGTAGTTTAGAAACCGATTTTTATTCATATATATATATATATATATATATATATATATATATATATATATATATATATATATATATATATATATATATACACACACACACACACACACACACACACACACACAATAAAAGTTCCAAGAAAATGACATTATTTACCCATCTATTGGGCATAAAATAAATCAGAAACAAAAAAAAAACTGCAAATGCATCCAACAAATTTGTGGTCACAAGCTTGATGTAGTCATTGCGTGCTATTTTTGACAACTTAAATACACATGTGAATTTGTCCAAATACTTTTGGATATTGGGCAGGACTCTCCAACCCAGTTCCTGGAGGACTACAAGGGCTGGGCGATACGGCCTAAAAATCACAACTAGATTTTTTAATATATATTTTTTTAAATGTTCTCTTAATAAGCTAGTTGTCCAATTAGAAATAAAATACACTGCATGTTAAACAGTCAGCAATAATCAAATTAATTCAGGTCTTGTGAAATGACACCTAAATATAAACCTTCGACAACCACTAATAATGACATTATTTGATCATTTTTTACCATAATCACTGATCTGGTTTTCATGTCTGTCCCTTTTGTTTACAAATGTAACCACAATCATGCATAATGCACATTCACTATTAATGACCAACTTCTTGAAGCAGGCATTATAGAAAATGAACACAGACCTCATAAACAACCTCTCAAGCACAAGCCCACATGCTACTGAGTAAGGTAATCTTTATATTTAAAGTCTAGCCAACTTGGATCTATTTGCTAGCTAACAAGGCAGAACAGTTGAATTGTTATGAACACACCCTTCTGTCCGTCGCCAACAGTTTGAACAGCATGTTGGCCTGTCCACTTTGTTCAGATGTTGAAATCAAGTGGCCTACCTTATTTCTCGGAATAAGAACGAGTTGCCAATTCCTTATATAATTGTATTTTATGCTCATTGCACTTTTATAAAAAGCAGACTAGATGGCTAGTATTCCAAGTCTGTGGCTAAAATCCTACTAGTACTATGTGGTACCGCAATGCTGTGCACAACAGAAACTTGAACATTCATTTTCCAGAATCCATGTTCATTGTAGCCCTTGATCATGGACGAAGGAGTCTTCTGTAGGGAGGAGTTTTGTTAAGAGCCCAGACGCTCAATCTGAACATTAACGCGTCGCTTGCGGTACGGTTTTGGACCATAAGGACCTTTCATATCAGCAATTATTATTATTATTATTTTAAAGAAAATACAACTAAAGGTTAAATTGATACACACCTTGATAGGGTTAGGGTTCCCACACGGCCATATCTCCATGTTATAGCGCTTGCTTATGGAAGACAAGAGGCGAGCACCTGGGCTAATTAGCCACCTAGCTGCCCCAAACACCCGTGTGCAAGCATAACTCAGGAAGCCCAGTTTTGTCGGTTGCAGGCACCCATGTCTGTATGGATCTGTGCAAAACTGCTACAGTAAGTGTATCTTTTTGTATTTGAAGGATTCTTTCTGGCTGATGAAAGAGAAGGGCCATATGTTTTTGAAAGTCGCGTGGCGGGAAAAAACCCTTGAATGACTAGGTTTTCTAAAACTTTGGACCGGTAGTGTACACCCATGCATCCACATAGTCAGCTACACATGTTCGCCCCATCCTTACAGCTGAGCCAGAGCTTGGTGAGCAGGCGGAAGAGGAGCGACATGCTGTCCTGGTTGTCCGAGGCGGCCGTGTAGATGGGCACACACTCTATACTGGCACCAACTCTACATTCGATAGAACGCTACGTTCTTTCGATGCAACATCACATCATTAATATCAAATGTGGTAAGCATGGGGTTCTGAAGCATTGCACAATTTTTCAGCACGTTGTGAAAAGGCCAACAACAGATAGCTCGATTTAATGGAAATGTAGGAGTAAATACACACACAAATGGTGGTGCACTGGAGACCCACCTGATTGGGTAGGTTAGCCATCAGGTAGAGCACAAAGTCTCCCACCCATTGGATGAGCTGCTGCAGAGACTGGAGTGGGGGGCCGCCCAGCACAAACTCCTCTCATCACCTTATCGATATCTACGGAGAGGGGGAAGGTCAATCTCAAGCAAAATCACTGACGTCTTGAAATAAAACGTCCCATAATTGTAGGTGCTAACTAGCAGATAGGAGGGCCAGCCTTATGCCTACGGAATCGGTCTGGTCAACAATAACAACAGGTCACTATGTACAACTCAAGCTCGGTTACAAACTGAAAAAAGTTCCAGCCTCACATTAAAGCTGCATTATGTAACTTTTTGGGCGACCAGACCAAATTAACATAGAAATGACGAGGTAGATATGTTCTATGTGTGCTATTTCTATGCTTCCCATTCTTACGTTTTTGTACACCAGCTTCAAACAGCTGAAACTACAATATTTTTGGTATTGAAAATATATTTTGTTGCAGTTTAGATGGTACAATGATTCTCTACACATTGGTTGAAATTAAGGGAAATATTTTAATTTTAGCAACCAGGAAATTCCTGCATATTGCACCTTTAAGTGAAATTGGTGTCCGAAGTAGGATCCGTCTATTCATTGGTTATACAGGTATAATGGTAGTGATGCTAGTCCTCCCACCAGTGTCAGTATTTTTGGCGCATATCTCTGCCAGCCTATCCCCGGGGCTCTTGTCTGGCGTGTTGAGGATGTGGGGCCTCAGCAGGGACTTGAGGGTGGCGCTAATGGCGATAAGGAGGAGCTTGGCGTGGAAGTCGCAGGCTCGCGCTGCCGTAGCCGCCGACAGCTTACAGAGAGAGGCCTTCACTGCGACGATGCGTGTTGAGAGCACCTACCACACACACACACAGTATATTATAAAAACAAACAAACAATTCCATCCCTTCATTGTCACACATTTCACTTTGTCAAACATAATGGCCTGCAGTGGGGATCCCTGGGTTTTGTTTTGAAATGTCAACTAACACCCAAATTTGTCCGATAAGAACATACACTACATGACCAAAAGCATGTGGACAGTATGTGCTCGTCAAACATTTAATTCCAAACTCATTGGCATTAATATGGAATTGGTCCCCCCTTTGCTGCTATAACAGCCTCCACTGTTCTGGGAAGGCTTTCCACTAGATGTTGGAATATTGCTGCGGGGAGTTGCTTCCGTTCAGCCACAAAGGCATTAGTGAGATCAGGCACTGATGATTGGCGATTAGGCCTGTCTCAGGGTAGAGGTCTGGGCTCTGTGCAGGCCAGTCAAGTTCTTCCACACTGATCTCGAAAAACCATTTCTGTATGGCCCTCACTTTGTGCATGGGGGTATTGTCATGCTGAAACAGGAAAGGGCCTTCCCCAAACTGTTGCAACAAAGTTGGAAGCACAGAAATAATGTCATTGTATGCCGTAGCGTTAAGATTTCCCCTGAACCATGAAAAACAGCCCCAGATCATTATTCCTTCTCCAACAAATTTGACAGGTGGTACTATGCATTCGGGCAGGTAGCGTTCTCCTGGCATCCGCCAAACCCAGATTTGTCCGTCAGACTGCCAGATGGTGAAGCGTGATTCATAACTCCAGAGAACGCGTTTACACTGCTCCAGAATCCAATGGTGGTGAGCTTTACACCACTCCAGCCAACGCTTGGCATTGCGCATGGTGTTCTTAGACTTGTGTGTGGCTGCTCGGCCATGGAAACCCATTTCATGAAGCTCCCGATGAACAGTTCTCGTGCTGAAGTTGCTTCCAGAGGCTGTTTGGAACTCGGTAGTGAGTGTTGCAACTGAGGACAGGGTATTTTTACTCGCCATGATTTACATCACTCAGCGGTCCCGTTCTGTGAGCTTGTGTGGCCTACCACTTCGCGGCTGAGCTGCTGTTGCTCCTAGATATTTCCACTTCACAACAGCAGTTAAAGTTGACCGGGGCAGCTCTAGCAGGGCAGAAATTTGACGAACTGACTTGTTGTTACGGTGGCATCCTATGACAGTGCCACGTGGAAAGTCACTGAGCTCTTCAGTAAGCCCATTCTACTGCCAATGTTAGTCTCTGGAGATTGCATGGCTGTGTGCTCGATTTTATACACCTGTCAGCAACGGGTGTGGCTGAAATCGCCGAATCCACTAATTTGAAAGGTTGTCCACATACTCTTGTATATATAGTGTATATTTCAATTTCCCGTTGCATAACAATTCACTACGGTGTGCCCTACTGAACACGACCCTGGTCCACCTACCTGCTGCAGGGCTTGGTTCTGTCTCATGTACTCTTCATGAAGCTTCTCCACAAGGTTATGGACCATGCCCGGCTGCACGTGGAGCAGCACATCCCACCAAACGTAGCCCGTCACCATGCAGTACTCCAGCAGGAACAGCAGGTGGCGCAGCAGTGTGTTCATGTCCAACATCTGGCCCATGGAGGGAGACACGCAGATCATGTGCAGCTGAGGAGGGGGGAAAAGAGCCAAAGCGGAGATCTAAAATTTGGCTGGAGTTTTTTTTGTTGCTGTTAATATTTGGGGGCTGATTACCAGAATTAAGGACAGGGATATGGATAGCTTATTGTTGCAAGAGAGGATAAAGGTATGAGTTTTTATTTTGCCTTTAGACCACACACTGCTGTAAGCTTTAACACCAACGGCTGGTTCAAGGGACATTGAAGGTAAAAATACAATATTTTGCCTTTTTTCAAAAACGTCAGCCATCTAAGCTATACTATCATCTACCGAGATAAAAGGGCGATACGAGTACTGTGTGGGGACATTTTAAGGTCACTGCATAGTCAACGGATCTGAACGCATTGACGCGTGATTGATGTGCTCCAACTAGCTGACTTGTGCTACCGTCTCTCACCTTGCCGCGGTTGTCCACTCCGGCCAGGGCCAGCGAGGTCCAGGTCCAGAACTGCAGGGCCTTGAATGGAATCGTGGAAGGCTAGAGTCAGGCCTGGGAGGGACCACCATATAGAATCTCATCAAACGTAATTAACTTTATTGATCTCCAAAGGTGGACATTGACACCAGCAGTACACACAAACAGGGGCAACACAGTGAGTGTATAACACTGCACACTTTCTCTGCCTTTATACAGCAATCTGTCTTGACACAACTGTGTTGTGTGGGACACATTCAATGTAGCTCCCACTTCCCGACCATGTTTCTTGAGCATAGAATGACTTCTTCTTTGGTGGGTTTAATAGTACTGCAAATCAACATTCTGGAAAGGTGTATGCTGCCACCTGAAGTAATCAAGAGTAGATATGGAGGGTTCGATGATGGGTTATTGGGCACTTACCGAGGCCTGGGCAGAACTTTGTGTCCGACGCCACCTTTAAGTCAGGGTTGGAGATGGAGATGGGCAGCTTGGGCAGAGCAAGCTCTCATTGGTGGCTGAGAGGATGAGCCATTGATCTGAAAACACAATGGAGGGTTCCTAAAGAGAATTTACTGTCAACTGTTCAGTTCTTTAAAGAAAGTGGACAATTGGAAACAACTTTAAACAATTGAGATACCCCCTATAGCTATACTTATATTTTCCATTAGAGTTCTTCCTGGGTTTTGTTGTTCTCCTCCTTACCTACTGGTGATTGATGCTGGAATATGTTATTAACAGGGAGGCCTTCTTTTCGCAGTGACCAGCACTCGACGATGCTGCCCATCTGACTGGAGGCACACAACAGCACCTAAAGGAGTATTAAAATCATAGTCATATACACACACACACCTCAGTCAACTGGTTATCATTCCCTGCAATTTAACAGGACTTTGTCTCATTCATTAAAAAGTAGGGCTGTGGCGGTATTGGATTTTTGGATGTTGGTTATTGGTCAGCCAAATGACTGCGGTAACCGTAATAACTGTTCGAATAGCAAGTAAAATGATTATACATTAAAAGATACACATTTCCTCCTCCTGACTGCGTGTGCTGCTGCAGGGAGGGGGGGGGGGGGCGTTGTCTAGGCAACCAAAGACTCGTTAGCTACAACACCTGGCTTGTTTCAGCAAGGAGCAACAAAGTTTCATCACGTTGTAGAGTCCAAGTTACTGTAGTGTCCATGTCACTGCAGAAACGGACTCGACCGCGCGAATGACCGGCTGTCCTGTCGTCAGTCAACGTTGTTGTTTTTTTACGGTTATGACTGTTATTTTATTTTCATGACGGTCAATCACACGGTTATACGGTAATTGTGCCAGCCTTAATTAAATGTATGCGCTACACTGTTTGAATACATAAACTCGGGGGGAAAAAGAAACGTCCTCTCAATGTCAACTGCGTTTATTTTCAGCAAACTTAACATGTGTGAATATTCGTATGAACATAACAAGATTCAACAATTGAGACATGAACTGAACAAGTTCCACAGACATGTGACGAACAGAAATGGAAAAATGTGTCCCTGAACAAAGGGGGGGGGGGGGGTAAAAATCTAAAGTTAACAGTCAGTATCTGGAGTGGCCACCAGCTGCATTAACTATTGCAGTGCATCTCCTCCTCATGGACTGCACCAGATTTGCCAGTTCTTGCTGTGAGATGTTACCCCACTCTTCCACCAAGGCACCTGCAAGTTCCCGGACATTTCTGGGAGTAATGGCCCTAACCCTCACCCTCCGATCCAACAGGTCCCAGGCGTGCTCAATGGGATTGAGATCCGGGCTCTTCGCTGGCCATGGCAGAACATTGACATTCCTGTCTTGCAGGAAATCACGCACAGAACGAGCAGTATGGCTGGTGGCATTGTCATGCTGGAGGGTCATGTCATGAAGCCTGCAGGAAGGTTACCACATGAGGGAGGAGGATGTCTTCCCTGTAACGCACAGCATTGAGATTGCCTGCAATGACAACAAGCTCAGTCTGATGATGCGGTGACGGACTCTCCACCTCCAAATCAATCCCGCTCCAGAGTACAGGCCTTGGTGTAACCCTCATTCCTTCGATGATAAACACGAATCCGACCATCACTCCCCCTGGTGAGACAAACCCGTGAAGAGCAGTGAAGAGCACTTTTTGCCAGTCCTGTCTGGTCCAGCCGGTGATGTCTGGTTACGACCTGCCTTACAACAGGCCTACAAGGCCTCAGTCCAGCCTCTCTCAGCCTATTGCGGACAGCCTGAGCACTGATGGAGGTATTGAGCGTTCCTGGTGTAACTCGGGCAGTTGTTGTTGTCATCCTGTACCTGTCCCGAAGGTGTGATGTTCGAATGTACTGATCCTGTGCGGGTGTTGATCTGATCTGAGACCTGATCTGCCACTGTGAGAACGATCAGCTGTCCGTCCTGTCTCCCTGTAGCGCTGTCTTAGGCGTCTCACAGTGCGAAATTGCAATTTATTGCACTGGCCACATCTGCAGTCCTCATGCCTCCTTGCAGCATGCCTAAGGCACGTTCACGCAACTGAGCAGGGACCCTGGGCATCTTTCTTTTG
The DNA here is from genome assembly GCF_002021735.2 of Oncorhynchus kisutch. Classification (NCBI taxonomy): domain Eukaryota; kingdom Metazoa; phylum Chordata; class Actinopteri; order Salmoniformes; family Salmonidae; genus Oncorhynchus; species Oncorhynchus kisutch. The sequence goes on along the minus strand of NC_034186.2, from coordinate 41,591,979 downwards.
GTGTTTTTCAGAGTCAGCAGAAAGGCCTCTTTAGTGTCCTAAGTTTTCATAACTGTGACCTTAATTGCCTACTGTCTATAAGCTGTTAGTGTCTTAATGACCGTTCCACAGGTGCATGTTCATTAAATGTTTATGGTTCCTTGAACAAGCATGGGAAACAGTGTTTAAACTCTTTACAATGAAGATCTGTGAAGTTATTTGGAATTTTACGAATTATCTTTGAAAGACAGGGTCCTGTAAAAGGGACGTTTCTTTTTTTGCTGAGTTTATGTTGTACTGGTAAGTGAAAAAGCTGGAAAGAACTCCCAATGAAGGACACTTGGAAAGACAATGTGTTCACAGTGTGTGTCTCTCACCTGCTCGGGGTTCTCCCTGGTGAGGAACTTGAGGTGCGTGACGGCCGGGTACTTGTCCCTCCTGACCGGGTCTGTGGTGCAGCGCATAAAGAGTGAGGGCAGCAACTCCGTGTCGATGCGACACTTCTCGTTGACCACGCTCACGCACACCTTGAGTAAGGATCACAATAATGGCATTGCAATAATAGTACCACTTGATACATTACATTGGAGGAAAACTTCATATAATCGTGCAGTAAACCCTCATTACAAGAAAAGAAAATGCATTAGCATTTGTACAGTGTCGCTTGCCAGACTTATCAGAGACACGGTGACTGGCTAGCACTTCTGGTGTTAGCCAGTAATGATGAAAAATTCAATATCATTGCTAGCTAATACCTTGTAGAACTGCACAGGTGAGGAGCTACTACCGTCCGTTGCCGCCACCACGATGTTGCCCCCGCCGGTGAAGGCGATGTCGGCCAGGGCAACTCGGACCCTCAGGCGACACAGGCTCTCGCTGGCGGTCAACAGCTGACCGTTGGGCTTCAGCAAGGACACCGTGACCAGGCCGCTCACCGTCACTGCCAGCCAGCCTTCCATGGGCTTACCCCCTAACAGCGTGAGAGATGGCGAGAACTTGACCCGTGAAAACTTCTCCCCAAAGTTGGTGGGGGAAGGTTGGAGGAGAGGTAGAGAGAGTGGGTAGTAGCACATTTCAAGAAACTAAGTGGAAAATTACAGATATGTCTGTATATGCTTGTTATATGCAGCACTACACAGCCATTTTACAGCACCCCTGCCAAATAGTGACATATAGAGTATTGGCAGATCTCAAGAGCTTACCCTCATGGGAATTAGCCGTTTCACATCCGTTACATATACAAGACTACATTGAAATGTTTCTTACAGAAGAAATATGGAAAGCATATGTATAACCATTGTAGAAATTAAAAAGGGAACAATTAGGAGATTATGGGAAAAGTATTAGACTAAAGGTGAGGACACAACAGTTCACCTGACAAGACTGAATCCAAACATTACACTGTTGATTTTATGTGCATTTTACATTTACTGGACTTTTTGCAGCATTTGTTGATAACGAAATCTGAAAATACTCTGGATACATTCAGTAACATAATAAGAATATTCTTGGAAAATTTGGAATAGGTGCCAAAAAGTAAGGCCCAAAAAATCCCAAGGGTTTGAGTGAAAGGTCTAACTGGTATTTCCAAGTGGCCACACACTTTTCCAAAGTGTGCACAGTTCCTAAGTAATTTTAATGCACTTTTATGACTCAAAGAAGTGTCTTCAACTATAAGGTGCATTTTGGGGAACTAGAGCAAGCACACTTTAAGTTGTTTTGATGTGAACCCAGCCCTGCATTCCCGCCTTTACACAATTACTGTTGCTCCTTACGCAATCCAAAAACGGTCCATTATAAATCGCAATCTGGGTCAGGTGGGCATAATTTGAAAGTTTGCTCTGTTGTCAACATGACAAGCTAAATGATAAAATATGATTTTACAGTGTTAGGTTTCATACGGCAATTCAGAGAAGCAGATGGTAATTTTGGTGCGCGTAGAATTGAGTCATGAGTTCATTCTGATGTGTGGTCCGCGGCAAATTTTATTCAAACTACAACAAACATAGGCTCATTCTGTTCAGGACAATGTAGGGTGAAACGCCATGTCATTTTGTAACTGTACATCAAACATACGTGTTCCTAAACGTTGACACGGTGTATTACATAGGTTTTTATGATATGGAAATGTGAAGTGGACATTTGGACTCACGGGTGTTTGGCCTGCTTGTAATGATGTTTATTATAATCCTCAACGTATCATCTTTCAAAATACATAGAGTTCTCGTAATTTACAGCTTCCCTCACTCAGACAACAAAACATTTGCAAAAGTTGCCCAATTAGTACGAGGAATGTGGGCAACTTCTTGCCAAGCGCAGTGCTCATGTTCAGAATGGCTGTCAGTCAAAACCCATACAGAGCCGTGAAGCAGACACCCTGTGCTCTGACATCATGTATAGCATTTTACTGTACAGCCACTGCATTCCAATTTAGCCGCTTATCAGTGTCCAAATCTGCCATTTTCAACCATATACAGGTACGAGTTTAAAGTTGTATTTATTATTAAACCTTTATTTAACTAGGCAAGTCAGTTAAGAACAAATTCTTATTTACAATGACAGCCTAGGAACAGTGGGTTAACTGCCTTGTTCAGGGGCAGACCGACAGATTTTTACCTTGTCAGCTCGGGGATTCGATCTAGCAACCTTTCAGTTACTGGCCCAACGCTCTTAAACTTGTCTATAAAATATTGACAAAGTAATAAATCATAAGGTCCACACAGACAGTTGAGAAGAGCTGGTCGACACTGTGAATATGAGAATAAGCTGGTCCATTACCATCTCCACATGCAGAGCCAGCTTGACTCCATTATGCAGCCAGGACAGAGCTACGATAGGGTCTCCGTCCACTGCACTCCCTAGTGAAGTCTCCCAGCTGTTCACCAGGTGATCTGTCATCGCCCAGCACTTGATCTGCCCGTCTCCATCAGCAGACAGCAACCTGGAACCTGGAACACACAAAGACACATGAACGGATGCAATCGTGCGTGTGTGCGGGCACACACACACACACGCAACCTTTAAACTCAATACACCAGGGACACTTCCTGGCATTCCACATGAGTCTATCTGGACTGATAGGGCAGTTGCACCTTTAAAGGAATAATCCACTCAAACTACTCTTCAATAACTCTTCATAATCATGACGATGTGGCAAGTTACAATTTGCTTTTTGAAAGACCTATATCTTGAAAAATTGATTGCTGAATCCAAACACACAAAAATATATATATATATATATATAGTTTGAGTGGATTATTATTTTTCTTTTAAGGGTGGATTTGGTGTTACTACTATGTTGACCCACCTGATTGGTCCCACTCCAGACAGGTTATGACCTCGGCATGTCCAGAGTAAATGGAGTACACATCCCACGGGTGCTCTGTGTCAATGATGTGGACCATATGACTGACTTCTGAAATAAAGCAAATTGCTGCAGTGCATGTTCTGCTAATCAAGTCACTGCATTGAATTACATATGTAAAATGATATCCGTTTATAGGATCAAAACTGATACGGCAATGGGATTTGCTTGATTTGCTTTGCACAACATCAAAACTGTCAGAAGATCAGTACCAAAAGCACAGCTGTGTACCTTTCTCATCTTCTTCATTTTTTAGGTCTGTGGTAAAGGCAACTAGGTTCCTGCAGGACCAGGCACACGCCAGTGGGATGGATGGACAGTGGTTACTCTTGGGTCTCTTCTCCCACTCACAAAAATAGGCCACCTCCATCATTCAACCATACACTTGTCCACTGATTGAGCATGCGTTTTCAGTCCTTGTCCAATCAGAGAAATTGATATTTAATCAGTCCCTTTGCGTGGCTTCAGTGGACTACACTTTGCAGGTATAACACACGCAAGAGACATAATTCTAGCTAGCTGCATGTCACATTTGCTTGTATCACCTTCTTTGCAATCGTATTCTTCTAACTTCGTCACTTATTAGTTCGTTAGGTTACTTAGTTAGCTAACCGTCATATGCTCATGTAGGTTGCTCTGGATAAGAGCGTCTGCTAAATAACTCAAATGTAAATATATATGTTGTAATAAAGCTTACTAGCTAATATGCATTAGCTGCTTGCATAAACTAGCTGGTTTATATAAATAATTATCCTGATTAGCAAGCTAGCATTAGCTAGATGGCATATAACAATGGTAAAATTTGAAGAACCTGACAATGAAGCAACTACATTAGACGAACTTCTAATAAAAGCTAAATGTACATCTCTTATTCATAGAACTAGTAGGTGAAATTTAAAATGTATTTCCTTACCATCTATCTACCACTGTGCAATAAATCAGGGGTGTATTAACTAGTCAGATCCTGTTGCAAAACATTTTACAACGGAAACTATTTACTCCCAAAAGTAAAACGTTTTGCAACGAGAGTTCCTATTTGACAAATTGTCCAAAAAGTCCCTCCCCGGTTGTCTTATTCCGTTGCAAAACGGTTTGTAAATCTGATGTTAATTTGACAAAACTTTTTACAACGGAATATGACTAATGAATACACCCCATCCAACTACAAACAAAATATGGGTCATTGCTAGAAGAGATACAGCTTTTGTCAAATTAACTTTTGTCATAATCATAGCAGGTTACGAGAACTATACGCAGCAGATTATGATAATTAGGATAAGGTTTGCTAAAATACAACAAAAGTAAACTTTTGACGTACATTTGACAAAATATGGATACCATATTGCTACCTTATAGCCATGAACACAAAGATGGTACGATAGGACCCCTGACAGCGAATTTAGACCTATTTTGAGTTGCCTGCAACATTCTTTTAAATTAATTGCGTTTCCTTGGTAGATTATAATTTCATCGAAAGCGAATCACAGTTTAATCTGTCCATTTTTGTTTACACTGAATATATATATATATTTGTATGATCCTTTTTTTATAAAGTGTATGGACGTTGTATCTACAGAGGGCGCTCGCTCCAATCGACTATTGTCAAACTCTTGACTTGCCTTGTTTGTTTTCAAGGCTTAATGGTTGATGCTAAGGAATAGTTCAACTGGTTGAGAGTATTGCAAACGGTAGAAGAAAAAAAATCGGGAATCATACTCAATGTCCATCTAAAAAGGCAAACTGAGATCGACATTTTCGAGGCGAACTCTCGACTAAAAAGTAACATACGGGTTATCATCGTAGAACTTGAACGTGAGCGTTAGCCACTATAGCGTGAGCAGGGTAGTGCTAGCTAACTTGATAAACGTTTTATTTTTATTTTATTGGACGTTTCTGGTGAATTACAATGAGACGAATGCATACAAGCTAAGTTAGCATAATATACTAAGAATATACATCACCATAATCGTCAATGTTTTCGCCTCGGAATGTTGTTCACCACCAGTGCTAACTAGCATGTTAGCAATGGTATGTTGCAGGTAGTTAATTAGCCGGGGTTTGAATGGTGACTGACGCTTAGTTATAAGGCCCTAAAACGGCCAGTAGAAATTTGTAAAGAATATTTTAACATTACTGTATGCGCCATTTTTTTAGGTTGCTACAGTGGTTGAGTTGTATTGGAACTCATTAACTAACGTTAGTTACGCTAGTGGGGGCGCTTTGGGAGCTAAGCCAGAATGCCAGATACACAACGACCATGTCGGAAAAATTTATATAACGCACAGCCCTTCTAGACATCAAATTGGTCACCTCTAGCAATTGTGACTTTTCTATGTAAACTGACAGCTGCATTATTGCATTAAGTTAATGCAGTTTTGCACCATCCTACAGTTGGAGTTGTTGGTGCCAGTGCGGTTAAGTTGCGTACATAGATCCACGTTTCAACTGGATTGAGATAGTGACTTGCTATCAGTCGTCTTGCCAGACATACAATGTCAGAAAACCAGGGCAACGTGAACAATAACGTCCCGCTAAATAACAATGGCGGGGCGAACAGAATGCGAAACCCTAATATCAACCAGAACCCACTCATCAATGTTCGAGACAGACTTTTCCATGCCCTATTCTTCAAGATGGCAGTTACCTATGCCAGATTGTTTCCACCATCTTTCAGAAGAATCTTCGAGTTCTTTGTCCTATTGAAGGTAAGACGTTCCTCTCACTATTTTACCTTCATGTAGGCTACAATGTCAAGAATCGGCTAACAAGAACGAACGGTAGGTTAATTTGCTTCATTGGTTTTGTACATGTGTGATTGCTGCTTCTCAGGGGGTAATTTCTTCCAATGATTACAGAAAATGTAGGTGCTTTTAGCAACGCGGTTCTATTACATACACTAGCATTGCTTTCAATTGTATGGGGTTGCACAAAAAGTCAGGGGGAAGCCAGAAGTTAAATCCAATTCCATTTCAATTTACTGTGCCAATGGGTGTGGAATTTGAGCTTCATGGATCTTCTTAAACAGTTTCCAAACGTGGGTCTGTTGTAGACCCAATTCATCTCTGCTTACCTCATGTCAAAGTCCCCCACAGGTTATTCCTTTTTCTCCACATAATGGTGCACGTGCAGGACTTTTTTATTTTTGCATTAGGTAAGCAGGTCTACAACAGACCCACGTTTGGAAAGTATGTTTAATAATACAATCCTTTTAGATATTTTGTCTCAAATTCATAATGACCAACAGTCCTGCCCACTGGCACAGTAAGTTGAAATGAAATTGTATTTAGTTTCGGACTACCCATGGACTGTTTCTGTGGAACCCCCAGACTGTTTGTGTGCTACTCACTGACAGTATTTCTCTCTACAGTGTATGTAAATACACCTGTGTTGCTAAGGGCACCTACAGAAAATGGTAAACAGTAAAGGTGTGCATGGAGTACAACCCCCCCCCCCCCCCCCCCCCTTTCAGAAGATGCACACCCTGGCCACTGTCAACTTGACAGGTGGTAAAGAATGCACATGTCAAAGGAAGTAGACTACTTATCTTACCCCCCCCCCCCCACCACCACCACCACCATATCTCCAAACAGTGCCTCAACAAAACAGCAGTTTCTCATGAACAATACCACAATGAGAAACCATCTTTGTGTAACATTCAAACAAGAGGGGGTAGAAATGCCTGGTTAGTTTCTCGCCCAACTATAGTATAGTTTGTTGAACCTCAACTTGACCTGCCAAAAGTGGGACGTGAATGGGTCTGTGCAGCGTGCCCTCGCCGTTCTTTGCATCCTGTGATCATGCCACAGTCCAAATTCCGAATTTGTTTGGAGTGGTTCTGCTGCTGCTACTACTGCTGCTGCCTCTGTTTTGATGTGTGGAATAGTGTGCGCCTTAGATCTTACAGTTGAGTAGAACATAAATAATCAACCTCCACAATTGCCGCTTGATTGCATCAGATTCTGACCAATTTAACACATCATGTACGTATTTATCTCTGGCACATCACACTGGCGCATTGGAATGTGTTGATTCAGCACAACAATAACCAAGAAAAACCTTCGCATTAGGTGGGAAGGTTGTACATGTCAAATGTATTAGTTCTAGCACATCCTCGTCATCAACAGAGTCAATGATTGACACATCTATTCTACACAATATATTATCATAGCCAGTAATTAACTCGAGTTTCAACATTGCAGTAGGGCCGGCCTTTCCGAACTGTGATTAGGCTTAAACCCGGGAAAGCCTTTGCTTGTGCAACTCCGGGCATACAGGAACACATTGACCAAAATGCACACTCATTCTCATCAGCTCTGCATGAAGGTTGCAGGCAGCATAACACCAAAGACAGGCATTTTCAGGGGGTTATAATTGCAGTGACCCTCAACTCAGTCTAGTCACTAGTGAGTCATCTTAACAGGCATCACATTAGAGCTCTCCTGTCCTTGCTTTTTTCCTTATCTGTGTGGATAAAAACTCAGAGGTTGTTGATTATGTTTTTATGTGGTCAAGGTGTGTGTGCATACATACATACACACTGAGTGTACAAAACATTAAGAACACCTGCTCTTTACATGACAGGCTGACCAGGTGAAAGATATGATCCCTTATTGATGTCGCCATTTTAAATCCACTTCAATCACTTTAGATGAAGGTGAGCATACAGGATAAAGAATGATTTTTAAGCCTTGAGACAATTGAGACATGGATTGTGTGTGTGTGTGTGCCATTTAGAGGGTGAATGGGCAAGACAAAAGATTGAAGTGCCTTTGAACGGGTATGGTAGGAGCCAGGCCCACCGGTTTGAATGTGTGAAGAACTACAACGCTGCTGTATGGGGGTGGTGGTGCAACTCAATATTAGGAAGGTATTGTTAATGTTTGTATCAAATCAAAAGTCGAATCAAATTGTATTTGTCACATACAAGCCCTTAACCAACAATGCAGTTTTAAGATGTGTATATATAAAAAACACACAAATATTTAAGGATCAACAATAAAATAACAGTAGCGTGGCTATATACAGGGGGTTCCGGTACAGAGTCGATGTGAAGGGGAACCAGTTAGTCGAGGTAATATGTACATGTAGGTAGAGGCAAAGTGACTCGGCATGGATAATAAACAGAGAGTAGCAGCAGTGTAAAAATGGGGGGTGGGGACAATCAAATAGTCCGGGTAGCCATTTGATGAATTGTTCAAGAGTCTTATGGCTTGCAGGTAGAAGCTGTTAAGAAGCCTTTTGGACCTAGACTTGGCGCTCCGTGTGTGTGTACATTATGTACCAGGCCTCCACACAAGCTAACTGACAGTGGGAATCCGCCTGCCTGAGTCCGTTACCAGACAAGAGAGAAGAGCGACGCTCTGAAGCAGAGAGAAGGGGGAAGAGGGAGAGGGAAGGACAGAGGAGAAAAGAGATAGACAGCCATTTTCAGAGGCACCTGCCTGCCACTACTTGTTGGGATGCGATGGATGGGAAACAAAATGGCACGTCCCCTATCTGTCTCTGGTTTCACTGACACTTTAGCTTTGGACACAAGCATCTTTTTAATGTTCTGAGTGTTGTCTTCCTGATGAAGAGGATCATTCTAAATAGACCAGGCTCTCTAGCACCTCACGTTTCTCCTCAGCTGACTGCTGTCTGTAGGAATCTATCCTACTGCACCTTTTGTAGTGGGCACCTTCACTAAGCAGCCTCTGTGATGGTCATTTAGGCCAGGGTTTCCCAAACTTGGTCCTTGGGCCCCCCCTGGGTACACAGCTGATTCAAATAATCAAAGCTTTGTGATGTGTTGGTTATTTGAGTCAGCTGTGTAGTGCATTTACAAAAAACAAAATGTGCACCCAGGGGGAGCCCCAGGACCAAGTTAGGCTATTTCTCCACCATTTGATGTATAGGATTCAGGGTTGGGGGAAAATGTTGAAGAGCAATTGACCCCGATCCTGACAGGATCTCTTTCTGCTACTCCTCAAACCTTGCACATATGTGACCCCCCCCCCCCCCCCCCCCCCCATTAAGCATCTGGAAATACCAATATCGCCCTAGACAATCTGCCATAGTTTAATGCTCTCTACCTCTCTCTTGCTCTACCTCTCTACCTCTACCAGGCCCTGTTTGTGCTCTTCATCCTAGCCTACATCCACATCGCCTTCTCCCGCTCGCCCATCAACTGCCTGGAACACGTGCGGGAGAAGTGGCCGCGTGACGGCATCCTGCGCGTGGAGATCCAGCGCAACTCGTCGCGTGCGCCCATCTTCCTGCAGTTCTACGACACGGATGGCTTCCAGGGCCTGGTCAAGGAACCAGAGGGGGAGGGAGAGGGAGGAGGAGGGCTGGGCCTGGCCGCGCTGCACCACGAGGAGGACGACGACGAGGAGGAGATGACCCTGGAGATGTTTGACAACAGCTCTGTGCAGGTGAGGGTGAGAGAGAGGGAGGGAAGCAGGGATGGGGGCTTGAGAGGAAGGCTAAAGGCAGAGACACCAATGATTCTGCTACCTCGTGCCCCTGTCCACAATAATGACCATACAATGACCTTGCATTGTTCACACAGTGCCTTCAGAAAGTATTATTCCACATTTTGTGTTACAGCCTGAATTCAAAATGGATTACATTTGTTTTTCTCACCCATCTACACACACTATATCAAATGTATTGAAAATAAAATATAGAAATATCTAATTTACTTAAGTATTTACACGAGTCAATACATGTTTGAATCACCTTCGGCAGTGATTACAGCTATGAGTTTTTGGTAAGTCTCTAAGCGCTTTGCACACCTTGATTGTACAACATTTGCACATTTATTATTTTTTAAATTCTTCAAAGTTTGGCCATAGATTTTCAAGACTATTTTAAGTCAACTAAAACTAGGCCACTCAGTGTCATCTTAGTAGGCAACTCTAGTGTGTTTGGCCATGTGTTTTAGGTTATTGTCCTGCTGAAAGGTGAATTTGTCTCCCGGTGTCTGTTGGAAAGCCGACTGAACCAGGTTTTCCTCTAGGATTTTTCCTGTGCTTAGCTCTATTCCGTTGCTTTTTATCCTAAAGAAACGATCTCGTCCTTGCTGATGACAAACATACCCATAACATGATGCAGCCACTGTCATGCTTGAAAATATGAAGTGGTACTGAGTGATATGATGGATTTGCCCTAAATGTAAGGCTTGTGTTCAGGACATAAAGTACTTTTTTTTTTGGGCCACATTTTTAGCAGTTTTACTTTAGTGCTTTATTGCAAACAGGATGCATGTTTTTGAATATATGTATTCTGTACAGGCTTCCTTTTCACTCCGTCATTTAGGTTCATATTGTGGAGTAACTACAATGTTGTTGATCCATCCTCAGTTTTATCCTTTCACATCCATTAAACTTTAACGAAATCCCTGAACGGTTTCCTTCCTCTCCGGCCACTGAGTTAGAAAGGACGCCTGTGTCTTTATAGTTACTGGGTGTATTGATACACCATCCAAAGTGTAATTAATAACTTCACCATGCTCAAAGGGATATTCAATGTCTGTCTCAAAGGTTTGCCATAACTGAGGTTGACTTTATTGACTCAAGACATTTCCGTTTTAAATGTTTTATTAATTTGTAGAAATGTTTAAACATATTTCTACTTTGACATTATGGGGTATTGTGTGTAAGCCAGTGACGCATCTCAATTTAATCCATTTTAAATTCAGGCTATAAAACCACAACAATTAGCAAAAAGTCAAGGGGTGTGACTACTCAAGTCTTTCTCCTTTCTCGCTGTCAGTTTGAGCTAGACATCGAGCCGCGGCTGAAGCCCTCGCTGAGCGGCATCGGCCTTGGGGGGGGGGGCCTCAACGACAGCCAGGACCTCTCCTTCAGCCAGTCGCCCACTAAAGGTATGCAGCCGCTGAGGGAGACAGTCTCCGAGATTGAGATGCTAACACGAGCAGGTAAACTTAACCCCCCCACCCCCACCCAACCATACCTACCTACCTGTCTACACCCCTAGTGAGTGAGAATCCTCTCTTCTCACCACTCCTTTCTTCCTCCTTCCCTCTTCCTGCAAGCTAGCTCCCTTCCGGCCATCTTCTTGTCCTTGGTCACCCCCTTCTGGCATAATTCCTTTCCAAAAAATGTGTTCCCTTGTCTTCTGCCACCTCAACGACTTCCTGTAGCTGTTGTTGTGATGGATCAGACTGTTTAAATCCAACTGTTTGAATCCGACTGTGGCCATGATGTCATCGCATTTCCTGCAGTGGGCCCTGGCTATGCCAAGATGAAGACTGTGTTGATCTGACCTTTTGCAGCTCGCTCCAGCAGAAGCAGTCAAGAGCCAGGCTCCAGACTTTAGTTTAGGCCCTGTTTGTGTCGTGTCTGTGTGCCCTGACATTGGCTTTAACAATTCTAAATGGCCTTTGCATAACATTTCTTATGTGCATGTTTTGCGTTTTATTGCTGTAAGTCTGACTCCTCCTTTCCCTAATTTGCTTTTAATTAAGTCTTGGCAATGTGTTTCTGTCAATGTTTTGCCATTTTAGGTGGGCTCTAACTAGTTTAAATATGAGTTGTTCTAATGCAATGCAAGAGTGTGTGTGCTGTGGGGTTGGTGGGTTGCTGTATGTGTGCTTTGTTGGTGTGGTAAGCTGCACTGCTTACCTATAAGTGTGTTTCTCTCTCTGTGTGTGTCGTCAGTGTGGCCTCAGGAGGAGTACATAGTTGAGTACTCTCTGGAGTACGGCTTCCTCCGCTTGTCCCAGACCACCCGGCAACGCCTCAACATCCCCGTCATGGTCGTCACGCTGGGTAAGTGGTTATAAAGCCTACTTAACACTGTCCTAAGCATGACATAACACATGATCACAGATGTCATGAATGGTCTTAGCTAGATGAGCGGTGTTATTAAGCCTGTCTAAACTCATAAGCATGACATAGCAGGTGTCATACATATTCATATCTGGGTAAGCTCTGTCATAAAGCCTACTATGAACACTCAAAAGCATGCCATAGCATGTGTCACAAACAGTGATGTTGCTAAAGTGATAGGAACTATGACCACTGACTTGCAAGTTAGCTTGCCAATGAGCAGTAGTTGGTTAGATCAGTAGTTACAGATGAGCAGTAGTAGTTGGTTATATCAGTAGTTACAGATGAGCAGCAGCAGTAGTTGGTTATATCAGTAGTTACCAATGAGCGGCAGTAGTTGGTTATATCAGTAGTTACAGATGAGCAGCAGCAGTAGTTGGTTATATCAGTAGTTACCAATGAACAGCAGCAGTAGTTGGTTATATCAGTAGTTACAGATGAGCAGCAGCAGTAGTTGGTTATATCAGTAGTTACCAATGAGCAGCAGTAGTTGGTTATATCAGTAGTTACCAATGAGCAGCAGTAGTTGGTTATATCAGTAGTTACCAATGAGCAGCAGCAGTAGTTGGTTATATCAGTAGTTACCAATGAGCAGCAGCAGTAGTTGGTTATATCAGTAGTTACCAATGAGCAGCAGCAGTAGTTGGTTATATCAGTAGTTACCAATGAGCAGCAGCAGTAGTTGGTTATATCAGTAGTTACCAATGAGCAGCAGCAGTAGTTGGTTAGATCAGTAGTTACCGATGAGCAGCAGTAGTTAGTTAGGTCAGTAGTTACCGATGAGCAGCAGTAGTAGTTGGTTAGATCAGTAGTTACCGATGAGCAGCAGTAGTAGTTGGTTAGATCAGTAGTTACCGATGAGCAGCAGTAGTAGTTGGTTAGATCAGTAGTTACCGATGAGCAGCAGTAGTAGTTGGTTAGATCAGTAGTTACCGATGAGCAGCAGTAGTAGTTGGTTAGATCAGTAGTTACCGATGAGCAGCAGTAGTAGTTGGTTAGATCAGTAGTTACAGATGAGCAGCAGTAGTAGTTGGTTAGATCAGTAGTTACAGATGAGCAGCAGTAGTAGTTGGTTAGATCAGTAGTTACAGATGAGCAGCAGTAGTAGTTGGTTAGATCAGTAGTTACAGATGAGCAGCAGTAGTAGTTGGTTAGATCAGTAGTTACAGATGAGCAGCAGTAGTAGTTGGTTAGATCAGTAGTTACAGATGAGCAGCAGTAGTAGTTGGTTAGATCAGTAGTTACAGATGAGCAGCAGTAGTAGTTGGTTAGATCAGTAGTTACAGATGAGCAGCAGTAGTAGTTGGTTAGATCAGTAGTTACAGATGAGCAGCAGTAGTAGTTGGTTAGATCAGTAGTTACAGATGAGCAGCAGTAGTAGTTGGTTAGATCAGTAGTTACAGATGAGCAGCAGTAGTAGTTGGTTAGATCAGTAGTTACAGATGAGCAGCAGTAGTAGTTGGTTAGATCAGTAGTTACAGATGAGCAGCAGTAGTAGTTGGTTAGATCAGTAGTTACAGATGAGCAGCAGTAGTAGTTGGTTAGATCAGTAGTTACAGATGAGCAGCAGTAGTAGTTGGTTAGATCAGTAGTTACAGATGAGCAGCAGTAGTAGTTGGTTAGATCAGTAGTTACAGATGAGCAGCAGTAGTAGTTGGTTAGATCAGTAGTTACAGATGAGCAGCAGTAGTAGTTGGTTAGATCAGTAGTTACAGATGAGCAGCAGTAGTAGTTGGTTAGATCAGTAGTTACAGATGAGCAGCAGTAGTAGTTGGTTAGATCAGTAGTTACAGATGAGCAGCAGTAGTAGTTGGTTAGATCAGTAGTTACAGATGAGCAGCAGTAGTAGTTGGTTAGATCAGTAGTTACAGATGAGCAGCAGTAGTAGTTGGTTAGATCAGTAGTTACAGATGAGCAGCAGTAGTAGTTGGTTAGATCAGTAGTTACAGATGAGCAGCAGTAGTAGTTGGTTAGATCAGTAGTTACAGATGAGCAGCAGTAGTAGTTGGTTAGATCAGTAGTTACAGATGAGCAGCAGTAGTAGTTGGTTAGATCAGTAGTTACAGATGAGCAGCAGTAGTAGTTGGTTAGATCAGTAGTTACAGATGAGCAGCAGTAGTAGTTGGTTAGATCAGTAGTTACAGATGAGCAGCAGTAGTAGTTGGTTAGATCAGTAGTTACAGATGAGCAGCAGTAGTAGTTGGTTAGATCAGTAGTTACAGATGAGCAGCAGTAGTAGTTGGTTAGATCAGTAGTTACAGATGAGCAGCAGTAGTAGTTGGTTAGATCAGTAGTTACAGATGAGCAGCAGTAGTAGTTGGTTAGATCAGTAGTTACAGATGAGCAGCAGTAGTAGTTGGTTAGATCAGTAGTTACAGATGAGCAGCAGTAGTTGGTTAGATCAGTAGTTACCGATGAGCAGCAGTAGTTGGTTAGATCAGTAGTTACCGATGAGCAACAGTAGCTGGTTAGGTCAGTAGTTACCGATGAGCAGTAGCAGGAGTTGGCTAGATCAGTAGTTACCGATGAGCAGCAGCAGTAGTTGGTTATATCAGTAGTTATCGATGAGCATGCTGATGTACTCATCCTCTGGTGGCTAAGATGGACAGGAGCTAGCTTGCTGCTGACTTTTATTTTGAAATATTTTAGTATTTGGGCCATAGGTCATATTGGCCAAAACAATGGTGCTTTATTAAGCAGTCATCTTAACGAAACTCAAAGCTGAAAGCGCTCTGACCACCCTTTGTTGCGCGCCCACGGCTAACTTTCACATTAGCATTTTAGCAGACGCTCTTATCCAGAGCTTTAAAGGCAAGCGCAATCAAAGTATCGCCAGCAAAACACTTCACTCAACATCGTACTCGGGCACACTAAAAAGCCTGGTTGAAGTAGCACAGACGCAGTGTTCTGAGGACAGGAGGTGCTGTCTGTGTGAGGCTTCATAACCTAATCCCGTGCCTGTGTGCGCATGCAGACCCAATGAAGGACCAGTGCTTTGGGGACGGCTTCAGCCGCTTCCTCCTGGATGAGTTCCTGGGCTACGATGACATCCTGATGTCCAGCGTCAAGGCCCTGGCCGAGAACGAGGAGAATAAAGGTACGCGGTGGTTAAGGGCGGAGGACTGTTTCTCCTGCGTGTGTCTTTCCTTAGTGGTATGCAAAACTGTGTGTGAGTGCGTGTCTGATCGGTACTATGTCTGTCTCTGTGTGTGTGTGTGAGAACAGGCTTCCTCAGGAACGTGGTGTCAGGGGAACACTACCGATTTGTCAGCATGTGGATGGCCCGCACCTCCTATCTGGCTGCCTTTGTCATCATGGTAATATTCGTAAGTGTCAGTCTCCACACACCCATTTGTTAAATATCCCAAGTGTTCAAAATCCTACTTAAAAATAAAAAAAACATCCCATGTGTTCAATTTAGCCCATTTTAAGCCTTTATTTGGGTTCCTTATTGAACGTTTCACCCCAAAAAGTAAGAACGAGGCATTCCATTGAACGTTTAATTGTTGTTTTCCTCTGTATCTGCAGACCCTGTCGGTGTCTATGCTGCTGCGCTACTCCCACCACCAGATCTTCGTCTTCATCGGTGAGAACACACACACACACAGACCCCGCTAGTAGCCTTGAAAGACACACTCCGTGCCGCACGTCTCTTTGACCTTACGCCAAACTCGCTCACCTTTCACCCTCTCCGTCTCACCAGTGGATCTGCTGCAGATGTTGGAAATGAACATGACCATTGCCTTCCCAGCAGCCCCTCTGCTCACCGTCATCCTGGCTCTCGTGGGTAAGAGTGTCTCGCCGTTTGAGCCACCATGCAACAAGCTGGGTCTTGTTTTTTTTTTATGATTTCATTTACGAATGAACAGTGGGTAAGAAGAAGCTTTCCCTTTCTACCAGGCATGGAGGCCATCATGTCGGAGTTTTTCAACGACACCACCACCGCCTTCTACATCATCCTCATCGTGTGGCTGGCCGACCAGTACGACGCCATCTGCTGCCACACCAACACCAGCAAACGTCATTGGCTGAGGTGAGTCCAACACACCAACACCAGCAAATGCCGTTGGCTGGAGTAAGCCGTGCATACCCTCCAATATCTCATAAAATGGGGATGGGTTGACGAGAAGGGAACTATTTGGCGCATTTCTATGACTTCAGCAAACAACTGATCACTTTGTCTCTCCAGTTCCAGGCAGTCCTTCCATTCCACAGTCAAGTCAGTCCAGTGTGATGCTGGTATTTTCAGCTACTCTCTAAAGAGGTTGTCTCTGTGTCTCCCGCAGGTTCTTCTATCTGTATCACTTTGCGTTCTACGCCTACCACTACCGCTTCAACGGCCAGTACAGCAGCCTGGCTCTGGTCACCTCCTGGCTCTTCATACAGGTGAGACACGGCAGGGAAGGAAAGGAGGAGTTGGATGAAATGAAATACAAATAAATTGTGCTTTTTTAAAAAATAAACTAGAGAAAAGACGCTCCCAAACTAGTGTACTAGCCCACACACTCCTCCAGTGTTTTGAGTAGGAAACACTATAGGCTTTGCATTTGTTTCAAGGGACCTACACACTTCATTTATTCAGTACGCTGAGTGGGAAAGTGATTTATCATGTTATTGTGCTGTTATTCCGGCATATTACTCATTAAATGTTACTGTAATCTAAGAAAACATAGAACTGTGTTTGTTTTAGTAAATAGCAATAAATCATATTGGGTTAGTGTTTTTTTTAAACCCAATTTTAAAGAAATTTCCTGAAATCAATTTCTCTGTAGTAGCGACTGTGCATGATGCTAAGGTTTCAGCCCTCATGCTAGTGGCTGTCCCAAAGAGATTAGCATCCTAGGCTACATTTTAGCCAATGTAGCGATTCGCCTGTGATTTGAGATCACACCCCTGAAGTCATGCCAGCCACACAGCTCTTGTTGGAATTTGTAGCCTTCCAGCCTCCAGGCCCAGATTTTAACTCCATTACTTAAAAACAGACTTATTTAAACCCCTGTACCTCTTCATCCCTCCATCCCTAGCACTCCATGATCTACTTCTTCCACCACTACGAGCTACCGGCCATCCTGCAGCAGATCCGCATCCAGGAGATGCTGCTGCAGAACCAGCAGGCGGGCCAGGGGGGAAACCAGACTGCCTTGCAGGACAACCTTAACAACAACACCACCGCAGCAGCTGCAGCTGGAGGAGCGGCTCCAGCCCGGGGGGGGGCAGCCAATGGCCAGGTCCAACTGCCAGACGAGCCCCAGGCGGCTTCGGCGGCCCAGGCCCAAGGTACAGCGACCCAGGCTTTCCAGTCTAACAGCATGGCCAGCAGCGCTACGTTAGAAGGGACCCGGGAAGAGTTGACGATGACGACGGAGCTGGACTGGATGGCGGAGACGGCGGCCATCATCACGGAGGCCCTGTCCTCCTCCTTGGCTCCCCAGCTGGAGAGCACGGAAGGGGGGTTGCTGGGGGAGGCCGAAGAGGTGGGGGGGGTCATGGTTTCTGAGGCGGGCCTCAGCGTGGTGGCGGAGATTCGAATGGGGGGTGGGGGTGGAGGAGGAGAGGGTACAGATGGCCTCAATCCCAGTTTGGTTCCAGTGGAAATCAAAACCGTAGGGGCCTGCAGCAGCAGTGCAGCTGTCTTAGGCCAGCCTCTTCCTCCCTCTCCTCCAATAGGAGGACTTCAGGAAGCAGAGACTAGCCTCTCTAGTGTCAGTCCCTTCCTCCTTCCTCCTTCTCCTCCTCCACACACAGACTGCAGTAGGGCAGGGGCTGGGGAGCCAGAGAGCCCTGGGCAAAGCCCCACAGACTGGGAGCCCAAGACAGAGGAACCCCCCAGCCCCACTCCGTCCTGAGCCCCCCTACTCCAACTCACGTATGCTCCCACACGCAGAGGCAACATGTCTTCTCCCCCCTCAATTCCTCTTCCAACACCGCAAGATTGCCGCCGTGGCTATATTACTGTAATCTCATTCTTACGACACCAAGGAGAAGCGAGGGATGGAAAGCTAAGAAAAGGCGCCCCCCTCCACTCTCCTCTAGAATCTCTGCTACAATAATGTTTTGTTTTGCTTTTAGTTTCCCCATCCTTAGTGGGACAGTGACTTTTTCCATCCGTCGCAGAGTTTTTGCTCAAATTATGTGTGATACACCAACTTTGCTGCAAAGTTGTGGAATCGTTCGGGAAAGGCTACCATGACATTTTGCCATGTGATATTTGTGTTTGTTTATGATTGAAAGTTGATTTGTAAAATAGAGAGGCGGCAATCCTATTGCGTTGATGTACAATTCCTTAAAGGATGTTTCTTTTGGTTAGGTGTCTCGACGGGCTTTGGAAATGGCAGTGTACTCTATGCGTGTTCTTTTTGAGAGCACAGTGGACTACCATACCAGTCATCACAAGGCTGTAACACATACTACGAGTCATTCATTCCATCTGGTCCTCGAACCCAGAAAAAGAACATACGAATACAACCCTGTGTTTCTGAGTTGCTACAGTGTCCGAGTTGGTCATTTTTCTTTCAGAACTGTAGGCTAGTAATGTTGCTGTGGTTTGTGTAGATACTTAGTCACGCACCACTTTTTCACAGGCGCTCAACTGGCAACCGGCTCCACAAGCTAGCGCTAGCCCTGAGTGGAGCATCATGGGAAATTGAGTTTTCATCCACTTTGGAGTGTTAAGCAGACCTGCTTGCTCTTGTTCAGATTTTTTTTCTCCCCCGTCCGCTTCTCTTATGACGATTGGCAGTTGCTCCCCGTACTTCTTGAGCTGAAGAAGAGCGGCCATCATTGCGGTTTCTCTCATCTTAACCCCTTTTGAGTGAAACTGCGTCATTGGTCCGCCCCTGGGAGCTTTTCTGTGTACTGCTAGCCAACCAATTCTCTCATCACCATGTTTTGTATTTGTCTTTCACATTAGAATCGCTTCACTAGTCATGTGCACATTAAACAGAATCAACCTGAAGGCTCAACCATTGCCTTAAACACCCGTTTCATGGTCTTCAAACAAATTGATTTAAGTCAATATTTTTTCCCATGGCCCCTTAGACTGTATTCCAAAAGAGGAGCATGTGACTGTAAAAAAGAAATGCGCTTCATCACAAGGAAGTTTTCTGGTTCATGGCGTCAGCTGACTGAGGCCCATTTCAAGCTCAAACACACAGATCTTTGCCCCAGACTGGCACAAGACAATACCAGGCGATGTTGAACAGCTTCAGGGTAAAGCCATTGTACCCAGCCGAACCCATCTCCATTACATTTGTCATTGTGATCTACCATTCAGCTGCCCAACTGGATAGTTATGAAGAAAAAGCATATTGGACCCTGGGGGGCATTTAATTTTGTAGAAAAATATATTTAGGATTAATATTTTATCTTTCATCAATGTTCTTGTTTCAAAACCTTCAGGAGATTATGATAAAGCTGCACAATGTTAAAAACCTTCCACGGCTGCTCTATTCCATAGCTCACGGGAGACTAAATAACTGGCTTGTAAAATGCTACTGTGATGCTAGTTGTATTTGCTAGGGTCTAAAGACAAACATTGTTTTCCTGTACTCAGATGGACCTGACATGCATCATGCTTCCCCTTTTCTGGAACTAGCTGAACAAGGTACTAACATGGACAGGGTATAACACAAGTCGAGAGGTTTTGACATTGTAACTCTATAGACATAAACGGTCAGGGAAGGATCAGTAGTCATTGACAGCTGTGGTCGACGTCTTCGTCCTCAGCTGTTTGAACTGAGAACAATCTGACCAGAGAGCTTTTATTTTGAATGATACCTTATATGATTCCGAATGAGAGATTAGTGCAAGTTGAGATTGCCCTTGTTGGCCTCATATCAGAGGAAAATGGGTTGTTTCTCAACAGAATGGCGATAATCAAGGGACATTTCGCAAAATATCATTGTTCTATTGAGACACGAGGGGTTAGCGTAATTTCTGCTCAGTGAGTTGGGTGGAGATGTAGTCAAGGCTATGCAACGGGCAGGACAGAGGACGTGGTTATGGGATGAGAAGGTTGTCCAAATTGTGCAATATGACAAGTCAGTTTAAAGAAGTCTTTTGAGTTCATTCTAGGGGAAGCTTTTACCGATAAGAGAAGAAAAAAAATGTTCCGTCAATGAGGTTTTCTGATCAGTTTCTTTATCTGTGCCTATATTCCGTTCTGTGAGAGAAAACGGGATGATTGTAGCCTTGCAACAGTTGCTATCCATTTGTAGTTAATTTTAGACAATGATAAATGAACCCTTCGATCTGTGATGGACTAGATTCCTCTCATTCAAATGTATTTAACTGTTCAGTAAACCAAGTGCAGTAGAAGCATTCTTTGCACAAAATGCCGTTGTTGTGGTTATTTCTGTTTGTGTGTCCTAGTATTGGTCATGGAAATCCTAGACACAAAGTATGTTGTCCACCACAATATAATATATATTTTTTTTAAACCTTTTTATTTATCCAGGAAGTCCCACTGCGGTCAGGAAACCTCCCTTGTAAAATCAAATACAATTTTATTGGTCACAAAATAGGAACTTCCTGGGTATTGTATGTTGACATATTTCAAATCCTGTCACATGGATGTCACATCTGTATTTGGATCATGTTCACGAGGAAACCCCTGATTTGACAAAAGGATCCTATATCAGAAAGGAGAAATGACACCATGTTTAAATGTGAATACATGTTGAGTTAATTAATGTGTAATAGAGCTCGCCAGCTTGTAGTCCTAAAAACCAGAAATGATTTACCTCCTGGTTCATTCAGCCATTCCTATGGGGAAAGAATAGGGTTTTGGGGGAAAATGCCGAAAATAAGGTTAACGCAGGCTTAGAAGATCTTTTGTTCTGAGAGTCAGTTAAACGTGACCTTTTTGTGTGCTAATTAAAAAAAAAAATGTATTGCATAAATTCTTAAATTCTCAGTGACGTTAGCTGATAAAGATTCTCATAGGACAAACCGTAAAAGATCTAAGCCTGCGTGTACCACAGACCTTATTTTTGGCGTTTATCCAACTCAATTTTCCCATAGGCTTTTTCCCAACCAACCATGGTGCCTACAAAAAAACACCATTACTATTGCTCTCTATACACTGCCAGACATCAAACATGCCTAATACCTGTTATTCTATCACTGAAATTTAACCCTCAGTACCCGAAAGGTAAAAATACAGACCACACAAAGTACACATGACAAGGATTCACATTTCAACCTTCATCACAATCAAAACTTTCATCAGACTTTTATTCTTGAAAAACATGTCAATCAAGGCCAGTGAACAATATCGATTCGGATCTGAAAGGAAATAAAACATAACGCACCGCTCCTGATTCCTCCGCGGGAGTCGGGTCCTGTGGCAGAGGAGTGAGCGCTAGAAAGTTTAATGGCTCAGTTCACAGAACAGATGCAGCGCCATGGGTGGGCGTGCTGGTACCTCCAGCCCCACCGCATGGGACGATATACTGTATTCAAGTAGGCCTGAGGTTGCGCACATTTTGAAAGGTTGGTGTCCAGGGAAAGAGCTGCCATGCTACGGCATCAGGATCACAGGAAAAGGATGCATCCAAACCAAGGGAATCCAGCTGCTTTCAACAAACCCCTCCCTTTTTAACCCCTTACTACACCATTGATTGGTCCGTGTCCAAACACCAGAGGGGCATCACCTCTTTTCGTTGGTGTGTTTGGCGGGGGCTGTGCGGACTGTGGGCAGGGCCTTGAGGACAGGGTCTGTCATGGTGGTGGCACAGCGGGTGGAGGGGAGGGACGAGGTGGTTTTGGTGGAGGTGGGGAGGGATGCTGCAGCTAAAACCACGGGGGGCATTCCTGACACTATGGGTGCAGAGCAGGCGGCCTTCTCCTTGGCCAGGGAAGTCTGCAGCTCGGCCCTCCTGGCCAGAGCCGTCCTTAGCTGATCCCGGATCAGGTCGATCTTCTCCTGTAGCTCTTGTAGCTCCCCTGACCTTGGAGGAACGCCCAAGGAGGAAGATGAAGAAGGGATGGATGAAGAAGAGGCGGAGGGGAGGGAGAGCACCAGGTTGGCAAAGGAAGTCCCGAAGCCTCCATTTGCACAGACACGTGTTGCCTGGTTAGCCCCGGGGATACCTTCCCCCCCTCTGTCCCCTTCGGACTTGGTCACGGCCCGGGCCAGCAGGCGGCGGCTGTTGAGGGTCTCCAGGTTAAAGTGGACGCGCTTGTTGTCCTTAGCGGCTGCAGCGTCCCTGCTGTTCTCGCTGTTCCACTTGGCCGATGCCCTGGAGAGAAGAGGGTCAGGGGGAGGCTGGGGGTGCTGGTTCTTCTGGATGCAGCAGCTACTGGGAGATAAAAGGCTTGTGTCAGTAAAGAAAGAAAGACACTGGTCTGGTGCCAAATCAAGCACTACTAGTGTGTTAGCTCGCTTTGAATCTGTATCTCAGTAATATGACTGCCTCCTCTCATTACCGCTGATGGGTAAAAGGGCCATATGGATTCTACCTGTCCATGTCCTGTCAGATCACTCATCATGGAAGAAAGGTCAAGTAAATACTTCTTTTTTTTTAAAGGCAGCCATTTTGTCACCTTTTCTCTGTGTTGGTGTCTTGCTTCTTCTTCACGTCCTCATAGGTCTGGTTCAGGGCTCGGTGGATTTTCTGCAGAATAAATGGGGCTATAGTTACACTGACAGCCAAGCGATACGGGGGTTGAAAAGCTCCACACTGTTTTATTCAAAACGTGCAGAATCGACACCATCGTAGAAATTGTAATTACTTTTCCCCTCTCATTAATAATCCTCAATTGGGGAAGGAGCTTAGGAGACCTCCGCGTACTTAAGCCAGGCAGATTTGAAATGTCAGTCCTTTTAATACTCAACTTGGACTGGGCTTCCAAAATGGTGGTTATCTAAGTCAACAGCAGATGGCGGTGTTGCCTTAATGTTTTCAAATGACAGCCAAGGTGATATATAGTCCCAATGACAGTCTAGCCAAGAGCATGAGAAACCTACACCATAAACAACATTTTACAAGCAATAACGGTTTGTTAATATTGAATTCACAGTGGATACGTGAAGTGTAAGTGCTTTTAGATATAGAGTTTGTAAAACATGCCACACATTTGTTCAAGTAAAAAAGAGCACTTTAAAAAGGCCAATGAAAGAAACGATGAAAAAGTCAAGACTGAGGGAGAAACAGGAGGAAGGTTCTCAAGGCAGTGGCTTACTGTGAAAGGATATTGTATTGATACAGACTTGCACAAACTCACACAAACTCTCCTTTGGTTCACTCACACACACTCTCTCCCTCCATCTCACCTGGCTGGTGTGGAGCCAGTACTTGTACTTTTGTCGTCGTCGGATGCGGGGCAGCACCATGTGATAGAAGGCGTGCTCCCCAGCCAGGGTGAGCAGCGACGTGGCCACGCCCACACACAGCAGCACAAACAGCCCTGAGAAGTGACGGATGCCCATCTGGAGAGTCTGTAGGGGGAGGGAGGGGACAGTTGGGTTACTTGGACAGGGTTAACACATGTAACGCAGGGGGTTAACAATATAGTCAATTGATTGTCAACCTCCCCTAGAGTGGCCTGGAGGGGTCCTGCGTAGGAGAACTAATCAGAATGTAAAAAGCCTGGCGTCTAGGGCTATTACGATGACCCTATTACCAATACACCGGCGGTCAGGAGTTAAATTCCACATGACCGTTGGGTCAAGATACCTACCCACTGGGCACACATTAGCTGAATCAACATTGTTTCGACATCATTTCAATAAAATTACATTGAACCAACGTGGAATAGACGTTGAATTGACGTCTGGACCCAGTGGGTAGGCCACTCACTCCAGAACTGCGCTCTGTAAATGAATGGTGCTGATGGTCGACGGTAGCCGACAAAACTTGCTAACGGCCATCAAGTCGCTAATGGCCTGGTACTCAGCGCTCTATTGTCCCTCTAATCACTCTGACGTCAATGCGAATGCAATGGAAAATCAAATCGAACAGCTTTTTGATGTGTGGAATGAACTAAGTGTTCCTATAAACCCAGTCATTGTGTAACATTTCTATAGGCTATGCAATCGCGTGTGAAATCAGAGTTTTGATGGCGTCTATTAAAAAGAGGAGGATCCCAGCTTTCACTAATTGAAATAGATGATACTGTGTAACCATTAGGAACCCGATCGGTGAGCCCACTGAGTAACACATGCCTGATCTCTTCAACCTCCATGCCACGGGCTGCCTTTGGGAATATTCTATTTCCTGGTATTCTATCTGGTTATAGTTTATTCTACGGTGTTCTCATTGTATCTCTATAAGCCTACACTTCTATTCTACTCTATTTCTATTCTATTCTACTCTACTCTATGATTAGTTTCTACCCTGTGGGCTGCTGCAGAGTCCCTTTTTGAATTGCAGCAGTGCTTCGAGGGCATTTCGAGGACCTGTATCAACACAAGCTCACTTCCTTGACAACTTCCATCTCAACAGCTCTACTCAACAGCTCTGCGCTGCCCCGCGAAGTGTAAGAAGTACGAATGCCCTGACTTTCGCACAGGCCGTTTCACTGTAAAGGCTGTGTGGCCAATGCAGACGCAGGATTGACCATGCAGTGCCTTTTAGTCAGGACAGTGTGTGCTTGAGACGCACAGTGTGAGCAGTGAGCACCCTGTCTCAGGAGGCTGAAGAAATTCGGCTTGTCACCAAAAGCACTCACAAACTTCTACAGATGCACAATCGAGAGCATCCTGTCGGGCTGTATCACCGCCTGGTACGGCAACTGCTCCGCCCACAACCGTAAGGCTCTCCAGAGGGTAGTGAGGTCTGCACAACGCATCACCGGGGGCAAACTACCTGCCCTCCAGGACACCTACACCACCCGATGTCACAGGAAGGCCATAAAGATCATCAAGGACAACAACCACCCGAGCCACTGCCTGTTCACCCCGCTATCATCCAGAAGGCGAGGTCAGTACAGGTGCATCAAAGCTGGGACCGAGAGACTGAAAAACAGCTTCTATCTCAAGGCCATCAGACTGTTAAACAGCCACTACTAACATTGAGTGGCTGCTGCCAACACACTGACTCAACTCCAGCCACTTTAATAATGGGAATTGATGGGAAATGATGTAAAATATATCACTAGCCACTTTAAACAATGCTACCTAATATGTTTACATACCCTACATTATTCATCTCATATGTATATGTATATACTGTACTCTATATCATCTACTGCATCTTTATGTAATACATGTATCACTAGCCACTTTAACTATGCCACTTTGTTTACATACTCATCTCATATGTATATACTGCACTCAATACCATCTACTGTATCTTGCCTATGCCGCTCTGTACCATCACTCACTCATATATCTTTATGTACATATTCTTTATCCCCTTACACTTGTGTCTGTCTATAAGGTAGTAGTTTTGGAATTGTTAGCTAGATTACTTGTTGGTTATTACTGCATTGTCGGAACTAGAAGCACAAGCATTTCGCTACACTAGCATTAACATCTGCTAACCATGTGTATGTGACAAATACAATTTGATTTGATTTGAGTATCCACCTTACGGTGGCCCTGCCTGCCAGCACACACAGCAATACATTACAGTCATTGTATAGTACAGTGCACCGCCATAGTTTTATAGTACATATGCATAGTTGTACAATACGTCTAGCCTGTTAAGGTTTAACAACATGGGTTGTTGGGGATGTGCTGTGTATATACAGTATACACTGAGTGTACAAAACATTAGGAACACCTTCCTAATATTGAGTAGCACCCACTTTATCCCCTCAGAACAGCTTCAATTCATCGGGACATGGACTCCACAAGGTGTCGAAAGCGTTCCACAGGCATGCTGGCCCCTGTTGACTCCAATGCTTCCCACAGTTGTGTCAAGTTGGCTGGATGTCCTTTGGGTGGTGGACCATTCTTGATACACACAGGAAACTGTTGAGAGTGAAAAACCCAGCAGCGATGCAGTTCTTAACACAAACCGGTGAGCCTGGCATCTTCTACCAATACTCGTTCAACGGCACTTCATTCTTTGTCTTGCCCCTTCATCCTCTGAATGCCGCACATATGCAATCTGTCTCAAGGCTTTAAAAAAAACGTATTTAACCTGTCTCTTACCCTTTATTTACACTGATTGAAGTGAATTTAACAAGTGACATCAATAAGGGATAATAGCTTTCACCTGGATTCACCTGGTCAGTCTGTCATGGAAAGAGCAGGTGTTCTTAATGTTTTGCACACTCAGTGTCTATGCAGCCGCATTGTCTAACACTGTGACACTTTTCCGAAAGGAGAGAGAACTTTTCAGAGGAAATCTTCTAAACCGAATGCAGACCTCCTGCCTCTCTTTCTGATATTATCTGTAGAGGTTTGGACGTATGTGTGGGGGAGGGAGAAAGGAAGGGGTAGACGATGGCAGGCTTGTTACCGAAGTGCTGACACAGTGAACCCCAGGGGTGCAGTCAAGGCCCACCCCATCTCTCCCTCCATCCCTCCCTCCCTCCCGACATCCTTCACTCCGTCCCTCCTCCCATTTCATTCTGGGACTCGGCCAAGAAAGGGAGCTGCCAGTCTCAGCCTCGTGCCACTCTGCTCCCTCTTTCTCATTTTCTCTCTCTACCACTGTGCTCCCTTTCTTTTTCTCTCCCTTCCAGTCTACCACTGTGCTCCCCCCTTGCTCTCTCCCTCCACCTCACCATTATAACTCTCTCCCTCTCCTTCTTACCCACTTCATTCACTCCCTCTCCCCCATCCATCGGTCACCCCCCCATCCTTCTCTCTCCCTTCTCATCTCTACTCTACCTTCTCCCTCCCTTTCCCTCGCCTTGATCCAGTCGTGTTTGGTATGCAGGGGGGATAACTCATCCCATTAGAACTTGGGGCCAGAGTATGGATGGTGTTAGCCTGTCGAATGTGTTTAAGAGTGGGCCCATCCTCCGTCATATTGTTTCTGGGCAGCCGTAGCTCATTTCCCCCTGTTACCCTACCCACTCTGCTGTCTCTCAGCCTTTCCCCTCAGAATCCGTGTGAGGGGAAGGATTTGGAATGGAACAATCTGTTCAATGCAGGCCACAGCAATTCTCGACTTCCTAATTATAGTAAAATAGTGAAACACATTAAACTGTAAAATATATAAATGAAACTGTGAAAGATGAAACTGTGAAATATAGAACTGAAACTGTGAAAGATAAAGATGAAACTGTGGAAAATGTGAATTAGACTGTCAAAGATATAGATGAAACTATGAAAGAATAAACTGGGAAAGATATAAATTAAACTGGGAAAGTTGAAACTGGGAAATATATAAATTAAACTGGGAAAGTTGAAACTGGGAAAGATATAAATTAAACTGTGAAAGATATAGATGAAACTGAAAGATATACCCTAGATATGTGGTTTATAGGGTGTTTTTTAAAACTTGTGCTGCAGTCACTCCTCTGAGTTTGTCACATTGATCCAAGGCAGCTTGAAAATGACAGTCTGCCAATGTATATTTTTTACATTCCCAATTCTAAATTTGAGCATCTTTAATGGCCAGGTACACGATGAAAAAAAAACAAAAAAAACATCAAAGTTTATGACATCACAGTTCAAAGGAACGTCACCCGGGGCAAATCAATAAACCAAAAATCTTTCCTTAGCGGTGCTAACAGAAAAAAAATGCTATTGTCAGTCGTGTCTTGTGCAGCTCAGTCGAGACGAACGGTAGATGTTGTCATGTGGGAAACATCCATGTTCTACCATCCATCCCTCAGTCACTCCCCAAAGTTAAATCGGGTGATAATTTGATAATTAGGTAATGACAAGACTGGGAATGGCTTTGATGTTTCTGCACAGATGGCAAGGATCACTGCTTGTCTCGCTCTAGCACCGTTTCCCCCATCCTAAACACGCACGCACACACACACACACACACACACACACACACACACACACACACACACACACACACACACACACACACACACACACACACTTCAATGGGTCTGTGCAGACCACAAATCAGTGCGAGCTGATATGGTGTTGGCA
Source organism: Oncorhynchus kisutch (assembly GCF_002021735.2). NCBI lineage: Eukaryota > Metazoa > Chordata > Actinopteri > Salmoniformes > Salmonidae > Oncorhynchus > Oncorhynchus kisutch. The sequence goes on along the minus strand of NC_034186.2, from coordinate 41,563,790 downwards.
TTAGAAAAGCAATCCCAGAGTCCTCAGCTGCTGTCTGTCTGTCTGGGGAGCGAGAACCAACAGGTAAACAGGCCACATCGTCATGCTGATGGGACCAGACGGTTGTCCCAGTAACAGGGCAGCAACAATAATAACACTAGCGTAAAACGATTCAAACAACAAGTTATGGAGTCAGTAACAGACAATGATGTATATAAACACTTGTCTATACTAGCAGAGCCATTGGGTCAGGGCAGTTACGCCCAGACCAGTAAGTTAGTAGCCTTGCTAAGCAATCTGGAACAGGTAAGTAGCCTTGTGCAAGTGAACAGCTCGTAACAGCTCATAGCCTATCTCCTGTTTCTGTAGCGCGAGGCAGCTTGATGTACAGGCATACCCGCTGAACAGGACTCTAGTCTATCACTGGGCCTTGCCTCCATATATCTCCTTAATGCTAAGTGCCAAATAGAGACGTATTGGCACCCATTTGTACAGTCTTTGGTATGACTCGGCTGGGGATCAAACTCCCAACTTTCTAATCTCAGTGCGGACACTAACCACAAGGCGTGAGTTGGAGTACTATGCTAGCTAAGTGCTTGAGGTTAAAGGATAACTTTAGGATGACACACAATCCTGAGAGGATATCATAGACACACACAGAGGCAGAATCTAGCAATCAATCTTTTCCATAAACATCTGACACTGATGGATTCCAGACCGTCTGAAGAATGTCTGCAACCCAGACTTGCATAGCTCTAAGAATGCATGCCCAATACATTGCTTCAATCAAGTGGTATGCTAGTGTGGATATTAGAACAGAGCCAAACATCCAGTTTGACATGTCCAGATGTATGAGAATGGCCAAACCCAATGTCCATCAACTGTCCGCAACCGATGTGGTGTGCCTACAGGGGGCGTCACTCTGCCACAGACACACTCTAGCCTGGCGCCTGACCTGCTGGTGCTGTCTGCACAAACAGATCTGGGCCCAGGCTGACTTTGATGGCCATAGAAGTTGACAAGATAGGCCAAACAGATCTGGGACCAGGCCACAGACAGACACTCACCTCAGTGACGGCGAACACCCTCTTCCCACAGGGCACCACCTTGTACCACTTGTCGTGCAGCATGTCCATGTAGCCGTCTGACTTGTAGCGACTGATGAACTCTGACACGTTGTTGGTCAGAGGGGAGTTCTGCGGGAGGCCTATTCCATAGCCTGCGGTGGGGGGGGGGGGGAGAGAAAGCATAGTACAATAGTACAATGGGTATTGTAGTTTATAGAAAATAATGGAAATAAAATAACTACCACAAGCTTAGCAAAAAAGGGTTCTTCGTTTGTCCCCATAGCAGAACAATTTTTGGTTCCGGGTTGAACACTTTGATGGTGAAAAGGGTTCCACGTAGAGCTATGTATAAAAAAATATATATTTTCAGATGGTTCTCCACTATGGTTCTAGATAGCAGCTTCTTTTCTAAGAGTATAGATGAGATTATTCGATTATTTCTATGGTTTAATTCCATTTGTTCAGGTGATCCCATTGAGATGAAAAGTATCTTTTACTAAAGAGAACTGCCCTGTGAAGGAAGCATTCAACCATTTCTTACATAAAAGTAGGTACAATAGGCAAGGGTAAGATATCGTTAGACGAAGAACAAATGAAGAACAATTATAAAAGGGTGGTTATGGAGGGAAACAACATGTTACCAACGTCAGCATGTAAATATGTTCAAGTTGTGGTGCGTTCCCTTCTATACCACAAGTCCCATGGCTTTGCCATCTGGGTAGAAACACTGACACGGACAGCGTCTCACATCTGCTAAATAAACAGACTTTATTTTGGAGGTATTCATTTTTACACCATTCCACTTCAAATGCCCTAACTGCTTTAAAGATTTCTTTCAATTGTTTAGGCGGAGAACTGAGCAGCGGCCTACACTCGTATCCTTCCAAACTTCATGCCGAGTGAGTTAACTGGCAGACCTAGTCTGGATCCTCTCCTCCTCTCCGCCTAAGGATATGAACACGTCATAAACCATGGCAAAACAAATCATGGAATTATAAGAAATGAGCTGTAACACTGCAACATTTTCTCTCAGCCTCATGGTTAAATGTGTAGAATAGCATGAGATTAGCTATATGGGGAAGGGGGTCTTGCTCAGATCTTGCGAGGGAGCCCTGCGAAACTGCGGTACGCTTCTGATCCATAACAACCCAAATCGGATGACCTTACCTTCAACCCTTTCAGTAGGGACACACAGGGCTTTGGTTATTACTATAGCTAAACCAGAGGTCAGCCTCCATGTCGCTCCATAAAATGGGACAATTTCTCCTCTACCTGTACTGCTATTCCTGTACTTTACTCCTTTGAACTTCTTAATGACATTTTGTGAATGAGATTTTCGATATCGGATTCTTGATTTTACGTGGAAGGATGGAAGGGAGAAAAAAAATCCCCATCTCGTGGTCGTCGGTAGCAACGGGAGTTTGAAGAAAGATTGATGGAGGAAGACAGAAACAGGACAAAGAAAAAGTGGAGAGTTCGGCACATCCATTATCTAATGACAAGGAGTGTGTGTGTGTGTGTGTGTGTGTGTTGGCTTTGACAGCAGAATTAATAATGAGTTTTGGTGGGCTGGGGATAACAGAGAGTGAGAGCCCAAGGATCATTGAGACACAACAACTCTCATTCCACCTCTCCCTCCTCCCTTCTTCCCTCCTTCATCCCTTCCGTCCATCTCAAAAATGGTATTTAATCAATGGAGGGGTTTACCTCTGCCTATCCATCCCCTCATCCCTCATGGCTAATGTCTGTCAGTCATCCCTCCTTCCACCCCCCCCCTCACTCTCCCTCACTCCCACCTACCCCTCCCAGTCAAGATGACAGATGCCAGACAAGCTCTGACATCAACACGTTTCATCAGAGCGAGACTGCCCGAGCACGCACACACGAACACGCACACACACAGTCAAGCACACACACAGTCAAGCACACACACACACACTGTCAAAGGCGTTTTTGAATGAGGATATGCGCATATGCGTATGTGATCGTGCATGTCTATCTCTCTCACAGCCTGTCTGTCTCGGTCTGTCTGCCTGCCTGCCTGTTTGCCTGCCTGTTTGCCTGCCAGCTCCAACAGGTAAAAACAGATGAACTACTACGTTGTGTAAAGCATGTGCTTCAGTCTAATATTCTTAATGAATGCATCGGAGATCCAATAAACATCCCTCTGTTTCTCATAAAGCCAACAGAGTCGGCCCCCTGCGCTGGCACAGACGTCCCTGTAGCCCAGTGTTAATGACGATGTTGTGCTTTGAATCGCAGTCATTAAATACTGGGTGGCTTTAATCACCAAATCGAAAGAGTCCTGGCACCTGCCAGGTCCACTGTCTGTAGCCCACTACGACTCAGTCCAAACACCGGAGACAAATAAAACCCCGAAGAGGACAGAGATTCAGAAAGTCTTTTGAATGAGTGAACTCTGTTTGAAGCGATAGTTCATGGCTGCATTTCTGCGGATAAATTGTTTTAGTATCTGGAAATGAATAAATAGAGGACGAGCTGCAAACCAAAGAGAGAGAGAGAGTGTGTGTGTGTGTGTGTGTGTGTGTGTGTGTGCGTAATATGATACTGGATGGAGTAATGAATACCGTGAGGAACCCTGTAGATAAAGTGCAATAGAGGAGCGAGGTGAAGGTAGAAAATACAATTAGCAGAGGGGAGAGATGAGCTAGAAGAGGTCTAATTGAGCAAAACCCCAATTACTGTTTTATTGTGTATGACTGTCTAGAGGTCAGGGCCCAAAATGGAGGAATATTTCTCACCTCAAAACCCAGGGAAAAAGAGCAGGAGTTACTGTACATGAAAAGAGAAGGTGTCAATCTGGTTCCACACAAAAATCCCTCGACTTGTGAAATGACTCACCTGGAAAAAAATCACCTCGCAAGAGAAACCAGTTGATCAAGTAATCAAGTACTCACAAGGCTGTTTCATGAAATATTGTGATGTAAAGGAAGTGCTACCATTTTTTTAGTAGGGGGGGGGGGGTCTTTTCAGGAAAGCAGTGAAACAAATTGAGTCAAATGCAATTTGATTGACTTAGTCTCATGAAAGATATCTGGCAGACAAAATTCATGAGTTTAAAATCTGCAAATGAGAGGAGGGAACTTTTGCCCCAGTCTGAGGTCCTGAGTGCTCTGGACAAGTTTTCATCAAGGATCTCTCTGTACTTTGCTCCATTCATCATTCCCTCAAACCTGACTAGTCTCCCAGTCCCTGCCTCTGAAAAACATCCTCACAGCATGATGCTGCCACTACCATGCTTCACCGTAGGGATGGTGCCAGGTTTCCTCCAGACATGATGCTTGACAATCAGGCCAAAGAGTTCAATCTTGTTTCTCATGGCCTGAGAGTCCTTCAGGTGCATTTTGGCAAACTCCAAGCGGGCTGTAATGTGCTTTTTTACTGTGGAGTGGCTTCCGTCTGGCCACTCAACAATAAAGGCATGATTGGTGGAGTGCTGCAGAGATGGTTGTCCTTTTGAAAGGAACTATGGAGCTCTGTCAGAATGGCCATTGGGTTATTGGTCACCTCCCCTGACCAAGGCCCTTCTCACCCAATTGCTCAGTTTGGTCGGGCGGCCAGCTCTAGGAAGAGTCTTGGTGGTTCCAAACGTCTCCGACTTAAGAATGATGGAGGTCACTGTGTTCTTGGGGAACTTCAATGCCGCAGACATTTTTTGATACCCTTCCCCAGATCGGTGCCTCGACAAACTCCTGTCTCGGAGCTCTCCGGACAATTCCTTGGTTTTTGCTCTGACATGCACTGTCAACTGTGGGACCTTAAATGGACAGGTGTGTGCTTTCCAAATAATTTCCAACCAATTGAATTTACCACAGGTGGACTCCAATCAAGTTGTAGAAACATCTCAAGGATGATCAAAAACAGGATGCACCTGAACTCAAATTCGAGTCTCATAGCTAAAGGTCTGAATACTTACGTAAATAAGGTATTATTATTTTATTTTGTATACATTTGCAAACATTTCTAAAAACCTGTTTTCACTTTGTCATTATGGGGTATTGTGTGTAGATTGATGAGGATTTTTTTTATTTAATCCATTATAGAATAAGGCTGTAACGTAACAAAATGTGTAAAAAAGGGAAGGGGTCTGAATACTTTTTGAATGCACTCTATATGTGCGTAGTTATCCGACGGGTCATTCCACCTCAAAAAGCACAGAAAGAGGATTTCGGCACCCACCATCTCAGATTGTTCTCAAATCATTTCTGTAGTTAGTAACAGATACAATTAGCATTAGCAGATCATTTGTTTTGGTACTGTCCACAAGGAGCTTGTTTTTGGTCGCAGGTTCAGGAATGGCTGAAGAATTGCAACATAATACCTGGAGCTAACTCACCACTGTTGGGTGATTTAAAAAGTCATAGTCAATTGATCAATAATATAATAATCCACTTAGCAAAAATTTTTATCTTTCATTTACAATCTGTTGAAACTATGAGAATAGAACGTTTCAGAACTTTTGTGAAACATCACAGCACAGTTGAAAAATATATGGCAAATTGAAATCAAAACTGGTGTTCAGAGATAGATGGGAGATGAAGGATGGAACTAACAAACAAAATATAACTATTGTAAAATATACTGTGTCCATGAAATTTATACAGTATTTATAAGCTGGAAGTAGAGGCCTAAGTGTTGTTGTCCATTAGTTTACTCCAATTAGCGGAGGGTTAGGGTTACAAAAAACAAAATATGGACGATTGCAAACGATGCAGACAATTACATTGATATAAACCACCATCTATCTGCAATATTAAAGCTGATCTACCCCCTAAAAAAATATATATATAGTACCCAACATCAGATTAGGACCAAACTTCTTCCTACCAACGAGTAAGACATGAGGAATACTTTTTGTTGTTGTGTCAAAGCCACCCATGGACCCCCCCCCCCCCCCTGGAACTGTGGCTTAGAGTATTGCTTCTCTGTACTATGTATTCCCTGTGAATCTGGGGGGGGGGGGGGGGGGGGGGGTCATCAGACCAACACGCAGCGTGGTAAGTGTTCATGGAAACGCCCAACGGACGTTGAGCCCAGCCGGAGACAGTTGTCACACAAACTGGTCCGAGCCAAAGCCTCCTGAGCATGTTATCCATCCCAGGCAAACAGGACAGCCTCTGTGAGTATCTTTAATTTTCATTGTGAAACCACATGCACTTAGGGCACGGTCAGAGGTTCAAACTCGGCTGGCTAGCCTTTTTGAACGTACTTTTACCACTGTCCATCTTACGGAAGGAAGGAACCACTGGCTACACAAGCAGAGAAGAAATAGTGGGGTTTTAGCCAACACAAATACTACCCAAGCAAGGACGAATTAGCTATACAAGCAGAGCAGAAAGTAAGCAGAAAGTAACACAAAACCGATACCAAGACCCAAAACTCGAACATCTAGGGGGACGAGTACTCTCTCTCCACTGACAGACACCTAAGTCGGAGCTGAATCTTGTGGTCTTTGTGTGCTTGAACAGTTAGTAAATTGCGTGGCACGTTTTTCCTTCAGGCGAAATATCTGCATCCATTGGCCCGTTGGGTGTGATTTCTTCAGGTGAATATGATTGGCCGTTGACTCCCATATTATGTTATACAGAGTGACTGACTGAAAAGGAACTATTGGTTTTCTACCCAAAGTTGCAAAGGAAACATTGTGATCTACTTAATAAACACAAGAGACCAGCAAAATTTAGGAAAATGTGGCGGTATAGTAGGAACAGCAGCATCTAGTGGTCAGAACCTGGTACTTTCACACTACTTTAAGGTAAATAATGCAAGTGACTTGAATTAGCAATTTCCCTGGATAGGGTTGGAAAAACTATCATCAGATTCACATGGAATACATTTACATAGTGTGGAGAAGCAATGCTCCAAGTCACAGCTTCATACTACATGTCAAACATAGAAAACTGATACTGTATACTGGTTGCTGGGGTGGGATTGGCATGGGGTGTGGGGGGGTCCGTGGGTGGCTACTGTTGTTGGGGGGGGGGGGTTCTTATGTCTTTCTCATTAATAGGAAATGGTTTGGTCCAAATCGGATGTTGGGTGCTAAATTTATTGGACATTATCTGAATCTTATAAATTAAAATGGCCAATTTGGGTGCATTCAATTAGCTCAATTTCTCAGAGATAAACTGTTATTTCTACAGAATAATGTTTAAGGAATTCCAATCATGCCTGTTTCTCACTAAAAAAACAATTTCAGAACAATCTAGATGGTAGGTGTCATGGCTTGCTGAAATGACATGGAACGACTCTCAAGGTTTAAACATTTCAGGAGGAAAAGGTAAAAAGCCAATCAGGAGTGTGTGTGAGTGTATCTGTGTGTGTGTGTGTATCTGTGTGTGTGTGTGAGTGTATCTGTGTGTATGTGTGTATCTGTGTGAGTGTATCTGTGTGTGTGTGTGTGTGTGTGTGTGTGTGTGTGTGTGTGTGTGTGTGTGTGTGTGTGTGTGTGTGTGTGTGTGTGTGAGTGTATCTGTGTGTGTGTGTGTGTGTGTGAGTGAGTGTATCTGTGTGTGTGTGTGTGTATCTGTGTGTGTGTGTGTGTGTGTGTGAGTGTATCTGTGTGTGTGTGTGTGTGAGTGTATCTGTGTGTGTGTGTGTGCGCATCCTGCCCAGTGATGAATCTGAATACACAGCATGAGCTGACGTTCTACATAGCCAACACCGCAGGCCTGCCCTTTCAGTCTAATAAAAACAGCGTCCAGATGACAGCCTCTTCCACTACTGTTCCACCTCTTCCCCATCCTTCTATTTCCGCTCCCCACCTCTCAAATGAAAGTGACGTGTCCCATGGAAACTAAATAAGCCACATCAATATCTTATGACAGCTCAAGTTTACAGCCCGGCTCCTTGATTCCATATCTCAGTAGGTATGCGATATTGGGTCAGGGTCAGGGAGGGATGCTTCTCTGAAACTGTGCGCTTCAATCCTGGTTGAAGTTGAGACCCACAGGGCATGCTGGCTTTTGTCCTATCCCTGCACAAATACATCTGATACAGATAACCAAGACCTTGGTGAACTGAATTAGGGTTGTGTTGTTAAGGCACGCAAATTACGTTTAGTTCAACATTTAAAGAAGTACTAGTATGTCTCCATTTCACGCTGTTTCATGCTGTTTCCTTCCGTTTCATGCAGGGTTGGAGTAAAAGCCTGCACACTCTGTGGGTCTCCAGAAGCCATTACTAACTGCTATAGAAAAGGCTGACGGTGAAAAGAGAACCTTAATGCGTGGACAATGTGGGAGCAGCAAATGCAGAAAGACAAAAACAGAAAGGCGAGGCGCGGGAATCCGTTTCCACTTATTTCTCCTAATCCTGGCCCGGCTTCTCAGAGACAGGGGTGTGGTGTTGATTCAGACAAAATAGCAGCAAACATATTTGAATAGTTACATATTCAAATCAAAAGAATGTGAATTTGAGATGTGGGCTAACTTAAAAACAGGGAGAGGACGGGGAATACAAAACACACAGACAAACAAGTGCATGTCCACCTATAACACCGGAGCACTCTCGCACACACACATAAAAATACATGTACATTGTGACGCACATACACATAAACGTGCACAAGCAGACATACAGCCAGCATATACACACACACACAACAGAAGATAAGAGCCACCAAGTGTGAGGTCAAAACAACACTGTGTTGGGGTGCACAGGGGTTTCTTACCTTCGATGGCGAAGGGTTTGCCCACGGTGAGCAGCTTGCAGTCTGCGTCGATGGACACCTCGTAGTCCAGCAGGGCCTTGTCCATGATGAAGGCATCAAGCTGAGGGGGATCTACCCTTCAACACACAGGGAGAAGGGGTTATAGACAGAGAACAGGGGACAATGGAACGCACCCACAAAACGCATGACAACAAAAGTCATGTCCTAAACGCTAGGTCTACACACCAAAATAGGCCACGTCCCAATCGCCACAAACCAAAAAGGCCAAGTTTGAAATAGATCATGTCCCAATCCTACGCACCACACACCAAACAGGCTATGTCCCTAACACACCTTTTACCAGTCGCCACAAACACTCGTCCCTGTACCTCATCCGGCCGTGGGGACATTTCCTCCCTCATTCCCGATGTAGCACATGAGCCTCGTTACCATCATGATTATACTTCATGTCTCAGTGTAAATGGGGGACCACTAGGGAAATTGGGCAGAAGGAGAATAGTAAAGCAAAGCCATTAATCGCCTGTCTGACCAAACAAGACTTGAATGAATGCAGAGTACACTGACTGAGGCAATGGCAAAATGGGAGAACACCCAAATCAGGCACTCGACTACTTTTATGGCATGACCCCTAACTAGGCACATTAGCTGAACCAGAGAGGATTATGGGTCATGGGAACTGTCGTAATGCAGGCTCAAGATGTCAAAACAGCACATTGTTATGTGTGTCAGCTTTCGGGTCATCTGCCTTCAATTGTAAGGAGTGGATGACCTCTTGGGTAAGAAATCGCCTGTGAATATGACTGGCAATTTTCTGGCACTTTGGCTGTTTAATCAAACCACCCACTTAGAGGAGTTGTATTGAGTTATTTTGCAACTGAGCCTGGAACACAAGCCACAGGTCTTTGTAAACTCCTGTCTCAAACAAATCCTGCTCATATGGTTGCCTGAGCGGATCTCTATTATAGACCTGTAAAGAAAATCAACCAGAAGCCTGTTTCGGAGTGGAAGTGGAGACGGGTTGGTCACACGGCCCAGAGTGGCCCGGAGAACATTGCAAATCCTTGGAATCCTCAAGGCAAGTGAAGAAGGGGACGTCCAACAATGACCAGGTGTCTAGAAGCAGAACTCAAGAAGATCCACTTGTCATGGCCTGAGGCAAAGAATGCGGCCCAAGACCGGCAACAATGGAACAGTTTAGTACAGGCCCTATGTTCCTCCGGGGATGAATAGGAGTAGCCCTTTACACTTGTACCTGTATATGGTTGAAAATGGCACAGTTGAACACTGATAAGCGCCTAATTTGGAACGCAGTGGCTGTACATGCTATACATGATGTCAGAGCTCATGGTCTCCACTTCACAGCTCTGTGTGGGTTTTGACTGACAGCCATCCTGAACTTGAGCACCGTGCTCGACAAAATGATGCCACCATTCCTCCCGCTAATTAGGCAACTATTGCAAATGTTTTGTTGTCTGAGTGAGGGAAGCTGTAAATGACGAGAACTCTATGTATTTTGAAAGATGATACGTTGAGGATTATAATAAACATCATACAAGCAGGCCAAACACCCGTGAGTCCAAATGTCCACTTCACATTTCCATATCATAAAAACCTATGTAATACACCGTGTCAACGTTTAGGAACACGTATGTTTGATGTACAGTTACAAGATGACATGGCGTTTCACCCTACATTGTCCTGAACAGAATGACTGTATGTTTGTTTTAATTGTAAAGAAGATTTGCCGCGGACCACACATCAGAAGGCACTCATGAATCCATTCTATTACGATCTGCTTCTCTGAATTGCCTAGTAAAAGCCTAACACTGTAATATCGTATCTTATCATTTAGCTAGTCATGTTAGCAATTGATCGTGCTATCAAATTCTGCTCACCTGACCCAGATGGCGAATTTATAATTCACCGTTTTTGGAATTATGTAAACAGCAACAGTAATTGTGTAACGGCGAAGAAGCAGGGCCGTGTTCCAACGAAAACAACTACAAGTGTAACAGCCGTTAAGAAAAGCACCTTGAAGACGCTTCTTTGAGTCATAAAAGTGCATTGAAATTACTAAGGAACTGTGTTCTCTTTGGAGAGGTGTGTGGCCACTTCGAAAAACCAGTTAGACCTCTCACTCAAACACTTCTATTTTTTATTTATTTTTGTCAAATTTTCCAAGAATATTCTTACCATGTTAATGAATGTATCTAGAGTATTTTCAAAAACAAATACGGCGAAAAGTAAAGTAAATGTAAAATGCCCATAAAATCTACAGTTTGGATCAAATCTACAATTTGGATTCAGTGTGGTGTCCTCACTTTTAGTCTAATAATTGTCCCGTAATCTTCAAACTGTTCCCTTTTCAATTGCTACAATGGTTATGCATATGCTTTCCCCTTTCTCTTCTGTAAGAAACAACCACCCTCTATATAGCCCTATCCATATAGGCCAAATCCATATAGGCCGAGTGTAATTAAGGGTCAATCCATTTAAATTCAGTCTCTTTTTGACATCATCCCTTTTGATTTAAACAACACTTCACATATATGTTTGCCCATGGGAGAAGTGGTCAGACAGTGACTTTTTGGACCTGAATGCCAAAACATTCAGGAGATAAAGGTGCTCAAAGATGACCTATTTTCCATACCCCAGCATACCATGAGACATCCATGTCTTCATCACTAGAAAAGATAAATGGTTGAGTTTGACATCATTTGAAAGTTTACAAACAGGGTTGTCCAACTATTTCATAATTTCTTGAAAATAAATGATGACATTTAAAAAAAAAACATTTAACGTAAACTGGAACCTATTTTTACATCATCTGAGGTTTTTGTGTCGTGCCCACCATTGATTGAGACGCAATGTGCTCTTAAATAGAGGGTGGTTGTCATTTCAGTTATATAAATATATTTAGTAGAATGGATCTATTCCTTCAGAACACTGCAATTCAGCTGGTGCTCCACTGAAATTGAAATCAAATTGAAATCGTAACTTCTAATTACTATCCCGGAGATGGCTACCGGTCCATCCGCCGTCGAATGTTAACACAAATGGTCAAATCTATTCTTTCTATATTTCCTTGATTTCAATAAGTTTCTGATGGAGAATTGACAGTATAACTTAAGCCAACCGATATTCCCATTGAAGTCAATATTCTCTGATGTGTGGGCCTCAAAACATCTTTGTGGTACCAATTTCAATTTTAGTCCCATTTTAGTTCATTTGTTAGCCAAAACATGACACTCACCCTATATTCAAGAGCACGTTGTGTCTCAGCCGATGGCAGCCACAACACAAAAACCTCAGATGATGTATAATATGGTCTAAGCAACAACATATGCGAATATGAAGAGAAAAAAAGTTGATACGTTTTTAAATAATTGATGTTTAAGGTTAAACAATTTTTAAAAAATCTATTATTAAAACAGTGTTTTTCTCTCAATAAATTACAACGTTGTTTGACAACCTTGTTTGTAAGCTTTTAATTGATATCAATCTCAACTGTTTATCTTTTCCAGTGATGAAGAGATGGATGTCTCATGGTATGGTGGGGTATGGAAAATAGGTCAACTTTGAGCACCTTTATCTCTTCAATGTTTTGGCATTCAGATCCAAAAACTCACTTTCTGACCACTTCTATAATGGGTAAATATGTATAGAAGGTTTTGTTCAAATGAAAAGGGGTGCTGTCAAAAAGTGATTGTATTCAAAGGGATTTGCCCTTAAAAGTAAGTATTTGCAACACAATACAAAAAAATATCTGTATATGGCTACTGGCTAGCATAGTCAAAAGATCTAACAAAGCAAAGATAGGCGGATCCACATTCCACACAGTCACACACACAAGCTCAAATGCCAGCTGTCTTCTCTCTCCTCGTTTGAATTGAACTATAACCTCTTTCATCCACCTGAAGTTCAACCCTGTGTAGAGAGCCATTTTGTTTGTGTTTGCTCCCTTTCACATTTCATCTTTTTTTTTGAAGCAATACCACTGGGCTCTCCTCTCCATTGCCTTTCTCTTCTGCCTGCCTGGATGACAGACTTAAGTCTGAGAACCACAACAAACACTTCTCCCGTAGGAGGGAGAGAGGAAGACAGAGAATTCAAAACTCTTTCTTGACAGAGTAGAAAGAGAAAGTATCTATCTACTCTGTGTTCTACTTTATCCACCTCTAGACAAATAACTTCAACAATGCTTATAAGCACTCACAAGAATTTGGGGTGGCAGGTAGCCTAGTGGTTGGGCCAGTAACCGAAAGGTTGCTGGATTGAATCCCCAAGCTGACAATGTAATTATCTGTTGTTCTGCCCCTGAACAAGGCAGTGTTCCCCGGTAGGCTGTCATTGTAAATCAGAATTTGTTCTTAAATGACTTGCCTAGTTAAATAAATAGCATTTCTTTGGCTATAGAGCAGGAGTGCTGTGGACAATCCTACTCTTGGAAACCTACTTCAGAAGCAGCTGTTCATCAGGACCTTGATTAGCTGAATCGGCTATGTGAGTGTAGGCCTGGAACAAATCTTGCGCAATCTGTAGTTCTCCATGAGTGGGGTTGTATATGTTTTGATCTCTTACTTGAGGGTGGACACTCCATCAGGTGTGGTGGGCTCATTGTAGCGCCTCATGTACTCGTGCATCTCTGGGAAACTCTTCTTCATGTACTCCTCGGCACTGCTCTCCCTCACCGTCCCAAACCTGAAACCATGGGACGGGTGGTGGAGCTAGGGAGGAAAAGAGGGAGGAGAAAGGGTGAGGGGAAGAGAGGGAGATTGGGATGGGGGGAAAGAGTTAATAATCAAAACAAATAATTACAGACAACATTAAAATAACTATTAAGTGTGGGTCTCACCTTGGCGTCGTGGATCCCCGAGAGCTCCTCGAAGGTCTTCTCGCCGACCATGACGGCGGCCAGGTTGGCTGTATAGCTGGACAGCACCAGCAGGCAGAAGATGGCCCACAGGTTCATCAGAAACCGACCCGTCCAGCACTTAGGAGTCTTGCTGGAGACTGTGCGGCCGAACAGGATGGCGTAGCACAGGTTGAGCGCCGACGAGTAGGAGAAGACCCGCAGGCGGTTGCGTCCGTGTGGCGTCATGCCAAAAGGGCTTTTCCACTCGTAGAGGGTGAGGAAGAGGGCGGTGATGTGCAGTGCCACGAAGATACCCACCCACATGGACCAGTGAAGGGGCCACATGAAGGCGCCAATGGGCGCCGCTGTGTCCTTGCTGCGCACCAGGATGCCCAGCGAGGTGGAGAAGAAGGGCGAGGTGAAGTCGATGACGCGGCTACGCACTGAGTTAATGCTGAATGAGGTGACGGCCATGTCGGCCACGCCATTGAGGAGGTCGCCCACCAGCCCTGTCCAGCGGCCGCTCTTCGACGCTCCATACTTCCCGTCACCCACGATGTACAGGTCGTACTCAAAGCGCAAGTCCTCGGCCAGTTTCTCCAGCAGGTCAATGCAGTATCCGTAGCAACACTTGCTGTAGTCCGTGGGCAGGAAGGTAGAGTTTCCCGAGGCACGCTCGCTGAAGTAGCTCTCCAGCATGTCCGAGCTGTTCGTCCCTGCGTCCAGGCAGTACTGTCCCGCCGGGCAGTTCCCGTCCTCATCGACTTCCCGCGTGAATACAAAGGGGTGCTCCACCAGGGTAACTACCCGCACCCGGCTGTCTGCCACAGGCAGGCCTGGCTGCCACCGACCCCCACTCCTCTGGCCCTCCCCCCGGTCGTGGCCCTTGCCATTGGGACCCTGCCAAAGGCTCTGGTCCTCCACCTTCAGGCGGCCCCCCTCCCAGCTGCCCACCGTCACCCAGGTGGGCTGGCCCACCGCATCCCGCCGCAGGCTCCAGATGTGGAAGCGCTGAGAGGTGAGAACCCGGGACAGGTTCCTCTGCACCGACACCGGCCCTGTCAGCCCCGAGAACGACGTGTTAGACAGGAATCTATGGGCCAGAGGAGATCACATTAGATTCAGACTATTTATTGCATGCACTTGTGAGAGTCTGACGCCAGCGCATAATAAATCACCAGTGTTTCCCATAGATGATTTCTTATGGTGTGGTGGGGGGAGGGGCATGTATGGACTCCAATAGCTTCTTGCCAGAGGGATAGTGAGTCAGACTGTACAGTTTTAAACTTACTGTACAAAATGGATGGACCGTGAACTGCATAGCAGACAGTGACACATCTGACCTGCAGCACAGTCTAGACAGACACTGGTACTGTAGTACAACATGTCAAAACCCGGATTGGCATCTATTGAAGCCAAACGAATCCACCCTGCACCTGCAGCAAGGCCAACAGTGTATCATCACAACCCTGACTGACAGCTAGATGTTTTCCCCGTGGCTAGGATTAGCTGTTTTCTGCCTGTCACACTTTGGGCCTACTCACAGACTGTAAACTCTAGGCTCAGCTTTGTCAAGAAAAATGTTGTGTCCCACGGGGAACGCCACATCCTTTCTATGTGGGAATGTGCGTCCTATTTGGTTGAGACATTGAACAATGAGATTTCCAACTTTATTCCCCCACTAAAAAAGACAGCCAGAGGTTTGTTGAATTCCCAACATGTTATCACTGTGCTTTATACCATTTAAAAGCAACGCCAATTTCCAATGGAAGAACAATGTCTGATTTTTGGTTTAGATGTCCTCTAAACGTGTTAGCTGCGCCTTCAACCTTTTTAAAAGCACAACAAAGTTTAAATGGGAATACAATGTCTGATATTTGTATTTATGCAACAACTTAATGTGTTATCACCGTGCACAACCAAATGACCTGGATTGCAGTTGAGATTACGTGAAATGACTGAACATCGTGCAAGTGATCAATGCTGTTCAAGACCTTCAAGATCTGCAACATTTGCATGCTATATAGAACATGCACGCTTTCTATGATTACATAAGAAGACATTTATAGTTACATTAGTCTAGCCTCAAAATGTTGAATAAATACTGTTACATTAGTTTGTAAGATAGCCTTAACTTTAGGCTATTTCCTGTATTAGAAAAATATGATTGAATTGTGTTTGGTTGACAATGCAGGATAGTTTCATCTGAGCCACTGGCTTAATCCTGTTCTTTAACTTAGATGTTTGGTTTAGTTGGAGACGTGAATCCAACATACCATTTGTTAACTTTGTCAATAGGCTATTTACTGTATTGCAAAGTGATTTTGAATTGTTTGGATGTCAACAAGTTTATCTACAAATGAATCATTTATATGTTGGATTCACATCTCCATCTCAAATAATAATCAATGGTAAAGTGCATTTGAAGTTTGATTTGATTTAGGCCTATTCTTTAACTTAGATTTTTGGTTGAGATGGAGACGTGAATCCAACATATCAATGATTCATTTGAAGACAAACTTGAATTAAAGCCAGACTAAGTGGCACAGATGGAACTATCCAAGCAGAAGATACATCTCCTTCAAGTGTTGATATTTGGTTGCGTTGACAACCAAACACAATGTAATCACCAGTTTGTCTACAATTGAATCACTGACATGTTGGATTCACGTCTCGATCTCAACCCCCCAAAAGTTTAAGGATAGTACTAAATCTAATCAAACTTTAAATTGTACTTTAAATTAAGTTTGATTTGATTTGATCCGGGTCATTTGTTAAAGTGCATTTAAAGTTTGATTTGATTTTAGTTTCTTTAACTTTCTTTAACATTGATATTTGGTTGAGCTTGAGACGTGAATCCAACATATCAATCATTCATTTGTAGACAAACTGGATATTGAATTGTGTTTGGTTGTCAGCGCAACCAAATATCAACATTTGAAGGAGATGCGTCTTCTGCTTGGATAGATGTGTCTGGTTCTCTGTAAAGCCTACCTTTAGGAATGACTTCAGGAAGCAACGGTGAACATATTTAGTTATTAAGAGGTCTCTCAACAATCATTCTCACGATAACACATTGGTAGTAGTCAGCGACAAATATAAAAGCTGGGCTTGGTTAAAACCCTGGATGGCAGACCAAATTAATAGCTGTAGATCAATTCTCCAATAGGAGGTACTGCCGAACCTATTGTTTGTTGTTTGTGTTTTATAGTTGGTATAACGTTGAACATCTGAAATTGTTACAAAGGTACAAATTCAATTTTTTTTTATACATGGTTTGTCTAAGTTGAAAATTGGTTACAATGATAACAATCATTGGGTTGAAATTTCACCCTCAAAACAACAGTTGATGACTTTTTCAAATCCACCTGCCCTCCAGTTAGTTACGGCATATGGGTTTAGCTTAGCCTAGCGAAGGGGTCACTTCAGGCAATTCAGATCCAGCCAATCCCATTGGCTAAGGGCAGTTGTGACAGTCATGTTGAGTCGTGAGGAATGTGTGCGGCCATTAATAATAGAGGTGGCGCCACGTGACCGCTGCTGAACTCCTTCCATCGAAAAGAACAAGGCAGAGGGATGGATGAATCAGAAAAAGGCAGAGGGATGGATGAATCAGAAAAAGGCAGAGGGATGGATGAATCAGAAAAAGGCAGAGGGATGGATGAATCAGAAAAAGGCAGAGGGATGGATGAATCAGAAAAAGGCAGAGGGATGGATGAATCAGAAAAAGGTCATTTGGCTCCATACCTTTAGGTAATTAATTTCTCCCTATCTCAGCCTATATAGCCCCCACCTCAGTCCCACAAGAGGGAAAAGGAGCTGAATGCCATTACATCATTACATTGAAAGGCTATGCGTTTCTCTTTACCAGTAGGTACAGGTTGTAATTACTTAAAAGCCCCCCCCCCCCCCCCCCCCAACCTGTACCTTTTGGGTTTCTCTACAGCTCCTCTCTTTACTCACTACCATCCCTCGTGCATTTCTCTCATATTCCATTCCTTCCTCCCCCGAAGCCCTCTTCTCTCTAATAGCTGTTCTGTTATGTAGCTGTTATGTGTCTAAGTGCCATCATGATTATGACACTTCATCATGGAGTTGTTCCTGAGCAAAACGTCGTCGTAAGCTTGACATCGCCGATCTTTACTAGGCACTAGGCACCCAGTGCAATCCCATTCATTTGATGGCCCTCTTAAATGACCTGGTAGAACTGAATATAGTTATAATGGGGTGATTTCCAAAATGTTTCTCATACGCGGAGACGCCGTAATGTTGTAATCATTCTCCTCTGTGTTGAAGCCCCAGGCAACAAACTCTACTCTTGAAGCTTACTGCTCACCACGGGAAAATGGCTTGCCTTTTATGCCAATGAATAAATGCGATACACCAGTACTCTAGCAGTCCAGCCGCCACCACTTATTTCCTTCATAATTTCCACTATATTCTTTTTTCCAACATGTTTTAGCTGAGTCGGGGTACAATTGGGCCCAATTGTAGCTCATCCTATTGTGTTTTTGTGTTGAGACACTGTCTGCATGGCTAGCTTGCGCAGCTGTTGTTACTCTGGTCCATGGCAGATACAGCGGGTGTAAAGCTGTGTGCTGCTGTCGCTCTGCTCTGAGCCACTGAGAGGCAAAAAGGGCTGTGGGCTCTTTTGATAAGGAAGCCTGCCTGCCTGGCTGGCTCCCCTATTGGGGAGGCAACTGACTGGAACCCATGAATAAAGCTTAAAGCTCTACCCTCCTCCACTTCATGTTTGTATTCCAGCTGGGTGCGCACGCACGCGTGTGTGTGCGTGTGTGTGTGTGTGTGTGTGCGTGTGTGTGCGTGCGTGCGTGCGCGTGTGTGTGTGTGACAGGAAGAGAGAGAGTGTGTGCGTGTGTGAGTATCTGTCTGTGTGTATGTGTGTGAGAGAGAGTATTAAGTGTGTGTGTGCGTGCATGCGTGCGTGTGCGTGTGAGTATCTGTCTGTGTGTATGTGTATACGTATGCATGTGCGTGTGCGTGTACAAACACACTCTAGCCTCACTCATACACAGGAGGCTGCATCTATCGCTGTGTTTGGAGGAGCTGCTCTGTGGTTAGGGGTGACTAGCAGTCTGACCTCAGCAAGAGATTTGCAGACTTATGCAAACACTGGGAAAGAACCACTGCTCAACTGTCTATAGCACTTACCAAGTCCATTATAATAATATGGACCCAAAAACACTATATTCAGACACAACTTGGCTAAAAGGAGGAGATGTAAGACTACGTATTTATGTACGTATGTACGGTGCATTTGGAAAGTATTCAGACTTCTTGACATTACCCACATTTTGTGATTGATTGATTAAATGTTTTTTTTCTTCATCAATCTTCACACAATACCCCATAATGATGAAGCAAAAACAGGCTTTATACATTTTTGCTAATTTATAAATAAAATGTTTAACTGAAATGTCACATATCACAAGTATTCAGACCCTTTACTCAGTACTTTGTTGAAGCACCTTTAGCAGCGATTACAGCCTTGAGTCTTCTTGGGTATGACGCTGCAAGCTTGGCACACCTGTATTTGGGGAGTTTCTCCCATTCTTCTCTGTATATTCTCTCAAGCTCTGTCAGGTTGGATGGGGAGCGTTGCTGCACAGCTATTTTCAGGTCTCTCCAAAGATGTTCGATCGAGTTCAAGTCTGGGCTCTGGCTGGGCCACTCAAGGACATTGAGACTTATCCTGAAGCCACTCCTGCGTTGTCTTGGCTGTGTGCTTAGTGTTATTGTCCTGTTGGAAGGTGAACCTTCGTCCCAGTCTGAGGTCCTGAGTGCTTTGGAGCAGGTTTTCATAAATTATCTCTCTGTACTTTGCTCCGTTCATCTTTCCCTCGGTCCTGACTAGTCTCCTAGTCCCTGCTGCTGAAAAACATCCCCACAGCATGATGCTGTAACCACCATGCTTCACCGTAGGAATGGTGCCAGGTTTCCTCCAGACGTGACGCTTGGCATTCAGACCAAAGAGTGCAATCTTGGTTTCATCATTTCAGAGAATCTTGTTTTTCATGGTCTGAGAGTCTTTAGGTGCCTTTTGTCAAACTCCAAGCGGCCTGTCATGTGCCTTTTACTGAGGAATGGCTTCCAGTTGGCCAATCTACACTTATGAGTTCAAAACAGGTTCTTCTAAGTACCTTATGGTTCTAGGCACTGAAAATGGCCCCCAAAAGGTTCTTCCAAGAACCCCATAGGAGGTGGGGTTCATCGAGGAAGCTCCTTAGTTGGTGTGGGTTCTTGCAGGAACCTAACTGCCAAACATAAACATTTGGAATTTAATTTGAAAGAACAGCAGGTGCAGGCACTTAACTGAAAAATGTAAAGATCTCCTCAATTTAAGCTAAGGTTTGTCCCTTGTATGATCTAAATTGATATTGATTTATGATGATACCATCTATCTTTTCATATTTGTGCAAATCTTTCTAAAAACAGAAAATGGACATTAATGGATATTAATCAACAAAGAGCTACGCATATGTAGGCTATGAGAATATGTTGAAGGCTGGCTGTATTGGGTGCACATGACTGAACTGCTCACTTTGGTGTCTGTGTCTGCAGGTATACAGACAAGGAGGCATACAAAGGTATGTCAATTGGTATTGGTATGTTATGCACATTTACCATCCTCCCTTACCTATTCAATGAATATCCCAGAGGCCTCTACATTATGGACAAGGTATGTGTATGAAAACCATGTTTTGTTAATTACGTTTTGGGGGATTGACAGACTCCACCCTCCCTACACCGCGGATGAATATAACAAGAAACCTGTTCGATCACCATGCACTGCAAAATCATACTGGCTATGGATTAAGAAATTTGTCTTGGCCCCTAAGACTCTCAGAAACTTTTACAGACGCACAATTGACAGCATCCTGTCGGGCTGTATCACCGCCTGGTACGGCAACTGCACTGCCTGGAACCGCAGAGCTCTCCATAGGGTGGTACGATCTGCTCAACGCATCACCGGGGGCACACTGCCTGCCCTCCAGGACACCTACACCACCCGATGTCACAGGAAGGCCAAAAAGATCATCAAGGACAATAACCACCCGAGCCACGGCCTGTTCACCCTGCTTTCATCCAGAAGGCGAGGTCAGTACAGGTGCATCAAAGCTGGGTCCGAGAGACTGAAAAACAGCTTCTATGTCAAGGCCATCAGACTGTTAAACAGCCATCACTAGCCGGCTTCACCCGGCTACTCAACCCTGCACCTTAGAGGCTGCTGCCCTATATACATAGACATGGAATCACTGGCCACTTTAATAATGTTTAAATACTGCTTTACTCATCTCATATGTATATACTGAATTCTATTCTACTGTATTTAATAAATGTCACTCTGAAATTGCTCGTCCTAATATCTATATATTTCTTCATTCCATTCTTCTACATTTAGATTAGTGTATTGTTGTGAATTGTTAGCTACTACTACACTGTTGGAGCTAGGAACATAAGCATTTTGCTACACCTGCAATAACATCTGCTAAATATGTTCATGTGACCAATTTTTTACATTTATTTTTTAAATGGAGAACATCAACACGGCAGAGGATATAGCCATTGGACTTGGGGCTCTGCTGAGGTAAAGACCTCATATTTGGATTTTTGCCACTAAAATAATAATTAACACTGAGAACTAAAATATTGTGTTATTGTTATGCATATTGTTATCATTAATAATAATAATAATAATAACAGGGGGGGGTAGTTCAAAAATGAACCTCAAAATGTTCTTCAAAACGTTCTTTGAGGATCCATTAAAAGGGATACTTAGAATAACTTATAGGGGTTCCCCGAAACCCCTAAAGGATACTCCAGGAACATTTTATTTTTTAGAGTGTACCATAAAGGCCTGATTGGGGGAGTGCTGCTCTTCTGGAAGGTTCTCCCATCTCCACAGAGGAACTCTAGAGCTCTGCCAGAGTGACCATCGGGTTCTTGGTCACCTCCCTGACCAAGGCCCTTCTCCCCCGATTGCTCAGTTTGGTCGGGCGGCCAGCTCTAGGAAGAGTCTTGGTGGTTCCAAACTTCTTTCATTTAAGAATGATGGAAGTCACTGTGTTCTTGGGGACTTTCAATGCTGCATAAATGTTTTGGTATGCTTCCCCAGATCTGTGCATCAACACAATCCTGTCTCGGAGCTCTACAGGCAATTCCTTCGACCTCAAGGCTTTTTTTTGCTCTGACATGCACTGTTAACTGTGGGACCTTATATAGACAGGTGTGTGCCTTTCCAAATCATGTCCAATCAATTGAATTTAGCACAGGTGGACTCCAATCAAGTTGTAGAAACATCTCTAGGATGATCAATGGAAACAGGATGTACCCGAGCTCAATTTCAAGTCTCATAGCAAAGGGTCTGAATACGTATGTAAATAAGCTATTTCTGTTTTTTATTTGTAATAAACTTGCACAAAAAAAAGTTTTCACCTTGTCACTTTGGGGTATTGTGTGTAGATTGCTGAGGAACATTTTTGATTTAATCCAATTTAGAGTAAGGCTGTAACGTAACAAAATGTGGAAAAGGTAAAGGGGTCTGAATACTTTCCGAAGGCACTGTATGTACAATATATATGTATGCGGCAGGTAGCCCAGCGGTTAAAGAGGCAAGCCAGCAACCGGTTCAAATCCCGGGTCCGACAGGAAAAATCTGGTAGGAAGAGACCTGGCAACCGGAGGGTTGCTGGTATTAAATCCTAGATGCCATTGTCTGCCGTTGTGCCCTTGAGCAAGGCACTTAACCCCCCACAACAACAGCTCTCTGGGTGCCCAGTGTGGCAGCACCCCGCTCCTCTCCAAATTCTGTGTATTTATGTGTGTCTTTCGGAGGGGTTGGGTTAAAAGCGGAAGTCAAATTTCAGTTGGACGCTGTGTGCAATTGACCAATAAAGTGATCTCAAACTTAATGTGAGTGTGTGTATGTGTGTAAAATAATCCTTCAAACCTCCAGAGACTTTGTGAGTCAAAGGTTAAAAGTGAACAAGCTTTACCTGGCGAGGTACTGTCCGGACGAGGGCACCTCGTGCTTGTTAGGCTTGTCGTAGCAGTTGACCATGTTCTGGATGAGCGCCAGGTCGGGACGCACCACTGTGGCTGCTGCCACAGCTTGGCCCACCAGCTGCAGCGCGTCGCGGATGTAGAAGTCCAGCGGCTTGCGCTCCACCTCACCGTAGGCCAGCAGCCCCAGGGGCAGGCCAATGGAGTGCAGGGTGTCGGGGCTCAGCGGGTAGCCCAGCACCCAGTGCACTGTGGGCAGCGTCAGCCCCAAGTCCTGGGCGCTCCGCAGCACCGCCGCTGCACACTCCGGGTCGGCCCCGAACAGCAGTACCGCAGCCGGTGGCAGGATCTGACTTGGCCCCTGTCCCCGGAAGTGTTCCGTAAGGAAGTCCTGGATTTCGGATTCTGTGGGCCCGGCCCGGGTGAGATTGAGGAGGGCTCGGAGGTGCCAGCGGGTGGCGCCCCAGCCAAGGCGGCTCTGGAGCTCCAGTAGTTCCAGCAGGCCAGCCTCCTCCCAGCCCTGGCACAGCACAGCCATGCCCTCCTGCCAGCCACTCCGCTGGAGAATAGTCAGCAGCAGCTCTGACAGGCCTGACGGGGGGATCCGCGTAACCATCTGCAAGTGGAAGCGGTTCTGGGAGGAGATAGAGAGAGAGAGAGAGAGAGAATAAGAAAGATTGTCAGATCTAAAGAAAAGGACTGGAGCATGAGTCACGCAATTGCTATAATCAAAGATAGCATTGCTCACCCTTTGTGAAGCACAGCTTTGTGTGGGTATGCCATCGTGGTTATGTTACATTTGGCAGAGCAACCTACATACTGTATTGACTTTACACTCTCTTCAGTATGACATTTGCTTATAAATGAGCTGTGAACCATCTATGTAGGGCTTATAAAATGCATTATGAAGGCTTAATTTTCAAAAAGGAAAATAGATCAAGCTGGATATAAGAACCAAAACAAATTATTCAGTTAAATATTTTCGGAGAGACTACAACTCGACACACTGACTCAAACTCAAATCTTTATAATCCCCTTTTCATTAAACAAAACTTTGAGCTTATGCTCTCTTTAGTCACACTTTGACTCAAAAAGCAATATCAACAGATAAAAGTGCCGATTTCAATCCATCCGTTTCAAAAGCCTTTGATTACCGGCTACCCGTCTTCATAACCCTCCCTGACATGCTGCAACAAGCACTACAGGAGAGATGGAACGCACAAATTGCAATTCATGCTTTGTCTCGTCAGGTTCCCCCCTTGTGTTTGTGGGTCTCCGTTCATGTCTTCCCCTCTCTCTGACTCCCGCAACCTCAAACGTAACATTAAGCAGACGCTCTTATCCAGAGCAACTTACAGTTGTGAGTGAATACATTGTCATCCTTTTTTTCGTGCTGGGAATCGAACACACAACCCTGGCGTTGCAAGCTCCACGCACTACCAACTGAGTCACATGGGACCCATTCACTGGGACCAGTGCATCAGTGGAGAAGTTGAAAGGTAAATGTTTGACACACGTGTGTTTGCAGGCAGCATCCACAAAGCATTTCAATGACGCGCATCAAAAGTTTCAGTATTCTTCTGCTCCAGATAGAGAGATCAAGGCTTTGTTTCTCCTGGAACTGAGGAAGAAGAAGCTTTGTAGTCAGCCCCTCCCCTTGGCATAGAGGAAAACAAAAAGAGCTGATCGTGGACTTCAGGAAACAGCAAAGGGAGCACCCCCCTATACACATCGACGGGACAGCAGTGGAGAAGGTGGAAAGGTGGAAAGTGTACATATCACGACAAACTGAAATGGTCCACGCACACAGACAGTGTGGTGAAGAAGGAGCAACAGCACCTCTTCAACCTCAGGAGGCTGAAAAAATGTGGCTTGTAACCGAAAACCCTCACTAACTTTTACAGGTGCACAAATGAGAGCATCCTGTCGGGCTGTATCACCGCCTGGTACGGCAACTGCACCGCCCACAACCGCAAGGCTCTCCAGAGGGTGGTGGCGGTCTGCACAACACATCACCGGGGGCAAACTACCTGCCCTCCAGGACACCTACAACACCTGATGTCACAGGAAGGCAAAAAAGATAATCAAGGACAAACCACCCGAGCCACTGCCTGTTCACCCCACTATCCTGCAGAAGGCGAGGTCAGTACAGGTGCATCAAAACAAAGCCATCAGATTGTTAAACAGCCATCACTAGCACAGAGAGGCGGCTGCCTACCTACAGATTGTTATCATTGGCCACTTTAAGAAATGGAACACTAGTCACTATATTAATGCCATTTTACCAATGTTTACATGTCTCACATTATTAATCTCATATGTATATAATGTCTACTGTATCCTTCACAATCTATTATTTACTATCTATTGCATCTTAGCCGCTCTGTCACTGCTCATCCATATATTTTATACTTATATATTCTCATCCCATTCCTTTACTAGATTGTGTGTATTAGGTTATGTTGTGGAATTGTTAGATACTGCTGCACTGTCGGATCTAGAAGCATACGCATTTTGCTACTCTCACAATAACATCTTCTAACCATGTGTATGTGACCAATAACATTTGATTTGATTTGAATAGACTGATGTTGCCCTCTAGACCAGGGGTGGGAAACTCGCTAGACCAAGGTTGGGAACTCCCTTTGACCAGAGGTGGGAAACTCCCTTTGACCAGAGGTGGGAAACTCCCTTTGACCAGAGGTGGGAAACTCCCTTTGACCAGAGATGGGAAACTCCCTTTGACCAGAGGTGGGAAACTCCCTTTGACCAGAGGTGGGAAACTCCCTTTGACCAGAGGTGGGAAACTCCCTTTGACCAGAGGTGTGAAACTCTCTAGACCAAGGTTGGCAACTCTCTAGACCAAGGTTGGCAACTCCCTTTGACCAGGGGTGGGAAACTCTCTAGACCAAGGTTGGCAACTCCCTTTGACCAGAGGTGGGAAACTCCCTTTGACCAGAGGTGGGAAACTCTCTAGACCAAGGTTGGCAACTCCCTTTGACCAGGGGTGGGAAACTCTCTAGACCAAGGTTGGGAACTCCCTTTGACCAGAGGTGGGAAACTCTCTAGACCAAGGTTGGCAACTCCCTTTGACCAGAGGTGGGCAACTCCCTTTGACCAGAGGTGGGCAACTCCCGTTGACCAGAGGTGGACAACTCCCGTTGACCAGAGGTGGGCAACTCCCTTTGACCAGAGATGGGCAACTCCCTTTGACCAGAGGTGGGCAACTCCCTTTGACCAGAGGTGGGCAACTCCCTTTGACCAGAGGTGGGCAACTCCCTTTGACCAGAGGTGGGCAACTCCCTTTGACCAGAGGTGGGCAACTCCCTTTGACCAGAGATGGGCAACTCCCTTTGTTCCATGAGCTGCTGAAAACATACGCTCCACAAGTATAGAGTGAACCAAAAAAAGGTCATAAATGTGTCTGTAGTTCACGTTGAAGTGTACTGTGCACCTCTGTTCTTTTTAAACATACTTGTTAAAAGAATACGACTTTCTTTCTATCATCTCGACTTTGCTTCTCTTTTTTTGTGGGTTGTGTTGTCCCTTAGAAAGAATGGTGTGCAGATTGTCCACCTTCTGATGAGCTAAAGCTCAAAATCACAGCTTACTAATGTGTCAGTTGGTGTTAGTTCGTCAGACTTGACGATGACATACACAACGGCACACAACCCAAAAAATCCTGTCATCAAAGCATCATACCTCTTATGAATACTCATAAGTACCTTTTGTGCCAGTTTTCACCAAAGCCATGTGAGGGGTGTTTATTATATCATTTATTATAACTACCAAACCAATCCTCTAAGTCAAAAAAGTATACCCACACAATGACTGTTAACTCCAAATAAAAGAGAAGGATAATCGTTATTTGTGCCACATCTCAACCATATCTTCACCAAGCTGGATGTAGTACAGTTTTAAAAAGCCACTGATTCTTGATTTCCATCCAATTGGTGACAAGATTTTAAATATGCGCATTGTCCTACCAGAGGTTTCTATCAAATTGACTTGTTGCAGATAAAAGGCTGTGCGTGATGACATAGTCCACATACAAATATATTTAGCTATTGATTTCCAATGTACCTAATAAAAAATGCAAGTTAAATAGGGCACACTTGCATTTTAAACTCTGATGGTGTTCTCATATAGCGTATGCCCACTTTGGTATCTGCGCGCTGTTGGCTAGAGTGCACATATATAATGAGATTATTATGGACAAAAGAGCAAGATCATTTGTATTTGTCAAACGGCAGCCAGGCATCGATGGTCATGTTACTAAAATAAGACCCTCGATATTTAATGAAAAGGAGCATCAAGCTCACCACCTTGCACTTTCGCCACCCTGTGAAGTTCATCAAATTGTATTTAATCTGTAGCGAAATAAACTACATGCTTCCCAGTCGTAGTGGGACCCCCAAGTTTACTTCGATATGATAGTTATTATATAGATTTTTGCGCATAAAAGCGTTTCCACGACATTCCTCGCATAATTAATTTTACATACACAAAAGATCCCACCTTTTCTAGCGTATTTTTTATTTTGTCGACATTTGAAAAGTTTACCAAAACATTTCCTGTTTCCATCAGGCCTGTCATGAAACGTTTTATTCGACATGTACTTGACTCGCATAAAAAGGTTGGATGGAAAGCTGGTTAGTGATTTATAAAAATCCCGCACGTTGGTTGATTCAATCAAATATCCGGCATTATTTCTCACCCCATGTGAATAGATTATTTACAATGTAATTATCCTTTTCACAGATGCACTAAACCCAGTCCGTCACCAATTCAATGAAAACCCTCAATAACATCTCACTGAGACCACAGGAGTATCCCACATGTGAGTTCTTCCTGTCTTGTAAAGCCGTTTGAAAATGACAATATCGAGAGGTGCATTATACAGGTACTCTCAGAGAACATAGAGGTCAACAAGGGTAACTAATGGCTCCAGTAACCTGAGAGAGGACAAAAGGACAAGGACATCATCTCATAGTGTTTGATTGGAACCTGGAACTACAAAGGGAGAAAGAAAAGAGAGACGGAAATAGTGGGTGACCACAGAATGACAGGATCCATTTAGAATCCAATCTTTCTTAGTCCTGGAAATGGAAATAAATGGAAAAGGGAAATTGAGGGAATGAAGATTTTAAGATTCTGTCCCAATTCCCTTTACCACACAGCAGCAGCCAAAAATCTTTCTCTAACATTTTACTTACAGACAGCGGGCAGTCATAATTATGACCCAGGGGGTTCTGGGTACCTCCATCACAAATCCGGACATAAACATTAAGTATATGAAGGTGTGCATCCCCATAAGAGTTACACATTCTTATGTTGGTACAGCCAACTATTTCTAGAGCACCCCCAGGAGTCACTGTGTAATTCATTATAATACTGATGATGACAGGGGGAGAATATGGTGAATGGGAAGTAGACTAGAGGACACTGGTAAGTGTTTGCACCTATGCAAAGTTTGCTCCCGTCTTTTTCAAAAGGAAATAAATGACAAAGATTTTTTTTTTAAACATGAGACTGTCTTTATCTACCCGTTCCTTTTAGATCTTATCCCTCCCCCAATATCCTTGTTTTATCTTTAGTTGAAACGCTTCTGTTTTGTTCCCCCCCGGATATACAGAGCCATGAACCTCCCTTTGTTTACACTTTACCTTCCGATCTTATCTGTCTCCCAACACTTGTTTTACCCTTGGTTCAAACTGATATATTTTATAGCCTGTGGAATAGGAATATAGAAGGCAGCAACTGTGCACTGGTGTGAAGGCTGAGTAAATCCAGCACTAGAGAAAGGACAGAGTTCAGATAGATATGGAATAGAGGTGAGTGAGGTGGAGCACCCAAGGTTCCTATTTATTCTCTGTCCTATGATATTTTTTTTTAAATACCGCAACCATTTTTATTGTTCATTTATTCATGTTTGATAGAATCGTACAGGGGGAGGTCATTCAGAGTTGAGGCAGGAATCATAATGTCATGTCAGAAGGAGTATCCCTGCAAACAAAAATACGTCATTAGGACTTACCCAGAATATCACAAAATGGTTGTCTAAAGTGGTCAGGACGTTGTGTCATTGTTCATGAGGTTTTGTCTAGTTCCTGGATTGTCCCGGGGATTTCCACAAAGATGTTTTTAGGACATTCTTACGATGTTGGGTCATGGTCCCCCTAGAGGTTTTGCCTAAATCACGGTTTGTCCCAGGGACATCCCAGAGGACGTTTTTCGGACATTCTTGGGATGTTGTGTCATGGTGCCCTGGATGTACAGTTGAAGTCGGAAGTTTATACACACTTAGGTTGGAGTCATTAAAACTCATTTTTCAACCACTGCACAAATTTCTTGTTAACAAACTATAGTTTTGGCAAGTCGGTTAGGACATCTATTGTGTGCATGACACAAGTACTTTTTCCAACAATTGTTTACAGACAGATTATTTCACTTATAATTCACTGTTCCAGTAAGTCAGAAGTTTACATACACTAAGTTGACTGTGCCTTTAAACAGCTTGGAAAATTCCAGAAAATGATTGCTTTAGAAGTGGCTAATTGACATCATTTAAGTCAATTAAGTCACCTGTGGATGTATTTCTTCAAGGAAGAACACCATCCCAACCGTGAAGCACGGTGGTGTCAGCATCATGTTGTGGGGGTGCTTCACAAAATAGATGGCATCATGAGGTGGGGAAAATGTGGATATATTGAAGCAACATCTCAAGACATCAGTTAAAGCTTGGTCACAAATGTGTCTTCCAAATGGACAATGACACCAAGCATACTTCCAAAGTTGTTGCAAAATGGCTTAAGGACAACAAAGTCAAGGTATTGGAGTGGCCATCACAAAGCCCTGAACTTAATCCCATAGAAAATGTGTGGGCAGAACTGAAAAAGTGTGTGCGAGCAAGGAAGCCTAAAACCTGACTCAGTTACACCAGCTCTGTCAGGAGGAATGGTCCAAAATTCACCCAACTTATTGTGTGGAAGCTTGTGGAAGGCTACCCGAAACGTTTGACCCAAGTTAAACAATTTTAAGGCAATGCTACCAAATACTAATTGAGTGTATGTAAACTTCTATCCGACTGGGAATGTGATGAAATAAATAAAAGCTTAAATAAATCATTGTCTCTACTATTATTCTGACATTTCACATTCTTAAAATATAGTGGTGATCCTAACTGACCCAAGACAGGGAATTTTTACAAGGATTAAATGTCAGGAATTGTGAAAAACTGAGTTTAAATGTATTTGGCTAAGGTGTACGCCTCTACTCAGCACAGACCTGAATGTATATTCTACGTTTCAAGTGTTTATCTGCCTTACAATAGTTTAGCCAAGTGCATCGTCAAGTTCAGGCCCGTAGCTAAGAACTTCCACAGTACTCTACAGATCACTCAAACCCAAGTGAGCGTGACCTGAATATGAACAACAGGGAATATGCAACTGTGGAGATGCTTCTCATCTGAGTTTAGGCTTTATTAATTGGTTTCTTTGTGAATGTTCATCCTGTTCAGACCGGAGTAATATCTCAGTTGGAATGTGCCTACGTGGGCCTCTAATTTCACGTGTGGAATCTTGCCAGCTACCACAGCATAAGAATATCAACCCGCTCCGTATATAGTCATTTTCTGAAACTATGGCCAATCAAGTCATTGTTATCTACGGATATAAGATCTTAAGTTGATTACCCTGTTGCAGGACATGTTTTACTTAGTGTATTTTAGGTTTAAAAAGGCTTCTGAAGTTTGTAATTTCCCACTTTTAAATTTCAGACATGATTTTCCCCTTATGAAAAATGTACCAACCCCGACCAAAAAATGTCCATTATTTATAATCCACATAATAATTCAAATCTCCTGCTTCTGAAGGATACTTTTCCTGCTGTAGCAAGCTGTCTCAAACGAAGATCCGATATCTGTACGACTACCATAAAAGCCATTTCGAGAGCGATTCATGACAAATGTAGCATTAGATCATGTTAGAGTAGTAACATCGCAGTAATAACATAGAACAAATTGTATTCCAGAGGGCTTCATCTGACGATTTTCTCATCAATGATGGAATCCACAAGAGGGATTTAAAACCGGTCGTGTGTAATGTGGTGAAAACTCTTAAGTCGTCTCTCCGGTACAAAATGCAGACTAGCAGCTTGATTAGCTTCTCTTAACCAAGCCTAGCTAAAAAAAAAAAACGCTAAAACTGTTGAAAGGTGCTGGTAGTTCGTGTTTGTCAGTCTGAGACCGGGGTTGCATAGAAATCTGATCTACAAATCCCCTCAACCAGAAAGACTATTGAGCTGCCTTTGCACATCCTTATTGTGAAAAGATGATAAAATCTGTGAAACACCTCGTTAAAGCCACGCCACAGATGAGGTGGCAGTTACCAATCAATCAACAAACGAATAAGTTGGTTGCCACAGAGTTCAACAAAAACTGGCAGTTACATTCACCAAGACCCACCACTTAGTTTACAAACAAAAGTTGCTCAAAGTGGGTGAAGACAGATCGAGGAGTGTGACTTTAAGGCCAACCCTCACGAACCAGCAGGTGGTGAGAAAAAGCAATGGTACTTTCTCCCGCAGCACTGCTATTTTCTGAAACAGTACATTACATTAGTCTTCTGTGAATGGGAAGTAGCATAGAGACACTGGGAAGGTTCAAACCTGTCTGGAGCGAAGACAAAAGAGAAGACGGGCAGAACTGATGGACCTTGACGTCTTTGACAGGAAACAAAAATTGACAATAATGATAAGAGAAGAAAACCTCATGTGGAACATTGGAAGAGAACTGCAGTAAGCCTTTTACAGCAGAGGTAAAACTGAATTCATATAAAAGACTATAAAGAATTGGAACAAACCTATTTAGTATTGGCAGACCATGTTAAATCTTAGGAATGCACTAGTCTCTTGAGCCAGACTCAAAAACTTGTATTGGCTCAGCCTTCTGGCCATAGCAAGACTAGAAATGCACATACAATATTAAATATTAGAAATGCAATATGAGAGAAACGTCTTTCCCTTCTCTTTCTTGGCTTTCTTAGTTTGCTTATGCAACTCATTTCCTAACATGCATGATGTGCAACTACATTTTTACATATACATCCAATATGTTTGGAAATAAGCCCACCCAAATACTGAAATAAACATGGTCTGAGATAGTTTCATTACCCATATGTACAGGATACACATAATATACACTGCCCAACAGAATGGTAACTCGCAGGTTCCTTCTCGACAATAAAAAATAACATTTAAGAAATAATAAAAGATAAGAATGCAACTGTAAATGGCAACTGTATTTTCTTACTGCTGAGAGAAAATATTTTAGGGAGGGGGAGGGGTTCTTCTGATTAAAATAATTACAGCATCTTTTCTGAATCTGATACGAGATTGACTGGTTAGGGAGTCGTTTCTAGCAGAGGAAGAGCAAACAAACTCAGTCGTTTTTTGCTGCACTGCTGTTCTCCCCAAACATGACAATGAAAACCCCACAATGCATTCTGCTATGGGCACATGCACATGTTTCTTGACAGAAAATAATACATTCCAGAGAACTGAGGAGACATGTGTGGGCTTTCTGAGAGAGGCAGTCTTGTTTACACTGCCTTCCAAAAGAATTCATACCCCTTGTCACCCATCTACACATAATACCCCATAATGACACAGTAAAAACACGTTTTTATACATTTTAGCAAATGCATTGAAAATGAAACACAGAAATACAGTATCTCCTTTACATAAGTATTCACACCCCTGAGTCAATACTTTGTAGAAGCACCTTTGGCGGTGATTACATCTTTGAGTCTATTTGTGTAAATCTCTAAGAGCTTTGCACACCTGAAGTGTACAATAATTTGCCCATTATTTGTTTTTTAATTCTTCAAGCTCTGTCAAATTGATTATTGATCATTGCTAGACAGCCATTTTCAATTCTTGCCATAGATTTTTCAAGCCAATTTTAATTCAAAACTGTAACTAAGCCACTCCAAAAGATTCCATGTTCTCTTGGTAAGCAACTCCAGTGTAGATTTGACCTTGAGTTTTAGGTTATATTCCTGCTGGAAGGTGCATTCATCTCCCAATATCTGTTAGAAAGCAGACTGAAGCAGGTTTTCCTCTAGAATTTTGCCTGTACTTATAGATGTATTCCGTTTCTTTTTATAAAAAAAAACCCTCCGTAGTTCTTGCCGATGACAAGCATACCCATAACATGATGCAGCCACCACCTTGCTTAAAAATATGAAGAGTGGTACTCAGTGATGTGTTGGATTGGATTTGCCCCAAACATAACACTTTGTAATCAGGATATTAAGTTTTCTGCAGTATTACTTAAGTCCCTTGTTGCAAACACTCTGTCATTTAGGTTAGTATTGTGGATTAAGCTACAATGTTGTTTATCCATCCTTAATTTTGTCATATTACAACCATTAAACTCTGTAACTGTTCTAAAATCACCATTGGCCTCATGGTGAAATCTCTGAGTAGTTTTCTTCTTCTCCGGCAACTGAATTAGGAAGAACGCCCGTATCCTTGTAATGACTGGGCGTATTGATACACCATCCAAAGCCTAATAACTTTACCATGCTCAAAGAGATACTCAGTGTCTGATTTTTTAAATGCTTTACACATCTACCAAACGGTGCTCTTCTTTGCGAGGCATTGAAAACCTCCTTGGCCTTTGTGGTTTAATCTGTGCTTGAAATGTACTATTTAATTGAGGGACCTTACAGATAATTGTATGTGTGTGGTACAGAGATGGGGTAGTCGTTCAAAAATCATGTTAACCACTACTATTAAACACGGAATGAGTCCATGCAACATATTATGTGATTTGTTAAGCACATTTCTACTCCTGAATTTATTTAGGCTTGCCATAACAAAGGGGTTGAATTCTTTGACTCAAGACATTGCAGCGTTTATTTCTTTATTCATTTAAAAAAAAGTGTACACAAACAAAATTCCACTTTGACATTATGTGGTATTGTATGTAGATCAGTGACACACAATCTCAATTTAATACATGTTAAATTCAGGTTGTAACACAACAAACTGTGGAAAAAGTAAAGGGGTATGAATACTTTCTGAAGGCACTGTAGCTGGTATTGCGCTGAGCTGCGAGCCCGATTGTACATGTAAATGACGGTGTTTATCTGTCCGGTGCAGAAAGTCATAGGCAATATCAAGGCAGGGTGTTTTAAATTGGCTGCCATAAGGGATTAGTGGTGACTGGGACATTAACAGGAGAGGGATGGCCATCCAGCCTCCATATTAAGCGAGACGCTCTGTTCAGAGAGGAGGTAATGAACAGGTAATCCTGAGGTTCTGGCGGTACTATACAAAAGTCTTGGAGGCCTATGCCGAGCGGTCACACTTGAATCCATAAAATCATTACACAGCAAAATACAACAAGCTCTGAACACCTGACACCATGAGCATTGAGCCTTTGCAAGAAAATAAAAAAAGTATACGAATTTGAGCTGCTGCGAAATGTGCATTGCAGTCTTCACGTTATTATTCTTAAAGGTGCACTCTGCAATATTTTCCACTATATGCACTCTGCAATACTTTCCACTATAGGCACTTGTGGGTAAAACAAGGGACTTCACCCCTCCATTTTTGTTGATCACGGAAGTATCGTCTCGATTCTAGTTTGATCAGGGGGAGGGGCCGTCAGCACCTCTAGTGCCCCCCTCGAAAAAAAATATTATTCAAGTTCAATTTGAAATTCCAACCATGGTGTCTTTTGCAATAACCTCACGTACTTGATGCTGGTGTTGAAAATGGCTTACAGTAATCACTTTATGAAATGAATCCGGAATCGGAAACAAACTGTCTCTGAGATTTAAAGAGATGTTGGTATTCCATGGTAATAGGATAATAAAAAGAGGAGATCGTGTCAGCTAGTGGAGCCAAGTCATTTACCCGGGGTATTGGGTGGGACAGAGGTAAAAGAATATTCAGCAGGTGTTTCCCACACTCACACACAACGAGGAGGAGCACCCTCATTGTGTGAGAGGGACAGAAAAGCCCAAACATCCACATCTGTTTGCTATTAACATCTTGCCAATGTTGCCGAAAGAGATAAAACCTAGGTCTCTGGCCAACCCAACATCTTAACCATTAAACTAAGAGGACATTCTCAAGATCTGAGAGCGACAATGTTCCAAATCACCTCCATTACACCTAGGCACCCCCAAAAAACAGCAAGCTATTCTGTATGCAATTGCCCTGAGAGAGTGTGCAGGCCATTTTTCTTTATTCATTAAAGACTTTGTTCTTTATGGCCAAACCATAAACACAGTCATCCTGATGTTTACATGTCATGGCCCTCTCATTATGTTAAGCTGGGTTGAGGTCATATTGGGAGAAATAGTCAATACTCAACGTTTGTCCAATTACACAGCTTGCTGAGGAGATTTACAATGGCTAAGCAAACCTATCAGTATAGCCTGGGCAAACACAGAATTCAAACAAGCTTTTCACTTGGCCCCAGAATGCTACTAATAAATTAGCTACTAGCATAGGAGTACGGCTGGAATAGGATGGGGTTAAGGCTCTTTGCATAGTAGATAATAGAAATATTGGGGAAAGCCATTCAGAATGTTGACATTCACATTGGACATGATGACACATCGAACAGGATACTGCATGCATGGAAAGTGAATATGCACAGAAGGTGTGTCACAGTCGCTAAATGTAACCACAACGGAAGACACCGCAGCATTTTTTGGAGACAGGTGTTTGACACGAGAGCTCTACGGTAATAGAAACGGGTGTCAAAGCGGTTGCCAACTCATCGTAAACAACCGTAGCTAGCTACAACTACACCAAATATACATTTATTTTAAGGCCAAATCCTGCCCAACGTCCTTAAATCATTCATTTGGAATGTCATTCAAGGCCTGACATTTGCAGGTGACAAGTTCTGCCTGTCATCACCAAAATGGACAGGCACTAAAGCCAAACACATGATGGATGGTCCAATATCACTCTCTACTGTACTAGAATTAATTATGTAATGCTGCTATAGCGTCTGCATGGCATCGGGTCTGCAGCCACGACATCCAGCCGAAGTGAAGGCCTTTGGCAGTCTGATTTGTGTTGTTTTGCTTCCTTGGCAGCCAGAAGATCGATGCATGAACTTACTTATGCCAAATTACAATTTGTCACTCGGCATACATCTCTGTGATAAGGGCCAATGGAACACCTTTATGGGGAAATGAATTCAGGTCATGAATCATAAACAAGCCCAATCCGCCCACGGAGGCTCGTAGTTATTATGCGTTTGGAATGGGGTGCCTCTGTAAATAGGAACATTAAAAACTGAACATTGAAAAAAATATATATATTTCACCTTTATTTAACCAGGTAGGCCAGTTGAGAACAAGTTCTCATTTACAACTGCGACCTGGCCAAGATAAAGCAAAGCAGTGCAACAAAAAAACAACAACAGAGTTACACATGGAATAAACAAAAGTACAGTCAATAACACAATAGAAAAATCTATATACAGTGTGTGCAAATGGAGTAAGGAGGTAAGGCAATAAATAGGCCATCGTAGTGAAGTACGAAGTATTACAATTTAGTAAATTAACACTGGAGTAATAGATGTGCAGATGATGGTGTGCAAAAGAGCAAAAAAGTAAATAAAAACAATATGGGGATGAGGTAGGTAGTTGTATGGGATATTTACAGATGGGCTATGTACAGCTGCAGCGATCGGTTAGCTGCTCAGATAGCTGATGCTTAAAGTTAGTGAGGGGGATATAAGTCTCCAACTTCAGCGATTTTTGCAATTCGTTCCAGTCATTGGCAGCAGAGAACGGTAAGGAAAGGCGGCCAAAGTAGGTGTTGGCTTTGGATGACCAGCGAGATATACCTGCTGGAGCACGTGCTACGGGTGGGTGTTGTTATGGTAACCAGTGAGCTGAGATAAGGCGGAGCTTTACCTAGCAAAGACTTATAGATGACCTGGAGCCAGTGGGTCTGAAATCGCTGATGTTGAGGAGGATAATTTTATTGGTAGGATAGTTTTACGAGGGTATGATTGGCGACGTGAGTGAAGGAGGCATTGTTGGGAAATCGGAAGCCGGTTCTAGATTTGATTTTGGATTGGAGATGCTTAATATGAGTCTGGAAGGAGAGTTTACAGCCAGACACCTAGGTATTTGTAGTTGTCCACATATTCTAGGTCAGAACCGTCCAGAGAAGTGATGCTAGTTGGGCGGGTGCGGGCAGCGATCGGTTGAAGAGCATGTATTTAGTTTTACTAGCGTTTCAGAGCAATTGGAGGCCACAGAAGGAGTGTTGTATGGCATTGAAGCTCGTTTGGAGGTTTGTTAACACAGTGTCCATAGAAGGGCCAGATGTATACAGAATGGTGTCGTCTGCGTAGAGGTGGATCAAGGAATCACCCGCAGCAAGAGCGACATCATTGATATATACCCTTGAGAGTTGGCCTGAGAATTGAACCCTGTGGTACCCCCATTGAGACCACCAGAGGTCCAGACAACAGGCCCTCAAATTTGACACAATGAACTCTGTCTGAGAAGTAGTTGGTGAACCAGGCAAGGCAGTCATTTGAGAAACCAAGGCTGTTGAGTCTGCCGATAAGAATACGGTGATTGACAGAGTCGAAAGCCTTGGCCAGGTCGATGAAGACGGCTGCACAGTACTGTCTTTTATCGATGGTGGTTATGATATCGTTTAGTACCTTGCGTGGCTGAGGTACACCCATGACCAGCTCAGAAACCGTATTGCACAGCGGAGAAGGTACGGTGGGATTCAAAATGGTCAGTGATCTGTTTGTTACCTTAGCTTTCAAAGACTTTAGAAAGGCAGGGCAGGATGGATATAGGTCTGTAACAGTTTGGGTCTAGAGTGTCACCCCCTTTGAAGAGGTGGATGACTACGGCAGCTTTCCAATCTTCAGGAATCTCGGACAATACGAAAGAGAGGTTGAACAGACTAGTAATAGGGGTTGCAACAATGGCGGTGGATAATTTTAGAAAAAGAGGGTCCAGATTGTCTATCCCAGCTGATTTGTACGGGTCCAGGTTTTGCAGCTCTTTGAGAACATCTGCTATCTGGATTTGGGTGAAGGAGAAGCTGGGGAGGCTTGTAGCAGGCAAGTAGCTGCAGGGGGTGAGGAGCTGTTGGCCGGGGTTGGGTAGCCAGGAGGAAAGCATGGCCAGCCGTAGGGAAATGCTTATTTGAAATTCTTGATTATCGTGGATTTATCGGTGGTGACAGTGTTTCCTAGCTTCAGTGCAGTGGGCAGCTGGGAGGAGGTGCTCTTATTCTCCATGGACTTTACAGTGTCCCAGAACATTTTGGAGTTAGAGCTACAGGATGCACATTTCTGTTTGAAAAAGCTAGCCTTTGCTTTCCTAACTGACTGTGTGTATTGGTTCCTGACTTCCCTGAAAAGTTGCATATCGTGGGGACTATTCAATGCTAGTGCAGTATGTCACAGAATGTTTTTGTGCTGGTCAAGGGCAGTCAAGTCTGGGGTGAACCAAGGGCTATATCTGTTCTTAGTTCTACATTTGTTGAAAGGGGCGAGCTTATTTAGGGTGAGGAAATTATTTTTAAAGAACAACCAGGCATCCTCGACTGACGGGATGAGGTCAATATCCTTCCAGGTGTCTTCGGCCAGGTCGATTAGAAAGGCCTGCTCTCAGAAGTTTTTTAGGGAGCGTTTGACAGTGATGAGGGGTGATCGTTTGACCGCGGGCCCATAACGGATGCAGGCAATGAGGCAGTGATCGCTGAGATCCTGATTGAAAACAGCAGAGGTGTATTTGGAGGGCAAGTTGGTCAGGATAATATCTATGAGGGTGACCATGTTTATGGATTTAAGGTTGTACCTGGTGGGTTCCTTGATGATTTGTGTGAGATTTAGGTTATCTAGCTAGATTGTAGGATGGCCGGGGTGTTAAGCATATTCCAGTTTAGGTCACCTAACAGAACGAACTCTGAAGATAGATCGGTGGAAATCAATTCACATATGGTGTCCAGGGCACAGCTGGGAGTGGAGGGGGGTCTATAACAGGCGGCAACAGTGAGATACTTTTTTCTGTAGAGATTAATGTTTTTAATTAGAAGCTCGAACTGTTTGGGCGTAGACCTGGAAAGTATGACAGACCTTTGCAGGCTATCTCTGCAGTAGATTGCAACTCCTCCCCCTTTGGCAGTTCTATCTTGACAGAAAATGTTGTTGTTGGGGATGGAAATCTCAGAATTGTTGGTGGCCTTCCTTTGCCAGGATACAGACAGGTCAAGGACATCAGGATTGGTGGAGTGTGCTAAAGCAGTGAGTAAAAAAAACTCAGGGAGGAGGCTTCTGATGTTAACATGCATGAAACCAAGGCTCTAGCTAGTTGCGATGATCCGATGCAAAGGTCCAGAGCCTACGGCAGGAATTTGGCGATGTAGTGGCTTCTAGTTGTGTTAGTGAAGAGTCCGGGAGGCATCAGCTGTGTAGCCAAGTGATCATAGGGTCCACTGAGCAGGCCGGGAGATGGGCCTGGCTCACAGGTTAGCTTCGGGGTTGGGCCACTCGGTAGCAGCTTGCTAGCTGTGATGATCTGGAGTAATGGTCCAGTAATGGAGTAATCTGGAGTAATGGTGGAGAAAAGCAGTCCGATATTCTCAGACTGGCGGGTTTTATCCAGGGTAAAAGCGGCTGGTATCTGAGCTAGAGGTAAAGACCGCTAGCAGTGGCTAACAATGACTAAATTGTTAGTAGCTAATTAGCTGGTTAGCATCTGATGGCTAGCCTCTGATGGAGGTTCTAGCTATAAGGTCTAAGAAATAGCAGAGGAAGGATAATAACAACAGACTATTCCATCAATCCATTCAGCTATTGTCTCTGGGACATTGATTAGACAGC
The DNA here is from genome assembly GCF_002021735.2 of Oncorhynchus kisutch. Taxonomy (NCBI): domain Eukaryota; kingdom Metazoa; phylum Chordata; class Actinopteri; order Salmoniformes; family Salmonidae; genus Oncorhynchus; species Oncorhynchus kisutch. The sequence goes on along the minus strand of NC_034186.2, from coordinate 41,524,275 downwards.
TCATGCATAGAAGCCCAAAGTGGCACAAATGTCCTGGCTTTCGAATAGAATACATCCCAAATAGAGGCACAACTGTCTATGCTTACTTACTTATCTCAGTTCAAAATGCATGTTTGACTTATTTAAGGTTCATGCCTTCTGGTTTAAAGTTCCAATCCTGTAACCTTAGCTTCCAGCCCAAGAATAGAGGTAGGGGAGCCCAATAGGAGAGAAAGAGGTAGGGGAGTTCGACAGGGGGAGGGAGGGGTGATGGTGATAGTTGGTGACAGGGGTGGGAGATACCCTCTCCCGGGAGAGACCGAGGGGGAGGCTGCTATGGCCTTTTCAGCCATAGACTCTGATTCAATCCCTCTGATCTCCCGGCCCTGCCTGTGTCCTCCTAGTCTCGTACGAACTCGCAAGCTCACAAAACAGAATGTGAGCTCCAGAGATCAAGAGGATTCGTACGAGGCTAGTGTCCTCCTGAGGTCACAAACTCACAGAAAATAGTAATTCTGCTCTTTTTCAGGGCACATGGAATTAAATATTGATCAGGGCTCGTATATTCTCTCTTTGGCGGCTCTTGAATTTCCGTGAAAGTGAGTCGAGTTGCTGCTTTCTTGTCAACCGTGACTAGCACCATTTTAGAATGGGTATGAGTGACAGGTGGAACCATTTGTTATGAAATATGGCATAAAGTGGAAAAAGCCCAAACAAAAAGAGGAATTATTGTGACAAATGACATCAGCCGGGTTTCAAGCGATGTGTTTCCGCATGTAACGGGGACCCACACAAACACACAAATGGTAAATTAGTGTTTGCTTATCTCTGAGTGCCTCAGAGAAAGGGAACAAATGTCTTTCTTTGTATTGTACTCCACAGTACGACATGTAATGTATGAATCGTAGTGAATGGTTGGTGCTTTATTCTCTCTAGAGGTTTTAGGACTGTATGGGGGGGGGGGTTGTTGCAATGAGCTTAACCCTTTTAACAATCCTACATTCATTAGGTCTGACCATGTAATAGCTAAAGGGACATTTCCATTCTAAACAACTCTACACAGCACTGAGTTAACCCATTTAAAAAACCTTTGCACCACACACAAATCCGACTTCTTCACCATAAAACACAGCAGCTTAGTTTCAAACTTGCTCACAGCCAATTCGAAACCTAGTAATAGCACCCTAACGCTCCTTCCACCAGACAATGATTACCACCTCCTGCTTTGCGACGTTCTAAAAATGACAAAGAGATCAATCTGGATTTCTAGTTTCCTGCTGGCCCTAAACATGTAATGAGGATACATTAATAACATTCATCAATCATAAGAAATAAAAATACATTATAACCATCATCTATTCACATTTTGTCATTTAAGGTAATCACAACTTCACCGGATAGATGTGAGTAGATGAAGGCAGATGTTATAGACATTAGTCTGTGTACATATTTAATGCTGTGGAATGAGTAGAAGCAATGGGAATCCTCCTCTCAGTCACTACCAGTCTAAAGGGCAGGCCGATCATCAGAGCGCACCGACAGTCGGGAGCTCAACGCCAGCCCCTGGCAGTTCCCCATCAAGCATGAAGAGACACAATGTGCAAATGGAATTTTATATCCATTTAAATGCCATCAAATCTGATTGGATTCATGAGTTATGCTCCCCCGTATTCATACCCCTTGACTTGTTTCACATTTTGTTGTGTTACATCGATTTTTTTCTCTCACCCATCTACAGTTGAAGTCGGAAGTTTACATACATTTAGGTTGGAGTCATTAAAAGTCGTTTTATAACCACTCCACAAATTTCTTGTTAACAAACTAAAGTTTTGGCAAGTTGGTTAGGACATCTACTTTGTGCATGACACAAGCAATTTTTCCAACAATTGTTTACAGACAGATTATTTCACTTATAACTCACTGTATCACAATTCCAGTGGGTCAGAAGTTGACTGTGCCTTTAAACAGCTTGGAAAATTCCAGAAAATTATGTCATGGCTTTAGAAGCTTCTGATAGGCTAATAGACGTCATTTGAGTCAATTGGAGGTGTACCTGTGAATGTATTTCGAGGCTTACCTAAACTCAGTGCCTCTTTGCTTGACATCATGGGAAAATCAAAAGAAATCAGCACAAAATAAATTGTTGACCTCAACAAGACTGATTCATCCTTGGGAGCAATTTCCAAATGCCTGAAGGTACCACGTTCATCTGTACAAACAATAGTACGCAAGTATAAACACCATGGGACCACGCAGCCGTCACACCGCTCAGGAAGGAGATGCGTTCTGCCTCCTAGAGATGAATGTACTTTGGTGTGAAAAGTGCAAATCAATCCGAGAACAACAGCAAAGGACTTTGTGAAGATGCTGGAGGAAACAGGTACAAAAGTATCTATATCCACAGTTAAATTAGTCCTATATCGACATAACTTAAAAGGCCGCTCAGCTAGGAAGAAGCCACTGCTCCAAAACCGCCATAAAAAAAGCCAGACTACGGTTTGCAACTGCACATGGGGACAAAGATCGTACTTTTTGGAGAAATGAGGAAAAATAGAACTGTTTGGCCATAATGACCATCGTTATGTTTGGAGGAAAAGGGGGTGGCTTGCAAGCCGAAAAACACCATCCCAACCGTGAAGCATGGGGGTGGCAGCATCATGTTGTGGGGGTGCTATGCTGCAGGAGGGACTGGTGCACTTCACAAAATAGAAGGCATCATGAGGGAGGAATATTATGTGGATATATTGAAGCAACATCTCAAAACATCAATCAGGAAGTTAAAGCTTGTTTGCAAATGGGTCTTCTAAATAGACAATGACCCCAAGCATCCTTCCAAAGCTGTGGCAACATGGCTTAAGGACAACAAAGTCAAAGTATTGGAGTGGCCATCACAAAGCCTTGATCTCAATCCTATAGAACATGTGTGGACAGAACTGAAAAAGTGTGTGCAAGCAAGGAAGCCTACAAACCTGACTCAGTTACACCAGCTCTGTCAGGAGGAATGGGCCAAAATTCACCCAATGTATTGTGGGAAGTTTGTGGAAGGCCACCTGGAACGTTTGACCCAAGTTAAGCAATTTAAAGGCAATGCTACTGAATACTAATTCTGACCCACTGGGAATGTATTGAAATAAATCAAATCTGAATAATAAATAAATCATTGTCTCTACTATTATTCTGACATTTCTTCATTAATATGGAGTTGGTCCACCCTTTGCTGCTATAACAGCCTCCCCTCTTCTGGAAAGGATTTCCACTAGATGTTGGAACATTGCTGCTGGGACTTGCTTCCAGTCAGCCACAAGAGCATTAGTGAGGTCGGGCACTGATGTTGGGAGATTAGACCTGGCTCGCGGTCGCCGTTCCAATTCATCCCAAAGATGTTTGATGGGGTTGAGGTCGGAGCTCTTTGAAGGCCAGTCAAGTTCTTCCACACTGATCTTGACAAACCATTTCTGTATGGACCTCGCTTTGTGCACGGGGACATTGTCATGTTGAAACAGGAAAGGACCTTCCCTAAACTTTTGCCACAAAATTGAAAGCACTGAATTGTCTAGAACGTTGTTCATTTAATTTCCCTTCACTAGAACTAAGGGGCCCAAACCATGAAAAACCGCCCCAGACCATTATTCCTCCTCCACCAAACTTTACAGTTGGCACTATGCATTCGGGAAGATAGCTTTCTTCTGGCATCCGCCAATCCTAGATTCGTCCGTTGGACTGCCAGATGGTGAAGTGTGATTCACCACTCCAGAGAACGTGTTTCCACTGCTCCAGAGTCCAATGGCGGCGAGCTTTACACCCCCCCATGGCTGCTCGGCCATGGAAACCCATTTCATAAACTTCCCGACGAACTTGTGCTGATGTTCCAAACTGCTTCTGTAAGCAACTCGGTAGCAAGTGTTGCAACCGAGGACAGATCATTTTTACTCGCTACGTGCTTCAGCACTCGGCGGTCCCTTTCTGTGAACTTGTGTGGCCTAACACTTCGCGGCTGAACTGCTGTTACTCCTAGACGTTTCCACTTCCCGATAACAGCACTTTACAGTTGATCGGGGCAGCGCTAGCTGGGCAAAAATATGACAAACTGACTTGTTGGAATGGTGGCATCCTATGACAGTGCCATGTTGAAAGTCACTGAGCTCTTCAGTAAGGCCATTCTACTGCCAATGTTTGTCTTTGGATATTGTATTGCTGTGTGCTCGATTCTATACACAGGTGTGGCTGAAATGGCCAAATCCACTAATTTGATGGGGTGTCCACATACTTTTGTATATATAATGTAATATAAATATTTTATATATATATATTTTTTTTATCCATAAAGATTTTTTTGAAATCAATCAGTATATTTGAGTTTAACCATAATATTTGTTGTAATATTTGTTCTGTCTTTTCTGGAGGATACAATGTAAATTGTAACCAGCTTTGTACGGCTTGTTTAAGAGAGGATTTCATTTTCAATTGAGCAAGACTTGAATGCAGACACCTTTTGCCATGTGCGGGCACCTGCCTTTGCAGTTCGACGGGCTGCTCATGGGCCAACGTAAGCCTGCTAGCTGGTTTAGGCCAGTATTGGAACCACTGAAGCATGACCAGACTCTACTCTAGTCCAACACATTAATAAGACCATACCCAGTCTAAAGGTTCAGACAGGGAGGCCATGCTTCTGGAGTCACCACTTGTTCTAGCGTCACCTCATATTTACAAACATTTGAATCACAACCAAATACAGACAAATGAGAGTATTCAGGTAACAGAGGTGTGTGTCAAATGTGTGAAGCATTGAGTATGCCCAACCAATCTCCCCAACTCTGAAATTCATCTCATTAAACTGCTGTGGTGGAAAAAATACCTGTCGCAATCAGATTTGCCGATGATCCATCAAAATTAAAGGAATGTGTTGGCTTGCGGCTCTTGATGTTCAGTGCGCGGGACAATGAGACCCCAGTTGTTTAATGCTGTGAGTTCCGTGGGGAATGAGTCAGGAAAAGGCCCAAGGCAACACAGGCAGCAGTGTCGAGGCAGCCGAGTCTAAAACGGTTAGCAAAGAGCTGCAGCAGCATCCATTACTCCAATCCGAAACAATAACACAGCCATTATGACCGTCTGAAGCTTCTGGAGAGTAAAGGATTTGCTCTAATACGCATATGGAAAATGATCCTTCACATATGGCTGCTATATAAATATTAAACACTCCTGTGGACCCAAATGACTAATTAGATCAAACTTGAAAATAAAGGCTATTTAGGGACACACAATTACAGATGATCCATTTTGGTAAGGGACCTGCTCCCAACTACAGTCAATGTATGAACACTATAGCCATTACAATTCTGACGGTAAAATATTACAGTATCTCCTTTACAGAAGTATTCACACCCCTGAGTCAAGACTGAGTCAAGACTGAGTCAAGCACGTAGTGTATGTTGGAAATGTTCAAGCTGGAAAACAAAGGCAATAATATGTTTAACTGTAGTTAAGGATATTTGCCTCATACATTACCTTAATAGCTGTAGGAGGGAAAAAGCTCTCTAGTCAGGAAAATTGTCTAACAAAAAGCAACTCATACTGTGGGATGAATTCCAAATGTTATTGATAATGTGGACGAAAGACACTTAAGTCTATACCTCATTCAGCTACTTAAGAGGGCAAAATAGCTAATATCAAACATGAAAAAGCACTACTGTTTATTATAGAATACTGTAGTATACTGTAAATACTATACTCCCCACTGTAGCATTCCTAGATCATGTGTAGTACTTAGTATATCATTTTGTAGTATACTGTAAAATACTATACTACACACTGTAGTATCCCTCAATTGTGTAGTGCTTATTATATAATTTGGTAGTTTATTGTAGAATACTACTCCACACTGTAGTATCCCTCGATCATGTGTAGTACTTATTATATAATTTTGTAGTATACTGTAGAATACTATACTACACACGGCAGTATCCCTCAATTGTGTAGTGCTTACTATATCATTTTGTAGTAAACTGTAGTTTATTGTAGAATACTATACTCCACACTGTAGTAACCCTCGATCACGTGTAGTACTTATTTTATCATTTTCTATTATACTATAGAATACTATATTACACACTGTAGTATCCCTCAATCATGTAGTGCTTACTTTAGAATGTTGTAGTATACTGTAGAATAATATACTACCCACTGTACTATCCCTCGATCATGTGTAGTACTTACTGTATAATTTTGTACTATACTATAGAATACTATACTACACAATGAAGTATCCCTCGATTATATAGTGATTACTATAGAATTTTGTAGTACACTAGAATAATATACTACACACTGTACTATCCCTCGATCATCTGTATTACTTACAATATAGTTTTGTTGTATACTGTAAAGTACTATAGTAAATACTACTACAATATATACCGCAAAATAACACTGCAGTAAATAGTAATATAGTAATATCCGCAAAAACACTAGAGTGTCCAGAAAAACACTTCGGTTTTATTATCTATATTAAATCCGACAGTATTTCATTTCAATATACCCCCCCCCCCCCCCCCCCCCCCCCATAGCCACAAGTTGTGCCACCTATGAGTAAGAAACCTACATGCCAAGTATAGACCTTATATTGTGTTCCCTACAGGTTATAGTAAAGAGCAAAAGCCCTGAGCTATCTGTTCAGACAACTATATATAAAAATAAATCAAATAAAAATATATAGAGAGCAAAACACACATCATGACAAGAGAGACACTACAACACTACATAAAGAGAGACCTAAGGCAACAACACAGCATGGTAGCAACACAACATGACAACAACACAGCAGCAACACAATATTGCAGCAGCACAAACATGGTACAAACATTGTTGGGCACAGACAACAGCACAATGGACAAAAGGTACAGACAACAACACATCACGTGAAGCAGCCACAAATCAAATTGTATTTGTCAAACGCGCCGAATAAAACAGGTGTACACCTTACAGTGAAACGCTAACATACAAGCCCTTAACCAACAATGCTGTTTTAAGAAAAAATGCCTAGAAAAAGTAAGAAATAAAAGTAACAAGTAGTTAAAGAGCAGCAGTAAAATAACAATAGCGAGGCTATATATAGGAGGTAGCGGTACAGAGTAAATATGCGGGGGCACTGGTTAGTCGAGGTAATTGAGGTAATATGTACATGTAGGTAGAGTTATTAAAGTGACTATGCATAGATAATAACAGAGAATAGCAGCAGCATAAAAAAGGGGTGAGGTAAATAGTATGCAAATAGTCTGGGGTAGCCATTTGATTAGATGTCCAGGAGTCTTATGGCTTGGGGGTAGAATCTGTTTAGAAGCCTCTTGGACCTAGACTTGGCGCTCAGGTACTGCTTGCCGTGCGGTAGCAGAGAGAACAGTCTATGACTAGGGTGGCTGGATTCTTTGACAATTTTTAGGGCCTTCCTCTGACACCGCCTGGTATACAGGTCCTGGAAGCTTGGCCCAGGTGATGTACTGGGCCTTTCACACTACCCTCTGTAGTGCCTTACGGTCAGATGCCGAGCAGTTGTCATACCAGGCGGTGATGCAACTTGTCAGGATGCTCTCGATGGTCCAGCTGTAGAACCTTTTGAGGATCTGAAGACCCATGACAATTATTTTCAGTCTCCTGAGGATTTGTTGTGCCCTATTCACGACTGTCTTGGTGTGCTTGGACCATGTTAGTTTGTTGGTGATGTGGACGCCAAGTAACTTGAAGCTCTCAACCTGCTCCACTACAGCCCCGTCAATGAGAATGGGGGTGTACTCGGTCCTCCTTTTCCTGTAGTCCACAATCATCTCCTTTGTCTTGATCACGTTGAGGGAGAGGTTGTTGTGCTTGCACCACACAGTCAGGTCTCTGACCTCCTCCATACAGGCTGTCCCGTCAGTGTCGGTGATCAGGTCTACCACTGTTGTGTCATCTGCAAACTTAATGATGGTGTTGGAGTCGTGCCTGGCAGTGCAGTCATGAGTGAACAAAGGAGTACAGGAGGGGACTGAGCACGTACCCCTAAGGGGCCCCCGTGTTGAGGATCAGCAAGGCGGATGTGTTGTTACCTATTCTTACCACCTGAGGGCGACCCGTCAGGAAGTCCAGGATCCAGTTGCAGAGGGAGGTGTTTAGTTCCAGGTTCCTTAGCTTAGTGATGAGCTTTGAGGGCACTATGATGTTGAACGCTGAGCTGTAGTCAATGAATAGCATTCACACATACAGTGGGGCAAAAAAATACTTAGTCAGCCACCAATTGTGCAAGTTCTCCCACTTAAAAAGATGAGAGAGGCCTGTAATTTTCATCATAGGTACACTTCAACTATGACAGACAAAATGAGAAGAAAAAAATCCAGAAAATCACATCGTAGGATTTTTAATTTATTTATTTGCAAATTATGGTGGAAAATAAGTATTTGGTCACCTACAAACAAGCAAGATTTCTGGCTCTCACAGACCTGTAACTTCTTCTTTAAGAGGCTCCTCTGTCCTCCACTCGTATGCTAGGTATGGTAGGATATATACGTGCTAATAGTTCGTCCAATTTATTACCCAGAGATTGTACATTGGCCAATAGTATGGATGGCAAAGGCAGCTTAGCCACTCGTTGCCTGATCCTCACAAGTCACCCCGATCTCCTTCTGCAAAATCTTTGTCTCTTTCTCCTGAGAATGACGGTGATGAGGGCCTTTTCGGCTTTCTGGAGTATATCCCTCTCGTCCGACTCATAAAAAAAAATATTCATCCAATTTGAGGTGAGTAATCTCTGTTCTGATGTCCAGAAGCTCTTTTCTGATGTCCAGAAGCTCTTTTCAGTCATAAGAGACAGTAACAGCAACATTATGCACAAAATAAGTTACAAACAATGCGAAAAAACAAACAGCTGGTTAAGAGCCAATAAAACGTCAGCCATCCTCTCCGGGGCCAGTAGGAGTGTCCATGATTGAGTCTTTGAATGTAGAGATGGAGATACAACTGTCCAGAGTGTTTTTGCAGCTAGTTCCAGTTGCTAACTGCAGGGAACTGAAAAGAGGAGTGGCCCAGAGATGTGTGTTCTTTGGGGACCTTTAACAGAATGTGACTGGCGAAACGGCGGTGCTTAATTTGAGCCGGATCCTGGCGGTACAGGATCCGGCACCTCTCAGATTTGACTTTGTTTGTTTACGGTACCTATGTACCTAATTGTTTCACTGTTCGCACTGTAGAAATTCTTGTAAAAGCAATCAGCATTAAATCAAATCGTTATTTCTCCCGCCCCCCAGAAAGACCATCATGTAAAAGCGTAGTGATTCTACTGTGTAATCATACTATCCTGCCACACTGATTCCAGACCTGCTGTACATAGAGGTTAAGAGGAGTGCCGGTGGCGTAAGTAACTGATCTTGACACCACTTGGTAGTGGTGGTCAGCTTGTGAAGAGGTCCCTACCGAATCACGTCATGAAGCCTAGGCTACTCGTCTCGCTACTGAATTGGAATCGTGGGTAAGCCAAATAATAAATGGATAAAATAAGGCAATCGAGTTTGATAAAATGTTTCAAGTCCAAAAATCCGGAGAAAGATGGTGAATCGATCCCAGAATGAGCCAGAGAACTTTCCGTGCTGGAGGAGAGGAGTGAGGGGCAAAATGTTCCTGATGGCGATAACTTACCTAACAGCGCTGCTAATCCCTCCAGTTCAGCATCAACACCGGCACCTCCACGAGGCTAGAAGGTCTACAAGCGAGTCAAACTCAGCGGGAGAGGGAGATGGGGAGCTGGAGGGGAGGGAGCACATTTGGTGGCAGCAAGCCTTGTAAACAAGGCTAAAGAGTTAACTCTCAAAATGAAAAAAATAGACACTACAGCCAGAGTCTTCAGAACAGCCTTAGAAGAAGGCTAAACCTCACAGCCAAAGGCCTGCTCATGGCTTTGATCAAGAAATTGACTCTCATGAGTTAAATGGACTTGAAATTGTTGCAGGTTTGAAAACTAAGGTATGATTTCCAAATCTGTTTCCAAATCTGTTCTGTACTGTGAAGTTAATCTGAATATGTTCTTCATATTATCACATAGGCAGGAGGCCTATATATTCTCATATGTGTGTCCTGCTGTAGCCTACATAGATGTATTTTATTTGGAGTCATATTCCGATATTGTGATAGTTGTTTTACCGCTACATTGATGTGGTGAAAATCATATTAAATGTAAGCCCCACAGCTGAGTGTGTGTGCATATGGCGGGTGTTCTGCAGTGTCGTCCAAAAATGTTGCTGTACATTGAGGTCTAGAAAATAAAGCTATAAGAAATTCAGACTTGTGTACGTCCTGCAGCTATACTCAAGTATGTAAGCATACATACTGCAGTGACGTCTAAAATGCTTTGAATTAATCAGCACATTTTTTCTCAATATGTTCCGGTACCGCAGAGCCCCCCCGGATACACCCCCCTCGCGCTCACTATATGTTCTGGGACATCCCTGATTTACAAATTAAGCACTGCAAAGCGGGTGTTGAATTTGGAGGATGAGGGCTGCAGTAGGTATCTCAGATAGTGAGGAGTGAGGCCTAAGTAGGGATCAGGTATAGTGCGTCAGGTATACAGAGATGACAAGTTTACAGAGAAGATGTGTCCTATAAGGAGCATAGGTGGCAAATCTGATGGCCGAATGATAAAGAACATCTAGCTCCTCGAGTGCACCCTTACCTGCCGATCTATAAATGATGTCTGCGTAATCTGCATGGGTAGGATGGTCATCTGAATCAGGGTGCGTTTGGCAGCTGGGGTGAAAGAGGAACGATTATGATAGAGGAAACCAAGTCTAGACTTAACCTTAGTTTTCAGCTTGGATATGTGCTGAGAGAAGGACAGTGTACCGTCTAGCCATACTCCCAAGTATTTGTATGAGGTGACTTCCTTAAGCTCTAAACTCTCAGAGGTAGTAATCACAACGGTGGGGAGAGAGGCATTCTTCTTACCGAACCGCATGACCTTTGTTTGGAGTTGTTCAGAACAAGGTTAAGGGCAGAGAAAGCTTGTTGGACACTAAGAAAGCTTTGTTGTAGAGCGTTTAACACAAACACTGGGGAGGGGCCAGCTGAGTATCATCTGCATACAAATGGATGAGAGCGCTTCCTACTGCCTGAGCTATGTTGTTGATGTAAATTGAGAAGGGCGTGGGGCCTAAGATCGAGCCTTGGGGTACTCCATTGGTGAGAGGCAGTGGCTGAGACAGCAGATGTTCTGACTTTATACACTGCGTTCTTTGAGAGGTTATGGAAAAATAGCTCTTTAAGCATTTGTCCGGTGGGTTTCCTCAAGGAGAAAGCCCCTGCTTCTATGTCGAAGATAATAAAACAAAAACACTACACTACAGTAATCTCAGCAAAAACACTACAGTAAATACTACAATATACTACAGTAATGTCCACAAAAACACTACAATAAATATTACAGTATACTACAGTAATGTCTGCAAAAATACGACAATGAATACTATAGTATATAAATAGTGATAGTACAGTATTTAAACTATAGTATATTACAGCAAGCCTGTAGGGAGGGAAAAATGTGTCTGTTCATTGTTTCAGTGTAATCTATTGTTCATTCCTTTGTGTATTTCTTGAAACTACAATTAAAACAAATGGATTCATTGTCACACCTTGATCTGTTTCACCTGTCAATTTTTTTATTTATTTACTTTTCTGCTCTTTTGCACACCAATATCTCTACCTGTACATGACCATCTGATCATTTATCACTCCAGTGTTAATCTGCAAAATTGTAATTATTCGCCTACCTCCTCATGCCTTTTGCACACAATGTATATAGACTCCCCTTTTTTTCTACTGTGTTACTGACTTGTTAATTGTTTACTCCATGTGTAACTCTGTGTTGTCTGTTCACACTGCTATGCTTTATCTTGGCCAGGTCGCAGTTGCAAATGAGAACTTGTTCTCAACTAGCCTACCTGGTTAAATAAAGGTGAAATAAAAAAGAAATAAAAAAATGTGCTTGTCTCCACCCCCCCCCCCCCTCCAGGTGTCGCCAATCTTTCCCATTATCCCCAGTGTATGTATACCCATGTACTCTGTTTGTCTGTTGCCAGTTTGTTTTGTTTTCTCGAAGCCTACCAGCCGGTTTCCCTTTGCGCCTCTCTATTCTAGTTCCTGTTTTCTAGTTTTTTTCCGGTTTTGACCTTTCTGCCTGAGCCTGCCTGCTGTTCTGTACCTTGCCAACCACACTGGATTATTGACCCATGCCTGCTCTGACCCTGAGCCTGCCTGCCGTTCTGGACCTTTTGAACCCTATCTGGATTACTGACCTCTGCCTGCCCCTTGACCTGTCATTTTGCCTGCCCCTGTATTAGTAATAAACTTTTGTTACTTCAACACTGTCTGCATCTGGGTCTTACCTGAAACGTGATATTCATGGGAATTTATGGGGTTTTCAAGCTAACATTTAATCCTCCTGCCAAGAGAGCATGTTCCAGGAATGAGGTAAGAAGGGGAACAATTGAACAGAGTATATTGATGTCAAACCATTAAACAAATCAATTACAGGCTGACATTAATGCTGTGGCGTATTTCACCATTATAAAACAACACATTTGTCAACATTATGTTTATCACCTACCATTACACAGAGAATACCTTTTGGCTAACCTCGTTTTGCACAAAGCTCTCTCACGGAGAGAGAAACAAATGTATTTAAAGTGCTCAGAGAAGACACAATAAAGCCTTTATTTATTTCTCCCGTAACAGTAGACTCTTCCAATACATCAACTCTAAGTGATATTACAGCTGTTTCCTATTTCCTTCCCAAAATAAAATAACATTTAAATGTGACATTCTTTCACTTGAAGAGAAGAAACAAAGCATATCATACATAAAAGGTGAGAATGCCCAGCTCAATAAGGCCGGCACTCAAGGTAACCTCCTTCTTCTTAACCATGTTTATAGCGCAGGTTGACATTTATTGTCATAAATTTAGCCTTGAATGCAGATCTGATTTTCGCTAAATGGGCAAAGTCCAAATTGTCTGTATCGTAAAAATTAATGAAAACAAAAATATGTGGTCTTAATTTAAGGTTAGGATTAGCAGTGTGGTTAGGGTTAAGGTTAGGGTCAGGTCATTTTTTAAATTATCCATGAACGGAACAAAATACATTTTCGTGTGCCAGCAGGCAGGTGCTACAACTCAACTGGCTAGTTTGCCTGTCTGTAAAGAGAAAGGCAGGCTGTACATTATTTCTCTGTCCACTCCGTTTTGTTATTGTTTCATCGGTGGATTTGCCCTTTAAACAGCTGCATATTATTAAGATATCAAAGTGTCACCAACAAAAAGGTAAACAATAGGCCTATAGCAAATGCAGCATATGGCATTCATTTTTCACATGTAAATAGCACTTTTCAGTAGTGCTCAAAGTATGACATTCCATGAGTGCAGCATTTCTACTCAAATCAATGAGCCAATCAGTCCTCCATGACAACAAAATCATAAAAAAACAGAGTAGGGCTGGCTGATAAGTCCTCGTTTTGGGGTTATGCCCAAGTAAAACTATTTGGCTAATCTATACTTCCATATTTCCAAGTCCTATTCTTGAAGATCAAGGAGTATAACATTTATTGGAATGACTGGAATATTGATAGACTTTGGTTTTTAATGTAAAGATATAATTTAATAGTGTTATTATATGTAGTAGAAAGCGAAGAAACCTACATAACCAACCCATAAAGTAAAATTTAACATCCATATATGGCCAGCTATGTAAACCTTAACATTGATTTGTCCTGCAATAGATGTCGTTCAATTGGTAACATACATTTTTGTCTTCTTCTAATGCCTCTTAAGGGGAAAGTAATCTAAAAGTAACTGAATGTAATCAGAGTTTGGGTAATCCAAAGGTTACATTACTGATTACAATTTTTGACAGGTAACTAGTAACAGTAACGGATTACATTTAGAAAGTAACCTACCCAATCCTGATATCTAACAAGCGAGGTGAGGGTAGGGGAAAAAATGAAACGCAGAACCTGTCTACCTGCTGCAAATTGAGGACACTCAGACACAGACACACACTCACACACACACCCCTCCATGGCTCCTAATCTGCAATTTGTTTGGTCTATAAACCTGCAGGGAAACGGGTAACTTATTTTGCCAACATCTACTTAGCCATATTAAAACGTTAAAAACATTTCTGATCACAAGTATCATCCAATCCGACTATCAATACAGAGAGGATTACAAATACGAGTATGCATAGCCCCAGGAAGTAGTTTGGGGAGAAGGGTGCTGAAAAGCAGATTTTCTTTTTTAATGCCTGCTCTACATAGGGCTATATCGGTCCGGTAATACAGGACTAGTAAAGGCCCAGTGCAATACCTTTGTGAATAGTACCAGTCAAATGTTTGGACACACCTACTCATTGCAGGGTTTCTACATTGTAGAATAATAGTGAAGACATCAAAACTATGAAATAACATTTGGAGTCATGTAGTAATCAAAAAAAGTATAAAACAAATGAAAATATATTTTATATTTGAGATTCTTCAAAGTAGCCACCTTGATGACAGCTTTGCACACTCTTGGCATTCTCACCACCAACTTCACCTGGAATGCTTTTCTGACAGTCTTGAAGGAGTTCCCACATATGCTCAGCACTTGTTGGCTGCTTTTCCTTCACTCTGCGGTCCAACTCATCCTAAACCATCTCAATTGGGTTGAGGTCGGGTGATTGTGGAGGCCATTGCATCTGATGCAGCACTCCATCACTCTCCTTCTTGGTCAAATAGCCCTTACACAGCCTGGAGGTGTGTTGGGTCATTGTCCTGTTGACAATAAATGATAGTCCCGCTAAGAGCAAACTAGGTCGGACGGCGTATCGCTGCAGAATGCTGTGGTAGCCATGCTGGTTAAGTGTGCCCTGAATTCTAAATAAATCACAAACAGTGTCACCAGCAAAGCACCGCCACGCTTCACAGTGGGATCATCTGTTCACCTACTCTGTTGGAACCAAACATTTCAAATCAGACCAAAGGACAGATTTCCACCGGTCTAATGTCCATTGCTTGTGTTTCTTGGCCCAAGCCAGTCTCTTCTTATTATCGGTGTCGTTTAGTAGTGGTTTCTTTGCAGCAATTTGACCATGAAGGCCTGATTCACGCAGTCCCCTCTGAACAGTTGATGTTGAGATGTGTCTGTTACTTGAACTCTGTAAAGCATTTATTTGGGCTGCAATCTGAGGTGCAGTTAACTCTAATGAAATTATCCTCTGCAACAGAGGTAACTCTGGGTCTTCCTTTCCTGTGCCGGTCCTCATGAGTTTCATCGTAGCGCTTGATGGTTTTTGCGACTGCACTTGAAGAAACTTTCAAAGTTCTTGACATTTTCTGGATTGACTGACCTTCATGTCTTAAAGTTATGATGGACTGTCGTTTCTCTTTGCTTATTTGAGCCGTTCTTGCCAATAATATGGACGGTCTTTTACCAAATAGGGCTATCTTCTGTATACCACCAGTAGCTTGTCACAACACAACTGATTGGCTCAAATGCCTTAAGAAGGAAAGAAATTCCACAAATTAACTTTTAACAAGGCACACCTGTTACTTAAAATGCATTCCAGGTGACTACTTCATGAAGCTGGTTGAGAGAATGCCAACAGTGTGCAAAGCTGTCATGAAGGCAAAGGGTGGCGACTTTGAAGAATCTAAAATCTGAAATATATTTTGATTTGTTTAACACTTTTTTGGTTACTACATGATTTCATATGTGTTATTTCATAGTTTTGATATCTTCACTATTACTCTACAATGTAGAAAAGAGTAAAAATAAATAAAAACCCTTGACGGAGCCGGGAGATCAGAGTCAGCTGTTGAGTCCTGTATCAAGCTGAACACCTGCCTTCACTCGCACTGAACACTACGCTACAAAGCCCACAGCCTTAACGGGGGAAAATGGAGGTAGCTTTCTTGGGAAAAGAGGATATCCCTCTCTCCATTCCATGGTGACACTTCACACATGGGATCAAGCAGAGGCAGACTTTGCACAAAGCCCAAATCCCAGTACACATGGATTACTGGGATTGGAAAACGGAGGGTAGGGGCTGCCAAGATGAAACATCAGTGGGAGAATTTATCTGGGAAGACAGGGAGCTCAAAGGAGGAGACCTAGGAATGGGGGGGGGGGGGGCTGATTTCTTGCTGGCAGGTGAGGTACAAGATCCTCACATAGGCAATTATAGCCTGTCTCTCTCTGAATGGCTCGACATATTCTTCCATCATACACTGTAGGTCTAAGCAGACATGTGTGCAACTCAGAGAGGCCTTTATGACAAGACACCACCAGAAGTGTTAACCTTTAACAACAGTATTGACTGTATTACTGGAAGACATAACACAAAACACTGGTATGAGTAGGAATGGCTAAGTCCAGGCCTCATTCTGAATAAATTCAGGGGTATTAATACACAGGCAGAATCCTGTGTATTTACTAAAGCAATGATCTGTTATTCCTCATTGTAGTCAGACAGACAGAGGGAGTAGTCAGACAGACAGAGGGAGAGAGGAGTGTGTTGGCATCATAATCGAGGTAGCTAGCGTCATTAGCACAGCAGACAGTGTCAGTTTTCCAGTCACCAAAGAGGATAAGCTGTGAATCCTATCTGCGTTGCAGACTGAGAGTGGAAACTCCTCCTGACACTCAGGGAATTGGGCCCCTGATTAGCCTGCTCCTCCAAGACAATTGCAGCCAGGCTGTACCCCTTCATCAGCCTCCCTTTCCCTTCATGGAGCTGAAGAGGGAAGACAGTAAAAATTACACTTTTGCAGATGTCTTTAAACAAGTCTTTGAAGACTCTGCCAGGGGGCCCCGTTCACTTCAATTAAAGGCAGTTGCTGTGAAAAAGCCATTTGAGGGAAATGTATTCTCCCCACCAGCAAAATGCACACTGTCCAGACATAGTCTGTAAAAGTAAAAACATACATATAAAAGGACCATTAAGTTTATAGGGATCGGGTCATTTGATCTATTTAACTATCCACAGGAATGACAATGAGAGGAATTGAAGATATGTCATATTTGACTCCATTACAGGAAGGGTTCCTTTGCGCCAGAGCTGCCAGATCAAGACCAGGTAGCTCAAACCACTTCTAAAAACCTTAAGCATCCCCAGCATCTCATATACTATTAACATCTTGATGAAAAAGTAAACATGAGTTGATTTATCATTTACTTGACTGATTGGTTGATTGCAACGACAGGCGCCACTGTTTATTTGCCTGTACTGAAATTCTAGGGCCAGGCAAAAATATCTGTCATATGTCATTAATAACACATGACATGTCGTTTCACTGAGGATTTATTGCCTCAGCGGGATATATGACCAATTAATAATTAACTAGCTTCAAATGAGCTGGGGATGGATTCATCCTGGAGGAAACTCCAGGTTGTCGTGGGTTGCTGTGGCTGACCTGCACCCAATCAAATCAAATTTGATTTGTCACATGCGCCGAATACAACAGTGAAATGCTTACTTACAAGCCCTTAACCAACAATGCAGTTTTAAGAAAATCCCTAAAAAAGTAAGAGACAAGAATAACAGGGGGCGGCACCTGTGTCAAGGTAATTGAGGTAATTATGTACATGTAGGTAGAGTTATTGAAGTGGTAATGCATAGATAATAATACCATGCGTCAATAACCTGGAAGGTCAACGTGGACAAAACTCCCATCTATCTAACATTTTTATATTTGAACCTTTATTTAGCTAGGCAAGTCAGTTAAGATCAAATTCTTATTTACAGTGACGGCCTATCGGGGAACAGTGGGTTAACTGCCTTGTTGTCACGACTTCTGCCTCTCCTTGTTCGAGCATTCGGCGCTCGTCATCACCGGCTTTCTAGCTTCCACCGATCCATGTTTCTGTTTTCCATTTGTTATGTCTTGAGTATACACACCTGGTTCCCATTAAGTTATTATTATTTCCCTATTTAACCCTCTGGTTCCCATTATGTTTTGTGCGTGATTGTTCCTGGTTTGTGTTAGTCTTTTGTGTTCGGGTTTGTGATCCCTGCGTGGATTTATTTTTCCTGATTATTTTCCAGAGTAAAGTTTGTTATTTTACTCAGTTCAGCACCTGACTCCGTTTTCACCTCTGCACAACTAACACCTGACAGAATCACGCACCTTTTTAATGGAGTCAGAAGGTGCACCCAGTCCTCCGGTACCAGTAGAGGAACAGCAGCATCACCATGGAGCGATGGGAAAACTTTTTTTTCCCACAACCCCATCAACTTCACTCCAACCAACACGACAACCCACACTCTGTCCACCCCTCCGTCACCTGGACCCAGTGGGATTCGGCTCTCGCTCCCGAGTGCATATGATGGGACGGCTGCCGGGTGCCAGGGGTTCCTGCTCCAGTTGGAGCTCTACCTGGCGACCATCCACACGACTCCCTCGGGTTACGAGAGTGTGTCCGCCCTCATCTCCTGTCAGTCGGGGAAAGCGCTTGAGTGGGTCAACGCTGAATGGGGAGGTATAGACGCAGCGACGGTCCGCTATGAGGATTTCACCCGTCACTTCCGGCCGGTCTTCGATCATCCACCTGAGGGGAGAGTGGCGGGGGAACGCTTGTTCCATCTCAGAAAGAGGATAAGGAGCGCACAGGAATTCACACTGGACTTCAGGACCCTGGCTGCCAGCGCGGGATGGAATGAGAGGGCCCTGATCGTCCATTACTGTTGTAGTCTACGTGAGGACGTTCGTCAGGAGCTGGCCTGCAGGGACACCACCCTTACCCTCGATCAGCTGGTGGATTTATCCACCAGGATAACCTGTTGGCCACCATTGGACGTCCAGATCAGGGTCCGTCCATTCCATCTCCCAGGACCTCCGATCCTACACCTAAGGAGCTCGGAGGTGCTGCTCTAAGGGTGACTGGAGGGGGGGCTGTTTCTTGCACTACCTGTGGCCGCAGAGGACACACTGCTGGTCGGTGCTGGAGAGGTCCCCCAGGAAGTCGAGGCAGCAGGCAGGGCACTCATCCCAGGTGAGTATGCACCCAACTCACCCAGAGCTTCCTGTTACGCACATGTGTATAGAATTTCTATACACATCTATGGAATTTCCTGAGTTTGCCCCGCATTCCCAGCATAAGGCGCTAGTAGATTCAGGCGCAGCTGGGAATTTTATTGACCGTTCGTTTGCTCTTAGTTTAGGGATCCCTATTGTCCCTGTTGATGTTCCCTTCACTGTACATTCCTTAGATAGTCGTCCTTTAGGGTCGGGCCTGATTAGGGAGGTCACAGCTCCACTATGTATGATAACACAGGAGGGTCATAAGGAGAGAATTAGTCTCTTCCTGATCGTTTCTCCTGCGTTTCCTGTGGTGTTGGGGCTTCCCTGGTTGGCTTATCATGACCCCACTATTTCGTGGCAACAGAAGGCTCTCAAGGGATGGTCACGTCAGTGTTCAGGGAGGTGTATAGGTGTTTCCATAGGGGCTACTACGGTGGTGAGTCCAAACCAGGTCTCCACCATGCATATCCCCCCTGAATATGCCGATTTGGCTCTCGCCTTCTGTAAAAAGAAGGCGACTCAACTACCACCCCATCAACGGGGGGATTGTGCGATAAATCTCCTGGTAGATGCAGCACTTCCCAGGAGTCACATGTATCCTCTGTCACAGGACGAGACAGCGGCTATGGAAACATATGTCACCGAATCTCTGCACAACTAACACCTGACAGTTGTCCAGGGGCAGAACGACTCATTTTTACCTTGTCAGCTCAGGGATTCGATCCAGAAACGTTTTGGTTACTGGCCTAACCACTTGGCTACCTGCCGCCCCAGTTTAAGGATGCAGACGGATGCCTACTCAGAATTAGAGCTTTGTCTATAAAATACACGGTTAGATCGCATTTAAAAATGTCACAAATTAAGTTTTAACAAGGGACACCTTCTAATTGAAATGCATTCCAGGTGTCTACCTCGTGAAGCCGGTTGAGAGAATGTCAACAGTGTGCAAAGCTCAAACATGGGGCAAACATCAGTCTCAGTGCAATGCAGATCATTCCCCTGTGACTATTAGACACTGCTTACACTTCAAAAGCTGACGAATCAAGATGACCCATCACTGCTGAATGTAAAAGAGAGGGAGATTCCTAAACACGGTTGATCTTACAGTCATTATTACCATTGGGTGAAAGAAAGGTAGACTAGAGGCCTCCGTATCTCTCTCTCCCTCCATGGTGTGTTTCCCATCAACCCTCCAGCATAGGTGAAAGAAGCCATGGGTTTTCATCACAATTGGCAGTCTTTAATTGCTACACTTAACCTCGGTCTCTGATAGGACTCCATTGTCAAGGCGGATTATATCCCTGGCAGCCTTTTTGAACGACACCCACAATTTCTTTGTTTACCGTAGGTAGGCCACTGCTGATGTGGTGGCTAATCATGTGTCAAGTCTGGGCACATTTGAAAAGCATTAGCTGGGTGACAGCGTTTACATCCCTTGTGCATCTCCAGGCACCCCGATGGGAGATCACATTCAATCCCTCAAAAAGGAGCTGCCATGCTTAAGCACCCTATACGTGCGGCGCGGTGCGGAGATATAGGCCTTTACTAAGGAAGAGACACCTTGAAGGATACATTCTAAATGACAGGCTAATGATCCACTTTCCTTCTCTCCACTGACACAGACAGAGAGTAAGACCCATGTACCAGCTTGGGAAATATGAAGGAAAAAAATCCACGGCTTACAATACTGTAGCTTCTCCCGAGTAAAGAAAAGCTGTTAATGTCGACGACAGCCGTTGACGAGGTCTGTATGGATTCAAACAGCCTACTGTCAAGCAACAAATCAAATCTGTATCACTGTAATTTTAAACTAGGTGTATTTGGGTATCTAAGTGGATTAAGACAGCAGTGGATGATACATTTTGACGTATTTGCAAAAATGTTTAATGCTCCCTTTCATGTCAAGCAGAATAAATGAAGGGACAAGTCGACCTCAAGTTCTGAAATAAGTAGTCTATCCTCAAACAGGTGCCAGATTATGAAAGGCTTTGTAGGGGCTCTCCTGACATGTTATAAAATGAGCAAAACCTGAGTGCTGCTTAATCTTGAAGTGCTTCGAGAGGATGGTCATGGCCCACATCAAGGCCAGGAACACACTCAAGGCCAGGCACACAGTCCAATTTGCCAACCTCTCCAATAGATCCTCGAAAGATGCTATTTCAATTGCTATTCACACGGCCATAACACATCTGAACAAGAGGAGCACCTATGTGAGAATGCTGGTCATTGACTACAGTTCAGCACTCAACTATTGTTCCCTCCAAGCTCTTCACCAAGCTCAGAGCCCAGGGTCTGGACACCACCGTCTGCAACTGGATCCTGGACTTCCTGACGGGCAGACCACAGGCTCTGAGAATTGGCAACAACACCTCCTCCACACTCTCTTAACATATGTGCCCCCCCCAGGGGTGTGTCCTCAGCCCTCTGCTGGCTTTGCACGACACCAACTCCCTCATCAAGTTTGCTGACGACACCACGGTTGTAGGCCTGATAACCAACAACGGCGAGTCAGCCTATAGGGACGAGGTAAGGGAAGTGGCATTGTGTTGCCAGGACAACAACGTCTCCTTCAAAGTCAGCAAAACAAAGGAGTTGATTGTTGACGTCAAAAAGCAGAGGAGGGAACATGCCCCAATCCACATCAACGGGACTGCAGTAAAGAGAGTCAGCAGTTTTAAGTTCCTCTGTGTCCACATCACCGAGGACTTGACAACGTCACCACTCTTGTCAAGAGAGTGCAGCAGCATCTCTTCTTCTTAAGGCGGCTGAAGAAATTCAGCACGCCACCGCGAGCAAAATAATAATGACTAGATTGGCTATTCAATCAAACAATTGCAGCATGGTAAGGTTGTTTTGTCTCATCCTGTGAAGATCTGGACAGCCGTTTTCATCTCACTTGGCCCCTTGTACTACATCAACTTAACTACAAACTGTACATCAAAGGTCAAACTCAAGGTGAAATAAAGGTTAAATTGAGTAAATGAATGGGTCCCACTTTATTTGGATAGTCCGAGATGCTCTACAGATGGTCATACTATCAACACATCTAAGGTTACAGTTAGGGTTAGGTTAAGAATAAGGGTTAGGGTAAAAGTTAAGTTGAGGGTTAGGTTAGGGTTAGGGGTAGTAGATTGAATTGTTGAATTGTTACTGATAGTCTGTAGAGCATCCACAGATGGAATATCCAAATATAGTGTTACCAATCCCTGCCTTAACATAGAGTAAACAGAAAAAATAGCTGATGTATTGATTGTCTGTTCCTTCTATATATTCACTCAGGGAGGTATGAGTGAATCACTGGGAGCGGAGGCATCTTCGAGTGTGATGTTAAAAGCGAGATACCCAGGGCAGTCTTATCAGGCGTGCTACAGACACTCCTGACAGATCTCATCTGGTCCTCACTCAGTCACTCATTGGTTCACCCTGTGTTCTCAGGAAGCCACTGACTGGCTCTGAAGTTTCCTTTCTGTTTGATTTGAGTGAGGGAGGTGGATGGACAGTGAGAAGGACACTATCCCTCTGCCAGTCTTGATGGGGCTGACCGTCACAAAGCAGAGGGGGAACTTCTGGCAACAGCCACCAGTCAGCCATTACGTTAACCCGATGTACCATTCAACTAGCATGGCCAATTCATTTGTCAATGTTGACTCTCTGCTGCAATTGGTGTCTGCACTGCTCTGAGGCTATTTGAAAAAGGTATTAAACAGCTTTACAACATAACCTTAAAAGTTCAGTCACAGGCTTCCAAAACATCCCTCTTTATGATAGGGAACTTCTCACACTCATTGCAGGGCTTTTGTCTCTCAGGTTGTAAATACTGGATTGGAGGTGTTGACACATCACCCAAAACCTGCTTCCTATGAGTCTCTGTGCTCTCTTATTATCCTGTGCAGGGGATATCGGAGGTGTTACCTGTTGGTGAGTTATTTTTACAGTCAAGCAATTCCACAAAAATATTGATCGTTTGGAGTTCCAATCAAGAAAAATGATTGAACTGACATTTGACATTTTTGTCATTTCGGTGTGGAGTCAGTGTGCCAAAACGCATCAAGGTGAGTCAGTTTAAACTCAGATAGCCTTGTATTTCACACCCATCTCAAGATGCACATAAGCTCCCATGTCCATCTCAGTTCTGCAACCAATTACATCCCAAAACTCTGAGTGGGCCACTTCACGTTCAATCTGTTTCAAGTGGCATTATTAAGTGCACACAGAGACTTCATTTGATTGAGGGAGTGGGGTAAGAAGGACACTGACAATAAGGTTGCCAGCATTACCTCACTACTAACTGAGCGGGGGTACACCATGTTCATTAGTCAAGCCTGGGTGTCCATGGAACTACTAGAGCTCAATTATTTGTTAGGATTATGTGGAGGAAAGTATGATAAGCACATCTGAGCTGCCGGGCAGTCTGAAATCGGTCAGATAAGGTATCAGAGGCAGGCCTCTGTCATGTTATCTTAGCTTCCAGTGCACGTGGCTACCAGTCGGTAAATTCTACACTCCCCTAGAAAAGAAAAGACAATACCCACATGGAAAAATACTACAGTTTACTATAGAATAATACAGTACTTACTATGAAAATCTGTAGTATACTGTACAATACTATACTCCACACTTCAGAATCCATTGATCATGTGTAGTACTTACTATAGAATTTTGTAGTATACTCTAAAATACTACAGTAAATACTACAGTATGCCACAGACCGCAAAAATACTACAGTAAATACTACATTGATGTCCGCAAAAACACTACAGTAAATACTCAATTATATACTACATTATTTAATTTGCATATACCCTTCCCATTCCACTCATATCCTAATTTGTGCCACCCATAAGTGAGAAACCTACATGCCAAGTATAGACCATATATTGTGTTCCCGATAGCGTATAGAAAAATGCAGAAGCTCTGAACCTCAGTCCTATCTACCTACAGATTGTGGAAAATGTGCACTTTGAGTATTTTGTCCAGCAGGTTTCCTCAAGGAGAAAGCCACCACTGATATTTATAAGATAATAAAACAAAAACACTATAGTAATTATACAGAAATGTTTGCAAAAACACTACAGCAAATACTACAATATTCTACAGACCGCAAAAACACAAGAATTACTATAGTATATCCTACAGTTATTTATGACAATATTTACGGTCAGTGTTTACTATAGTACACTGTAAATACTACAGTATACTCCAGTCATGTCTGCAACACTACAGTAAATACTACAGTAGGGTAGTATAGTATTTATACGATAGTATAGTGTAGTATTTTTATGCTCTGTCTTCTATGATTCCTAATGGGTAATGATTCAC
This sequence comes from Oncorhynchus kisutch, assembly GCF_002021735.2. Classification (NCBI taxonomy): domain Eukaryota; kingdom Metazoa; phylum Chordata; class Actinopteri; order Salmoniformes; family Salmonidae; genus Oncorhynchus; species Oncorhynchus kisutch. The sequence continues at coordinate 41,499,909 of NC_034186.2, read as the reverse complement.
TGCACTAAATTAGCTTACTTCTGGCATATTGATTAGCCATATTGATACATTGATTATATGCACCATATGTACCCCACAGACAAGGAAGTACTATGTTAATCTGCACTGTGATGGACAGATCATGGAAATATAATTCAACAATTCTATAGCATATGTGGCTTGTAATTTGAATTAAGTAAGAGTGTCATAGAGTGCCATAACATTTGTCATGTATATGATGGTTTCGAATTATATAATGCTTGATATGTAGTTTTATATTTAAATCCATTAAACCCCCTTTTTTGTTTTTGGGCTTAATCTTCCCAATTTTGTGATATCCAATTGGTAGTTCCAGTCTGGTCCCATCGCTGCAACTCCCGTACGGACTCGGTAGAGGTGAAGGTTGAGAGCCATGCATCCTCCGAAATTCGACCCTGCCAAGCCGCACTGCTTCTTGACACACTGCTTGCTTAACCCGTAAGCCCACCGAACCAATGTGTCGGAGAAAACACCGTACAAATGCCGACCAAAATCAGCGTGCATGCGCCCGGCCCACCACAAGGAGTCACTAGGGCGACAAGGACATCCTGGCTAGCCAAACAACGCTTGGTCAATTGTGTGCCGCCTCATGGGTCTCCCGGTTGAAGCCGGCTGCGACACAGCCTGGGATCGAACCCGGGACTGTAGTGACGCCTCAAGCATTGCGCCACTCAGGAGGCCTAAAACCCAATTTAGATCATGTTTCGAGTGCCATTCGACATCCTTAGGTTTACATATCCTGATCTTGCTAGGTAATGGACTTGCCTAATGTACAGTAGTCCTACAGGATGCTAAACAAGCATGTATACATACTGGTCTAACACATCGACTTCATCAGCATCAGGCATTCTCTCTCTTTGAATTAGTACAGGTGTAGGATCTTAATCTGACCAGTTTCTCATAGCAGGAAAATAATCCTGCAGCAACAGGAAATGTGAAATATTGTGTGGATTATAAATAATGGACATTTTTTGTAGGGGTTGATGCATTTTTTGTTAGGGCAAATCAAGTCTGACATTTTAAAGTGAAAATTACAAACGTTAGAAGCTTTTAAAAAAAGCTGGAATACACTACGTTTGCATTTCCTGCTATGCAGGAAATTTCCTGCAACAACAGGGTGATAAAATTAAGATCCTACATATGTACTTTGCAAGTTCTCCCACCTCCCAATACATTTTAATTTGGGCTAGAATCATATTGGGAAACTATTTCAGTATTAAGCTAACAATTCCCCATACGTATTCTTCATTCCAAAGGAGCATTTGCATACAGTCGGTGAATACTGGGCACTAAAGATGGTAGTATGTTGCCCAATCTGGATAATACTAAAATGCTCCGTGTGATATCAGTGTTTATTTAATCTCAGTTATTCGTAGCTTTAATGTAAAAAAAAATAAAAAATGCTAAAAAGGCCCATAAGCCCTTAATGGAGTCCAAATTCTGAGACTTAATGAGGGTCGTTGCTCTCAAGGGACACTACAATCAAAATAAATTACACTTTCTGGGCCTCTCTCTGATTAGCCTGTCCCTGTCATACTCTGCTCACCAAAGAGCCTGAGATTTCTCTAATAATGAACTAGGTCAAATATATGGTGATTACACAATGTCCTCTTTTCTTTCTCCTTGCCTCCTTCTCAAAACCCATTGGATGAAAAAGCCAGAGGTCCCTCCCCTCTGACCTTCTCCTCCAAGGGGCTTTGAGAAAGAGGCAAGGAGAGTGGACATGAGGAGTATGAAATTGAGATTCTCCTATAGCCCTCATAAATCATGCCATGCGTTACCAGGGAGTAAGAGGCGAAGCGAGAGGGTTTGGCCGCCCAAAATATGCCCACGTTAAGCAGATCATTAATTATTAAGCAAGTGAGGAGTTTTTGTATGGAGGGCAATGAGAGCATGTCGAATTTATTCAAGAGAAAATGAATTGCTATTTTGATACGTGAGGCTTATTTGATCTAATACAAGTTTAGTAATGCTTAGGTTGTTACGAGACTACTGATATGTGTGAGGCATGTGACATCCCGAAAACTTTCTGAAAAAACATCTTATATCGGAGTTGTCCATATTGAAATTCGAGATGGTCTATACATATTCATGAGGCTAGCATAGCATCTCACTCACCATTGAATACAGGCAGTTGCTTCAACGCCACTCATCGAATATTCAAAAAAGTACTGAAATAACAAGATGTGTGCGCCAATCCAAAGAGAGGACTAGGCAGGAGTTTGACAAGCCCGCTGTTCCGCTCTGTGGATAACGAATTCCATTGTTAAAGGCAAAGACACAAGGGTCTCGTCATTATATCCAGTATCTCTGGTCATTACTTTGGGGAGAAACGAGTACAGATCAATAGCGCTTTTGACGCTTGTCTTCATCAAAACGTTTAAATCTGCAGTGAAGATACTGTTTGCATACTGAAGGAGTCAGTATGCAAAGAAAATTGAGGTCCCGACTAGAATAATCATAGTAGGTACAATGACGTTGAAAAGACGTCGAAAATTCGCATTTTAGGTTCTGAATGAAAAGCGAAGAGAAGTCTTGTCCGGACGTTTTTCAGTTCTGAGCGAAAGTTGAAAATAAAATGTTTTTCCGACCTTGAAATCAAATTCATTTTCAGTTCTGAGCGAAAGTTGAAAAAGGAAATATTTTTCAGACCTTGAAATCAGGTTCATTTTCGGGTTCTGAATGAATGTTGAAAAGACCACATTTATAGATGTCTATGTTTGGGCCAAATGAAGGTTGGTCCAGACCGGACACAATCTGAACCAAACAAAGACGTCCGAACGGCGTCAGTGTCGGTCCTGCTTAATGAAGTATAGCCTATGTGTATCTTTTTATACCGTGGAATAAAAAGACAGCCAAAATACGTCGGCCCGCGCTTACTGGGGTAGCCTACCATGCTGGCCTCCATGTGGCAGGCTCACTGTTTGGTAGGAAAGAAAAGGCAGTTCGTCCTGATTCCTGTGATTAATCAATTTGGCGACCCAACTTTATCGGTACCAGTTATCCTGAGACCATTTGCAATTGTTTTACACAATGGGGAATGCAGAAGTGTATATAGCTTTCCCCTATGCTCAGCTTGTAAAAAAATGTATGGGTACAAACGCGAAACCACTGATCGTGACAATATAGGCCACGGGATGAAACTCCTGGACAGCAGTTGTGAGTAGCCTGATTATCCATGATATATTGTCCATTTGACTTTAACCCATCCTCTTTTTAGGACATGTTGTTAACATGTAAGAGCATTTTTTATTTGATTGGGCGCCAGTTAGGTTCGACTATTTGATCAGAGAAACGGGCATGATTTCCGTCTCTTTACATTGTCATACATTTTATCTCCAGCCTGTAGACTATAGAAAAAGCCACATACTCTTTCTACCATCTGTTACATAATTTATTCTAGATCATTTTTGGGGACAGAATGTTGGTGGAGCACCGCAGCGATGCGTCTCTCCAACAGCATCCTGGAGAGGCGCGCTGGGAATGAGAAAATATAAATATTTGGGTCTGCCTTTGACAAAGTGGGCACTGCTTATCATAGGTGGCATCAGCGCTCACCTAAAAAAGCCCATACGACACTGGTTGATAGAAATTGTTTTTGGGCAGAATTATGTGAGGTTTTATGTGTTGTTGGAGTTGCGTTTAGGTCAGTCTAGCTCAGAAAACCCCGCCCTCGTCAATCTGCTGCCATAGGCGGCCGCCGAATCAGTGGATCGGCCCTGGAAGGAGTAAACAAAGGTTGGAAAAGAGTGGACCATGTTTTTATTGTTGAGTTTACTGTAACGTGAATTGAGATGTTTAAATGCACTTTAGATCAAATTTGATTTGATTTATGGTCCAAAATTACTGCAATCGCTTTCAGTCCAAATGCAAGGTTAATAAACAGGTGGGAGGCCTTCAGGAGGTTGATAAGTAAGTATGACATATGGGGCTATCAACTGTGGCTCTATTCAGAACTAAGACCTCTGATCTAAAACCATATAAGACATCACCTAGATGCCCGAGAACATGTTATATGGAGAAAATAATGAATGCCATCATTGAGTTGACTTGGACTAGTTCTTTCCTGCCTCTTTGCTGCATGCAAATTGGGTCTCCAAGACCCAATGACATCCAAATGACCTTTTACAGTATAAGATGGATGATTAATCTGGAACAAATCAATGCAGGCTGTAAAACAGATAATATCCATTCAAGATAAATTAACAACTTCCATTTGGCTTAGCTAATTAAGGTTAAATAAATCCAGAGGGCCAATGTTTCCAGTTCTCTGTAGATTGCCTTTACCGCAGCATAAGGCAAATCCACAAATATTTAATTAGGACCTAGGCCATGTATTAATGCCATGACTCACTTTGCTGATGCTTTTGTTAAATTTGATAGAACCAAGGCTGCAACCCATATCATCTGCAATATGTTTCAGATTCCGACACAACTGTATCAGTTTCCACCTTTGATTTGATTTATTAGGATCCCCATTAGCCGACCACAATGGCGAACAGCTAGTCTTACTGGGGTCGAACGCATAACGAAAAAGACAAAATACTATACAATTTACAAAAAATATAAATAAAAACATACATTTTAAATTACAGCAGATTCATCCAAAACATAATACTTTTCTTGCATGTTCTTCAGTGACAAATGAAAACACCCTGGAAGAAAAAAGGGCTGATGAAAAAAAGATAAACATATTTCAAGTATTATGTGGGAGAGATGAAAAGGTAAAAAAGGCAGGGTTGGGTTTGTATAGGAAATACGAACAAGTCAAGTTTGATCCATTTTGAATAGCTCAAACTTTAACTAGATGATGTTCCCTTTTCTCTCAATCTGTTCCTTCCAAATCACTCCTGAGCCTTATCAGTCAAACTTGATTATGCACATTTCCTCCATGTCCACAAGTGGTTGCTCTGAGTGAGGGAGGAATAATTAACTGCCATGCTTCATCAACCCAACAACCAATCCTCAATTCCAGGCAACAAAGGTCCTGCGTCTGAAGAGCCTCGTTAGCAGACCTCAAGACGCCTGTCTAAATCACTCCACTGCCACAGATCCCCCACATCACTTTAGTGCCGGCAAAACCAAAACAAACAAACCCAAAAGCAAAGAAGTATAACCTCAGTGAATTCTACATACTACTTTATTTATCACACATGGCAGTCAAGTCTATTACTGAAATACAAGATAAAATGCAATGTGAAAATGCACATAGGGCACAGAAAATAAAACATGATAAAACACAGAACCCTTAGAACACAGGAAACACCGGGAACAGGAAACTCAACATGAGACAGATAAAAGGATGTTAGGGAAATATCTGACTTCATAATCAAAGCTACAACGTTTTAATTTGCCTGGAAGGAGTAATAACCTGGTCCCTGTATTTTTACCAGTATTCCTCTACTTAATTGAAGAAGGGGGAAAACCACCGGCACTACCTTCACTTTCTCAGGAAACCCCTGACTGTTTACCTTGAATAACACCATGGCCAACTGACTGTTTACCTTGAATAACACCATGGCCAACTGACTGTTTACCTTGAATAACACCACAGCCAACTGACTGTTTACCTTGAATAACACCATGGCCAACTGACTGTTTACCTCGAATAACACCATGGCCAACTGACTGTTTACCTTGAATAACACCATGGCCAACTGTTACTGTATGAAGGCATGATAGAGGCTGAGATGAGTAAGTGGTGGGGAATGAAACTCATTAATCTTCAATCAAACGCATATTGGCAAACTGTTACTCCCCAACCCTGTAGACAACCCTTTTAATGTGAACACGAAAAACATTTAGCTATCTGCTGTAGTAGCTGAGAAAACACTTCGCTATAGTCATTGTAAGCCGAACCAAATACAAGGCTTAGGAAATGAAAACCAATTATAGTTGCATTAGCGTATCGAGAGAAAGTATCAACTTCTTTCTACTTGGGCCTGACTCAGCAAGTCTGCTTGAAGTGTCCTCATCCTGCATTGTTCAACAGTACAGTGGGTTTCTGTAGCTGGCAGCATTGAGAGTGCAGAACAGCATAGCACTGCTGGAGTCAAAACAAATCAGTTTGTACCTCCGATGATGCAGAATGTACACTGTCGCACCAAAGAAACGTATGACCTCAAGATATTTATGTGCAGGTATTCAATCCCTTTTCCAACACCCAGCCTGGCCTGCCACACTGAAACCCCAGCACCAGAATCATCATGGTAGGTCCCTTTACCCATACTACGGTGAGTCATTTGTCGCCCACTCTCTTAGGATAGTTAAAATAAAAAAATCCAATATAAATCACTGCTGACGGAATGATCAGGTCTGTTTTAAGGTTCTATCAACATCTGTATGTCTGCTCCAAAATAGATGAGCTCAGATGTGCGAGTGCCTTTTGAATTTCGCTCCAAATAGTGAAACAAATGTTGAGATCTTTATTTCATGAACATTTGTGACTCCAGTGTCTATTACGGTCTGCACTGAACAATACGAATGCAAATGCTAGTCATTAATTATAGTGACATTGTACCTGTTGTACCCGGGCAAAAATAATGGTGCCAACACAGACAATGGTTTTAAATTACACATTTGCATGGACATCAAATCTGTCATCTAGGGATAGCCCCAAATGCAAAAGATAACCGAATATAATTATTACATCATTCATAGGCTGCAGGTATTCAAGTCTTTGATGATTGACAGCTTATTCATTGAGAGGTTTTAACAGGTCTATCTCTATGGAGAGGCCTGAGGGGCGATGGGAACCAAAGAAAAATGGCCTGAAGCACTGAGGGGAGCTACAAAGGGCTGTCATTCACAACCAGTCTCATAGATCTCACCTGGGAGAAATATGAAACACCAAGACAAAATCCAAGTTCATACCCCAACTGCTGTCCATGACCTTTTCTGCTACAAGCAGAAAGAAGGTATGATCATTATCTTATTTCGTACAGTGTGAGTTTTAAATGGTTCTCATTTATGTTCATTTACCAAAATCCTGGAATTCCCTCTGGATGAGGGAACTATGTTTACGTTCACTTTTAATTGTGCTCATGCAGTGGTTGGAGTGATACGACTGATCTGGAGTGACATGCTCGTTATATTTCTTAATTAGGCATGATCAAAGCCATGCTAATGATGTACCCAGGGTCCTAATATGAACACTTGTGTGTGTTGCTATCAGAACTGTCGCAGCTGCAATCACATATGTATTGCATACAGCGGGTTAGATTGATTGAACATCCTGAGGGCATTTGATTTGTTTCGAGATTGCCTATGTAACCTGCACAAGTACAGTGAAATGCCTTTCTTGCAAGCTCTTTCCCAACAACGCAGTACTCAATATCAGTAGTAGTATAAAGTAAAGTAGAACAACAGCAAGAAACACGAGAAATAGAAATACAAAGAACACGAGAATGTAAGTAAGCTATATACAGGGTCAGTTCATACTAATAGGTGAAGTGACTGCCGACTTACTATCTGCCTTGTTCTCTAGAAGTAAATCAAAAGAACAACATGATTGCCAAAGTTGGACGTCAGGAGATGGATTGTTCCCAATTTAGACTTTCCTGTTATTCTCAAGTACATTCTTTTTTTTCCTTTTTTAAAGAGCAAGTAAAATGCAGATGGCCATGCTGGAGTAAGATGCATTCCAATGATAAAGGGTTCAAGAGAAGATTAGGTGAGAATTACAAAGTCTTTCAAAGAGATTCAATCAATTGTTGTAGCAGAGAGAACAGTCTATGACTAGGGTGGCTGGAGCCTTTGACAATTTTTAGGGCCTTCCTCTGACACCGCCTGATGGCCTCATGGTAACATCCCTGAGCAGTTTCATTTCTGTCCTGCGGCTCAATTCAGAAGTACGACTGTATCTTTGATGTGTCTGGGTGGTTTAATACATAATCCACTGCATAATTAACTTGACCATTCTTAAAGAGATATCTGTGGCTCAGTTGGTAGAGCTTGGCATTTGCATGGCACATTTTGGGATCCTGGGTGGCGCAGTGGTCTGAGGCACTGCATCACAGTCACTACAGACTGGGGTTCGATCCCTGGCTGTATCATAACCCAGCCGTGATCAGGAGTCCCATAGGGAGGTGCACAATTGTCCCAGCGTTGTCCGTGTCGTGTTAGGGGATGGTTTGGCTGGGGTAGGCCGTCATTGTAAATAATTGTGATACACATGTCAAAATAATAATTAAGAAAAGATATATACACTACCGGTCAAATGTTTTAAAACACCTTCTCATTCAAGGGTTTTTCTTAATTTTTTTACATTGTAGAATAATAGTGAAGACATCAACACTATGAAATAACACATATGGAATCATGTAGTAACCAAAAAAAGTGTTAAACAAATCTAAATATATTTTATATAATTGTATACTTCAATTAGCCACCTTTTGCCATGATGACAGCTTTGCACACTCTTGGCATTCTCTCAACCAGCTTCACCTGGAATGCTGAGCATATGTAGGAACTCCTTCAAGACTGTTGGAAAACCAACAGTCTTGAAGGAGTTCCTACATATGCTGAGCACTTGTTGGCTGCTTTTTCTTCACTCTGCGGTCTGACTCATCCCAAACCATCTAAAAGTGGTTGAGGTTGAGTGATTGTGGAGGCCAGGTCATCTGATGCAGCACTCTATCACTCTCCTTCTTGGTTAAATAGCCCTTACACAGCCTGGAGGTGTGTTGGGTCATTGTCCTGTTGAAAAATAAATGATAGTCCCACTAAGCCCAAACCAGATGGGATGGCGTATCTTGGGCAGAATGCTGTGGTAGCCAAGCTGGTTAGGTGTGCCTTGAATTCTAAATAAATCTCAGACAGTGTCACCAGCAAAGCACCCCACACCATAACACCTCATCCATGCTTTATGGTGGGAAATACACACGCAGAGATAATCCATTCACCCAGACCGCGTCTCACAAAGACACTGCGGTTGGAACCAAAAACAGTCTCCTCTGATGTTGAGATGTCTCTGTTACTTGAAGTCTTTATTTGGGTTGCAATGTCTGAGGCTGGTAATTCTAATGAACTTATCCCCTGCAGCAGAGGTAACTCTGGGTCTTCCATTCATGTGGCGGTCTTCATGAGAGCCAGTTTCATCATAGCGCTTGACGGTTTTTGCGACTGCACTTGAAGAAACTTTCAAAGTTCCTGAAATGTTCCGTATTGTCTGACCTTCATGTCTTAAAGTAATGATGGACTGTCGTTTCTCTTTGCTTATTTGAGCTGTTGTAACGAGTGCGCTGAGACTATTTTAAAACCTGTTAAAGATAGGGCCGACTACTGCCCCCTTTGGAGGAATTGCGTGCCCATAGTAAACAGAAAAGAAATCTGTTAAGAATTGCTAATATATGCATATAATAATTATTATTGAATAGATAACACTCTAAAGCTTCTAAAACCGTTCAAATTATGTCTGTATGTAAAGCAGAACTCTCAGGGCAGCCATTCTCCCAAACTCTCTCTTGCCTTCATGAAAGTTGGGCCAACTTTGACGTCATCGCCCCCACCCTTCCCAACCAGCTACAGATCTGGGAACAGTTCCTATCTCTTCAGCGCGGTGTCCTCTTTCAGTGGGGCCTCTCTTTGTGAGAATCGTGCGCTCCCTCGAGTTTTGGCGGGCTGAAACCTCCGGGTCACGCGAAAATACATGTACTTTCATGCGCGCGTCTGGTCCGGAGCTCTCTTTCTTCCAGGATTGACCAAACGATTTCGGTTTGTCTGTTCGGGCTAAGGTTTGTTTTGCATGTTTAGAACATGTTTAAGCTTGATTCTGCACTTAGTTTGACCAGTTTAGTCGACATATAATATGTAATTTTGAAGTTTAGATGCGCATCGACTAGAATTTTGGCTGCATTTCAACCGGAATTTGTCGCGTTTGGTAACCTAAAGACACAGACTTGAAAACCAAATGCAGTTTTTGGTAAGTATAACTCCTTCCACGTCTTCTGATCGAAGAACATCAAAGGTAAGGGAATATTTATGTGTTAATTATGGGTTTCTGTGGACTCCGAGATAAAGGAGACATAATGCTAATTTCTGAGCGCCGTCTCATATTATAGCCCAGTGAACGAATTCTGTAACGTTAAAAATAAATGTAACACAGCGGTTGCATTAAGAAGAAGTGTATCTTTCTATCTACAGTGCCTTGCGAAAGTATTCGGCCCCCTTGAACTTTGCGACCTTTTGCCACATTTCAGGCTTCAAACATAAAGATATAAAACTGTATTTTTTTGTGAAGAATCAACAACAAGTGGGACACAATCATGAAGTGGAACGACATTTATTGGATATTTCAAACTTTTTTAACAAATCAAAAACTGAAAAATTGGGCGTGCAAAATTATTCAGCCCCTTTACTTTCAGTGCAGCAAACTATCTCCAGAAGTTCAGTGAGGATCTCTGAATGATCCAATGTTGACCTAAATGACTAATGATGATAAATACAATCCACCTGTGTGTAATCAAGTCTCCGTATAAATGCACCTGCACTGTGATAGTCTCAGAGGTCCGTTAAAAGCGCAGAGAGCATCATGAAGAACAAGGAACACACCAGGCAGGTCCGATATACTGTTGTGAAGAAGTTTAAAGCCGGATTTGGATACAAAAAGATTTCCCAAGCTTTAAACATCCCAAGGAGCACTGTGCAAGCGATAATATTGAAATGGAAGGAGTATCAGACCACTGCAAATCTACCAAGACCTGGCCGTCCCTCTAAACTTTCAGCTCATACAAGGAGAAGACTGATCAGAGATGCAGCCAAGAGGCCCATGATCACTCTGGATGAACTGCAGAGATCTACAGCTGAGGTGGGAGACTCTGTCCATAGGACAACAATCAGTCGTATATTGCACAAATCTGGCCTTTATGGAAGAGTGGCAAGAAGAAAGCCATTTCTTAAAGATATCCATAAAAAGTGTCGTTTAAAGTTTGCCACAAGCCACCTGGGAGACACACCAAACATGTGGAAGAAGGTGCTCTGGTCAGATGAAACGAAAATTGAACTTTTTGGCAACAATGCAAAACGTTATGTTTGGAAAAAAGCAACACAGCTCATCACCCTGAACACACCATCCCCACTGTCAAACATGGTGGTGGCAGCATCATGGTTTGGGCCTGCTTTTCTTCAGCAGGGACAGGGAAGATGGTTACAATTGATGGGAAGATGGATGGAGCCAAATACAGGACCATTCTGGAAGAAAATCTGATGGAGTCTGCAAAAGAACTGAGACTGGGACGGAGATTTGTCTTCCAACAAGACAATGATCCAAAACATAAAGCAAAATCTACAATGGAATGGTTCAAAAATAAACATATCCAGGTGTTAGAAGTCCAGACCTGAATCCAATCGAGAATCTGTTGAAAGAACTGAAAACTGCTGTTCACAAATGCTCTCCATCCAACCTCACTGAGCTCGAGCTGTTTTGCAAGGAGGAATGGGAAAAAATGTCAGTCTCTCGATGTGCAAAACTGATAGAGACATACCCCAAGCGACTTACAGCTGTAATCGCAGCAAAAGGTGGCGCTACAAAGTATTAACTTAAGGGGGCTGAATAATTTTGCACACCCAATTTTTCAGTTTTTGATATGTTAAAAAAGTTTGAAATATCCAATAAATGTCGTTCCACTTCATGATTGTGTCCCACTTGTTGTTGATTCTTCACAAAAAAATACAGTTTTATATCTTTATGTTTGAAGCCTGAAATGTGGCAAAAGGTCGCAAAGTTCAAGGGGGCCGAATACTTTCGCAAGGCACTGTATATGTAGAACATGTATATTTAGTCAAAGTTTATGATGTGTATTGCTTGTTATCTGACGTTAGCTCCGGCAGATATCATCATTTCTCCGGACATTTGAGTAGCATTTTGTGAACATGCCGTCATTGTAAACAGAGATTTATGGATATAAATAGCATATTATTAAAAAAACAAATGTACTGTGTAACATGTCCTATTACTGTCATCTGATGAAGGTTAGTGAATTATTTTTCTTTTAATCCTGCGTTTGTTGATTGCATTTTTTGGCTATTCAAATTAGCTGTGTCTTTGGTGGTGGTTTGACATAAATATGTGCTATGTTTTCGCTGTAAAACATTTTAGAAATCTGACTTGCTGGCTAGATGAACAAGGTGTTTATCTTTCATTTGAGCTATTGGACTTGTTAATGTGTGGAGGTTAAATATTTCTGAGAATATTTTTGCATTCCGTGCGCCACCGTTCCAGCTGAACGTGGGAGGGGTCGTTCCCAAAAGGGAACCCTAACCCGTCAACAGGTTAAATAAATGAAACCATAAACACGTAACACAAACAACCCACCGACATTAAAACAGAGTCAATAACACCTGAGGAGAGAACCAAGGGAAGTGACAGATATAGGGAAGATAATCAAGGAGGTGATTCAAAATTCATTAATACAGTCGGTATGATAGATTTTACATCATATGATGCTGCGTTTTGTCCTTTTAATTAGTCCACATACTGTTAATTACTCAATGTAATGAATTCTTACAAAACCACTAGGTTTACAACAGGAATATATAAATATCATACCTTATCTGCTAAATTAAATGTTTCTGAAATCTATTCGAGGAGTATCCAAATTGACTGTCAAATATCATGACATAATATTGGCACTTAAGATTGGGAACTGTCCAGCACAAAATGGCTGGATGAACTGTCAGGATTAGCAGTTAATTAATCGGATTGATGAAATCAAAGTATTGCATGAGAATATAGTTCCCTTCATTGCTAAGCTGTAGCATGAGCGAGCTGATGACTGCCACAGGTCGTGGTAGTACACTGACCATTCCAAACCTGGATTTGTTTGCCGAAGATGTTTACACAGGTTAAGTTTACTCTTTGTTTGCTCAATCAGATCCGGGCTGAAGTGCCTCGTCTATTTGAGAGAGCATACAGTGGTACAAGCTTAAGTGCCACATTTACGAAGACCCCCACTTTAGCATTGATGGTGCAAATGACCAATATGGCTAATACACTGGAACCCCGTAATGTCTGGATGACATTCAATTCAAGGGTTGGCAGGGATGGTTGTTGCAGAGCAAATTCTGCAATAAAATCACCAAAAGTGGGATTGTTTAGAATCAAGGGGAGGGCAAACGAGGCTGTGTCTAGAAAACGGTGGTCGCAGCAACAACAAAAAATGAACAAGAAGAGCTCAACACAACTAGAGGATAATAACATGGGTGCAGCGGCAAAGCTGAAGGGGAGTCTTTGGCAGGCGAACGAGCCGAATGCAGAATTCAGGGAGCGGCGGTGCCTGCCAAAATGCTGTTTGCAGTCAGAGGGGAAGACAATGGATTAGCTCTGAAGTGAGATGCCAGCACACTCCATCCAGCCCCAGTGCTGGTCTGGTCTCTCGGTCAATGTGCTGCTTCATCCAACAACAAAAAAACAGTCAGCTGAATTCCTCTGCAATGAAGCAGACTGGAGGGCTTCTAAGAGTAATGATAGGTCAATAACCATGCTCCGTGAATCAGAAATAACACAGAGAGGCCTGACAGCCGACACAGCGGAAATGTACTGTTTATGCTCACTCACTAGGCCATATTGGGGGTCATTCTACAGTCTGACCTGTCATTTTTTCCCTTGCATTTGTTCATGTGGTTGTAATCGAATAGCGTCTTTGTGATCTATGCTGTCTTGGAAATGGTACCGAGGCGTTCTCTCAGCGAAGTTGTGAAATTAATAGACGATACAGTGATAACTTAGTCTGTGATAATAATAATTTAAAAAAGGGAACATTGGAATATGGGAAAATCAAATAGGCTTGTTTTGGACTGCGTTATACAGGTGCCGGAACTTAATTTGATCACCCTGTTGCAGAAGAACTTTCAGGGAATTGCAGGAAATGTAAAACTTGTAGTGCATTTGAGGTTTAAAAAGGCTTCTGAAGATTGTAATCACTTTGAAATGTATTTTCACTTTGACTTAATTTTCACTTAGGAAAAATGTATCAACCCCTACAAAAAAATGTTATCAAGGAAAAGCCCAACAACAGTCTTGCCCAAACAATACAGAGATTGGGTACGGTCTGCCTCTAGTGTAAAAAAAAAAGAACTTTCACTAAACAAAAGCAAGCTCTGCATTTTTGAGCAACAACCAAAACCAACCCTAGTTATTCCAGAACGTCCCTGGGAAATGATATGAATACATGCATAAGCCGCTCCCATGAATCTCTGTTTAGTTAGATCTGAGATAATACAGCCCTAAGAACAACAAATGGGATCCGCCAAACACCGGATCGCATTCAGATCAGTATCACATCTACAACAACTAGGCTTGATTTCAAAGCCCTGATCCCAGTAAAAAAGGAACTTTCAGTACCATTCTCATAACCCTTACTCTGACATTTTAATTACAATTAGTTCAAGTTTTGCCTCTTTTTTTTGTTTTAATGATTTATTACAAGCCAAACAACTTTTATGGGTCCTATATTCATATTCTTACTGCAGTGCATAAAATGTAATCACCAAAAATAGAATGTCTTTAAGTGTTACAAATTCCCTGCCAGAGACTCTTAAGGTGTCAGCATGTTTAAGTTCGGTTGAACCAAACAATTGTGCTCACATACTCCCATACTTGAAATACGAGAAAAAACGGCAATAGTACTGTTTGTCCATTTTGAGACATTGTAGCCAGTATACACTTCCTCAAAATAGTCATTAATTTTGTACATTTTGCTTGGTTGCGCAATTTTGCATCTGACTAGGATGTTTGGTACAGTATGTCTTAAGTGAAAAAATGTGCATTAGGACGAGTCGTCTCTCATTGAATGACCACAGGCACTTCATTAAAGAATCCCTACTGTTGATCAATCACCGACAAGGGGGCGTAGACTTCGGTTACCAACTTGCCTCGATAAGAAATGTAAAATTTGTGTGCCCGAATTGCTGAAAAAACACTTCCCGAAGTCCAAAATGAATAAAAACGTCACCAAATGTTTACATAATATATGCACAAACTGTTCCAAACTGTTTCGGCTGGGAAGCATGTGGACATCTTTAGCACACCATCTCACAGCCCTCAGAGACACAAACTATGTAACTTTCTAACTTCTGTAGGAGGCTCCCTTCCCCCACTGGAGCCTAGCAGGCCAGGGGGGTTGAAAACTGGCACTTCACACCTTGCCCTCTAAATACACCTCTGCTGTCTTCAACCAGGATCTCAGCGATCACTGCCCCATTGCCTGCGTGCGTAATGGGTCCGCGATCAAACAACCAGCCACTTCTGCGAGCAGGCCTTTCTAATCAACCTAGTCCGGGTATCCTGGAAGGATATTGGCCTCATCCCATCAGTCGAGGATGCCTGGTTGCTCTTTAAAAGATATAGCCCTTGGTTCACTCCAGACCTGAGTGCCCTCGACCAGCACAAAAAACATCCTGTGGCAGACTACACTAGCATTGAATAGTCCCTGCGAAATGCAACTTTTCAGGGAAGTCAGGAACCAATACACACAGTTAGTCAGGAAAGCAAAGGCTAGTTTTTTCAAACAGAAATTTGCATCCTGTAGCTCTAATTCCAAAACGTTTTGGGACACTAAAGTCCATGGAGAGTAAGAGCACCTCCTCCCAGCAGCCCACTGCACTGAGGCTAGGTAACACTGTCACCACCGATAAATCCACATTAATCGAGAATTTCAATAAGCATTTCTCTACGGCTGGCCATGCTTTCCTGCTGGCTAACCCAACCCCGGCCAACAGCACCCCCGCAGATACTTTCTCAAGCCTCCCCAGCTTCTCCTTCATCCAAATCCAGACAGCAGATGTCCTGAAAGAGCTGCAAAACCTGGACCCGTACAAATCAGCTGGGATAGACAATCTGGACGCTATCTTTCTAAAATTATCCGCTGCCATTGTTGCAACCCCTATTACCAGTCTGTTCAACCTCTCTTTCATATCGTCCGAGATCCCCAAAGATTGGAAAGCTGCCGCGGTCATCCCCCATCTTTTACAGACCTATATCCATCCTAACCTGCCTTTCTAAAGTCTTCAAAAGACAAGTTAGTAAACAGATCACTGACCATTTTGAATCCCACCGTACCTTCTCTGCTGTGCAATCCAGTTTCCGAGCTGGTCACGGGTGCACCTCAGCCACGCTCAAGGTACTAAACGATATCATAACCGCCATCGATAAAAGACAGTATTGGCTTTCGACTCGGTCAATCACCGCATTCTTATCGGTAGACTCAATAGCCTTGGCTTCTAAAATGACTGCCTCGCTTGGTTCACCAACTACTTCTCAGATAGAGTTCAGTGTGTCAAATCGGAGGGCCTATTGTCCGGACCTCTGGCAGTCTCTATGGGGGTGCCACAGGGTTCAATTCTCCACACAATACCCCATAATGACAAAGTAAAAACAGGTTTTTAGAAATGTTTGCTAATTTATAAAACATAAAAAAACAGAAATATTACTTTTATATAAGTATTCAGACCCTTTACTCTGTACTTTGTTGAAGCACCTTTTGGCAGCAATTACAGTCTTGAGTCTTCTTTGGTGTGACACTACAAGCTTGGCACACCTGTATTTGGGGAGTTTCTCCCATTATTCTCTGCATATCCTCTCAAGCTCTGTCAGGTTGGATGGGGAGCATTGCTGAAATGCTATTTTCAGGTCTCTCCAGAGATGTTCGGTTTATCAGGTTTAAGTCCGGGCTCTGGCTGGGCCACTGAAGGACATTCAGAGACTTGTCCCGAAGCCACTCCTGCACTGTCTTGGCTATGTGCTGAAGGTCGTGGTCCTGTTGGAAGTTGAACCTTCGCCCCAGTCTGAGGTCCTGAGAGCTCTGGAGCAGGGTTTCATCAAGGATCTCCCTGTACTTTGCTCCATTTATCTTTGCCTCGATCCTGACTAGTCTCCCAGTCCCTGCTACTGAAAAACATCTCCACGGCATGATTCTACCACCACCATGCTTAACCGTAGGGATGGTGCTAGGTTTCTTCCAGACATGACACTTGGCTTTCAGGCCAAATAATTCAATCTTGGTTTCATCAGACCAGAGAATCTTGTTTCTCATGGTCCGAGAGTCTTTAGGTGCTTTTTGGCAAACTCCAAGCGGGCTGTCATGAGCCTTTTACTGAGGAGTGTCTTCCGTCTGGCAACTCTACTATAAATGGTGTCTTTCTTAATGTGTGTCTTTCTGGAAGGTTCTCCCATCTCCACAGAGGAACTCTAGAGCTCTGTCAGAGTGACCATCATGTTCTTGGTCACCTCCCTGACCAAGGACCTTCTCCCCCGATTGCTCAGTTTGGTTGTGCAGCCAACACTAGAAAAAATATTTTTGGTTCCTAACTTCTTCCATTTAAGAATGATGGAGGCTACTGTGTCCTTTGGGACCTTCAATGCTGCAGAAATGTTTTGGTACCCTTCCCCAGATCTGTGCCTCGACACAATCCTGTCTCGATGCTCTACGGACCATTCCTTCGACCTCACGTCAATTGTGGGACCTTATATAGACAGGTGTGTGCCTTTCCAAACCATGTCCAATTAATTGAATTTACCACAGGTGGACTCCAATCAAGTTGTAGAAATATCTCAAGGAGGATCAATGAGCTCAACTTCGTGTCTCATAGCAAAGGGTCTGAATACTTATATGAATAAGGTATTTTAGTTTTCAATATTTAATAAATTGGCAAAAATTTCTAAAAACCTGTTATAACTTTGTCATTATGGGGTATTGTGTGTAGATTTCTGAGGATTAAAAAATCATAAATTTTAGAATAAATCAAATCAAGCTTTATTTGTCACATGCGGCAAATACAACAAGTGAAATTTACCGTGAAATGCTTACTTACTAGCCCTTAATCAACAGTGCAGTTCAGGAAGAGTTAAGAAGATATTTACCAAGTAGACTAAAATAAAAAGTATCACAATAAGAATAATGAGGCTATATACAGGGGGCACCGGTACAGAGTCAGTGTGCGGAGGTACAGGCTAGTTGAGAAAATCTGTACATGTAGGTGGGGGGGAGGGGGCGAAGTGATGTGGACACCAAGGAACTTGAAACTCTCAACCCGCTCCACTACAGCCTCGTCGATGTTAATGGGGCCTGTTCGGCCCACCTTTTCCTGTAGTCCACGATCAGCTCCTTTGTCTTGCCCATATTGAGGGAGAGTTTGTTGTCCTGGCACCACACTGCCAGTTCTCTGACCTCCTCCCTATAGGCCGACTCATAATTGACGGTGATCAGGCCTACCACTGTTGTGTCGTCAGCAAACTTAATAATGGTGTTGGAGTCGTGTTTGGCCACGCAGTTGTGGGTGGACAGGAATCTTTGGTATCCTTTTTAAATAAATGTTTCTGTCTGCACTCGACTTTCTGGCGATGAAACAAATTTGAATCAAACAGCGGTCAGGAAAATGGATCCCTTCCGAGATCTTAGGAAAAGGGATCGCTACCTGGCCAAATTCAAAAGGATACATCTACAACAAGATTATGGTTTTATTAACTGTAGAAACCAGGCAAGATACAAAATGGATAAGGCCAAATCTCAACATTACATAGACACTGTTAATGTCAACTTACATCAGCCTTGTAAACTGTGGAACATTTTAAAGGACATTGGCTCAAAAACTCCCTATAAGGTAAAATCCTGTAGTATTGGCCTGGATATTGATGATGTTTTATGTTATGACCAGGCAAAGGTTGCATATTATTTTCACTTTTTTTAACCTCCTATAGCCTCATCTCTGGTTAAGAAGTTACCAACCTTCTCTGGACACCATGGCCAGTCTTTCATTAACAACTTTTACCATAGCAAAGGTATCACAAATGATTTGTTTGAGCTGTGCATGGGAACAGAGGACAAAGTCTCCAATCTACTATGCTTAACGAGCACAAACAAAGCAACTGGGCTGGATAACCTTCCTGCAAGATTCATAAAGGATAGTGCTTGTGTCACTGCTAAAATTATATTGCATATTGTTAACCTTTCTATTAGTAGTGGTACATTTCCCAATTATCTCAAAACAGCCAGGGTGGTTCCTGAAACTACAGGCCTGTGTCGTTCCTCAGCAGCTTATCCAAAATTGTTGAGAGATTCGTTTTTAATCAACTTGAGGGATATTGAGCACAGATGTATTTATGAACTCAAATTGTCTTTAGAACATCTCATTCCACTGATACTTGCCTTATCCACCTTTTTGCCCACATCAAGCAGGAACGTGAGATGGGGAACTATTCAGGTATGTTATACTTGCAGAAAGCTTTTGACATTGTGGAACATGATATTCTCCTGATGAAACTGAAATGCATGGGTCTAAATGGTGTAGTAGTGAATTGGTTTAGGTCTTATCTGACCAACAGAACACAAGAATGTAAGGTTTCTGATGTTCTGTCAGAGGCCAAAGACATGTCCTGTGGAGTACTGCAGGGATAAATTTTAGGGCCTCTCTTATTTGTTATATACGTTTGTGATATGGCAGATGCAAACTCCTGCTTTACGCTGATGACTCATACGGGTATCGGGGAGGGATACAGTTTACATCAAGGAGACCCTGAGTAAGGAATTACATTTTGTTGGAGATTGGTTGACTGACAACAAATTGTCGCTACATTTGTGAAAAATGTAACCGATTTTGTTTGGAACAAAACATAGATTGCTTGGGTAAACTGTGCAGGCAAGGAGATTGAATCTAAAACAAGTGTAACTGATCTTGGTGTGTCCATAGATCAATCCCTTTCTGGAGACCTGATTGCTGCTAAAATTCTTTGTAAAATGGGGAACAAATTGATATTTTAACATCAAAGTGAAGAAAACTGCTTGTCTCAACCTTGATTCTGTGTCATTTTGATTATGCCTGCTCTGCTTGGTATAGTGGGCTATCAAAAAAGCAGAAAATTAGAATGCAGGTCATGCAAAATAATGTTATCAGGTATATGCTTTATGGCCCCCCTAGGACCCCCATAGGGGTACAGGAGTTCTGGGAGGTGGGCTTGTTACCTTTGGAGTCCAGAGTTGACCAACTTAAACTTAATCATATGTTTGACATCTTAAATGATTGTTCCCCAGGTTATATGAAAAAACACATTGATGTGGTCTAGAGCTAGTGTTATGTCATGTAAAATCCAAAGAGTAAACTGTATTGCAAGGAGCACATTTCTCTATACAGACATTTGTCTATGAAATAGCTTTAAAAAGCAGGCAAAGGTTTTCATTCAGACAAGGATGTCTAAGTAATAGAAACCCCTCCACTGCCACTTGTGCCCCCTACCGCTGGTCAGGTGTATATATTTGAATGATAGGTATGATGCAACGAATAGCTCGTTTTTTAAAGGTCCAAATTAATATGGTTGATTTTTAAGGTTAGAGTAAAGTGCAGTGAAGAGAGACACTTTTTAGGACGTCAATATAAATGAATGTATATATGGTTGTTTGTAATTTTGTCTTGCCTTTTAATCAATAATATCGAGGACCACTTTGGAAACAAGCTTTTTAATTAATACTTTTAAGTGATATCCTCTAGGTCAACATTGTACATCTTGTTGTATATGTCTTTTACCCAAAATAAATTAAATTCAAATTCAATATGTAGCTAGCTAAGTGGTTAGCTTCTTCCAAAATCAAGCTTTGCTTGGTAACAGCAGAGAATCCAATCCTGGATCAAGAGCCTTGCTGTCTAATATTTGTTTTGTGCGTGCAGCATTTTTGAGTTACTAACTGTAATTTCTACAAATTGTTTCAAAGGATCTTCTAATAGACTTAGCGAATCCAATGGAAGTAGTGCCTTCCTTGAAGATTACAATGTATTATTGCATTTCACACAGGGCTTTTCATAAACTGACTGATGTGGAGGTAACTCAATCCATTCGTCACCAATATGTAGCACCCACCAGCACGCAGCAAATTTGTGGGGGAATATACAGTTGAAGTCGGAAGTTTACATACACTTTAGCCAAGTACATTTAAACTCAGTTTTTCACAATTCCTGACATTTAATCCTAGAAAAATTCCCTGTTTGAGGTCAGTTAGGATCACCACTTTATTTTAAGAATGTGAAATGTCAGAATAATAGTAGAGAGATCATGTTTCATAGACTTCAGGATAGCATTTGATTCAATTTGGCATGAAGGTATTTTTTTTATAAACTAATAGATGATGTTATTAAATCAATGTACAATAAAAACAAATGTGCGGTTAAAATTGGCAACAAGCAAACAGACTTCTCTCAGGGATGTGGAGTGAAACAGGGCTGCTCAACAAATCAAATTTTTTTTAACATCTACATTAATGAATTGGCCAAAACGGAATAATCTGCAGAACCTGGTCTCACCCTACACAATACTGAAATTAAGCATCTGCTGTACGCAGATGACCTGGTGCTGCTGTCTCCCACTAAGGAGGAGTTACAGCAGGACCTAGATCATCTGCACAGGTTCTGTCAGACCTGGGATATAATGATGAATATAATGATAATCCAAAAAAGGTCCGGAAATCAGGATGACAAATATAAAATATATTTGGACACAGTTAAGGCTAAGGTGTACATAACTCAGTTTTTAAAAATTCCTGACATTTAATCGTAGTCAAAATTCCCTCTTAGGTCAGTTAGGATCACCACTTTATAGAGAGAATGATTTATTTAAGCTTTTATTTCTTTCATCACATTCCCAGTGGGTCAGAAGTTTACATACACTCTAAGTATTTGGTAGCATTGCCTTTACATTGTTTAACTTGGGTCAAACGCTTCGAGTAGCCTTCCACAAGCTTCCCACAATAAGTTGGGTGAATTTTGGCCAATTCCTCCTGACAGAGCTGGTGTAATTGAGTTAGGTTTGTAGGCCTCCTTGCTTGCACACACTTTTTCAGTTCTGCCCACAAATGTTCTATAGGACTGAGGTCAGGGCTTTGTGATGGCCACTCCAATACCTTGACTTTGTTGTCCTTAAGCCATTTTGCCACAACTTTGGAAGTATGCTTGAGGTCATTGTCTATTTGGAAGACCCATTTGCGACCAAGCTTTAACTGATGTCTTGAGTTGCTTCAATATATCCACATAATTGTTCTTTCTCGTGATGCCATCTATTTTGTGAAGTGCACCTGTCCTGCAGCAAAGCACCCCCACAACATGATGCTGCCACCCCCGTGCTTCAAGGTTGGATGGTGTTCTTCGGCTTGCAAGCCTCCCCCTTTTTCCTCCAAACATAACGATGGTCATTATGGCCAAACAGTTCCATTTTTGTTTCATCAGGACATTTCTCCAAAAAGTACGATCTTTGTCCCCATGTGCAGTTGCAAACCGTAGTCTGGCTTTTTTATGGCGGTCTTGGAGCGGTAGCTTCTTCCTTGCTGAGCGGCCTTTCAGGTTATGTCGATATACGACTTGTTTTACTGTGGATATAGATACTTTTGTACCCGTTTCCTCCAGCATCTTCACAAGGTCCTTTGCTGTCGTTCGATTGTCACCAAAGTACATTCTTCTCTAGTAGACAGAACGCGTCTCCTTCCTGAGCGTTATGACGGCTGCGTGGTCCCATGGTGTTTATACTTGCGTACTATTGTTTGTACAGATGAACGTGGTACCTTCAGGTGTTTGGAAATTGCTCCTAAGGATGAACCAGACTCGTGGAGGTCTACAATTCCTATTCTGAGGTCTTGGCTGAATTCTTTTGAGTTTCCCATGATGTCAATCAAAGAGGCACTGACTTTGAAGGTAGGCCTTGAAATACATCCACAGGTACACCTCCAATTGACTCAAATGATGTAAATTAGCCTATCAGACGCTTTTAAAGCCATGCCATCATTTTCTGGAACTTTCCAAGCTGTTTAAAGGCACAGTCAACTTAATGTATGTAAACTTCTGACCCACTGGAATTGTGACAGATTATTTCACTTATAACTCAATGTGTCTTTAAACAATTGTTGGAAAAATTACTTGTGTCATGCACCAAGTAGATGTCCTAACGGACTTGCCAAAACTATAGTTTGTTAACAAGAAATTTGTGGAGTGGTTGAAAAATGTGTCATAATGACTCCAACCTAAGTGTATGTAAACTTCCGACTTCTGTAGATAGCAAGTTCACCATGATGCCAACACATGATATGAGATTATCAGAGATCACGCTTCTCAGTTTGACATCTCATCTAAAGTATAGGACCCTTTTCCGGGCAATGTCCCCATTACTGCCCTGGGGTAATGGGGGTCTCCATTTGAAGCAAAGGACGAGTGCCCTTCTTGGCCCCTCAAACACCTCTTCCAGCAGCAAACTGATTTTCCCAGCCAGTCTCCCCTGGGTCTGTAACCTTGGATTTAGCCAGATCCTAACACTGCCTATCACTCTCCCCCACCTGTGAGCAATTACCAGTTATCTCCCCTAGGTATTTCACACCTCTCCCTGCACAGCTAGGTGAAGCAGACTGGAGCTGTTTGGACAGGGCTGCAATGGTCACCTCTGAGTGGAGTAACAGTCTGCAATTAAGGTGAATCTATGTTTGCATGACGAAGAGAGAGAAAAGAGAGATATAAGTGAAACATATAAAGATTTCTATGAGGAACTGTATGTGTATTTATGTGCTTACTCCTGGAGGAAAGGGAGATGAAGCTACTGTATATGTCAGCATATTCTGAATCCCATTTCTCATGTTTGCCAACACCCATCTAGGGTCTGTTCAGCCTCTTAGTACTATCAGCAACTTATCTTATTGGTGAGGCAAAAATCAAACAGAAATAGGTCAAAGTTCAGATTCTGCCTGAAATAGCAATGCGCCTCTGAAGATGAATAGAAGAATCTGGGGTGTCAAACCAGGTCCCTTCTCTTTAATAACCTTTGCTAGGCATTAGAGCATCAAATCGCGTATGATGACTCATGTCTAGTTCTGCAAGCGGAATAGCCTTGGGGAGGGGGAGTTTTAATCGTTGCGCTCCCTGCCTTTTGTCCCTTGAGCAGTAAACTGGACCTGCAGTATGAAAGGCAGGCCTCTATCTTTGGTGCTCAGGAGTCTACTGACTCAGACCTTTTCCCGCTAATGCACTGGGCCTGCCTTAACTTCGACCACTGCAAGCCGAGCTTCTGCTGCTGACAGCAAAGCTCGGATTGGGTAGTAAAGAAACACATTGACAAAAAATAGCTTTCACACCCGTACTTTTCCCCCTATTTAACAAAGCAGTCGAGAATCTCACTCAAGATAATCCTAATTAAATGTTATACTCAAGTAAGTTGCATAAGGAGGAAAGTTAACCTCTCTGAAAGTTGTGCCTTTGCCCTCTAATGTTGGGTTGGAGCAAGAGATCTATTTTAACCCTCAAGCCAAATCCATTTCTCTCCAATATGCATGTTTCCGCAAACGTATCTGTAAACATTTCTCTGGGACAGATGATTCATTAAATGTAATGACCTACTGAGAAAAAAGCCCAGTGCTGTACCACTGAGAAATAACATTCAATGAGATTCTAGCATTATCAAGAAAATTGCAGAATATTTCTTAGAATCAATCCACTTGGCCCGAATGAAGCAGCAAAAAGGCACCATGAAAGTTACTAACTAGAGAGTTCTCAAACGAGAACATGGTTTGATTACTTTTAAGGCTGTTTGCATTAGCGGTACATCACAGCTTGGTATTTTAATCTTAAAAGAAGGACTTGGTACCTACTGTGTGGGTGTATTAGCGTAATCACTGTGCAGTATTACCAAATCATTTATTACCAACATATAAAACTGGCAACGTTAATTGCCTGTCACACTCACTGCGACCATTTTCATTGAGCAAATAATTAGGGGTTTAGCTCTAGTCAAGAGCATCCACAATCATATATGCTTGCCAAAAGAAATACCACTACTAATAAACACACTCAAACAACAGCAAATTTTCAAAACAGATTACAGGGGTTTGATATCGATTCAACTGTCAAAGCTTCAAAATAGGCTGCCTCTCACATCTTATGTGATGATCTGTTCTTTTATACACACAATTGCATCACAAGTGCAGTCGTCGAACTCGCCCGGGAAAGCAAAGTATGACAACCTCAGTTTGCAAGACCTCACCATGCTTGTTAAAGCAAACACTTCACCAGAACAGCAGGGACCATCTTTCAGCTCATTCCCCTCCCAGAGCCCGTAGTTCTATCTCAGTATCTGATCTAAAGTAGACTCGGCTCTAGGCACTAATATGCATCTCAAAGGAGCTCGAAGAAGGCCAATCCCCCATTTTCTAAGGCATTGTGTTCTACAAGCCTTCTCTGTTACTCATGTTCATTAATTTTGGGGGGGTTACACAACATGCGCCATAGTGCAGACCAATGAGAGCTTTTAGACTGATTGGCAGACTGAAGAAGGCGAGGGAAAGAGACTTCATTCATGTCTGTGAGATTTCCATCTCAGCTCTGCTCCATGCATGTGATGCCATTCCCATATGCCACAATCCCACTTTTCACAGGATTAAAATACTATTTGTGTCGCCTTTTATATTGTGTGAAACACCACATTGTATAAAACACTGAACGCAGTATATGACCTACATAAAACTATGACGTGTAGACATGGAATACATTACATCCTTCCACAGGGATCGTTCCTTTTCTCAAAGTCGGTTTGGAAGCAGAGTAAGACATCAAAAGGCCATGTCATAAACCTTACATGACATGAGTTATTCCTTTCCTTTTAGATCCCAGTGAAGCAAGGGGACTCATCAGGACCTCATATAACCCCTACGTAGGACTTTCATTAACAGAACATGACTGCAGCGATAATATTAATGGCAGTTCATGGCAAATTCCTGAACATGCAGTGATTTACTGGGAGGTTGGCTCGTTGGCTAACCATGACTGTCCACTGCTGTGTGTCATGGCATCATGAAATTGTTGTCATGAATAATTCTGACAGGTTTCATCTGCTGCTGATCATAGCATAATGAGGTGCAACTAAGGAAGTCAAGTGGCTTGGTACAAAACAGTCCAGGTGGGTGGACTGTGTGTATGTGTTTGCCTCCCATCTCTTTCCCCATTCAGCCCAGTGATAATTTCACAGTCAGTTAAGGAACCCTCCAAAGCCATTTTAATGGGCAGACATTAAACAAGACAAATGTGTGCACTTTTCCCTGCCCACCCTAAGATTTACAGTGTGTGATTTTTTTTTCTCCTCCTTTTAATTTGTTAAAGTACCTTGTGTTGTAAGCCGTCTGAAACTGGACAGGTCTGCCAAGTTCAATAGTTCACAGACACACTGACGTAGTAACTATGCACATGTCAGGACAGGCGCATCAACAGCTGAAAGACAAGTGCACACAATCACGTGGCCTACAACCACATCAACAGAAGACTTAAAACACACTGCACATCTTAGAAAGACTAACTGACAAACACAAACGGACAAGTCACGGAGACATACAGCTAAAGGTGTTTTTTTTTCGAGAACCTAAAGCGACTTTCCCACCTCTCCTTTATCTGCATTGATATGAAGACACAGGATGGAGGACACCTACTGCCCATATGCGTACACAGCTGTCCAGCTCTTTCAGATTACTGCCAGTAAGTAAAGGGATGCGCCCCGAGACAAATGAGAGAGAGAGCGAGAGAGACAGACAGACAGAGTTAGAGAACAACCACAGCTAGAGACTCCAGCTGAAACTGCCAAAGTGAGCACTCTGACACATCATACTACGGCAGGCTGCTTGACTGGGGTGGCTCAGCTGGTGCGGTGAAACTGTGACTATGACTCATCCAGTCTCCTAAACCTGGGACAGGTGCATTAGAGCCAGCATAGCATGACAGGCAGGGTAATAGCTGACCTGAAAGGTCAGAAAGAAACGGCCAGTGCACAGGCAAACCCCTGTCGTCTCATGTAGTGCTGATCAAACTGCAGGCCTCTCTCTGAAAGCCATGACAGGGATGGAGGTTGTATACTGTAGGATGCACCATTAGCCAGAGTTGTGATCTTGGTTTTGATGGCAAAATGGAAAGGGGCCGTGGAATACAAAATGAGACAAGAGTACAAGTTTTCAATCGGCGTACGGATACTGTGACTGCACTTCCCACCTCTCTCTCACTCGCTCTCTCTGATTTTAGGCACAGCTCTCCCCAAGTGTTCCCGAGCTTGCAGTGCTCAAAAGGAATCTTCCAGCTGGCTATGATTTTTAAGATGTTCACGTCGCCTCCCTTGCATGCCAAGGGAAATAGCAATACCAAATCCAATGACACTGTGAAATCATACGTCTTTTGAGAGACATTTTGAATAAAGATGGTGAAATGCTCTCAAGTACATGGCCTTGTCCCTTACCAACAAGGTGAATGAGCAATGTCATGGTCCCTATGGAAGTTACCGATCTGCATAATTTTGAGGGAAATCATTGCAGAGCTATTTTACCATGAAAGTCACGTTGCTTCACATTGCTCTAAAGTCACTGACGTTATCTAATATACAGATGAAAGTGTGTGTGTGTGTGTGTGTGTGTGTGTGTGTGTGTGTGTGTGTAAAGCAGTCATTGTCATAGGTAATAATGTAAAGAACATGACAACTGACAGGCACAAATAGTATGAACTCAGGATGATGCCTCTTGTGTTTCAATAATATACTGATTAGCTGTAGCTCATTCCATGTCACCAAGAAGGCTCATAAAGGTCAAATCAATCATTTTTCAACTACTTACTACTTTTTAGCTACTTTGCAACTGCTTAGCATGTCAGCTAACCCTTCCCCTAAAGGCATCAGCATGCTTCATTTCGGCTGGCGGCTAGCCGAAGTCGGCTAGGCGAACCAAACGAGTGTGCTCAAATACTTCCTTAAAAGACATTCGCTTGAAAAACGAGACAAAAGCAGAAACGGTACTGGTTGTCCATTTTGAGACGCCATAGCCAGTAAACACTTACTAAAAGTATGATTTTATCTAAGATATCTGAAAGAAATCTGTCATTCATTTTGCCGTTTTGCAGAGGAGATCTTAGTCGCTCAATTTTACACCTTAATAAAGCTGTTTGGTGCAGTATTTCTCAATAAAAAATATTTAATGAAAATTAGTCATCACTCGTTGAATGAAAACAAAGACTTTATTGAAGAATCTCTACTGCTGACCAATCACTGACAGAGGCGGAGACTTTGACTCCGAACTTCGGTTTGCCTCTAGAAAAACTGTTGTGTGCCAGAACAGCTGTAAAAAACCTTCACCGAAGTCCAGAACAAACAAAAACATCTCAAAATGTTGTCATAATATATGCACAAACTCTTACGAATTGTTTCGGCAGGGAAGCATGTGGAAGCCTTACGCCTAACCTTAAGCCTTTTAGCTAACCCTTCCCCTAACCTTAAACTAACTCCTAAAGCTAACGTTAGCTAGCCACCTAGCTAGAATTTGTAACAAATGTTTAGCATATTCGTAATATCTAGTACGTTTGGCAAAATATAAACACAACAATTTCAAAGATGTTACTGAGTTACAGTTCATATGAGGAAATCAGTCAATTGAAATAAATTCATTAGGCCCTAATCTATGGATGACTAGGAATACAGATAAGCATCTGTTGGTCACAGATACCTTTAAAAAAAAGTAGCGGCGTGGATCAGAAAACCAGTCGGTATCTTATGTGACCCCCATGCAGTGGGACACATCTTCTTTGCATAGAATTTATCAGGCTGTTGATTGTGGCCTGTGGAATGTTGTCCCACTCCTCTTCAATGGCTGTGCGAAGTTGCTAGATATTGGCGGGAACTGGAACACGCTGTTGTACACGTCGATCCAGAACATTCCAAACATGCTCAATGGGTGACATGTCTGGTGAATATGCAGGCCATGGAATAACTGGGACATTTTCAGCTTCCAGGAATTGTGTACAGATCCTTGCCACATGGGACCGTGCATTATCATGCTGAAACATGAGCTGATGGTGGCGGATGAATGGCACAACAATTGGTCTCAGGATCTCATCACATTATCTTGGTGCATTCAAATTTCCATCTATAAAATAGAATTGTGTTCCTTGTCCGTAGCTTATGCCTGCCCATACCATAACCCCACCATGGTGCACTCTGTTCACAATGTTGACATCAGCAAGCCGCTCACCCACACAACGCCATACACGCTGTCTGCTATCTACCTGGTACAGTTGAAACTGGGATTCATCCATGAACAGCACACTTCTCCAGCGTACCAGTGGCCATCGAAGGTGAGCATTTGCCCACTATAGTCGGTTATGACGCCGAACTGCAGTCAGGTCAAGACCCTGGTGAGGATGACGAGCACGCAGATGAGCTTCCCTGAGACGGTTTCTGACTATTTGTGCAAAAAACTATTTGGTTGTGCAAACCCGCAGTTTCATCAGCTGTCCGGGTGGCTGGTCTCAGACAATCCTGCAGGTTAAAATGGCGAATGTGGAGGTCCTGGGCTGGCGTGGTTACACATGGTCTGTGGTCGTGAGGCTGGTTGGACATACTGACAATTTCTCTAAAACAACATTGGAGGCGGCCTATGATAGAGAAATGAACATTAAATTATCTGGCAACAGCTCTGGTGGAGATTCCTAGAGTCAGCATGCCAAGTACACGCTCCCTGAAAACTTGAAACATCTGTGGCATTGTGTTGTGTGACAAAACAACACATTACTGGCCTTTTATTGTCCCCAGCACAAGGTGCAACTGTGTAATGATCATGCCGTTTAATCAGCTTCTTGATATGCTACACCTGTCAGGTAGATGGATTATCTTGGCAAAGGAGAATTGCTAACAAAATTTGAGAGAAATAAGATTTTCGTGCATATGGAACATTTCTGGGATCTTTTTTTCAGCTCATGAACAAAGGGAGCGACACTTAACATGTTGCCTTTATATTTTTGTTCAGTTTAATACGAATTGTAATTCGTAACATATCATACGAAATGGGTGATGGACATCCACACATTAATACATAGTCTACCATACAAAACCTAACATATCATACTAAATTAGATGTTTTGGATTTATGTATAGAGTAATATGAACTGCTCTGAGACCAGGTTGCAGCACCGCACTATGGCCCTAAAGCAAACATACACATTGACAATGTATTCTGCTAAATGAGAAATTAATAGATCAGGTCGAATGGAAAGTCTCATGGAAATCATTTTTGGAGAAACAACCAGTGCGCTCTCGCGCAGCGTGTTACCGAAGCAAACCTTGTACGTGATCAGGTCAAAAATTGCACCCTTTTAATAAAATCTCCCTTGAAAACAAAATATCAGGTTCGCTGGGTAAATGTCATAATATTACAAGGACCAAAACCCCCACTGGGGGTAAAAATAGAAAAGGGCAACAGTTGGGAGAGGCAAAAGAGTGGCTAGATGCCATAAGACTACACTGCCACTATATTCATGTGCTCTTTTCACAATATATGTCCACAAATGTTTTATATACGCTTTATCTCCACAAAACCCTGTTAATAACGGCCCATTCACCCCCTTGGTTTCGATTGGGTTCATGTAAAAAGCAGCGCGACACTTTTGGCCACAGTGGCGCAACATAACGCACAGGCATCTGAATAGCTTAAGTTTACTGCGGCGGTACAAACCATTTACCTGAAAACAAACACTGTAAAGACTACTTCAGCTGTGACATAACTGAATGTAAATGTGTTACCTGTGTTTTCAGAGGCTCTCCGTGTTCAATGATGCTTATAAAAGGGATTTCCAAAAAAGAAGCCATAAATTCCACTTGTACGATCTCTTCCTGGGTCTGGGGGAAGGCGAGAACAGCGGAGACCCCCTGAACAACGATAGCCTGACAAACACACCTGAAAAGGGACTCCGGATCTCCGTTGGCCGGCTCTCGAGGAACCACTTCCAGGCTCAGGTTGTAAGGTAGAAAGTTGTCCCCAGTTTGAACGAGACCGGCGAGGGCGCGGTTCAAGGCAGCCTGCACTCTGGCCGGCTGGCGGGTGGGCAGAAGGGCACCAAGGCGCACGGTGTGTCCTATCTGCGCCAGAATGTGGCACGGCTGGGGATGGAGGTGACAAGGGTCGATGAAGAGCTGTAGAATAACTTGGAATCCGAAGTAAAAGTATGCCAAGAATCTTGAGAAGATTAAATTCATCCTGCTGCGCTCTCAAACTGAATGAGATATTGTCAGAAGATAGCATTGCTTGCCTTATTTCTTTCTTCCCTTTTCTTTGACGTAAGGTCCTTTTTTTCGACGATTATATTACCTGTGATCTACAGTTGGAGTTACAGTGAGAATGTGTGACTAGGAGAAGGGGAGGGGGTGCACGATGTAAAGGCGGATGCCGCTGGACTGTCATCCTCGGAGAACACTAGCGGAGCAGCAGTCGTGAGGCGGGAGTATTGGACCCGGTATTGACAAATGAACGGACACCTGCGTGTTGCCAACATGAAAATAATGATAAAATGTGTTTATTTGGAACTTGCTCTTTTTTTAATTGACTTGTTTTAGCAAAAAAAAGTTACACCACGTCCTTAAATAGCCTAACTCTCATAAATCATTTTTGAACGTTATAATAGCCTTTGTGAAAAATGTTTGGGGTGGCATTCATTGATTAAATCTCAACCTAAAAAAACTGTTCCAAATGTATTTACAGAAATACATCCGGTCATCAAAGGTCGTGCTGAGGAAAAAATATTTTATGAATGTCCAAAATGAGATGTGACATACCTAAGAGTGAGCAAATGATTGGACCAAAAAGCAGAATTGCGTCTGCGTCGGATGACTTGGCACACGCACAGGGCATGGGTAAATCCAGGATAAAATACCGTCTCAGCTAGAGGCCAAACTAACTTTGGGAAACTGCACTGAATCAATCTGGACAGTTCCTCTGCGTTTGTTGTATTTGTTACCAAGTCATGAATCGGAGTCCACGGGTAACATGTCTTGAAATGAATGCACAATCTAAAGCCTAAACTGATTTTGATATAGCTATATATATTTTCTGATTTGGAAATGACAAGTACTTTTTTTATCAAGTTGATGTTAATAATCAAGTTGATAAATTGATAGGATTCACATAAAGTATCCTTTAAACAATGCAATTACACCTGCATTTCAATGTCAATGTGTGTGCAATTACACGTAACACAATTAGGCTATATCAGGTGTACATATGTAATCATAATGAAGATGTGAAGTGTGACCTTTAACAGCATGTTGAAATACATAATGAAATGGACACACTCATTGTGTATCAGCAATAGACTTGATGCACATTATATAAAAGGCATCCAGCTCATTTAAATGTGGACTGTAATTTGGTTATGATAAACAACATATTTATGTGGATTGCTTTGTGATGCGTTCTTGACATGTAAAACAAAAGTCAATATCATGGTGCTCAAAAACAATGATTTTTGGGACTGGATGAATGCAAAGGCAAGGTGCTGTAAAAACACATTCACAGAAATCAAATATTTCAGACCAAGTAACGAATTATTACCAGTTGATATACCAGCACAGATTAAAAACCCTGTCTAGATAACCTGATATTTAATGAACCATTCTGACATGTCCCTAGAAGAATAAAATCCCACCATTTTGCATAATCAATAAGGTCATTAACCAGAATGGCTTACTGATACTAGGTAACATTGTCAGTGGCTAAAAAGAGTGTTTTTGTTTGGTGGAATATAATTATTTTTTTACTTTGATAAATTAATTAAAAATTAAAAACTAAATGTCTTGAGTCTAAGTATTCAACAACCTTTGTTATAATGGCAAGCCTAAATAAGTTCCGGAGTAAAAATGTGCTTAACAGTCACATAATAAGTTGCATGGACTCACCCTATGTGCAATAATAGTGTTTAACATGATTTTTGAATGATTAAATCGTCTCTGTACATCACACATACAATTACCAGTAAGGTCCCTCATTCGAGCAATGCATTTCAAACTCAGATTCAACCACAAATACCAGGGAGGTTTTCCAAAGCCTCACAAAGAAGGGCACCTATTGGTAGATGGGTAAAAATTGAATATCCCTTTGAGCATGGTGAAGTCATTAATTACACTTTGGATGGTGTATCAATACACCCAGTCACTAAAAGGATGCAGGCATCCTTCCGAACTCAGTTGCCAGATAGGTAGGAAGCGGCGCAGGGATTTCACCATGAAGTGACTTTAAAACAGTTACAGAGTTTAATGGCTGTGATAAGAGAATACTGAGGATGGATCAATAACATTGTAGTAACTCAACAATACCAGTCAAATTGACAGAGTGAAAAGAAGGAAGCTTGCACATAATACAAATATTCCAAAACATGTTTGCAATAAGGCACTAAAGTAAAACTGCCAAAAATATGGCTAAGAAATAAATGTTATGTACTGAATACAAAGTGTTATGTTTGGGGCAAACCCAACACACATCACCGAGTACCACTCTTAATAAAGCATGGGGGTGGCTGCATCATGTTATGAGTATGCTTGTCATCAGCAAGAACTAGGGAGTTTCTTTTAACGATAAAAAGAAACGGAATAGGGCTAAGCACAGGCAAAATCCTAGAGGAAAACCTGCTTCAGTCTGCTTTCCAACAGACACTGGGAAATAAATTCACCTTTTAGCAGGACAATAAATGAAGTCCAAATATACACCTGAGTTGCTTACCAAGACAACATTAAATGTTCCTGAGTGGCCTAGTTACAGTTTTGACTTAAATCAGCTTGAAAACGGCTGTCTAGCAATGATCAACAACCAACTTGACAGACCTTGAAGAAGTAAAAAAATAATAAATGGGAAAATATTGTACAATCCAGGTGTGCAAAAGCTCTTAGAGACTTACCCAGAAAGACTCACATCTGTAATCGCTGCCAGGGGGTTGAATATTTATCTAATGGAGATATATTCATGTTTATTTTTCATATGTACAATACCAGTCAAAAGTTTGGACACCTACTCATTCAAGTTTTTTTTCTTAATTTGTATTATTTTCTACATCGTAGTGAAGACATCAAAATTATGAAATAACACATATGGAATCATGTAGTAACCAAAAAAGTGTTAAACAAATCTAAATATATTTTAGATTCTTCAAAGTAGCCACCCTTTGCCTTGATGACTGCTTTTCACACGCTTGGCATTCTCTCAACCAGCTTCACCTGGAATGCTTTTCCAACCGTCTTGAAGGAATTCCCAAATATGCTGAGCCCTTGTTGGTGGCTTTTCCTTCACTCTGCGGTCCAACTCCTCCCAAACCATCTCAATCACCCTCTGCCTTGATCAAATATCCCTTACACAGCCTAGAGCTGTGTTGGATCATTGTCCTGTTGAAAAACAAATGATAGTTCCACTAAGCACAAATTAAATGGGATGGCATATTGCTGCAGAATGCTGTGGTAGCCATGATGGTTAAGTGTGCCTTGAATTCTAAATAGCATAAACACCATCACACCTCCTCCTCCATGCTTCACGGTGGAAACTACACATGCGGAGATCATCCGTTCACCTACTCTGCGTCTCACAAAGACACGGCAGTTGGAACCAAAAATGTCCATTGCCCGTGTTTCAATTCAATTCTCTTCTTCTTATTGGTGTCCTTTAGTAATGGTTTCTTTGCAGCAATTTAACCATGAAGGCCTGATTCACGGAGTGTCCTCTGAACAGTTGATGTTGATGTGTCTGTTACTTGAACTCTGTGAAGCATTTATTTGAGCTGCAATCTGAGGTACAGTTATTAACTCTAATGAACTTATCTTCTGCAGCAGAGGTAACTCTGGGTCGTCCTTTCCTGTGGTGGTCCTCATAAGAGACAGTTTCATCATAGCACTTTATGGTTTTTGCGACTGCACTTGAAGAAACCGTATTTTCTATATCGACTGACCTTCATGTCTTAAAGTAATGATGGACTGTCGTCACTCTTTGCTTATTTGAGCTGTTCTTTACATAATATTGACTTGGTCGTTTACCAAATATAAAATATATTTTGATTTGTTTAACTCTTTTTTGGGTTACAACATGTCCTTGTTATGACTTTTACTTCCTCTCGATAGTCAAGTTGGATTGTCTTCTCTTATTTCATAGTTTAGATGGCTTCACTATTATTTTACAATGTAGAAAATAGTAAAAATATTTTTTTAAACCTTGAACGAATAGGTGTGTCCAAACTTTTGACTGTTACTGTGTGTGTGTATATATATACACTGCTCAAAAAAATAAAAAGGAACACTTAAACAACACAATGTAACTCCAAGTCAATCACACTTCTGTGAAATCAAACTGTCCACTTAGGAAGCAACACTGATTAACAATAAATTTCACATGCTGTTGTGCAAATGGAATAGACAACAGGTGGAAATTATAGGCAATTAAGCAAGACACCCCCAATAAAGGAGTGGTTCTGCAGGTGATGACCACAGACCACTTCTCAGTTCCTATGCTTCCTGGCTGATGTTTTGGTCACTTTTGAATGCTGGCGGTGCTTTCACTCTAGTGGTAGCATGAGACGGAGTCTACAACCCACACAAGTGGATCAGGTAGTGCAGCTCATCCAGGATGGCACATCAATGCGAGCTGTGGCAAGAAGGTTTGCTGTGTCTGTCAGCGTAGTGTCCAAAGCATGGAGGCACTACCAGGAGACAGGCCAGTACATCAGGAGAGGTGGAGGAGGCCGTAGGAGGGCAACAACCCAGCAGCAGGACCGCTACCTCCGCCTTTGTTGAAGGAGGAGCAGGAGGAGCACTGCCAGAGCCCTGCAAATTGACCTCCAGCAGGCCACAAATGTGCATGTGTCTGCTCAAACGGTCAGAAACAGACTCCATGAGGGTGGTATGAGGGCTCGACGTCCACAGCTGGGGGTTGTGCTTACAGCCCAACACTGTGCATGACGTTTGGCATTTGCCAGAGAACACCAAGATTGGCAAATTCGCCACTGGCGCCCCTCTTCACAGATGAAAGCAGGTTCACACTGAGCACGTGACAGACGTGACAGAGTCTGGACACGCCGTGGAGAACGTTCTGCTGCCTGCAACATCCTCCAGCATGACCGGTTTGGCGGTGGGTCAGTCATGGTGTGGGGTGGCATTTCTTTGGGGGGGCCGCACAGCCCTCCATGTGCTCGCCAGAGGTAGCCTGACTGCCATAGACCATATGCTGGTGCGGTTGGCCCTGGTTTCCTCCTAATGCAAGACAATGCTTGACCTCATGTGGGTGGAGTGTGTCAGCAGTTCCTGCAAGAGGAAGGCATTGATGCTATGGACTGGCCCGCCCGTTCCCCAGACCTGAATCCAATTGAGCACATCTGGGACATCATGTCTCGCTCCATCCACCACAGACTGTCCAGGAGTTGGCGGATGCTTTAGTCCAGGTCTGGGAGGAGATCCCTCAGGAGACCACCCGCCACCTCATCAGGAGCATGCCCAGGCGTTGTAGGGAAGTCATACAGGCACGTGGAGGTCATACACACTACTGAGCCTCATTTTGACTTGTTTTAAGGACATTACATCAAAGTTGGATCAGCCTGTAGTGTGGTTTTCCACTTAAATTTTGAGTGTGACTCCAAATCCAGACCTCCATGGGTTGATAAATTTGATTTCCATTGATAATTTTTGTGTGATTTTGTTGTCAGCACATTCAACTATGTAAAGAAAAAAGTATTTAATAAGAATATTTCATTCATTCAGATCTAGGATGTGTTATTTTAGTGTTCCCTTAATTTTTTTGAGCAGTGTATATATATATTTTTCTCACAAATTTTTGAATTTTTCTTCCACTTTGACATTAGAGAAATTTGTATAGATCGTTGACAAAAACTGTAAATTTCAATCTATTTAATCCCACTTTCTAACACCAAAATGTGGAAAAAGTTAAGGGGTGTGAATACTTTCATGGCACTGTGGGATTTCTGGATATACAAATAAAACCGTTCAAACTCAAAATATTAGTTTTGGTCATGTTTGATGGCATATTAATGGTAGATTATTTAGCATTATTTTTCACCATTATAATTTCTAGACATAATCAACCAAAAAACGTGTTCTCTCTGAGGCATTCAAATATAATTTCAATGGAATTTGAATATATATATATATATTTTTAAGGACTACAGTAATTAGGTGCAGTATGTTTCGGAGGACTTGCAAACATCGTTACACAGGTTTGTATTGTCAAACAAATAGTTTATCCTTAGAATACATTGGTCACTCTGGGCTTCAAAAAATGTGTGCCTACCATTTGTTCCCCAACAGAAAGGAACAATTGACATTTCTTGCATTACTTAATGCTTCATTTACCAGGTGGCATGTTCATTTTTTATTTTTCATTTTTTATTCTTACACTGTGCTGGGGAATACGTTCAAAAGCTTGTTAAGAGGAGTGACTGGTGATGCTTCCCTCTGCTACACACGGGTAAACGTATTGTGTGCATCCCTCTTTCTCAGCAGTCACGGTTTCTGGCTTTCTTTCACAGCAGGAAGCCCCAAGCCTTCTGTTAAGTTGGGCATTTGTGGCTGCATTTAGACAGGCAGCCCCATTCTGATATTTTTCCCACTAATTGATCTTTTGACCAATCACTCAGATCTTTTCACATCAGATCTTTTTCAGAACTGATCTGATTGGTAAAATACCAATTAGGGGAAAAAATATCAGAATTGGGCCGTGAGGCACAGATAACTTGAAGTGTCTCTAGATATCACTCTCATTACTTAGAACTCCCTCTACCGTGTTAAATAAAAAAGGAGCTGGAGTGTGAAATGTCGATTTTGAGAAATTAAATGTGCCCCTGGCTTACATGGTTTAGCGAGAAGGGAATGTGGAGGGAAATACATTGAACCTCAGGTCACCTCCTCAGGCAAAATAAGGTGGTCTATTTGCTTCTGTGTTAACCTTGAAGAAAAACAGCGGATCCACTAGGCCAATTGGTCAAACTACCTGTAAATGTGTGACACAGGCGAGTGTATTATGAAAGTCTCTCAGTTGCTAAGATACTGACTGAAGGAGCCCCTCATGACAACACATGGAGAGATGTATACTTTACTATGACGGTAACATTTACAGTGCGGGTATTGTATGCCAAAAACAATGAAAGCCTTCATCTAGGAATTTGTGGCATTTCGGAGACATTTACCAGATGTTACACAGAATCCAGTGTGGGCCCGGTAACACGTTTTGTGAGAAGCAAGTCAACTCTACAAATCCAAGACAGAAATTGGGCCTCTTGATATTACCCACAACTAAAGAAGCTTACTTAATTGACCTAACCTAGGATTCAATCAAACCATGATCTGAAATTAAATCAAACAATGATTAAAGCCAACCCAACCCCTGCACATTGATAGAGAATTCTGTAAAATGTAGTAAAAGAAGGCATATACAACTTCAGAGAAGAGAATTATACAGTCAGATCAAATGGTAGTCTTGAAGTACTTATCTCTTGCAAGCATTACCCTTTCCTTTGAACTTGCATTCCAATGTCATTTCTCCAATTTCGCAAGTCCCTGTGAGATTGACTGCCGAAGTTGGACATAAATCCAACAGCAGTGGAAGCACAACACGTTTTCTGCTTGAGAACCACCAGGCTAAACTTCATCCATCTGCTAAAAACATGGCTAATTCCCCAAAGTGACATTGCACAACCACGCAGTCATTAAATCTTGTTTTCCCAATTACTCCTACCTGGGTGGAATGCATAACTAGGGAATCTTTCGCTTCGACTGTGGCCCCCACCGAGGCGATCGGAGAGGCAAACAGCACTCAGACCCATTAGAGTTACTGCTGCCACCTCTGTCAGTGAAGCTCCCCCCCCACACACACACCCCTCCACCTCACACAACTACCCACGGCCAATTCTCCTGAAGGTACTATTGATTAGCACCCAAGTGCCTTGATCTAGCATCTAACTTATTGTGATTCCTTCCTAGTTCATCTCAGACAAAAAGGTTTACTTTCCTCATTCATTGAGTGACAAAAATAAGGTGTCTGAACATTGCAAATGGTTTCTAAATTGGGCTGTCATAAATCAGTCACCCCTCCCTTGGCATGTCACCCTTAAATTTGATACTTCACGCTTGTTCCCATAGTGGGAAAGTGTCTCGGAAAAACTAGTGAAGAGCACAAACTAAAAAAACATTTCCCCCTGTATTTGACCCCTAAAAATATTTCAGATGACATGTTACCCTTGATGAGCAACTGCAGTTGAGTTGAATTGTGAATGTGTGTCAGCAAAGCCTTCTTAGCTCACTCAATGCTTCACCCCCCCCCCCAAAAAAAAAACCTCTCAGCAATACCTCACAATGAGTGCCATGCTATGCTTATAACTCTAGGCTTGGGGAAAAGGTCATTGGTTTGTGAGGATTGGTGGCCATTTTTGTTAGGTAAAACGATCATTCTCGACTGTGTTCGCATTTTGGAGCCAGCACAACACAATCTAGTACTGCTTTTCATGTTAAGCGGAGAAAGGTGGAACTGGGATGACTTGCTTTTAAATGTCAGAGAGCTGTTTTAACATTCCATGAACATCCCCGGCACCACATGTGCGTGAAATGTAACAGGAGGGGTGAGGGGAGAGTGCGGGGAAGGTACCGCTTGAGATTCCCCTCCAGCCAGGTATATCGGAATGCTGACTGCAGAAAAAACTCTAACACTTCTTGCACACCCAGAACCACAGACGTGCACACACACACACACACACACACACACACACAACAGTCTTTTTAAAATGCCACAGTGTCCGAGTGAGTAGTGACATTTTAATAAGGCAATTAGAGGTTGTAAATGTGAAAGTTAATTGAGCCTTTTTTCATGTAAATTTACCCCTAGGATGAGAAGAGAAAACATTATATCGTCTCAATCCAATCTCGATTGGCTTGACCTCTTTGGTCATTCTCAAACACACCGCTATTGAGATATCATACTGTCTTACATTGAAAAACAAAACCGATCCCAATTTAATTTAAAACATTTAAAATCTCTATAGCTACAGTAACTGGACTATAGCTCAGGGAAACACATATCGTTGCATGATCACAGGGGTTAAACAAATTCTGCACATGATATCCCTTCATTTTGAGACAGTGATATGATTTTGTTTTCCCTTGGTCTGAAAAAGATGAAGATTTCGGCAATTCTGTGCATCTGTTTGCAGCCTGCATTCCTAATAAACCGTCTGTCACATGATGGGATCACCATAGGTATTCTCAAATTGCAGCCACAGTGTAACCAAATGCGTATTACAAATGGGACAGGTAACATAGGTGAAAATCTGTCCACGGGAGGCTGACTGGCTTTGCTTGGAGTCATGAAAACCCTTACGGGTAGTATTATCCCAGTTCCCATATAGAGTTAAACAAAGTTATTTTCCATTCACATAAACTACCTCTGAACATTAAATCCAAACTTTGACAAACAAAAGTAAACCCTCCAATTGCGTAAGCTACTTCTCTCCCCCTGGTGCAAGCCCCCTTGGTTAGAATAATTCTGGGCATTGTTTGTTTTTCTGTCAGGAATTAGAGCAAGCATATGGCAATACAGCGCCTAATCTAAACAACAACTCCCGGGGAAACCCCTGCAAGAATGGACACAAAGAAATTCAAAGGAGGAGAAACAAGAGTGTGTATATCTGCTCTCCGACCTTTTGATACTTCTTCACTGACACATACATTACTACTAAGAGTGACAGTTTGGGGGTGCTATACGGCACTGAAGACTCCATGGCTAGACAAGGTGTAAGCATTTCACTGCATTTCACAACACCTGTTGTACTCGGACCATGTGACAAATACCATTTGATTTGATTGGACACACTCCCTACTGGAACTGGTTTTCCAAGAACAGTTGAAGTGTCAGAGTGTGAGAGTGCATGTCCGAATGATGAAGGGGATGGAGGGGGAAGTAGAAGGGGTCATACCGAGTTCAGCTCATGAGAAACCTCCTCTCGCCTGGAGATCAATTTCTTTAGACTGCCACTGGGTAAGCCTTCAGTCATTCACCCAGAATTCAGTTCATGAGAATCTCTTATTTTAGGTGCAACATGAGCGTACAGCATAGCTCAATGTCTTGTCTTCTTCTCTCCGCTGCACACACTGGGTTTTGACACCTAAAACTAGCAGAGACATCCAGTCTTCTCAGGTTTTCCCCCCTGGAAAAAAAAGCAGTTCCGTCTTCCTCGCTCCCCAGCGTCCCCCCCCCCCCCCCCCCCCCTGCCTTCCTTCCTCCCTCCCATCTCCTCAGCGAGGTTTTCAATGCTTGCTTCCCGTGGACTGGAGCTGCCAGGGCTCAAGGCTGTAGATTCACAGACGCGGATCCTCCAGACGCTTCCCTCCTGTTTTTTTATTTGCCTCATTACGTGTGGTCCTCGCAGGGGAAGGATGCAGCAGAGGCATGCGGTTGATTCCCTCGGGGGTGGGGACTAACTTAAATGCTGCCATTAAACAAAGCCTAATATTGGTTTATTTTCTCTGTCTCTAAAGCCAGATGTTTGGTTGAATTTGTTGAGATGGATCATCATCGTCAAAACAAGATGTCTAGAAGCTAGAATACATCAGTACATCGTCCTCCATACAATGTCATGGTGGTGGTGTCTCTTTTCTTATGAATAATTTATACCATACTATAAAAGTACACTGCATTGCTCTCCAAAGCAGTGCCTCAAAATGTTGTAACAGACACCTGAAAACTAAAAGCTCTCATAAGTGACGTGAGAAAATTGAACTACATCCCTGACAACTTGTCCTTTCTTCAGGCAGACAACCATTATACCTTGTCAAACAATGTAGAAGTCACAAATTTGTTTCCTTTACAACCTAACAAATCAATTCATTACTAATGGGACCAGGACAGAAAGTATTGCCAAGGTCTGTTGTTGCACACTTCTAGCCTCTCTTTTCTCATACGGTAACTGAATTCCAAAATTCAGGGGTCTTACATCAGCAGTACTGCCAACTAATTTTCAGGGTAAGTTGCTAGAGGCGGGTTGATTTGTTGCTAAATGACATTGTGATGTCATTGCGTGA
Source organism: Oncorhynchus kisutch (assembly GCF_002021735.2). Taxonomy (NCBI): domain Eukaryota; kingdom Metazoa; phylum Chordata; class Actinopteri; order Salmoniformes; family Salmonidae; genus Oncorhynchus; species Oncorhynchus kisutch. The sequence goes on along the minus strand of NC_034186.2, from coordinate 41,458,040 downwards.
TAACGTAAAACTGCGTCATTACGTAGAATACACAATAACGTTACTCAAATTGACTGGCCATCTCGGCAAAAAATATGATTTGACATTTGTTCAGGTACAGAACCCCACTCTTTTCTGTACTTCTGGCTGTACATTTTTGATTGAGACATGTTGATTGATGTTGTAAGTTCTGTTCAAGATCAAACATTCGTGACCAACTATATTCATTGGGTTTGGCTCGTCGAACCCGTGCTGCTGCAGTCAGCCAACAATGATTTGCAATTTGCTGAAATTGCTGCTGGTCTGCTGCTGCCTGTGCACGAGCTGAGCGCCTGCTGCTGACGTCACTCAGAACGCACTTTTGCAGCCAGGCACGTGTGTCGTGACTGAGTGTGTGACAGAGAAAATCGTTTTTGTGTCATTTAGAGGGAAAATGTGTGCATTTTAGAGTTTGAGTCACTTTTCAAAAGTTGGTAAAAGTTCCAAATACATTTTTAAAAGTAGCTACATTTGTTGCTAGGTGCTGTTTGGAAAAAAAAGATGCTAGGGTAGTCTGAAAAGTTGCTAAATCTAGCAACACAATTGCTAAGTTGGCATCACTGTACATCAGTGGTCACCAACCAGTCGATCGCGATCGAGTTTGCAATCGTCAAGGCATTCCTAGTCGATCACCAAACAACATATCTGTAGAAAAGCCAACAATAAAGGCTGTAATAAAGGCTTGCACTCCTTTTACATTTTTTATTCATGTTGCGCTGTTGGCGATAGGTGCACTTGATTCAGAAGCCCTGCGCACCGGGTGTTGGCAAAGTTGGCAAAGTGTTCCTATTTGGAACCATTTAATTTGTCTGAAAAGACCATCTCCGCTTTACCGGCAGACCAGGAGATCTGTGGCTAAAGCCAGTGTGCCTACTGTGCTGGCCAATTGGATATCTCAAATCACCGTGCCTACAGAGATTCCACAACCCAGGCCACAGCAAAGTGTGATACTAGCCTATGTAAGATGTAATCACTTTTAAAACCATGACCACAGAGAGACTGTCAAAGAATACAGCAAAAAGCTGTGGTTTTATGAGTGAGTTCATGTTTAAAAAATATATATATTCGGAACTGTCACAACACTTTTTATTCAACACTATTACGAAACATAAAAGGAGCATCTCTACTTTCACTCGCGCTGCAGCTGCAATGAATGAGTAGCCCAGTGTATCGATAGCCCTGTGTTTTCATTATACTAGCAGCTCGTTGTGTCTATTTTAATATGGGGGAATATTTCACTTTCTCTGGTCATAGGAACAACATGAATTTGTGCCCGAGGCAGATGCGGTGCGACTCGAGTTTCGCCATTAGGTGGAAGACGGTGTCCCTTCTCTCTGGTCAGTCTCACCAGAGGAAAAGAAGGAGAGAGCAGGGACCGTGAGAGGTCGACCCTTTGCTGAGCCAATTTATGCTTGATCCAGAAATGTGGTCGTGACGCAATTGCGAAGCCTCTGGAGACATGCAGAGGCCAAATCAAGCTCCGTACCACATCGCAGTGCGCCTCTCATATTTTGTAACAATGTGGAGGGCTCCGGATAGCTTCGCATTGACATGATTGGTTGACGGTAGGTCGGGCGGTAGGTCCTGTATAAACACAAACTCACAACATCCACAATAGCTCTGCTCCGCTAGGTACAAGAAGTATGAAAGCCCTGAAGTTTGTGGAGGCTGCATCACAGTAAATGATGTACAGCCACCTCAGATGTCAGATTGACCATGTAGAGCGTTTAATGCCGTGTTCAAAATCAAATCAAAATGATTTATATAGCCCTTCTTACATCAGCTGATATCTCAAAGTGCTGTACAGAAACCCAGCCCTAAAACCCCAAACCTAGAGAGGAACCAGGCTATGAGGGGTGGCCAGTCCTCTTCTGGCTGTACCGGGTGGAGATTATAACAGAACATGGCCAAGATGTTCAAATGTTCATAAATGACCAGCATGGTCAAATAATAATAATCACAGTAGTTGTCGAGGGTGCAACAGGTCAACATCTCAGGAGTAAATGTCAGTTGGCTTTTCATAGCTGATCATTGAGAGTATCTCTACCGCTCCTGCTGTCTCTAGAGAGTTGAAAACAGCAGGTCTGGGACAGGTAGCACGTCCGGTGAACAGGTCAGGGTTCCATAGCCGCAGGCAGAACAGTTGAAACTGGAGCAGCAGCACGGCCAGGTCGACTGGGGACAGCAAGGAGTCATCATGCCAGGTAGTCCTGTGGCATGGTCCTAGAGCTTAGGTCCTCCGACAGAGAGAAAGAAAGAGAGAAAGAGAGAATTAGAGAGAGCATACGTAAATTCACACAGGACACTGGATAAGACAGGATAAATACTCCAGATATAACAGACTAACCCTAGCCCCCCGACACATAAACTACTGCAGCATAAATAATGGAGGGTGAGACAGGAGGGGTCAGGAGACACTGTGGCCCCATCCGATGATACCCCCGGACAGGGCCAAACAGGCAGGATGTAACCCCACCCACTTTGCCAAAGCCCAGCCCCCACACCACTAGAGAGATATCTTCAACTACCAACTTACCATCCTGAGACAAGGCCGAGTATAGCCCACAAAGATCTCCGCCACGGCACAACCCAAGGGGGGGCGCCAACCCAGACAGGAAGACCACGTCAGTGACTCAAATGACGCACCCCTCCTAGGGACGACATGGAAGAGCACCAGTAGGCCAGTGATTCAGCCCCTGTTAGGGTTAGAGGCAGAGAATCCCAGTGGAGAGATGGAAACTGGTCAGGCAGAGACAGCAAGGGTGGTTCGTTGCTCCAGTGTCTTTCCGTTCACCTTCACACTCCTGGGCCAGACTACACTAAATCCTAGGACCTACTGAAGAGATGAGTCTTCAATAAAGACTTAAAGGTTGAGACCGAGTCTGCGTCTCTCACATGGGTAGGCAGACCATTCCCTAAAAATGGAGCTCTATAGGAGAAAGCCCTGCCTCCAGCTGTTTGCTTAGAAATTTTTGGGACAATTAGGAGGCCTGCGTCTTGCAACCGTACTGTACATGTAGGTATGTACGGCAGGACCAAATCGGAAAGATAGGTAGGAGCAAGCCCATATAATGCTTTGTAGGTTAGCAGTAAACCTTAAAATCAGTCCTTGCCTTAACAGGAAGCCAGTGTAGGGAGGCTAGCACTGGAGTAATATGATCACATTTTTTGGTTCTAGTCAGGATTCTAGCAGCCGTATTTAGCACTAACTGAAGTTTATTTTGTGCTTTATCCGGGTAGCCGGAAAGTAGAGCATTGCAGTAGTCTAACCTAGAAGTGACAAAAGCATGGATTCATGTTTCTGCATCACTTTTGGACAGAAAACTTCTGATTTTTTAAAAATGTTACGTAGATAGAAAAAAGCTGTCCTTGAAACAGTCTTGCTATGTTCATCAAAAGAGAGATCAGTGTCCAGAGTAACGCCGAGGTCTTTCACAGTTTTATTTGAGACGACTGTACAACCATCATAACTGTCAGATTCAACAGAAGATGTCTTTGTTTCTTGGGACCTAGAACAAGCATCTCTGTTTTGTCCGAGTTTAAAAGTAAAAAGTTCGCAGCCATCCACTTCCTTATGTCTGAAATACAGGCTTCCAGCGAGGGAAATTTAGGGGCTTCACCATGTTTCATCGAAATGCACAGCTGTGTGTCATCCGCATGGCAGTGAAAGTTAACATTATGTTTTCAAATGACATCCCCCAAGAGGTAAAATATATAGTGAAAACAATAGTGGTCCTAAAACGGAACCTTGAGGAACACCGACATTTACAGTTGATTTGTCAGAGGACAAACCATCCACAGAGACAAACATATCTTTCCGACAGATAAGATCTAAAACAGACCAGAACTTGTCCGTGTACACCAATTTGGGTTTCCAATCTCTCCAAAAGTATGTGGTGATCGATGGTATCAAAAGCAGCAGTAAGGTCTAGGAGCACGAGGACAGATGCAGAGCCTCGGTCTGACGCCATTAAAAGGTCATTTTGGGTTCCCAGTTGTCTTGAAAGCAACATGACCATCAGATGCAGGTACCATCAGTCCAGTAATATAAAAAAGCTAATTATTTGCAAAGTATTTCAATATATGGTTAGCTGTGCCTCACAAGTGCTACACCAATTTATTTTGTAATTAAAGCTTGAGTTTTGCAATATGTTCTGAGATTAACAATATTGGCACACCAGGCATATAACCAATATGCTGTGATAATGTATTAGGCCTAATGCACAAACCTCATTCGTACAGAACAGTTTTTAATAAGTTAATGTAAAACGATTTAAGTCATGTTTAAAAAAAATCTGAGCGGTAGATCTCAGCTTACTGTTTGACTGTGAAAGTGATTTTGACTCAGGAAAGGTTGGCGACCACTGTCTCGCATAAATACATTCGTTCTTTGGTTCCGTCTTTCAGGGCAAAGGCTCAGGTTTCTCTAGGAGAGCAGTTTATCACAGACTAAGATAGAGTTCTTTCAAACCTACAACAGTAGGGAGTCAGTATACAAAGCTGGGAAACACAACAGGTGTTTCCTTTCCCTGAGATGTTTTAACGAGGCCTTACACTTGGGAACAATTACCCCTCAATTAAGTGAAACAGCACGGACGGCTTCGCTATAAACAGTTTGTTTAACCAAGTGTAAAGCAAGAGGGATCTTGTGGTGAGGTGACCACGTGCACAACAGTCCCAAAAGAAAGGCTTGTTTAGAACAGTGAGAAGCGCAGAAGGATGTCACACTTAAAATGGCACTTTTTTCCCCCTCAGTGCTGAAAAATCATCTCCATAGCATCTGGCTAATGAATCTTGATTTCTTCTCTGGGAACAGATTCTATTTTCCCCTCATTTGTTTGTATATCTCTAAAGCGCGCTAAGTGCTAGCAGCTGGGGTTTTGGTGAGTGCAGCCTTCGCAACACAGGAGGGCTTTAATTGCTCAAGTCTTCGAAGGATAAACAGTCGCAAAGATGGGAGTTTCAGTCAGGTGTTTTTATTTGATCCGGTGTGATTCGCCCCGAAATGGGACAAAATATCATTGCAATATCCCAATATATACTTATCATGTTGACGTTCCTGCGTTTTTGCTGCTTGCTTCACAACTGAAGATCCACTATTGAGTATCCGGGCATTGCTTCCAAGGGCAGCGTCCTCACGGCACCTCGCTCTGTTGTGTTCAATTTCTTGCCCCCCCTTTTTTTTCTCTTCTTCAATGGCGGCATCTCACTGGGATACTCCACTGGCACAGATAAAAGGTAATGAGTTTCATCTCATTACATCCTCTCTTCTGCAGGAATATGGAGATTAAACATGGTTGAAGAAGAGGAGCAGATCCCTTTATTGGAGCCCGAATCAAGGCCTGGACAGAAGCTTCATAATACAGGGACTTCCGTCCTTTACATGCAAAGACATCCATTAGGCATTCACATGGCAAACATGGGTTTGATTGTGTTACATAAAGGCTGAATTGGCTTTGCACTCCACAATCAATTTAGTTTTGTACCACGATGGCTTGATGTGTTAAGCTGGTGTGAACATACACACCCCCATAAAAACAAGATAATGAAGTTCACTCCTCTGTTAGTTCAGGTGATATGGAATGCTTCTATTACAGCTAACGACCATCGACCCGAATGAGCTTCACATTCAGCCCCCTCATCCTCCTTCTCGCCCACCTCTCACGAGGATTAAAAATAATCATTCCTTATTGATTTTCCCACAAATGGTCATTTGCACAGAATGGAATCGTAATGAAACATTGTTTTATCGTCCCTACTCCAATGTGAGAATCGATTAGAGAAAACCCACATTAGGTATTCTTCTCAAATACCCCATTTTATTGTGATGGATATGAACAACTCAATCAAGAAGGCACTTTCCATCATGTTTTACCAGCCTGACCAAGACAAGGATAAGGATCGCTTGTGGCTGAGGTGCTAGCTAGACTCAGCCAAGCATGAAAGAGAGTGGGAGGGAGGACTGATTGCAGAAAACAATAGCAAATAATAACAGCTGCCTCCTACAGTGCCTTCAGAAAATATTCATACCTCTTGACTTATTCAACATTTTGTTGTGTTACATCCTGATTTCAAAACGGATTAGATTTTTTCCCCCTCACCCATCTACACTCAATACCCCATAATGACAAAGTAAAATAATTTTTACAAATGTTTGCAAATTTATTGAAAATTAAATACACTACATGACCAAAAGTGTGTGGACACCTGCTCGTCGAACATCTCATTCCAAAATCATGGGCATTAATATAGAGTTGGAATATTTCTGTAGGGACTTGCTTCCATTCAGCCACAAGAGCATTAATGAGGTTGGGCACTGAGGTTGAGCGATTAGGCCTGGCTCGCAGTCGCTGTTCCAATTAATTCCAAAGGTGTTCGATGGGGTTGAGGTCAGGGCTCTGTGCAGGCCAGTCAAATTCTTTCACACCGATCTCAACAAACCATTTCTGTGTGGACCTTGCTTTGTGCATGGGGGCATTGTCATGCTGAAACAGGAAAGCACCTTCCCCAAACTGTTGCCACAAAATTGGAAGCGCAGAATATTCTAGAATGTCATTGTATGCTGTAGCATTAAGATTTCCCTTCACTGGAACTAAGAGGCCTGGCCCCAACCCATCAATAACAGCCCCAGATTATTCATCCTCCACCAAACTTTACAGTTGGCACTATGCATTGGGGCAGGTAGTGTTCTCCTGGCTACCACCAAACTCAGATTAGTCCGTCGTACTGCCAGATGGTGAAGCGTGATTCATCACTCCATAGAACACGTTTCAACTGCTCCAGAGTCCAACGGCAATGGGCATTACACCACTCCAGCCGACACTTGGCATTGCACATGGTGATCTTAGTCTTGTGTGCGGCTGCTCGGCCATGGAAACCCATTTCATGAAGCTCCCGATGAACAGTTATTGTGCTGACGTTGCTTCCAGAGGCAGTTTGGAACTCTGTACTGAGTGTTGCAACCGAGGACAGACAATTTTTACTCGCTATGCGTTTCTGCACTCGGCGGTCCCCTTTTGAGAGCTTGTGTGGCCTACCACTTCGTGGCTGAGCCGTTGTTGCTCCTAGACGTTTCCACTTCAGAATAATAACACTTCCAGCTGACCGGGGCAGCTCTAGCAGAGCAGAAATTTGACGAACTGACTTGTTACGGTGGCATCCTATGACAGTCCACGTTGAAGGCCACTGAGCTCTTCAGTAAGGCCATTCTACTGCAAATGTTTGTCTATGGAGATTGCATGGCTGTGTGGCTGAAATAGTTGAATCCACTCATTTGAAGGGGTGTCCACAAACACAATATATACAAAAGTATGTGATGGGGTATAGAGAGATGAGGTAGTCATTTAAAAAAAATCATGTTAAACACTACTATTGAACAAGAGGGAGTCCTTGCAACTTGTTAAACACTTATTTAGGCTTGCCATAACAAATGGGTTGAATACTTGACTCAAAACATTTCAGATTTTCATTTTTAATTAAAAAAAAATGTCTATAAACATATTTCCACTACCATTGTGGGGTAGTGTGTGCAGGCCAGTGACACAACATCTCAATTTAATCCATTTTAATTTCAGGCTGCAACACAACAAAATGTGGAAAAGGTGAAGGGGAGTGAATACTTCGAAGGCACTGTAAATCTTTTTTTCAAATAAAAAGAGCTGAATGTACAAGTCTACATTTCCTCATCATATTTACTCACAGTTTACTAGAAAAGTTTTAAAAAACGGAATTACCTGGAGAAAGTCCTACAAAACAAATCAATATGGAGGCAGCAGAGCAGACAGTCAAGAGGGATAATAGTGCGAAATGAAACATTAGCAGGTGGGGATCGAGTTACACCGGCTAGATAGAAATTCTTGTCCTATGTGCTTACATGAAGGAAAGCAGGTTCCATACACCACTAATCAAAAGGTTTGGTCTTTATGCCTGGCTCATTTATTGTTGTGTATCTGCAGAATTGGAATCTTCCAGAATGATAAATTACGGGAAAAATCCAAGAAATTGAAGATAGTTGTGGAAGAGGGGGACATTCCAGCAAAAAACAGCACCAGGCAGAGGAATCTGACTCATCACATTCCAGTGCAGCACCGCTGTGATTATCACCAGCGCTAGCAGCAACAAGCTGGGAGGTCACAGCAAATCAGCCTAATTTCACATCCCCAAAGCCCCTCATTGACTCAAATGGGAGTGTCACATATAATCACGCAGAAAGGGCAGCTCACAGTGGCCAAATGCTCATCTCCATTCACAGTGAGTGAAGTCACCCAACATGTGGCACATTTACAATGATTGGCCAAGCTTGACTCAAGTGGTTTGGTCTCTGTCAATTCAGGCAATGGACTATTATAGAAAAGAGTGCCACGAGGTCAATGGGTCAATTACTTCCCTTGTTACTCAATTGAAGTGCACAGACAGTGCCTTCAGAAGGTATTCATATCACGTGACTTATTCCATATTTTGTGAATTCAAAATGTATTAAAATATTTTTTTTTCTCTCACACATCTCCACCATAACGACAAAGTGAAAACATGTCATTATTTGTCTAAGAGCTTTGCACACCTGAATTGTACAATATTTGCCCATTTATGATTTTTTTTTTATTGGTTGTTGATCATTGCTAGACATACACAAGTCTTGCCATAGATTTTCAAGCTGGTTTAAGTAAAAGCTGTAACTGGGCCACTCAGGAACATTCAATGTCATCTTAGAAGGCAACTTCTGTATATATGGCCTTGTGTTTTAAGTTATTGTTCTGCTGAAAGGAGAATTTATCTGCCAGTGTCTGGTGGAAAGCAGACAACCAGGTTTTCCCCGTTATCGTAAAAAACTATAAGTCCTTGCTGATGACAAGCTTACCCATAACATGATGCAACCACCACGTTTGAAAATAGGATGATATGTTCTTTGCCCCAAACATAACACTTTGTATTCAGTACATAAATGTAATTTCTTCGCTACATTTTTTGCAGTTTTACTTTAGTGCCTTATTGCAAACAGGATGCATGTTTTTATTATGTACAGGATTCCTTATTTTCACTGTCAATTAGGTTCATATTGTGGGGTAACTACAAATGGTGTTGATCCATCAGTTTTTTTCCTATCACATCCATTAAACTCTGTAACTGTTTTAAAGTCACCATTGGCCTCATGGTGAAATCCCTGAGCGGTTTCCTTCCTCTCCGGCCACTGAGTTAGAAAGGACGCCTGTATCTTTGTAGTGACTGGGTGTATTGATACACCATCCAAAGTGTAATTAATAACTTCACCACCCTCAGAGATATTCAATGTCTGCTTTTTACATTTTTATTTCTACCAATAGGTGCCCTTATTTGCTCCCTGGTCTTTGTGTTTGAAATTCCATGTGCGATTGATGGACCTTATAGATAAGTGTGTACAGAGTACAGAGCTGAGGTAGTCATTAAAAAAGCATATTAAACACTATTATGGCACACAGATTCATGCAAGTTATGGGACTTGTTAAGCAAATGTTTACTTCTGAACTTATTAGGCTTGCCATTACAAAGGGGTTGAATACTTATTGACTCAAGACATTTCAGCTTTAAATGTATTAATTTGTCAAATATATATAATTCAACTGCCATTATGGGGTATTGTGTGTAGGCCAGTGACACAAAATCTGGAAAAAGGGGTGTGAGTACTTTCTGAAGGCACTGTAGGTAAGGAACTAGGAGTGAATGTAAGTCTCATCTCTAATCTTGAGGTAATTTGTTTACTGGCTTGCTTTACTGCTGTGTTTTAAGTGTCCATTCTCCACTGGGAGTGTCAGGTACTCATAATTCTATAAGCATCCTTCCGAATGTTAAGGTAAAAAAAAATATTTAAAAAATACCTTTTTTGAAATGGGGTTCTTTCTTCAGCGAGACAATTTTCCATTCAATTTTTCTATGCACTTGACAAAAATGTATATTCTTCCATTTTGATGAATATACATTATATTCAATGATTTAATTTTAGCACAAGGCTATTTCCATAGTTGTGTCCTTGTATTAAGCATACAGGAGTAATAGTTTCCCAATCTTTCACAGCGGGTCAATCGCAAAAAAGGGCCAAGAAACAACAAATGTGCATATTTTGTTTTTATTTCCCATGATTTCAGAAAGGTACAAAAACACAAAAAAAGTACAAATCCAGTTGGTCTGTTTGTCTTTATTAGAGGAACAAAACAATTAATCCCCCACACTGAACACTTCACTCTTCCAACCCTCAGAAGCTCCATCTCACTGGCCTGCCCACCCCCCACCATGAGAGGCCGCAGTGGCTCGTGGGTCTGTGTACCCACATCCATACCCACACATGCAGTCAAGAGCCGGCCTTAGCCTTTTGGGAGCCCTAAGTGGAATTGTGTTAAGGGTCCCTGCCTACCTTGCAATCAAAATATTTTTGCAGTCCCCCCTTGACCCCAGAGACAAAACATTGAAGTTTTAGAGTTAATTTCCTGCAATTCTACACATTTTGCCGTGGGGCGTAGCAATTACTTCCCAATGTAATGCAATTATATAAATTTTGCCATGGAGCGGAGAGAAATGAGCAGTTACAGCCAATTTCCTGCAATTCTACACGTTGCCATAGTTGCTATACAAATGTTTGCAATTTATAATATGATATCTGAGTTAGAATGACTAACAAAATCAAAGGGGGGCCCTCCGGTTGTTAAATCAACTATGATTAGAACACGTTTATATGGCTGGCTGGACTAATTTACCAATCTGAAAAATGTTAGCTGACATAGGCTAATTGTGTGACTGTCAGTGACTGACATAAGAGGAAAACTGCTGATGCAAAACCACATTTTGAAATGGCACTTTATGTATTCTACTATTTTGACTCTTAACAGTAAATTGAGACCCCAATTGAGATTATTTTTACAACTACGGGCCTACAAAAGGAGAGTTGCCAATCCCTGTTCTAAAGCCATGGCTCTCTCTGGACAGGAGGGCTGCTGTCCTTATCAGTTCCCTCTTCTCTACCGAAGAGGCACACACATTGTCCTGATCTCATCAAAGCGGGCGAATGAGAAAAAGATGAAAATCAACCACTATTTCTATGTCGCTGCCTCTAATTTAGTGCCCCGGGTGGAGAATTAGCAGTGATGAGAGGAAGAGCGATTTCTGGAGGATTCTGCAGTTGTATAGCGTTGCTGGGCACTGCACAACCAAATCCATGATTGCTACAGGCACGGAAAAACTGTACACAGTCTTCAGGCTAATTCCTCAGGGTTAATCAAACATATTCCTCTACTCTTCCGTATTGTATTTTTAACACCACCATTTTCTTTGAGATATTCCTGCCTTGAGCTGTTTTTATCTAAACAGGTTAACACAGAGTATGTGCATATTGCTAATGGGAAAACAGTTTTGCTTGACAGAAGGTGAAGGGGACCTATGAACCATGGTGGTCATACCTATTGTGCGACTGAAATTAACACCAGCCTCATCGATGCTAAGCCAAACACACCTGGGTGCACATAATGTCCTTGTCACACAAATTCTCTTAATCTATTAACTGGTTGAATGCTATAGAACGTGGCCAAGCCGAGGTAAACAAAAATAAAAAATAAAAAGGAGAGGATAATGCAGGAATCTGAGGTTAGCCAGATTACAAAAAGGATGAAAGGTCAGAGGGCAGTACCTGGATACTGTTACACCGATTTTTTGGCTGATGGGATTTTTGGCCTTATAGGCAGTGGTGATGAGTGTGAAGGAACAGGGCTGTGAGTTGAGGTGGTCAAGGGATGTCAATATAGCGCTAAGATCAATTATGTCGCTCTATCTGGCTGCACTTGACTACTGCAAGTAGCCTGTGGCTAACATTGAACATGTCGCACAAACAAGGTGAGCAGATTTTTTTCATGTTAAATTAACTCCTTTATCCTAAATATGGCGAGGGATCATGATACAAGCAATGCAGTCCATGGTATAACTTTAACACCTGAAGTCCTGCTGAACATACACTCTCCCTTACAAAACAAACACTATGAATGACACACACTAACTTATATTTCCCTAGCCTACCGGTCTGTAGTGAGGGGGGGCTTGCAGTGTCTTCCCTCCCCCTAGTAGGGTCCCTGCTGGTGGGATGGGGGAGCCGTGGCCAGGGGTGGTGGCTCTTCTCTAGCTGGGCTTGGTGAGGAGCTGTGTGGAGAAGTCGTACAGGTCCTTGTTAACCTTCTTCAGCGTTCTCACTTCCTCCTCCAGCTCCGACACACGCACCTTGGTGTTCTCGCCATCACCAAACACACACTGTAGTTTTAACAGTAAACAGAGAGAGGGGGAGCAAGAGAGAAGGAAAGTGAGAGTGTAAAATTAGATACATTGGGGTTAAGCAAACACATTGGTAGACACAGAACATTTCAATCTACTACCTCAGGTATCAGCGGATTCTAAAACGGGGGACATATTTCTTTTCTCTCATAGACCCACTAATCAAAATCGACAAAAGGATGAAACCTCTCCAATATTTATGGTAATGTATTTGGAGTTAAAGGCTCCATTGTGTGCAAATGAGAGGGGGAATTCATTTTCAGTGGTGGTACAATCTGCCAAAGAATAAACCTAGCTCCCCAAGGAAAGCCCACTGCCCATTTCGGGAGTTGGGTGCCGGGGCGGTGGGTCGAACGCTTGGGGTGAGGAACATCAAATCTCGTTTGAAAAACCTCCCTAACTTCGCAGAGTCACATATTGACATTTCCCATTGTGGCCAAATTTGCAGCACAGGCAGCCGTTGGATGACAGCGGTCCATATTTGTCATATTTCCTCCCAAGATTAAAGAGTGGAGGGGAGAGGAGAACTATTGCCCGTACTCAGTTTATTTATTCGTTTGCCTGCCTTCTTGGGTATAGAGTACCGGGCTGGGTTCTTTGGTCTTGCCTGTGGGAGCAAGCGAGGGCTTCCCTTTTTGGATGGAGTGAGACTAATCCACTTAACCATATCAGTACCGAGACCCCAACAAAAATCAGCTTTTCATTTATCTGACTTCCATTTATCTGCATGTCCAGCCCTTATATTTAGCCTCACAATTAAGTGTTTTACCATTTTCTTTTCAGGACAACAAGTAAAACATGAAACAATATGACAAACAGTTGCATTAATGAGTTTCATTGACAAATGTCCACAAAAAAACAAGCAAATAACAGATAAAAAAAAGATTTATATGAATGCTGCAAGTACAGACATTGTTTGCTCAGTTGGAAATTAATATCAAACTAGTCAGTGACAACTGTGTGGAGTTTGTGATAGCGACTATGTGAGCTTATTACAGTATTACAGACACCATGAGTCTCTCAGCTTTTCATAGATGGTTTTTAATAGTTTAGAGTCTGTACTGTTTGAGCTTCAAAGACCATTTTGTAGAAAGACTTGTCCCCGGGCCCCTTCGGGATCCTCACCTTGTCTAAAACACACAGCTCTAGCTAGTTTAGCCCAAGTTAATCACACAGACTAATGTTTGGTACCAACGGATGTAGAAGAAATGTATCAAAATGGTACAACCCAGAAGTCTGTAGCTTAAAGACACTGGTTAAAATGGGTTAGGGGCACTTGGGGGGGTGTCAGAGCGGTGGAGTCGTCAGCGGCTCACTGAGCCCAGGGATAAGGTGCCAACCTGCTCCTTCCTGGCACACACAATTACACACACATGCAAGACCACACACTGCATCCACACGCTGGTCGAGTGAATGCAGTGACACAGAGGTGCAGAGGTTCCGTGCTGATTCATTAGACTTAAGAGTAATAATGATAGATTGAAGTAATATAGCGCCTTTCAATAGGTTCCAAAGTGAATTACAAAGTGAATTACATTGTTTAGGGGTAACTCACTGTGTAACACCCACCGGTGATGCATGGCAGCCATTTTGTGCCAGAATGTTCTCCAAACATAGGCTAAAATTACATGGCCATAATAGTGAGTGGGAGGTTTTGAATCCTATACATTAGGGGCCATCCATGTTTTTTTATTAGCTTTAGAACTGGGTTGACCCTCCCAGTGCTGGATCTAGTATAGAGGCAGAATCAATCCCAGAGGAGAATCAGGCAAGCAATCCACCGTCACCAGCCGGAGGCCCATTAAATGATGGGCCTTGTAGGCAAGGATAAGAGAGGAATGCTGGAGAGCCCAAGGTGGAGCAGGGGGCCCAGAAGGGAGCGGTTGGATAGTGCCCATGATTGGACAGGAAAAGCTGTTGCTGCTGCCACCAGGACAGGGATATACTGAGATCTAATCATAACCAACATACAGTCCCAGAAGAGCAGACCCTGGCTTTAAAAAGGCACAATCTATTATTTGAATTTCCACTCAAAAGTTGCACTTAGTTGCACACGATGGGGGTGGGTCTTGGCAAAAGTAACAGTTGTACAAGTTATTTGAACAGGCCAGGTCATCTGATGCAGCACTCCATCACTCCCCTTCTTGGTCAAATAGCCCTAACACAGCCTGGAGATGTGTTGGGTCATTGTCCTGTTGAAAAACAAATGATAGTCCCACTAAGCCCAAACCAGATGGACTGGCAAATAGCTGCAGAATGCTATGGTAGCCATGCTGGTTAAGTGTGCCTTAAATTCTAAATAAATCACAGACAGTGTCACCAGCAAAGCGCCCCCACACCGTAACACCTCCTCCTCCATGGTTTATGGTGGGAAATACACATGCGGAGATCATCCGTTCACCCACAACACATCTCACAAAGACACAGCAGCTGTAACCAAAAATCTCAAATTTGGACTCCAGACCAAAGGACAAACTTCCACCAGTCTAATGTCCATTTCTTGGCCCAAGCAATTCTTCTTCTTATTATTGGTGTCCTTTAGTAGTGGTTTCTTTGCAGCAATTGAACCATGAAGGCCTGCTTCACAGTCTCCTCTGAACAGTTTATGTTGAGATGCGTCTGTTACTTGAACTCTGAAGCATTTATTTGGGCTGCAATTTCTGAGGTTGGTAACTAATGAACTTATCCTCTGCAGCAGAGGTAACTCTGGCACTTCCATTCCTGTGGCAGTCCTCATGAGAGCCAGTTCCATCATAGCGCTTGATGGTTTTTGTGACTGCACTTGAAGAAACTTTCAAAGTTCTTAAAATGTTCCATATTGACCGACATTTATGTCTTAAAGTAATGATGGACTGTCATTTTATTTGCTCATTGGCGCTGTTCTTTCCATAATATGGACTCAGTCTTTTACCAAATAGGGCTATTTTGTGTATTTTATTTATTTAACTAGGCAATTCAGGTAAGAACAAATTCTCATTTACAATGATGGCCTACACCAGTCAAATCCGAACGATGCTGGGCCAATTGTGAGCCACCCTGTGGGACTCCCAATCATGGCCGGTTAGGATACAGCCTGGATTTGAACCAGGGTGTCTGTAGCGACGCCTCTAGCACTGAGATGGAGCCTAAAGTTCATTCAGTTGCGGGATCGGGGCACCAACAGTACAGAGCTTGCTCAGGAATGGCAGAAGGCAGGTGTGAGTGCATCTCCACACACAGTGAGGCAAAGACTTTTGGAGGATGGCCTGGTGTCAAGAAGGGCAGCAAAGAAGCCACTTCCCTCCAGGAAAAACATCAGGGACAGACTGATATTCTACAAATGGTACAGGGATTGGACTGCTGACGACTGGGGTAAAGTCATTTTCTCTGATGAATCCCCTTTCCGATTGTTTGGGGCATCCGGAAAAAATCTTGTCCGGAGAAGACAAGGTGAGCGCTACCATCAGTCCTGTGTCATGCCAACAGTAAAGCATCCTGAGACCATTCATGTGTGGGGTTGCTTCTCAGCCAAGGGAGTGGGCTCACTCACAATTTTGCCTTTGAACACAACCATGAATAAAGAATGTTACCAACACATCCTCCGAGAGCAACTTCTCCCAACCTTCCAGGAACAGTTTGGTGACGAAGAATGCCTTTTCCAGCATGATGGAGCACCTTGCCATAAGGCAAAAGTAAGTGGCTCGGGGTACAAAACATCGATATTTTGGGTCCGTGGCCAGGAAACTCCCCAGACCTTAATCCCATTGTGGTCAATCCTCAAGAGGCGGGTGGACAAACAAAACCCCACAAATTCTGACAAACTCAAAGCATTGATTATGAAAGAATGGGCTGCCATCAGTTAGGATGTGGCCCAGAAGTTAATTGACAGCATGCCAGGGCGGATTGCAGAGGTCTTGAAAAAGAAGGGTCAACACGGCAAATATTGACTCTTTGCATCAACTTCATGTAATTGTCAATAAAAGCCTTTGACACTTATGAAATGCTTGTAATTATACTTCAGTTTTCCATAGTAACATCTGACAAAAATATCTTAAGACACTGAGGCAGCAGACTGAAAATTAATATTTGTGTCATTCTTAAAACCTTTGGCCACAACTGTATGTGAGAATGTTATTCATTGACTACAGCTCAGCGTTCAACACCATAGAGCCCTCAAAGCTCATCACTAAGCGAATGACCATGGGACTAAACACCTCCCATGCAACCTGGATCCTGGACTTCCTGATGGGCCGCCCCCAGGTGGTAAAGGTATGTAAGAAAACATCGCCCACGCTGATCCGCAACACAGGGGCCCCTCAGGGGTGCATGCTCAGTCCCCTCCTGTACTCCCTGTTCACTCATGACTGCACGGCCAGGCACGACTCGAACACCATCATTAAGTTTGCTGATGGACACAACAGTGGTAGAACTGATTACCGACAACTATGACAGCATATAGGGAGGAGGTCAGAGACCTGTCCATGTGGTGCATGGATAACAACCTCTCCCTCAATGTGATCAAGACAAAGAAGATTGTGGACTACAGGAAAAGGAGGACCAAGCACGCCCCCATTCTCATCAACGGGGCTGCAGTGGAGCAGGTTGAGACCTTTAAGTTCCTTGGCGTCCACACCAACCAACTAATAAGGTCCAAGCACACCAAGACAGCCATGAAGAGGGCAAAGAAGATTTGGCATGGGTCCTCAAAAAGGTTTTACAGCGGCACCATCGAGAGCATCCTGACGGGTTGCATCACTGCCTGGTATGGCAACTGCTCGGTCTCTGACTGCAAGGCACGACAGAGTGTAGTGTGTACATCACTGGGGCCAAGCTTCCTGCCATTCAGGACGTCTATACCAGATGAAGGCCCTAAAAATTGTTGAAGACTCCAGCCACCGTAATCATAGACTGTTCTCTCTGCTACCTCACAGCAAGCGGTACCGGAGCACGAAGTCTATGTCCAAAAAGCTTCTACCCCCAAGCCATAAGATTTCTGAACAGCTAATCAAATGGCTTCAGACTTTTTGCATTGCCTGCCCCTCCACGCTGCTGCTACTCTGTTATTATCTATGCGGGGGGGGGGTTAATAATGAGATGTTCGATGAGCAGGTGTCCACATAGTATGGTACACTACATGCCCAAATGTAAGTAAATGTAGCATACTACCTGTTTAATATAGAGAGATCACATGCTAATCTATGGGTCCTACATGACCCCGATGCATTTTAATTTGAAACTCCAGGTAGAAATGATGTTCGGGCCAGGAGATTTTTGGCCAGTGAGAAACCCTGACCGCCCCATTGTCTTTGGTTTGAGAGGTTAACACAACTTTCAAATGAGTCAGTGGAAATGAAAGTTACAGATTGTGCCTTTAACTGACTGTGTGGTCTTTATAATGAAAACCAATCTCTTGAGGTGCATCATATTGACAAGCCTGTTCATTTCAGTCATGATCTCCAGATATGAAATCCACTCTCCCTAGCTAAGAAAGGATATGAGACGGATGGATACACCAAGTCTCCAGATAAGACACAATATTGTAATATTGACCTTTGCTGACACCATAGCCGGTAGTGTCTCTCCTCTCTTACAGTCAGTATGTTGACACACTGTGGTGTAAGTATGTATGAGCTGGCAAGTAGTAGCTACAGCTGTATTTTCTTATCGTAGCCTTTGTCGATGTCAGAGTAAAGTGCAAGTAACGCTGTGAGGAGTTAAAGGGTAATAATGAAGAGTCTTCCGCTGAGCCTTCTGGCAAGGAGCCTGTAAAAATGTTTACCTGCAGCGACTACAGTGTCTTTAGAATGTATTCATATACCCTTGACTTATTCCACATTTGATGTGTTGCAGCCTGAATTCAAAATGTATTTTATATTTTTATCATCTCACCCATCTACACACAATACCCCATAATGACAAAGCGAAAATATGTCTTTAGAATTGTTTTCAAATGTATTGAAAATTAAACAAAGAAATCACATTTACATAAGTATTCCAACCAGAGTCAATACTTTGTAGCACGACCATTGGCAGCGATTACAGCCGTTAGTCTTTCTGGGTAAGACTAAGAGCTTTCCACACCTGGATTGTGCAACATTTTCCCATTATTCTAGTCAATATTCTTCAAGCTCTTTCAAATCGATTATTGATCATTGATAGACAACCATTTTCAGGTCTTGCCATAGTTTTTACATACATTCACTTGGAAATCTAACTCAGCCATTCAGAAACATTCACTGATGGGGCTTGTAAGCAAACAGGACGCATGTTTTGGAATATTTATATTTTGTACATGATTCCTTCTTTTTTCCCCCTGTCAATTAGGTTCATATTGTGGGGTAACTACAATGGTGTTTCTCCATCCGTTTTCCGATCACATCCATTAAACTCTGTTTTAAAGTCACCATTGGCCTCATGGTGAAATCCCTGAGTGGTTTCCTTCCTCTTAAACAACCGAGTTAGGAAGGATGCCTGTATCTTTGTCGTGACTGGGTGTATGGATACACCATCCAAAGTGTAATTAATAACTTCACCATGCTCAAAGAGATATTCAATGTCTGCTTTTTTTTACCCATCTACCAATAAGTGCCCTTCTTTGCGAGGCATTGGAAAACCTCCCTGGTCTTTGTGGTTGAATATGTGTTTGAAATTCACTGCTCAACTGAGGGACTTCACAGATAATTGCATGTGTGGGGTACAGAGATGAGGTAGTCATTCAAAAATCACATCAAACAATATTTCACACACTGAGTCCATGCAGCTTATTATACAACCTCTAGCACATTTTTACTCCTTAACGAGTTTAGGGTTGCCATAACAAAGGGTTGAGTACTTATTAACCAAAGATATTGCTCCTTTTATTTCGAAAATGAATTTGAAGAAGAAAATAATTATCTAAAAACACAATTCCACTTTGATATGGGGTATTGTGTGTTGGCCAGTGACAAAAAAAAACTAAATAGTATACATTTTAAATGTAGGCTCTAACAACAAAATGTGGAAAAAGTCAACGGTGGGAACACTTTCTGAAAGCACTGTACATAGCATTTACATACATCTAACACCCGTAGAACATGATGCGGTGTAGAATGCTGAGTCACATGGCCCCCTGAGATGATGTTGACTTGCTCACTAACCTTATGTCGACAAACACACAGATATTCGAAATAACATCTATGGGGAATTGTATTGTGTAATGACGTGCATTTTGCATGGACCTGCCCACTTACCTTGTCTGTTACGGCACTCATGATGGAGTAGAGTTTGTCTGCTTTCTCCAAATAGGTCTCCTTTTGGGCCTAAAAGGGAGAGAACATACAGTCAAACAAGGTGCACAGGCCATGTCCAAAGTCAAATCCAGAAGTGGATAGTGGCGTGAGTGATTGAGCTGTTAAACGGGTGTCCTGACGCTCTACGGTCACTAAAGATCCCATGGCACTAATCGTAAGAGTAGGGGAGTTGACCCAGGTGTCCTGGCTAAATTCTCAATCTGGCCCTCAAACCATCATGCCCACTTAATTATCCCCAGCATGCATTTGGCTTATTCATTCCCCCTCTAACTATTCCCCAGGTAAATGCTGTAAAATGAGTTACCAAATTATTTGACATTCATTATTCCAGGCGGTTCTAGATTGAACCATTTCACAACTTTGTTTAATTTTCGTGCCTTTTAAATTGGGGCCATGAAAAAAGAAACAGTAAATTATAGGTGTTCAATACATTTTTATTTAATTGATTACAATCGAATTGAAATATTCATGTAGGTCATGCTTTTTAAAGCTTTAACATTTCAAAAATGTAGTGATACTGTGATAAAGTTCTCCCTATATAGATGTGTTTTATGCATTATAAATTAAGGGCTTCATACTGCATCTCAGGTCAATGATACTCAGTTGTCTTTAGCCTCCCCTAAGACGGAGAGTTAGGAAAATGTTGCTGTCCTGTTTGATGTCAGAGTGTTTTCAGTGTCTTGTCATCTTCAAGCTGCCTTCCCCCAAAGAGCAATATCTGTCGGTCCACAGGGACCTGCTCCACATGATAGACCTTGATCTTGAACTGGGGCACGGTCTCAGCCGGCATCACATCGTAGGGTTTCACATTATTCAGGGAAATCTGAATCGTAGCAGGCTTTGTAATCCGCACACACACATTGGATCCTGGACTGCAGACCATAGTGGCTCAAAGTTTTTGAATTGTCACGGATATCCTGCCCATTACTTTTTAGCTTCTGCATGGCAATTGGCACTTCAAAATGTTGGTTGATGAGACTTCTGAGATCCGCCACTGTGGTAGCAATAAATTGTTTATTTCAAGGACAGACTTTGATCAGAGTTCTAATTATGGAAGGAATAAAATAACCATTTAGAGTCATTTAATTGCACCTAATTTGACTGGGGCAAATTAGTGCACAACATTCCCTGTATGCACACTCAGGGAATGTTTTTCCCCATTTAATAATGTGATGGTAAGGTCCATGATAGAGATTGTATTACCTGAAAATGAATTAAACTGAAAATGTATTTGATGGCCCTTATAATATCAAAAGTAAATCGGTGCCCAACAAGAACGTAATTGTAATAACTATGAATTAACATGGCATTTTATATTATTTAGGCCTACCGCTAGGCATGATTGCTAGCGGTAGGCCTGATTGCTAGTGCAAAATCAGTAGGGTACAGTAGGGTATAACAAAAATATTTACCTTTTCATTTAATATTGTCCTACAAGAAAGCCTTTGTTGTTATTTTGCCTGAATAGTTTTGATAAATCCGTTAATCTACAAGAATTTCAACCAGTTAAGAGCGGAACAGGTATTATAACAGCTGAGGGCCCCGCCCCTCAAATTAAGATTTGTTCTATCCTGGATTCACCACTTTTGGTTTCCATTCTGCTGCTGGGTACAGAAAGTTGAGCGCAATAAATTGTTTATTTCAAGGACAGACTTTGAACAGAGTTCTAATTATGGAAGGAATAAAATAACCATTTAGAGTCATTTAATTGCACCTAATTTGACTGGGGCAAATTAGTGCACAACATTCCACACAGTAGGCCTATACTTTACCTAGGTGTACCAGACAAGAAATGAAAGTAAAACCTAGGGTTATTGCGTCTGGAAAAAAACATGTGATACAAATGACAGGAATTCCACATAGTTGTGCTACATCAGACATACAGTGGGGTCTGAAATTATTGACACTCTTGATAAAGATGAGGAAATTCCTCATCACAATGGGATTCGATGAGTTTTAGCCTTGGTGTGTTTAGACCATGTTAGTTTGTTGGTGATGTGGACACCAAGGAACTTGAAGCTCTCAACCTGCTCCACTGCAGCCCCGTTGATGAGAATGGGGGTGTGCTCAGTCCTCCTTTTCTGTAGTCCAGAATCATCTCCTTTGTCTCGATCATGTTGAGGGAGAGGTTGTTATCCTGGCACCACACTGCCAGGACTCTGACCTCCTCCCTATACGCCGTCTCATTGTTGTCAGTGACCAGAGTTTTTTTTCTCTCTGGTTGCACATGTAACATGCTGGTAGAAATGAGGCAAAACGGATTTAAGTTTCCCTGCATTAACTTCTTGACGCGGGATCATTTTCATCAACACCCGCTGAAATGCAGTGCGCCAAATTCAAATTAAATTACTAAAAATATTTCATTTTCATGAAATCACAAGTGCAATATAGCAAAACACAGCGTAGCTTGTTGTTAATCCTACTGGCATGTCAGATTTCAATATAGCTTTTCGGCGAAAGCATAACAAGTGTTTATGTAAGAACGTCTCTCTCAGTAGACAAAATATTACAAACACTAGCAGCCAAGTAGATTGGTCACGAAAGTCAGAAAAGCAATAGATGAAATCGCTTACCTTTGATGATCTTCGGATGTTTGCACTCACGAGACTCCGAGTTACACAATAAATGTTCCTTTTGTTCCATAAAGATTATTTTATATCACAAATACCTCCAGGGTAGCCTAGTGGTTAGAGTGTTGGACTAGTAACCGAAAGGTTGCAAGTTCAAATTCCCGAGGTCTGTCGTTCGTTCTGCCCCTGAACAGGCAGTTAACCCACTGTTCCTAGGCAGTCATTGAAAATAAGAATTTGTTCTTAACTGACTTGCCTAGTTAAATAAAGGTTAAAAAAATAAAAATAATAATAATAATAATTTATTTGGCGCGTTATGTTCAGAAATCCACAGGTTCGCGCGGTCACGACATCACAGATGAAAATTCGAAATAGTATCCGTAATGTCCACAGAAACATGTCAAACGTTTTTTTATAATCAATCCTCAGGTTGTTTTGAAAATATATAATCGCTTTTTCAATAGGAGAGGGAGAGACAATGGCTGCCCCAGCTATCCATTGACGCAATGTTATCTTTCTCGCTCATTTTTCAAAATAAAAGCCTGAAACTATGTCTAAAGACTGTTGACACCTTGAGGAAGCCATAGGAAAAGGAATCTGGTTGATATCCCTTTAAATGGAGGCCATGCATCCAATGGAACAGAGAGCTTTCAGGAAAAACAGCACTTCCTGGTTTGATTTTCCTCAGGTTTTCACCTGCAATATTAGTTCTGTTATACTCACAGACAATATTTTGACAGTTTTGGAAACTTTAGAGTGTTTTCTATCCTAATCTGACAATTATATGCATATTCTAGTTTCTGGGCCTGAGAAATAGGCAGTTTCAAATGGGTACATCTTTTAGCCAAAAACAAAAATCCTGCCTCCTACACTCAAGAAGTTAAAGTCCATGGCCACTAGTGGTAGATGAGCATTTTCTTGTTTGCTTATGGCCTTATATAGGTAATTGAGTGCCGTCTTAGTGCCAACATCGATTTGTGGTTGTAAATAGACAACTACGAATAATATAGATGAAAACTGTTGTGATAGTGTGGTCTATAGCTTATCATGAAATTCTCTACCTCAGGCGAGCAAAACCTCGAGACTTCCTTAACATTAGATTTTGCGCACCAGCTGTTATTTACAAAAACACAGACCGCCACCCCTCGTCTTACCGGAGGCAGCTGTTCGATCTTGCCGATGGACCGAAAGCCCAGCCAGCTGTATGTTATCCATGTCGTCGACCAGCCACGACTCGATGAAACACGAGATATTGCAGTTTTTATGTCCCGTTGGTAGGATAGTCTTGATCGGAGCTCATCTATTTTGTTATCCAATGTTTCCACGTAGTCTAATAGGACTGATGGTAGAAGGGGATTACTCACTTGCCGTCAGATCCGTACAAAGCACCCCGGGCCTTGCCGGGTGTCTGAAGTAAATCCTTCGTGTCCGACTCATTAACGAAAAAATCTTTGTCCAGTACGAGGTGAGTAATCTCTGTCCTAATATCAAGAAGCTATTTTTGGTCATAGGAGACAGTGGTAGAAAGACTGAACAAAATAAGTTATAAATAATTCAAAAAAATACACAATTGGTTAGGAGCCTGTAAAATGGCAGCCATCTACTCCAGCACAATGGACGGATTTTTTTATATTTTTTAAATAATAGATGACACTGGCGAGGCCACCTCCAAGGTGATGATGGACATCTTCAACACCAACGGTTCTCCTGAGGTCCATCTTGAGTGAACGAGGTCATGAGCGCTGGAACAAGGTACGGGTGTTATAGGTTATATTCTGTCACCAATGGTTTGTTTGATTTATTTTTTCATGTTACAAAATCAGATATATTTCAATATCTTACATTGTCAATAGATATCCTTTTCCTACCCCTTCCTCCAGGTTTGGATAAATGGACCAACCAGACACTCAAGACTGCCATGGGCAAGTCCCTTGACGGGTACCAGGAACGGTAGGAGAACAACCTGAAGGAAATTGTCTTTGCACTTAACAGCAGAGTCCAGGCCTCCGAGATTGGACGGGAGCCGCAGCTGTTGACTGTGGTAAACAATGCAATTATATATTCAATTATTGCATATACTGTAGTCTTTCAAATGTGATTGACTTAGTGTTATTGTTTGCCTATTGCTATTTTTGTATCACTTAAACCCCCCCCCCCCAAGCGGTATCCCATCCACCATAGCGAGTAAGCTCGGATCAATCTGATTTGCTCCGAGTCAGGGGGGGACCAGCTTCTAGGCTATACCTTCCAAAACTGTTGAAAAGCACAATTCTACATCCAATTGCCTCACAGTAAAGTTTAACCTGTGTGTTTGCTTGTTTACAACACTGTTTCCTACCCTGTTCCCTTTAAATCTGCTCCTGTTCTCCAGGACCAAGGTGTTCTGCCTATAACACCCAGACGTGGATCCACCTGATGTCCTCCATTACCAACCACCCTGCAACTTTTCATTACATCATCTACAGCTACTGTTGTCATGTTGTCATTATCTGCTGAGAACCTTTTCTTGCTCCATCATACTGGGCACATAATATGCGAGATTATACAGATTAACTAAAAACACTAGCACTGCAAACACTCAGAACAAAGAGAGCAGCAGTGCCTGAACATTGCAGTCTCCCCTCTTCAAGACTGACAGAACCTCCCAAAAAAAAGACAATTTTATATATTATAATCTTCAATATTTCCAGGTTGGTTTTCACAGCTTTTTCACAAGGTGTTCATTATTTTAAGTTGTAAGCTATTTATAAATAGCTAGGACCTATAACAGATACATATATATTCAACCACAATGGTCCACTGAATCATAATAGAGGGCTACTGAAATAATAGCATTTCAGTGTAGGGAAGGGCAAAACATGAAAGCCAGACATACCAGCGTGAGAATCTAAATGATTTGCATATGAATGGAGGAGTGGAAATTAACAGACTTTGTAACCTGTGAGGTAAGTAACAACGTGCCAAGCAGATTACACGTTTTCTTTGCTATTTCCCAGAAAAGTAGCAACGTTTAAGACATTGATTTCATGCTGTTGTAATCTTAACAAGGGACCCAAAAGTCGTTTGAAGTAATGTTTTCCATTCTATTAGCTAAACAAAACTTGTTTAAACAGCTTAATTACTACGGAAATCAGCCTCGTTGGCATAGCGGAGATGAAAAGAAGGTAATTTAGGCTGTAATGATCTCCACATCGTTGATATAGCAATGGAAGTTAATAGTTTAATCGAATCCCACTGTGAAGCAGGGGACACACACTTTTTGATATAAGTTCCCTATATTTTTGAGCATACAATATAGCTCAGTATTTATATTATAGTCAGTTTTGCTCATCTTTATCAAAAGGTGTCAATAAATTCAGACCCGACGGTACATGTGAGCAGCTGGGAGTTCACAGGTAAGTGTACAGGTATTTTATTTTTATTACGCTGACCCGCAGCTGTCTAGGTCACTGCATAAACATGCAGATAGCAGGGTTTATTTCAAAGATGAGTAATGAACTGTGAATGCACTGGAAATTAAAGTGTGTACAGGGGAAACAAAATATTTCAATATAACAGTTTGTGGAAGGCCCTTTCCTGTTTCAGCATAACAACGCCCCCGTGCACAAAGCGTGGAAAGTCTAGTGGAAAGTCTTCCCAGAACAGTCGAGGCTGTTATAGCAGCAAAGGGAGAACCAACTCCATATTAATGCCCATCATTTTTGAATGAGATGTTCGAAGAGCAGTGTCCACATACTTTTGGTCATGTAGTGTAGGTCAATACCATGCTCCCCGACACAACGGCGCCCCACACGCACACTCTGTCTCAGCTCTTTCCCACACCCATCAGCTATTCCTCAATGAGAGATAAAAACCCTTCCTATCGCCATTTGTGTTATCTACCCGTTTCCTTAATCTTCCCTTGAACGCAGTACTCTGACCCCACCCCAGAGGAACTGTCCAATTAGCTTTACATGGAGATACCCCAACCCTGCCCCCCACCAGAGAAGCCACAGGGAACCACCCCATCCTCTGTCCAGAAGAACCCCCCTGGAGAGTGACTGTCCCCCGGCATGGCTTTATCTCCCCCCCCTCTCCCTGACCCTTCACCCCAGGCAGCCAGCTCGCTAATGGGTTCTCTCACCCCCTCTCTTCTCTGGACCCAGGCCAGACTGGCCTCTGGTTCATCTAAGGGCAAGCCCTGGCACCCACACAGTTTGTGACGGTTGGTGCTGAGCGTTTAGTGTTTTTTGAGGTCGGTTTGCTTATGAAAAAAATTATCATGGTTTTCGATGTCTAATAGCTATATATATTTTTTACAATAAATACACTCTGCATTATGTGGGTAACCATGATTTATTCACATTACTCTCCCTCAATAAAGTTTTTCAATTGTGTTTATTACATTTATTTTATTATTTCATTCCAAGTCATCATCTCTATAGAGCTGCTGGCTATGGTGTCTGATAAAATCACAAGTAGTAGTTCTTCAAAGTAAATATGGCATACTTTTATGACTGCTGAATACCAACTATCAATCACTTATTCTAAGTAGAGATACCTCGCAACTGCTCTCTATCCCGCATTCTTCTCTGTGTTTTTATTGAACCTTTATTTAACTAGGCAAGTCAGAACAAATTATTACTTACAGTGACGGCCAAACCCGGACGATGCTGGGCCAAATTGTGCAACGCCCTATGGGACTCCCAATCATGGCCGGATGTGATGCAGCCTGGATTCAAACCAGATATTGCAGTGTCTTAGACCACTGCGCCACTCGGGAGGTTAGTGTGCCCCACACTAACCTCACGTAGAAGAAACACACAGACGGGACAAGTAGGCACGCAATGGATTATGGTCATTGTAGTTAATGACCACATTTTCTGCGTTGAACTATGTAGAATATTGGCCTGTTGGAAACTACAACTCCCTATTACATTGCACAGTTCAGGCTTGATCTGATCTATCTCTATAGTAACTGCACAATGTGCGCACAGTACAAAATGGAATTTAAATAATTGAACCTACGTTGGTCAATTAGTTGTTTAACAACGGAAAAATAACAGAAATTTCAGTTAATCACTCAGCACTTGTGACAGTGGAATGACTTCTCCACTTTCTGCAGTGTAGCAGCACATTCGCACACAAATTAATGTGTAGGCACTCGTATGCACACACAAACACACCCACAGATCCATGTACACACGCCAGAAGAAAGCAAATAACAAGGAAAACTAAAAGGTAATCATTTGGAATTGTTTGCGGTGTAATTTGCACGCAGCATGATCAGAAAAGAGTGTGTTGTGATGACGGGCATGCCACGGGGGCACGACGGCAATATAATTTTTTGGAAATCCTATGAGTATTAATATATTTTTTCTAATAATTCTCTGTGTTTCTTTGGCTTTCGGAGCACGGGTGAAAAGCTCATTTCTCGACAGCGACAGTTATAAACCCAGCAGCTCTGAGATTAGCCATTATGGAAATAAGCGACCTATGAGAAAGCAAGGGGGAGAGCGATAGGAGGGAAAAAACTGGGCCAGCACAGTGGTAAGCGAAGGGTAGAAACCCTGAGTGGGCAGGTGGTAGGTAATTCAAAGACCCCTCCATTACCATTTCATATAGCCTTGTGTAATAGATTTTGACACTGCCAGGATTACGTGTGCCACTAACAGCTGTCTCGTCACCACATTGCAGCAATTCATTTAGAGTGGGTGGTTACGGGGAGAAGTAAAGTTACCTACAGTAAGCAAAAACAGATGCTTACTATACATATGCTTAAATTCGAATCCCCTCAAGGCATGGATTCATTGCAAGAGTTATTGACACCAGGTATGTCAATAAACTGCCAGGTCGTGCTCATGATTGTCCTGTGATATCAGTGATGGGACAGCTGCTTATAACTGACAAACATCGAACAAATTCAGATTAAATACCTTACCTTCTCATTCCCTTTTAAAATCACAGCGGCAATGATTTAGCTATGGCGGCCCACCGCTACTAAATAAATAAATATAGGGGAAACACTGATGATAAACCAAAAATGATGACCTGGGTGTGGGGGGCCAGGCGCAGGCACACTCCTCCGGTCTCCACGCCCTCGCCCTGTTCTGAGGGGTTGAGGTGGCGGCTGAAGCGGGGCAGGGGTATGCCCGGGCGGCTGTCAGGCAGGAACATGTTGGCAGGGGCAGGGATGATGAGGGCATTTGTGACTGGACCTGTGAGGGAGAGAGGAGTAAGAGTAAGGAAAGGGCACAGGCAGAACTGGCGAAAGGACGGAGAGAAGGAAAGAAAAAGAGATGAACATGAACACCCTCAGCCCCCCCCCTGTAATTATCTAAGTGGGGGAGACGTTTTCTTTATGTGCTCCATCATTCCCTCCCTCCCCCCACCGTGTTCACATCCGCCATAACTGGGGCATGGTCAGAGTTTTACAAGAGACTTTGAACAGTGTCATTGATGCTGAGCGTAACGAGATACCCGGAAAACACGGCTCTCGTTTCCCATTAAAAAGCTTAAGAGAACACTCTCCCACTCTTCGCTTTAAGGAGTTGATTATTTTTTTTAAACGCACCAAGGTCGAGGAGCACCCAGGCTTCTTAAAGTGATGGGGCAAAATAGATCCAAGCTTCTGTTCGTCCTTTTGATGAGTTTGTGCTGTCAAGTGCTTTGGAAAGCAAGCATGAGCTGTCGTTTTCTACTACGTCCATACAAACAGCAAGCAATCTACATCATGAAGTTGTACATGATAGTTGAAGTGCTTCTAAAGAATCGAAGCGGCACGCCGTCAACCAGCAAACCTCACCTGCCTGAAGGGAATAAAGAAAGATGAAACTGGAGAGGGGGGAATCGAGGACTTGAACTAGAAATCTCTACTCGGCCCACAACCCTTCGACTGGCCTTCCTTACTTCAGGCAGAGATTTGCTTTCTTAAAACGGAAAGAATAACTTTCCCACAAAGCGCACGTCCTGTCAATATTTTTTTTTACAATGCCTTACATGAGCTTTAGTGCTCTTAAACTCAAACAGACAATCTTTTATATGCCTATTACTGTCAGTCTTCCACAAGCGGCCATCAAATCATCCAAATTGCCCATCTGTCCTCCACGATAGAAACATCTTCCCCAGGGTATTGGTGGCTAGACGGGGGGGGGGGGGGGGGGGGGGGGGGGGATTTCAGCAGGGGCATCCAGGTATCTTCTGCATGCCCCGAATCGAGCGCTAGTTCACAAGAAACTAATGGAGAATATAAATTCGATGGGGGCTCTGACACAGACTAATTCCAACTGATGGCCTTAGGTGAGAACCATCTCTGCGCAGAGAGGACCATAATCACAAATCATTGCGCCACTGAGCTCCTATGGTGACTCCTTTCTCACATTACCAAAATAGAAAAAAAAGGCCCAGGCTAAAATAGAGTTGCAATACACTAAGTCAGAAGGGATCTAAATGTATGATAAACCTAGGCTGGGTTTATCTATTATCAAACACAAAAGCTACGTTTTAACTTAGAAATAGGCAGGTCTGAAGACGAAAAAGAAAGGACATTAACATGAGCCCCACAAGGCCTACTTCATACATGCTCTAGCAAGGTTTTCCAGCACACAACTTTGACCTACTACAGTAGCTATGTTGGTGTACTGTACTTCAAACTTGTGTAGGCAGGTTGCTTAGGATTCAAACCTTTTCAAACAGCCTAATTCATATTCTTAGAGGAGGTGCTCCCACAACAATGTGATTTATACCACATACAATATAGAGCTGGGCAATATGGATATAAATCCAAATCTTGATAAATTGCCTAAATTGATGCGATAACGATAAATAGAACGATACATTTATAACATTGTGGACAACAGTTTGTTTAATATTTTTTATTATACTTTAAACTAGTCCTACTAGTTTGATGGTTGCAGCCATCAATGGTCCCATTAACAATCACCCATATTAGCGAAATTATTTAATTAGAAATTTCATATTGCTTTAGTATAGGCTACTTATCGTAATGAAAAACTTCAGCAAAATGCTTGCGATAAGTGATCGGTAAGGTCGGTGTCAATTTTTGGTTTATCATCAGTGTTTCCCCTATATTTATTTAGAAGCGGTAGGCCGGCGCGGATTTAAAAATAAATAAATAATAATAATAATAATAATCATTGGGATGGTAAACTTAAACGACGAAAGCCAGATAGAAAGTACGTAGAAAAGATAATGGAGCTATATCTTCTCTAAATAAGATACTCTTTGAGAACTAACAAGATAAAATACTTTTGTTGCTTGAGTCACTCAGATGGCATCAGAACACAGCATAAGTCATGTCAAAATGTGAACAATTGCAGGAAATTTGCTTTAAAACATCAACATTTTATCTCAGAGGAGGGCATTTAATATCTTAGATCGGAGACCGCACCATTGGCCATGCCCACTACAATGGTATGATACATCAGGTATGATATGGCAGACATACTTGCTGTCTTGTAAACCTTAATACATTTTTATAATAGCGCAATGAACATGTGAATTTGATATTAAGCCGAACTTTAAAATCCCAGTTTAAAAGGAAAACACAACGCAGACCAAACTGATAAATCAATAGATCTGAGTTTCGTATATACAGTAGAAGTATATGTTACTCAATAACACTATAATATTCAGAGCGACTTACAAAAACAAAAAAGTTTCACCTTGTAGGGTCGGGGATTCGAACCAGCGACCTTTTGGTTACTGGCCCAACGCTTTAACCATTAGGGTACCAGATGTGCAATCTACTTGACTGGTCCTCGAAGGCATAGATATCTTATATCTCGTCCGTCCTAGCTGGCTGGAGGCCAGCATTCATTAGTCGAGATGACGTTTGTTTTTTATTAGGTCATCAACATCCATTTGGAACATCCCTCATCTCACTATTAGGTTTACATTAATCAGCTCTGTATCGCACAGTGGAGTACGCTCTACGCACATTCCTTTAGTCTCCGGTGCATCGTAAGAGAAGGTAATCAGGGTAATCTGTCAAGTTACGTGAATAAGTCTTTGGGTGTTGGAGCCCAGGAGTAATCATACTTGACTTGAGTGAAAATGGTCAAAACATTGTTAGCAATTCTAACATCATGAGAAGACTTGACTTTTTGGCAGCATTAAATCCATCTGCAGCTACCCATCCTACTTTACATTCTCATGTAATTCCCGGAGGTTAGAGAGAGGGGCAGTGAAAGAAAGTGTGTCAGAGATCGAAAAGAAAAATGGAATCATTCAAATGAACGTAGGATATAGCATCAAACGTCATTGCATATGCAAACGCAAATTAACTTCCTGTCTCTTGAGACGCTAAACACAGACCCAAAAAGTGCCGACTGGAACAAATTGCCAGTCGTGCGTTGGCGTAGTTGGCTGAGCTTCACTGTAAAATTGTTGCAGTCAAGAAGACAAATACCTCAATAAAAACAAAAGGTTCCCTCAGTGCGCCCATGCAATCTAATTAACTGGCCCCGCTTAGTTAGCATCATAGACTGAAAAATAAACACCAGTGGAAAAGAGAAAGTATTCATGAGTAGAATATGGACATCTTGAGGGAGCGTGTACTGTACACAAGCGACACTGTAATTCTAATCTATCAAGGGCAGATAAAACACCCAATGGAAAGCGCTCCAGGATTAATGCTACTCCTTAAAGGGTGTATGACACCTTTTACCAGGGCAAACTGTTACAAAACTCAACCACCCAGTAGCCTATTCACAACCAATAGCAATCTCATTTCGATGTGCATTTATGTGCATTTTTAGAGGTATTCTGGAACAATTGCTCTGTGACATATCTCTAGGGGAACCACCTAGTGCACTTGCCATAGAACATATCGGTGTCATCTATGGCACTGGCACTGCAAAAAATTGCACACATGTTCAGCATTTTAGACAGTGTAGCTATCCTATGACATTATTTTGCAACAAAATGTTCTGACAATCAAATTACACGTCAAGTTTTCGATAGCGTGATAAATAGACACAGTGATTTTCAAGGTATTGGCCTATTCATCACAGCTGTAATATCATAATAATAACCAGCAGTTTGTAATGTAAAACATGAGCGGCAGGGATGGATTGATCAGTGCTTGTTCATTACAACATACAACCCGTTAGCAGTCGAACTCAATGCCTATCCAGGGGACCAGCCTACCTAGGGCTGTGGCGGTCATGAAATGTTGTCGGCCGGTGATTGTCATGCAAATAACTGACAGTCTAAATGGTGATTGACCGTTAATTCAAATAAATATGTTCAGCATCTCCGGCATCCACGCATATCCTACTGATGCAGACCTTTGGAACATCTACATTTTGAAAAGTCTAATAAATCTATTTAATATAGCCTATGCCATCACAAAAAAATCTATAATTTATTTTAGGCAGGTCTAAAGAAACATTATGTGAAGAATATGTAGCCTATTTCAGAAGAACAGAATAGCATATTCGGAGTCCTTATGTTATGCCCTGATCTGACTATGCCATATGGCTGTGGGCTACACTAGTTAATTTAGCAGGCAAGATTTGCTTATAATTCCTGTGGTATTATTTTATAGTAAGACAATTGAACATAGCTGAATAAAATAGAAAGGATATTTTTATCAAACGATTTCAGAGGGAATGCGCACATGCGGGTATTCTGTGTTAATAACATTCTAAAATCATATATATATATTTTTACATGTGATTGTGCAATGACTGGGCTTCTAAGAACACGTTTCACCAGGCTCTCTGTAGACTATGGGCTCTCCAACCGTGTTCCAGGGGTCTTGGGCTTATAGGCTACGTTATGAGTTATTTGGCCACTTATCAAAACATATGGGCTAGGCGACATGATGCATGCGAATACGATACAATTTTTTTTAAATGCATGCGATGTTTCATGCCTTGGTCTGCACACACTGGGCAACATTCACAAGTGATAATATTTTCACCCATCAGACTATTCTGAAATTAATTAATTTTTACATATACTAAATAATGTGTGATTTAGAATGGTCCATTATAATGTACCATTGGGAATAGGGACAGGGTAAAAAAATAAAAATAAAGTGTCATCCATATGCACTTGAAATGTCCAGTGATTCATTTTCATGCCAGGCAGGTAGGCTGCACCAGTTGTAAAGGGAAGCAATGTGCTTAATATTAGGAAAGTTGAGAAATAAATATAGTAAGCTGATGGGATCCTCCTCTTTTTAATAAAGGCCATCAAAACTCCTTTCTCACGAAATTGCATAGCCTATAGAAATGTTGTGCAACATGGGCTTATAGGAACACTTATTTCATTCCATGCACCAACCAGCCATGAGGATTTGTCTTTTGTTTTACAACAGGTGATCCTATCCCGCTCAAACTCAATGCCAGGGCTCTCATGAATTGTTTGATTTGCCTTGACGTGATGGTAATATGGTCATAGTAACAGCCCTAAGCCTTCTCATACGTCCAAAAGATTACTGACTGGGAGTGTACAGTCATAAGCTATGAATGCTAGCTGCCCACAGCCTCATCTTAAAAAACAACATGGTCTCTTCCTAGAAAACTCCTCGGACCAGCTAGCCTATTATTCAAGCTATTATTGGAGGGATAGCACAGCACACAAACAAGGCAGAGAGAGAGAGCGAGCGAGAGCGGTTAGTATCCCACGGGATCACTGGGCAGGGGGGATATAGCTGCGCACATTTTCCACCTCTCAAAACATAGGCTACTTCTAATAAAGTTAACAAAGCAATCGCCAGTCCAGCTAGCTAGCTAGTGTAATGAATAGCCAGATGCTGATATGTCAATAACAAAAAATGTGTAAAGCTGGGGGACATGGAAATCAAATGCGCCATTCTCCTGACTGATGGACCGGGCACCACTTGTGAGTGCCCTCGTCTCTACATTTCA